>NC_044034.1:140942441-141542441 GCF_901765095.1 Microcaecilia unicolor | reverse complement strand
GTCAGTCCAGAGGGCGGCTACAAAAATGGTCAGTGGTGAACACATTACCAAAAGCCTTGAAAACTACGAATGACCACCTAAACTTCCGGAAAACACAAAAAACTAACCTGTTTAAAAAGGCATACCCTACCGATCCAACATAAATGCCTGATCTTTGCAACACAACAAAACTAAAGAATGTAATGGACATAACACAACTCTTCCGTTGTACGATTCCCTAGTGTGGCTGTGCCATATGAACTTTATCTTACCACAACATCACTTTGTATTTGTTTACACCGGAGTCCGTAACGCCTCTCCGGTACTATGTAAGCCACATTGAGCCTACAAATAGGTGGGAAAATGTGGGATACAAATGTAACAAATAAATAAATAAATAAATAAAGTGTATGGGGACAGACTTTAAAGCTCTCAATATGTATACTTTGGAAGAAAGGAAGGAGAGGGGGGATATGATAGAGACGTTTAAATACCTCTGTGGCATTACATCTGCAGGAGATAAGCCTTTTTCAAATGAAGGAAAACAGAATGAGAGGGCATAGGATGAAGTTAAGAGGTTTATAGGCTCAAGAGTAATCTAAGGAAATACCTTTTTATGGAAAGGGTGGTGGAAGTGTTGGAGAAAATGGCTGAATTCAAGAAAGCATGGAACAGGCATGGGGGATCTCTTAGGGAGAGGAGGAGATAGTAGATACTGTGAATGGGCAGACTGGATGGGCCATTTGGCCTTTATCTGCCATCATGTTTCTATGTTGCACTGGTTGCAAAACATGCTATTGCTATCTCATCAATGCAATGTGTTACGGTATTTCCTAATCAACATTAATCATGTTTCTAAATGTGACAACACAGAAATAAGGAATTGTGCAGTGACGATCCTAGGCTGGCTACCACCCGGGTCGGATCACCAATGCACACCCCCCCCTTAGAGGGAGCCAGCAAACCCCATATGTGTTGCACTCAACCCACAACCTATGAGATGACAAAGAAAGGGGGGAGGGAACCCTATGCTCACCGTCCACCAGCTACCAATAACAACAACCTACTTAGTACAATGCAGCCGCAATAGCAGGGCAAATGAAACAGTTACTACAAACACTGGATAAATGTTACATCAGGGAGAACCAGGGAGATAAAATTCCTAGATGTAATAAATGAATGCTTCTTGGAGCAACTGGTCTAGAAACCAACAAGAGGGAGCTCCATTTTAGATTGAATCCTTGATAGAGTGCAGGGTGTAGTACAAGAGGTCATGGTGCTGGATCCACTGGGAAACAGTGATAATAACATGATCAAGTATGAGCTACTATCTGGAATGAAGCCACGAAGGAAATGTACTGTAGCAGCATTTAAATTTTGAAAGGGTGACTATGATAAAATGAGGAAAGTGATTTAAAAGAAACTAAAAGGATTGGCTACATAGGTTAGGACATTAAATCAGGCATTGACATAGTTTAAAAATACCATTTTGGAAGACCAGACCAGATGCATTTCGTGTATTTACAAAGGTGGAAAGAAGAGAAAACAACAGCAAGTATGGTTAAAAGGTGCAGTCAAAAGAGGCTATTAGAGCCAAAAGAATATCCTTCAAAGAATGGAAAAAGGACCCAAATGAAGAAAATAGGAAGCAACATAAGCACTGGCAAGCTAGATGCAAAGCACTGATAAAGAAGGCTAAAAGAGAATATGAAGAGAAACTTGCCGCAGAGGCAAAAACTAATAGAGGGGGATAATTGAACGGGGGCGCCCATCTCTAAGGGTGGTCTCGTAAAGGGGCGGGGCAACCCGTATTATCAAAACAAGATGGACGTCCATCTTTCATTTGGATAATACGGTCGGGGACGCCCAAATCGTGAAATTTAGGTCAACCTTAGAGATGGTCGTCCCCGGTTTTCGGCGATAATGGAAAGCGAGGACGCCCATCTCAGAAATGACCAAATCCAAGCCATTTGGTCGTGGGAGGAGCCAGCATTCGTAGTGCACTGGTCCCACTAACTGAATAGAAAAAGCCCTTCCCTTAACGATCTGGAAAGGAACGGGCATGCATGAAGGAAATTGCATGCAAATGAGCTGCTCGCTGTTAGCTCATTTGTACACGATTTCCTTCCTAAGGAGGGGAAGTGACAGCAGTTGAGGACTTCCTTCCCTGTGATGGCAGTTGAGGATGTCCAAAATGTGGATGTTTCTGTGAGAAGGATGTCTATGCCTTTGCTATGCCTCTGACACCCTCTTTATTTATTTATTTATTTATTTGGATTTTGGATCACAAGTAGCAGCGGTGGGATTTGAACCGGCCACCTCTAGATTGCAAGACCACTAGGCCACTCTTCCACTCCACTCCCTTGAAATTTGGCCATCCCTGTGGGATGCAGCTGAGGACGTCCAAAATGTTTGAAAGAAGGACGTTCACGCCTTCATTATGTCTCCGTTGACACACACATACCTCCTCCCCACCAGGGACCTGCATACTACCACCCCCCCCCCAAACAGGGATGGCCAAATTTCAAGAGAGTGGAGTAGATGGGAGGAGTGGCAGAGTGGCCTAGTGGTTAGCGCACTGGTCTTGCAATCTAGAGGTGGCCAGTTCAAATCCCACTGCTGCTACTTGTGATCCAAAATCCAAATAAATAAATAAAGAGGGTGTCAGAAGCATAGCAAAGGCATGGATGTCCTTCTCACAGAAACATCCACATTTTGGACATCCTCAACTGCCGTCACAGGGATGGAGGCATAGCGAAAGACATACTCTAAAAAAAAAAAAAAAAAAAAAAAAAAGACAAAAGTTTTTTTAGGTTTTTTTCGGGGTGGGAGGTGATTAGTGACCACTAGGGAAGTCAGGGGAGGTCATCCCTGATTCCCTCCGGTGGTCATCTGGTCAGTTTGGGCACCTTTTTGAGGCTTGGTTGTGAAAAGAAATGGACCAAGTAAAGTCGGCCAAATGCTCATGAGGGACGCCCTTCTTTTTTCCATTATCGGCCGAGGACGCCCATCTGTTAACCATGCCCCCGTTCCACCTTCAGTACACTGCCGACACGCGCCCTTGAACTTTGGTCATCCCCGCGACGGAAAGCAGTTGAGGACGCCCAAAATCGGCTTTCGATTATGCCAATTTGGACGACCTTAGGAGAAGGATGCCCATCTCCCGATTTGTATCGGAAGATGGGTGCCTTTCTCCTTCAAAAATAAGCAGGATAGTAACAACTTTTTCAGGTACATCAGAAGCAGAAAGCCTGCGAGGGAATCATTGGGACCATTAGATCATGAAGGAGCAAAAGGGGCACTCAGGGAGGACAAGGCCATAATGGAGAAACTGAATGATTTCTTTGTTTTGGACTTTATGGAAAAAGATGTAAGAGATCTACCTGTACCAGAAATGGTTTTCAAGGGTGACGATTCGGAGGAACTGAAACAAATCTCAGTGAACCTGGAAGACGTATTGAGCCAAATCGACAAATTAAAGAGTAGTAAATCATCTAGACCAGATGGCATGCATGTAAGGGTAATGAAAGAACTCAAACATGGAATGACTGATCTGCTGTTAATGATCTGTAACCTGCTGTTAAAGTCATCCATAGTACCTGAAGACTGGAGGGTGACCAATGTGACGCCAAATTTTAAAAAATTCCAGGGGTGATCTGGGAAATTACAGTCTGGTAAGCCTGACATCAGTGCCAGGTAAAATAGTGGAAACTATTACAAAGAACAAAACTATGGAACACATAAATAAACATAGTTTAATGGGAAAGAGTCAGCATGGTTTCAGGCAAGGGAAATCTTGCCTTACCAATTTGCTTCATTTCTTTGAAGTTGTGGATAAATATGTGGATAAAGTTGAGTTGGTTGCTGTATGGAGTCCCTTGCTATTAGTCCTATTATCTTCAATTTGTAGGCCCAGATCTGCACCTCACTTTTGCATAGTCTCTTGTTAAAACAAGGGGAGGGGGGGGGGAGTGATGTTTAGGGCTAATTTCTCCTACCCCATCCCCTCCACTATTAAATTACAAATTTGTAACCTAGCTCCCTTGTATATCTCTAAGTTTTGTTCCTTTTTCTGACCAAAACCATTTAAATTTATTGCTTCATGGTATGTTAAATAAAGTTGAATCTTGAACATAGACAGCATGGATGGGCAGACTGGATAGCCATATGGTCCCTTATCTGCCTTCATTTCTCTCTCTCTTTGTTTCTATTTTTATAGAACCATGAGGCCACTGCAATAAGTGCAGAATACTTTAGTTTTGATTTTCCAATGTTAACCTTGCTCCCAATGCAGTAAGAGTTTTAGCACAAAAAAATCCGAAGTAAAACATTATGCTAAAAGATAGCGTGATCAATACACAAATCACATGCAAGCCCATTGAATCAGGAATCGCTCCTCTGTGTAAAATAACTAGCTAAAATCTGGCACAGATTTTTACGTCTTCTTTAGTCCAGAATCTTTATTTCATCTCATTGTTGAAGTAAGATTCCATATGGAAGCAAGAGGACTCATGGTCCAAGTGGGCCCTGTGGAGGGGCATAATTGAACGCGAATGCCCATCTCCATGGGCGTCTATGTCCGAAAACAGGTACGTGAAGAAGCGGGACAGACCGTATTTTTGGAAAAAAATGGGCGTCCATCTTTTGTTTTGAAAATACGGTTTGGACGGACCAAATGCCATGGATTTGGTCCTTTCTGAGCTGGGCGGTTTTTTTTGTTTTTTTTTTGCGATAATGGAAAATAAAAACATCCAGCTCAGAAACGTCCTAATCCAAGCCATTTGGTCGTGGGAGGGACAAATGTACAACACTACCATAGCTCTTAGGGGTGAAGGGGGCAACTACATGTGGGTACAGTGGGTTTTAGAGGCCTCCCATTTACCACCACAAGTGTTACAGGTGGGGGGGGGGGGGGGAGAGGGATGAGCCTGGGTCTGCCTGCCTGAAGTGCACTGCAGTACCCACTAAAAGTGCTCCAGGGACAGGGCTTGTTGCTGCTGTATAACCTTGGCACACCAGTTGACACCTGAAGACTAATCTCACTGAAAACGTCCTTTATTTGAATAAGCACGTTTACTCACAGTTAACTGCAGATCAGAGGTTGTGCCCCACTGACAATGAGTCTCGCAGTAGGTCCGAGCTGGCAGAATGGTGTACAATGCCCTCTTTCAGCAACATTCAAGGTAAGAACTAAGTGCTATAACGTGGCTAACACATGAACAGTATCTAAAACTGGCTTACAAAAATGGCCACTACCTCATGGACTACCGGAAACAAAACAGGGCACACTCTGACCCAGTAAGCAGAGGGAAAAGCACCATGGGAGTGTAGCCTACCAACTACCAACATCATGAGCATTTAACACAAGCTAGTGGAATCACGGAGCCCAATACCCTACACCCACCACAATGCATTGCTGATGAGACTCTGCAGTGCCCTTAACAGAAAAGGTGTCACACTCACCCAAGACCCACATCAGAACCAGGGAAAGGCTGTCAGAGGATAGAACACATTCTGCTGTCATGGAGGTGGGTACGGAATTTGAGGCTGGCATACAGGCTGGCAAAAAAAGTTTGTAAAGTGGGTTTTTTTTTTGGTGGGAGGGGGTTAGTGACCACTGGGGGAGTCAGGGCAGGTGATCCCCGATTCCCTCCAGTGGTCATCTGGTCAGTTGGGGCACTTTTTTGGGACTTGTTCATGAAAAAAAAGGGTCCAAAAAAAAGTGAACCAAAATCGCGGTAAAACAGCTTTTTTTTTTCGATTATCAGAAGACGCCCATCTCTCCTTGGCCGATAACCACGCCCCAGTTCCAGCTTTGCCACGCCTCCGACACGCCCCCGTCAACTTTATTCGTTCCTGCGACGGAGTGCAGTTGAAGATGCCCAAAATCGGCTTTCGATTATACCGATTTGGGCGCCCGCGAGAGAAAGACGTCCATCTCCCGATTTACGTCGGAATATGGGCGTTTTTCTCTTTCGATTATAAGGTGGATAGTCACCCTACCCCCAAAGCTGTCGGTTCCAGAGCACCCCTGTCTTGAGAATACTTGGACCTGGCAACCAACACAGGGAAACTTTCAATCAGACAGCCTTCCTGCCATGGCACATACTGGTTTGTAGATGCATCTGCATCCAGTGAAATCCTCTTCTGCCAGTGCCATCTTAAAATAAGGTAGCACTAACCTCTTTTGGTGCATCAGAACACATTGCTAAGGGTCAGTCTGCCAAAGGAATTCCCTCCTTTACTGGGAAACACTTATTTTATTTGGTGAACTGATAGCGCTGCATCTTGACAATCCACTAGTAGTTAGGCGCCGCCATTTTCCTAGATAACAGCAAGTAGAGTAGGATGTCACTGAATGTCTCCTCAGGCCAAGTATTATTAGAGGATGGGGATGTGGAAGTCCAGGGTCCAAGGGAGGATGATGGGGATCAGGGGGAAAGAAGCCCATTAGGCCACCAAGGAATGCATGTAGGTTGAAGTCCGGGGTGGGGAATCAGGTTCTCTGGGGCCCATTAGGGTACCAGGAATATTGTCGCTAGCAGGCTAAGTAGAGGCTCTGCCCAAACTCCACCCCCAGACTGCCCCTATCCTAGCTGGTTAGGGATTGACTGGTTAGAGCTGATATTCAGCAGCACTGCCCAGTTAAATACTAATGAATATCGATGGCAGCCAGCTCAGTGGGGTTTAACTGAGCATGAGTGTCTCCTTGGAATATTGACCCCAACATTTTTAATTGAGCTGACTGAATATTATGAGCACAGCATGCTACATTTTACCATTTATTTCTGAAATTACTCTTATTGCTTAAAGATAATTTAAAGTTATGAATGTGAACAATATACATACCAACATAATTTTTATTATTCATTACCAAACTACCTAAGACTATAAGAGCTGACATATTAGATCAGACTAAAAGTCCATCTAGCCCAGTATCCTGTTCCTAACAGTGGCCAATCCAGGTCACAAGTACCTGGCAGAATCCCAAAAAGTAGCAATGTTACATGTTAGTGATCCCAGAGACAAAGCAGTGGCTTCCTCTTCCCAGGTCTACCTTAATAACAGTTTATGGACATTTCTTCCAGGAATTTGTCCAAACCATTTTTAAACAAAGCTGCATTAACTGCTTTTACCACATCCTCCAGCAACGAGTTCCAGAGCTTAACAATGTGATGAGTGGAAAAAATATGTTATGCTATTTGTTTTAAATGTGCTGCTATGTATTATGTACTGTGCATTATATCAAGAGAGAATATAAATCACTATGCATCTTAGAGCATGTTCAGAAGCAGAAAATGTAGCTATTTTGACAGACCCTAGTTCAATAACAAATATACAGGTCGAATCTATCACAGTTTGGGATATGAATTGAACAGCAGGATAATGACAGTTGCCAGGGATCTGCACTCACTGTCACTTAGTACCAGAGTGTTGCCTGTCAAATTGTCTCTCTCCTATGTTACCTCTACAAAAGCTAGACAATTTTTATGGATAGCAATTACTTATAATATATAATGGAGAACATCAAACCTAACAACTAATCTTTAGCCCTTCATTATCTTCTAATCGCTTTGCTATATCTAGTCATCCGTTTTCACCTTAATTATTTATTTACATTCTACATTTGACAATCATCATTTTTGTATTATGTTTTTGGAGTTAAACTTTACTCACAACATGGTGACTTATTTTCATATTTTTATATCTTTGCATAACTTTTATTTAGGTGCCAGCTTATAGAATCAACTTTATAACCTCCATTTGGAAAGTGAATATCACTGCGAAACGTATAAATATCGGCTCTACCTTCACCCTGTTCCACAAATGCCAAAAGGCTGAAAGAAAATCCAGCGTGGGGGAACTGAGGCCAGATAGACTTCTATGGTCCTGCAAATGGCAAAAGACAGATGAAGCTTCGGCAACTTCAGTAGTGTAGATCACTTTATTGTCACATGCTGCGAGTGAGGGTGCTGTGCAGCTCACAGGGGAGAGACTGGTAAGCTGAATACTGTCATCAATACTTGGGGATAATATGTGGTTATAACCATTATAACCAAGACACCATCATGTTTGGCTGCCTATATGGTTGGCATGGTGGAGACCTGACAACCAGCGTTTAAGCATGGGTGACTGGAGCCCGCCTAGAGTGGTGGGTGTGGCTGGTCAACTTGTTGGGCAGTCTGGATGGATCATGCGAGTCTTTATCTGCCATCATTTACTGTGTTACTGTGCTACAGTGCATATTCCAGTATAGCCATAGTTGCTTAAAATGTTCCTGTTTGTAAATTATATAGCTACTAGTAAAAAAAGCCCCGTTTGTGATGCAAATAAAATGGGGGCTAGCAATGTTTTCTTCTGTGTGCATGTGGGAGTATGTGTGTCCCTGCCCTCTGGCCTCTCTCCCCTCCCCCCTCTGAGTCCTTCACTGTTACAGAGCCAGCGATTTGATTTCGTGCTCTGCTGTTTTCCTTCACTGACTGTGTTACAGAGAGGGCGGGGCAGACACTCATAGGGAAACCGGATATCTCGCCCCCTTCACACTTCCGGCTGGAGGCTTCATAGAACGTTGGTGTTGCTTTTTATATAGAGAGATTATTTATGAGGTGCATTTCCTTTGTTTGGCCAGCAGGTGGTGACTGTCATTTGTTTGTAAAGTTGTTACAAAACTGTCAGTTTCTTCTTCCTACCAAAAAAAAACCCCTAAAAACTGTTAGCTTAAGCTTTGAGGTATTTTTTTTAGTCTCAGATTGGGAGGGAACAGAGAAAGATCTGTTCACTGAGACCCCGTGAGCAGTTATATTCTATAACCTGTGAGCAGCTATATTTCCTGTACTCTCCAGGCACTATTCAGGTACTGAACAAATCAGGGGAGTAGCCAGACCTCGCGGTGGGAATGGGCCAGAGTCCGAGGTGGGGAGGCACATTTTGGTGTGCCTCCCTGCCACTCCCAGCCACCTCATCGCTGTAAATACCTTGGCTGGCGAGGGATCCCAAACCCCACCAGCTGAACCCTTCGTCCAGCACTGGTCACCAGCACCGCCGCATTGCGTGCCCTGCTGTCTCTTCCCCTCACGTCCTGCATACTCCTTTTAATGAAATTGCTTCACTAAAAGGAGCATGCTGGATGTGAGGGGAAGAGAAGGCAGGGCAAGCAATACTTCGGCACCGGATGAAGTCTTCAGCTGGCGGGGGTTGGGGACCCCCGACTGCAAAACCAGAGGACGCACTGGAACAAATGTTTAGATAATCCTATTTCAGTTACCTGTTATTGTGTACTGTTTTTCCTATTTTTATGGTTTATTGTTCAATATTTTTATGACAATAAACATTTTTAGTTTATTGCCTCTGCTTGTCTGGACTGACTAAGAATCCTGGTGGTTTGTGTGTTGGGTCTGTGAGTGCTTTCTAGGAACTGTGGGACAACTGGGAGTGTGGCCCCAGTAACCAAGAAATCACTGGGGAACATCTTGAGAGCAGGAGACTAGCTCAGAGGTGGTTGGGACCCAGTTGGTGGAGGAGGGTGCTAGTGTAGAGCACAAGCATCAGGTGCAGGCGGACCTGAGCTGTGCTGGGGATAGACCCTCTAAGTAAACACAGGATAACCCCAGCAAGATGACTAGGCATTTCATGACAGTACCCAATGAAAATTATTGGGTCATATTCCAGCATAGGTAAGGCCAAGGGAAAAAAAAACTGTCATTTGACAGTGCAGTATTCAATGACCCAGCAATATGACAAATGTACTTGTACTGAGAGAGTATTTTCCAATGATAAAATGATTTGCCTAAAACTCTGCTCCTTGGCAAGGCTAAAAGCACCTGCAGCCTTGCTCAATACATATACCTGTAGCCAGACTGTGAGAAGGTATTCCCAGAGGACTGCTTAAGTCATAGAGAAAACCAGTTTGCCTGCATGGCATTCAGAAAAAATACATGTGCTATTTTACCCTCACTGGCCACCCACACAAAGCAGCAGGTGCAAACTACATGGGCACTTTCTACATGTATAATTCCTTCTAATTTTCAAAGAGAAACAACTTTTTTTTTAATTTGCACATTAAGGGGGCAATTCTGTAACTGGGGGCCTCCATTTAGACACCTTGTGAGCAAGTGGAAGGAGCTGCTCCTTAACAGAACCCAGGAGCCCCCGCCTCTATCCTACCCATGTGTAAGCTTCCTTGCAAATATGCACTATGCAAGACAGTCGCGAACTTACAGGATTTCACATATATGCCAATATTATAAATATTCACGCAGTCTGCGCACATGTTAGTACCTAGTTCATGAAACTGCTCTTTAAGAGGGCAGTACAAAGGGCAATTCTATAAGTGAGAGCCTACAATCAGGTGGCTGGAAGGAGCCCATTCTATAAAGGAAAGCAGGCATCTACTTTTCATTAAAAGAATATTAGCATAACCGGGTATATACCTGCATAGGCGCCCGGTATAAGAGGCTTGGAGAGGCTAAGCCTCCCCCCTGCTGCAGCAGAATGGATCAGCTGTGGAGTCCAGCTGCTCTGAGGGGATTAAATTGTTGATTTACCCCCATCCTCACAGCAGGAGCTGCAATGAAAGCCCTCTAGCAGTTGTAGAAATTGGTTTATGGTTTTTTTACCTTACTGCTGGGAAAGCAGGAGGGGTTGGCTGGAGGTGTCCTGGGTTGCCAGGGAGATATTTAAGGAGGATGATTTTCTGACCTGCACTGAGGACAGATAGCAGCAGAACGGATACTGGGCCAGCATGATCAGAAAAAGTCACCAGACAACAAAGGTAGAAAAGATCATTTTATTTTCATTATAGTGTTTGGAATATGTCCACTTTGAGAATCAGGTGCTCAGCATTAAAAGTTTATATTTATTTACTTATTTATGGCATTTTATCCCACATTAAACATGAATTAGGGTGTTTTGTGGCTCTACATGAGAATTGTGATGATATGATCCCTTGTTTCATATTGTTGACGGTCTGCATTTTCTGTATGGGTGGTATATTGGTGTATTAGGTCTGCCCAGTGTAATATTTATGGTACAGTAAGGTTCTGAGTGTGTTTTTGGACAAAGTTGTGCATAGTGTTTTGCAGCTGAGCGATTGTGGTTAGTATATGCTTTGAGCAACCACTTTATTCTTTGACATATGATACAAATCTTATATCTGAATTTAATAAAAGGTATTAATTGTGACTTTTATTTTTATTTATTTATTTTTTCTGCGTGTTATCAGACAATTATGGATTTAAGCTCCACCCCTGGTCCCACCTTAACCCCGCCCCCTTTAGCCTCCCCAAACAGTTGGGCCACCGACCGCCTATGTATACGTGCTTAACACTTATACCAGCCATAGAACTGGGTTATTTCTTAGTATCTAAGTGTGACAGATACCCACATAATTTACAGTATTCTTTTAAGTTAGTCGCACAATAGAAGCCCTGTTCATGCCGCATCCCTTGCAAATTCATGCTATGTAAGTTAAGTGGGTATTTGCAGAACAGCGCTGGTACATATGTACTAGAATTCTAAATACTCAGTAATTTCTTTACTCAATAAAATATGACTAAATGCAGCTTGAAACAATATAAAATTTCCCTTTCTTGTCACTAGGAACTGTCTCCCCAATACACTCATCCAGTTACACCTCATATGTTCACAATTGCATTTCAGAAACTGTAATAATCAAAATGATGTATTCAGATACACTTGAATTTATCCAAGCAATATCATGGGCTGATTAGTGTAGACTGCCCTCTCTATAGGAAAAGCCTGTATGTATTCATAGCATATACACTTTTAGCCATCTGAAATAATGGGCAGTGTCAAGTCAAGAGAAGGAAATTCCAAATGAACATTGGATATCATCACTGCTCACCTGTAACAGATGTCTTCCATGGGTTCCTAGGGTTCAAAACTTTATGGGGGCCCTGTCAGATGTGCTTCAGACTCAGGCGTTTAGGATTGACTCTGGTTTTCTTTTAGGATTCAACAGACTCTGACTTTAATTTCCAGAAGCTAGAAAGATTCAGTTCTATTCCTAGTGCATCTGTGCTCTCTTTGGTGTTCATACTTTTTAGCAGAGGCTGAGGCCTGAGGGGGTTTCTGGTGCCCCAGGGGTGTTAAACTCAGGCCAAGTCCCTCCCCTCTAATCTCCCCGTTCCTCCTCTATTACAGAGTTGTGCTAATTTCTGAGTGCCTCAGTCCACTCGTGGGAGGGGAGCCTTGAGTGCCATGGGAAACAGCCACACACACACACACACACACTAGTTTCTGTGTTAACTAAGAAGACTACCATGCCTGTGGATGGTAATATGTCTTTGAAGGACCCTCAGGACTGCAGGATGGAGACATGTCAGCCCTAGTGGTACAAGCGGCTATTTGTGGGGGTTTAGTAGCTAGGGCATGTTTTCATTGGGCTGAGAAGGTTTTGGATAGGATGGTGCATGACTTTTCAGTGGTGGACCAAGAGGTTGCTAAAATTGAGATGGGTTCTGCATTCCTAGTGGATGCCCTTTATGATTTGATCAAACTGTCGGCAAAGTCCATGGCCTTGGGAATGGTGGCCAGAAGATCTTTTTGCTACATGGTTGGTCAACTGACACAGTATCTAAGCAAAGGTTGAGTAAATTTCCCTTCAAGGACTCTTTGTTGTTTGGCGAGGAGCTGGATAAATTGGTGAAGAGTCTTATTAGCTTATTATTGTTATTTATGCCATTGTTATATCAAATATTCATGCAATTTGCTGTAATTGTTCATTTGTTTGCAGTGTTTTTTGCGTTTTTGTTAGTCACTTGGAGCATTTATGCACATACATATATACACACACACACACATGCATGCCTATGGGTATAAACATAAAAAGACATACCAGCCCAGACACATACATACACACACACACACACACACACACACACACACACACACATTCATGCAATGCAAATACAAGCACATACAGGTGTATGTATACACACAGAAGGGATGGAAAGAATTTCATGAGCCATGTTCTTCATGCTTGCCCCACTTGTTTTTGAGCTATGCAAAATATCTAGGTCACATTTAACATGGGATGCAAACGTGTTCTATATATTTTTGACTTGAAATCGGTTTAAGTCAGAAATTTGGGTGAATACATCCCCTTGATTCTTGTATTCCTGTTTTAAAAAAACTGAAATTCTTACTTTGGCATATAGTATGGTGGACTTAATGATCTGCTGGCTTCATCCAGGTATCCTCTGACTGATACATCTTCTAAGCTGGTATATTGCAAATGCATTGATGACCTTCTGATAGCTGTTCCACAGTTTTGACCACTGGCTGAGCTTGAGTTTATGGGTCTTTTGTGATTAGCCATTGCCTACTGACCAAATAAAAAAATATTAAAGCTATTCATCATTACATTTTATGATGGTCATATGCATGACATAACTATTGAATCAGTGTGTTCATATTTATTCGATTTGATTAACTACCTTTTGAAGGCCTAACAGCAAAGAGATCTACAAATGCAAAGTAAAAACATGAAAACTAACATCACTAACTGAGGGTGGTTAACTTTTCGCTCTGGTTATTGTGTCTCTGTGAGGAAGTTGTGGATAGAAGCGGTTTAGGGGGCTGGGTATTGAGTTTGCTTTTTTTTTCCTTGAGCTAGGAAATCATATAGACAGTTAGATATAGATATATGCATGTGTGTGTCTGTGTGTATATGTGTACATACACGTATCTTGGACATTTAGCAGGGAGGTGTGTAATCAAATATTGTTAGGCAAAGAAATAAATTAAATAAATACAATTCAAATACACGGAGAAATGATGGGCAAACCTCAAAGGAGGCACAAACATCACATCACAAATGCCCAGAGAAGGATGGACGGACAGACAAGACTTCCTGAAGAGAGGCAGAAAACCAAGCAGTAGCCTGACCAGTTTTGGTTAACAGCAGAAATAAAAGACACATAGTTTGTGTTAAAAGCTTGGGTGAAATACCATCTTTTTAGACCTGCTCCAAATTTCAGATATAAAGTTTCTGTTCTCAAGCCAATAGGGAGCAAATCCCACAGAAAAGGAGCCAGTTATGAAGTGTGTCAGGTTGACTCCAGGTGAGATTTTGACAGTGGAGAGACAGAAAGCTGTACTGGGAAGAGCATAGAGTCACAGACGTGTGTAAGGAAACAAAATAGGAGAACCACTAAAACAGGTTTGATGTGTTAACAACAGGACCTTGAACTTACATCTATAGATGATTGGAGTCACTGCTGTTAAATAAGAGGAATCACTTGATCACACCTGAGAGCCTGAGAAAGACTTCCACAGTTGTGCTTTCCATAAGCTGCAACCTTTTTTTAAAGCTGATATTTTCAAAGCCATTATTAAGAGCATCCTATATAGATATAGAAAAATGATGGCAGATAAAGGCCAAATGGCCCATCCACACCTCCTCTCCCTAAGATTTCCCAATGCTTATCCTACGCTTTCTTGAATTCAGATACAGGTTTTGTATCCACTACCTCCACCAGGAGGCTGTTCCACATATTCACCACCCTCCAAGAAATGTCTAACCAATTCAGTGGTTCTCAACCTATTTTCTTTTGTGACACACTTGACAATGTTCATGTGTAAGACACTGAGCATTAACCACCCCCACCTTTTACAAAGCCAAGTTAGCGGCTGCCAGTGTGGTAATGCTGACAAAGCCCGTTCAGAGTGAATGGTGTTGGTATTATTTTTATTTTATTTTTGCTACATTTGTACCCCGCGCTTTCCCACTCATGGCAGGCTCAATGCGGCTTACAGAGAAAGCGAGGTAAATATCCTCGCTTTTTCTGAGGACAAGCAGGCTCTCATATTCTCACAAGTGGGAAATTACTGCACATCTTTATTATAGAGGTGGTAAAATTCAAAGCTGAACAAAAAAAACCAAACCTCTAAATATTTCATTTTTAAATGATATAAGGGAAATGTAAAAAATTGTCAAAAAGAATCTATTTCATTGTAGAAACAATTATAATTAAAGTTATTAAATTCTATTTTTTATTTTAAAACTTTTAATCACTCACTTCAGCAGTGAGAAATCTAGAAGTGGTATGTTTGCATTCAGTTTTTTGATATGGCATTGAATGGTAGAAAAATTCACTTTAAACTTACTGTCAACATCAAGAAACGTTTATACAGAAATAGGATATTTCCCCTTACAGCCCAAATACATTTTCAAATTATTCAAATTCTGGTGTCATCTCAGTAACAGCAACACAACAAAATCCCTCAACCCATTCATCACCACCAAGTCAAGTACTGTCCCCTTCTGTGCAAGTTGCATTATAAGTTGCCAAACAATTCTCCCTATAGAGAATCCAGAATCTCCCTAATTCTAAACACCACCACAACCAGAATGTCCATAACGCTTCCTCTTTCACAGCAATATTATGAATATCTTCAAAAAAAATCTCTATCTATTTCTTCTGCCTGAGAGGGAGGTCTGTATACCACATCATAGTAAAGCAAAGATGAATACCTGTAGTAGGTATTCTCCGAGGACAGCAGGCTTCATATTCTCATGTGTGGGTACATGCCGATCCGCGTTGTCCGGTCTGGCATTTATGTCCAAGTAAAAAAACACAGAGCTTTGTGAAGTGTGAGCTGTGCTCCACTGCGCATGCTCGAGTGCCTTCCCGCCCACCACAAGAACACGGCCCTCTCACTTTAATTGTAAAGCAAAATAAATAAAATAATGAAAAAGACAACTCCAAGGGGAGGTGGGCAGGATTCTGAGAATATGAAGCATACTGTCCTCAGAGAATACCTGCTACAGGTAAGTATCCTCGCTTTCTCTGAGGACAAGCAGGCTCTCATATTCTCACAAGTGGGAAATTCCTAGCATCCAGGCTCACCCAAAACAACAAACAGTGGTCAATTGGGCCTTTCAACAGAGAGGACATAAAACAGATTAACCTGAAACTATATACAATCTAAATGAGAGTGCAGCCTGGAACAGAATAAAAATGGGCCTAAGAGGGTGGAGTCGAATTCTAGACCCCAAACAGATTCTGCAACACTGACTGCACAAACTGAGTATTGCATCAGATATCCTGTTCAAGGCAGTAATGAGATGTGAATGTGTAGACTGAAGACCATGTTGCAGCCTTGCAAATTTCCTAAATGGAGGCTGACGCCGCCATGGCTCTCTCATTGTGAGCCGTGACATGACCCTCTAAGGCCAACCCAGCCTGGGCATAAGTGAAGGAAATGCAATCTGCCAGCCAATTAGAAATTGTGCATTTCCCGACAGCGACCCCCATCCTGTTGGGATCAAAAGAAACAAAAGGCTGGGCAGACTGTCTATGGGGCCGTGTCTGCTCCATGTAATGCTCTCTTGCAGTCCAAAGTGTGCAAGCTGCTTTCGCCAGGATGGGCATGAGGTCGGGGAAAGAATGTTGGCAAGACAATTGACTGGTTCAGATGGAACTCTGACACCAGTTTCAGCAGGAACTTAGGGTGCGTGGGGAGGACTACTTTGTTGTAGTGAAACTTAGTATTAGGTGCACCCACTACTAAGGCCTGAAGCTCACTGATCCTACGAGCAGAAGTAACAGCCACCAAGAAATGACCTTCCAGGTCAAGTACTTCAGATGGCAAGGGCTCAAAAGGAGCTTTCATCAGCTGGGTGAGAATGACATTGAGATCCCATGACACTGGTGGTTTGACAGGGGGCTTTGACAAAAGCAAATCTCTCATGAAGCGAACAACTAAAGGCTGTCCAGAGATAGGCTTACCTTCTACACGTTTGTGTAGGACAAGTAAGAGTATCTAGGGCCCTGCTGTCACACCAGACACCAAACCTCCTCCATTTAAAAGAATAACACCTCTTAGTAGAATCTTTCCTGGAAGTCAGCAAGACCCAGGAGACACCCTCCAAAAGACTCAAGGAAGTGAATTCTAAGTTCTCAACATCCAAGCTGTGACAGTTCGAGACTGGAGTTGGGATGTAGAAGCAACCCTTTGTTCTGAGTGATGAGGGTCGGAAAACATTCCAATCTCCACGGTTCTTCAAAGGATAATTCCAGAAGAAGAGGGAACCAAATCTGTCTCAGCCAGTATGGCACAATCAGAATCATGGTTCCATGGTCTTGCTCGAGTTTCAACAAAGTCTTTCCTACTAGAGGTATCAGAGGATAAGCATACAGGAGACCTGTCCTCCAATTGAAGAGGAAGGCATCTGATGCTAGTCTGTCATGGACCTGAAGCCCAGAACAGAACGGAGGGACCTTGTAGTTGATCTGTGTGGCAAAAAGATCCACCGAGGGGGTGCCCCATGCTCTGAAGATCTTGCGGGCCATGCCCATGTGAACAGACCACTAGTGCAGTTGCATTATCCTGCTCAGTCTGTCAGCAAGGGTGTTGTTTTTGCCCGCCAGATAAGTGGCTCAAAGGAACATGCCATGCAGGCGAGCCCAATGCCAAATCTAGACAGCTTCCCAACACAGAGGGCATGATCCGGTGCCCCCTGCTTGTTGATGTAATCATTGCAACTTGACTGTCTGTTTGAATGAGAATAATTTGATGGGACAGCCAATCTCTGAAAGCCTTTAGAGCGTTCCAGACCACTCGGAGCTCCAGGATGTTGATCTGATGACTCATTTCCTGGAGGGACCAAGTTCCCTGAGTGTGAAATCCATTGACATGACCCCCCCCCCCCCATCCATCCCAGGAGAAATGCATCCCTCGTCAGCACTTTTTGCGGCTGGGGAATTTGGAATGTAAGTCCCAGAATCAAATTGGATTGAATTGTCCACCACTGAAGAAAGCGACAAGCTCTGGGGACACTTGGATGACATCTTCCAGGCTTCCCGTGGCTTGGTACCACTGAGAATCCAGGGTGCATTGAGCTGGTCTCATGTGAAGACGTGTCATGGGTGTAACATACACCGTGGAGGCCATGTGGCCCAGAAATCTTAAAATCTGCTGAGCTATGACCTGGAATTCGTTTCCAGAGAATGTGGTAAAGGCAGTTAGCTTATCGGGGTTTAAAAAGGGTCTGGACGGCTTCCTAAAGGAAAAGTACATAGACCATTATTAAATTGACTTGGGAAAATCCACTGCTTATTTCTGGGATAAGAATCATAAAATGTATTGAGCTTTTCTGGGATCTTGCCAGGTATTTGTGACCTGGATTGGTCACTGTTTGAAACAGGATACTGAGCTTGATGGACCTTTGGTCTGTCCCAGTGTGGCAATACTTATGTACTTATGAAAGGCTTGAACCTTAGAAGCCAGCGAGACTAAATTGTTTGCTCTGGCCTCCAGGAGACAGGCTCGAACTTTCTGCTTGTCGAGCAGGGCTCCCATGAATTCCAATTTCTGTACAGGGTGCAGATGAGACTTGGGGTAGTTTAAAACAAATTCTAGTAGTTCTAGCACCCGAAGTCATCTACATGGACTCCCAAGCACTGTCTTCTGAAGTGCTCTTCACCAGCCAATCTTTGAGATACGGGAACACATGGACTCCCAGTCTGCATAGCGATGCTGTGACTACTGCTAGACACTTGGTGAAGACCCTGGGAGCTGACATGAGGCCAAAAGGCAACACACGGTACTGAAAGTGATATGTTCCCAGCCGAAAGTGAAGATACTTCTGGTGGGCAGGAAGTATCGGGATATGAGTATATGTGTCCTTTAAGTCCAGAGAGCACAGCCAATCATTTTCCTGAATCATTGGGAGAAGGGTGCCCGGGGAAACCATCCTGAACTTCTCTCAGACTAGAAATTTGTTCAGAGCCTTTAGGTCTAGGATGGGATGCATCCTGCCCTGTCTTCTTTTGCACAAGGAAGTACCTGGAATAGAATCCCTGCCCTTCTTCCCCTGGTGGAAAGGGTTTGACTGTATTGGCCTTCAGAAGGGTGGAGAGTTCCTCTGCAAGTACCTGCCTGTGCTGAGAGCTGAATGAATGAGCTCACGCTTCACAAAGCTCTGTTTTTTTTCTTGGGCATAAATGCCGGACCGGAAGACGCAGATCAGCATCTACACACACATGAGAATATGAGAGCCTGCTTGTCCTCTGAGAAATAGATATTTCATTCCCTCTTTCCAGATTAATCCATAGTGCCTTCTCCTTACCTGGTAGATTCTGTAGTTCTGTTATTTTAACATTTTTAAAAAATATATTTTTCACACCTCTTCCCCTTTCTTCCAACCCTCTCCTTCCTGAATGTACTATTGTCCAGGATAACTATATCTAAGTCTCCATGACCACCACTAAATCCCAAGTTTATCATGTTAGGGAACTTAATAAAAGTAAGGTGTTTGTTTTTTCATATGTTGCTGTCAGTCTGTAGTTTTTTCCAAAGCCATTAACATCATTGGTGCTTTAAGACCACAGTAATTTAGATGTATCCCTTGTTAACATTGTTATTATTTGCCCTATTTTCATGTGTTATGCTTCTAACACCTTTTTACATTCCATTTTGTGTTCATTTTAATTATAGCTAATAAGTACTTTATGTCTACTGTATATAATTACACACCCACAGGACTGAAAATGAGATTATAGCATCTGAGTACAGAA
Source organism: Microcaecilia unicolor (assembly GCF_901765095.1). Lineage (NCBI taxonomy): Eukaryota > Metazoa > Chordata > Amphibia > Gymnophiona > Siphonopidae > Microcaecilia > Microcaecilia unicolor. Next base: position 141,522,918 of record NC_044034.1, on the reverse strand, counting down.
AAGTGTACTGATGCACAAAGATTACAGTATGCTATGGAGTACACTGAAATGTAAAAAATAAGTCAATATCAAAATACTACAGGGTATAGGACGAACCATACTTATTGTACTCTGAAACATTTAGATATCAGTCAAATGTGTTCTCTCTTTTCCTGTTTACTACTCTTCAATCATTTGGGCAGACACTCTCTTTTACATAATCTTTATAGGCACCATCATTTCAAAATGATTGGGCATGCCAAACACAATACAAATGATCTTTCTCGGAACACAGTGAAGGAGCTTGGTCGATATTGCACAGAGCTGAATCCTAAAGTAATCTTCCTTCACTGAGATTATAGTCTGGAGCAGCAAGCAAAGGACAGGGAAGTAAGAGTTCAAATCTCACTGACATATGCTGTAACTTTCAGCAAGCCACTTAACTTTTCAGTGTAAAGAGGTACAAACGTATGGATCTATTTATTTAGCACACATTCACATGTTACTAACAAAAAGGGTTGGCAAATAAAATAACTCAAAACATAGTACAAAATTTAGCCATTGAAATCAGTCCAATAATCCTCTGCACCAGCACAGCAGAAAAGGACCTCAGAATTAACGCCCAATCAGAAAATATTGTTAAGGGGCATAAATTGTCTCTTTCATTGGACCAAAATACTCTTTGAAATCCACTTTTACATAAATGATTCCAATGTCTAAAAAATTCTGTATCGTATTCACTCTTGACCTGCAATCAAATATTTGCTCTGTTGGAGCACAAATGGATATACATGCAGTGCAGCTAGATAGATGTAATGCATATAGGGGCCCTTTTACCAAGCGGCGGTAAAAGGGGGTCTGTGGTGGTGTAGGCACATGGGTTTGCTGCGTGCCGGGGCCCCCTTTTACAACTGGTGTTTTTTTTTATAAAGGAATTGGCTGTGCACTAAACCAAGGCATTGGTGAATGGCACTTTTCTGGGGGAGCCCTTACCATGCCTTCTACTAAGGAAGTGGTAGGGGCTCTGGCAGTAACCTGTCCGATTACCGCCAGGCATATTAATTGCCGGAAGCTAGAACTACCTCTGGGCTCATGACTGCAAATTGGTTTTTTAATCAGCCAAGAACAACAATTGATTGGCTTTTTTTTTTTTAATAACTAACCTCTTCTTTCATGCCAGCACATTTCATTCAAAGTGTAGAGGCTGTGTCGGCATTGTCGTGCGGCCTGGTAAAAAGAGGGGAGGGGGGGTGGTAAGGACTGTTGATTAGTTGCTGGGGATTGGAATATGTGGATTGGATGATCTGTCTTGAGAATTTGCATCAAATCTCTTCTATCATCTTAAGTATTACAATGAGTCGGAGAAATAATAGGAATGAAGCAGCATTCTTGATACATTGTGAACAGAGGACTGCAACAGTGCCCCTGGTGCAGCTGAAATTTGCATACTGAAGACCTCCATTGGATACTGAAAGCTATGAATTTGTTGTACAGTTTTGATTGAATATCAAAAATAAGTATGTAACAGAATTTCATAGACATTACAAGCATTTAAGTAAAAGTGGTTTGATCAAAGAGTTTTTTTAGGACCAATGAGAGAGTTTCCCCAAGATTCTATATATGGCACCCAGAGATGTGCAACCAACTTTGGGCGCGCTTCTGAGGTCCACATGCAAATAAATTGCATGTCAATTGGCACGCATTAAAATCTGCATGTGCTTATGGATGCGTGCTATTCTATAAGGCATGGCACATAATTCAAAAGAGGGCATGTCCAGGGTTGTCGGGGCCATTTCACAAAGTTGCACGCGGAATTACTTAGGTGCCAGGATTTACTACTACCTATCACTACTACTACTACTACTTATCATTTCTATAGCGTTACTAGACGTACGCAGCGCTGTACACTTGAACATGAAGAGACAGTCCCTGCTCAACAGAGCTTACAATCTAATTAGGACAGACAAACAGGACAAACAAGAGATAAGGGAATGTTAAAGTGAGGATGATAAAATAAGGGTTCTGAACAAGTGAATATGGGTTAGGAGTTAAAAGCAGCATCAAAAAGGTGGGCTTTTAGCTTAGATTTGAAGACGGCCAGAGATGGAGCTTGACGTACCGGCTCAGGAAGTCTGTTCCAGGCACATGGTGCAGCAAGATAAAAGGAACGGAGTCTGGAGTTAGCGATGGAGGAGAAGGGTGCAAAGAAGAGAGATTTACCCAGTGAATGGAGTTCCCGGGGAGGAGTGTAGGGCGAGATGAGAGTGGAGAGGTATTGACAGGGCTTTTTTTGAGGGGGTACTGAGTACCGGCACCTTTTCCATTGTCTGCTAAAATTGACCCATGGACCCCAAGCTTTAATGAAAGAGCTCAGGCTCTACACAACAATTCTGCCTTGTCATAGATTCTGTGACTGGTTGCAGGAGGCCTGGCTGTTGTGGGTGGGTTCCTGAGTGATCACCCCCACCCTTGAAGGGTGGCCTGGCATTTGAGTACCGGCACCTTTTTTGCTAGAAAAGATGCACTGGGTATTGATGAGCTGCAGAGTGAATGCACTTACAAGTCAATAAAAGGAGTTTGAACTGTATGCGGAAACGGATAGGAAGCCAGTGAAGTGACTTGAGGAGAGAGCTAATATGAGCATAACGACACTGGCGGAATATTAGTCGTGCAGCAGAATTTTGAACAGATTGAAGAGGAGAGAGATGGCTAAGTGGGAGACCTGTGAGAAGGAAGTTGCAATAGTCTAAGTGAGAGGTGATAAGAGTGTGGATGAGGGTTCTGGTAGTGTGCTCAGAAAGGAAAGGGCGAATTTTGGTGATATTATAGAGAAAGAAACAACAGGTTTTAGCAGTGCTGAATATGTGCAGAGAAGGAGAGGGAGGAGTCAAAGATGACCCCAAGGTTACGAGCTGATGAGACAGGAAGGATGAGAGTGTTATCCACAGAAATAGAGAATGGGGGAAGAGGAGAGGTTGGTTTAGGGGGAAAGATAAGAAGCTCAGTCTTGGTCATGTTTAATTTCAGATGGCGCTGAGACATCCAGGCAGCAATGTCAGACAGGCAGGCTGATACCTTGGCCTGGATTTCGGCTGAGATTTCTGGTGTGGAGAGGTAGATCTTGGAGTCATCAGCGTAAAGATGATACTGAAAACCATGGGATGAGATCAGAGTACCAAGGGAAGAAGTATAGATGGAGAAAAGAAGAGGTCCCAGGACAAATCCCTGAGGTACACCAACTGACAGTAGGATAGAAGTAGAGGAGGATCCACTAGAGTATACGCTAAAGGTACGCTGGGAGAGAGAAGAAGAAAACCAGGAAAGAACAGAGCCCTGAAATCCAAGTGAGGACAGAGTATCAAGGAGTAGGCTGTGATCAAGTGTCAAAAGCAGCAGATAGATCGAGAAGGATGAGGATACAATAGAGACCTTTGGATCTGGCCAGGAACAGATCATTGGAGACCTTAGCAAGCGCTGTTTCAGTTGAATGAAGGGGGGCGAAAGCCAGATTGAAGTGGATCAAGAATAGCTTGAGATGAAAGAAAATCAAGGCAACGGCGGTGAACAGCACGTTCAAGTATCTTGGATAGGAAAGGGAGGAGGGAGATGGGGTGATAGTTGGAAGGATAGGTAGGGTCCAATAAAGGTTTTTTAAGGAGTGGTGTTTCTACGGCATGTTTAAAGGTATCAGGAACAGTCACAGTGGAAAGTGAAAGATTGCAGATATGACAGATAAAAGGGATGACATTTACACCAGGTGTACATCCAGCACCCCAAAACTAGGCATGGGTTCCACACTAAAACACTACTTTACTTAAGGCACTCTTTATAGAATAGCGTTTAGTGCAGAATGTTTTGACACTTAAGTTCCAGTGCCATTTACTGATTTCCCTCCTTTATGCTGTAAGGTACTTTATATCAGATAATCACACACAAAAGCAATTATTCTGGACTCGTCTGCTCAATGATATGACAGTACCTAAGTGGCCCTTTGCTCTGCTAACTAGCTGGACCAATGAAAGGAATAATGCCACAGAGAAGATATATTATTATTTACTAGAAAATATAAAAAATTATTTGTGGCAAATTGCAAAACAAATTTGCAAAAATAAGATTGTATTATAAAAATAGATTATCACCAAGATCTCTCTCTCTCTCTCTCTCTCTCTCTCTCTCTCTCTCTCTCTCTATATATATATATATATATATATATATATATATATATATATAATTAGTCAAAAACTACATGAATAAGTAATAATACAACTGATCACACCACTAATATCCTAAGGATTATTATTTATTTATTTATTTATTGCATTTGTATCCCACATTTTCCCACCTTTTTGCGGGCTCAGTGTGGCTTACAATAAGATATGAATAATGGAAATACATTTGTTACAACTTGGTTATGGATTACATTGTACAGAGTTGTGCGAGACATTCGAATATCATTAGGAATATAACAATGGGACATCAACAAAGAACTTACACAACTAATATGTCTTGTGCAAAATACTCTTAGCAGCTAATGATTCACTGACCACCAGTCCTGAAAAACCAATCTATCACAGATAAAATCATGGACTAACTAAACCCTGAACCATAGATAGTAAACCCTGTTATCTCACCCTGAAGCCACATTGCAGACTTTCAATGGGTGAAGAATCGGATTCCACCATTGAGACTCAAGCTGAAGCCCCAGCGAGTCTTATCTCAGTCCCGGAATGAAATCCAGTCTTTACTCTGTACTGATCAGCGTTTCGGGTAGTCCTAGTATTGTAGCTGAACTAACCTTGTCAGTTTGTTACAAGGTATACAGTTCACTGGTGTGTTTAGAAAATCAATCTCTCGCTCCTCTCATGGCCATCTATCCACCAACCAGTCTTCTGGTCTTCTTCCTTCTCCTTCTTCCTCTTCAGTCCAACACTGGCATCTTTCTGGGTCAGATGATACCTATGGACCAATCACAATGGTGTAATTCTGTCCAGCGGAATTCGTGGTCATGAAGAGAGCTTTAGAAACTCTTATCAGACAGTAGCACATGGTAGCAAACCTCCCTCTTAATTCTCATTAAAAATTTGGAGCCATGATCACTATGAGGTGCGCTCCTCATAGCAACAAAGTAAATGACGGCAGATAAAGACCTGAGCTGTCCATCCAATCTGCCCAACAAGATAAACTCATTTTACATGGTATGTAATACTTTATATGTATACCCGAGTTTGATTTTTCCCTGCCTTTCGCAGGGAACAGATCGTAAAAGTCTGCCCACCACTGTTCCTGTACTAAAAGTTCTGAAGCTAACGTTGAAGCCCCTTAAAATTTACACTCCAGCCCATCCATATCTATTCAGTCACGATCAGGGGACAGACCGTAGAAGTCCGCTCTGCACCGGTTTTACTCTCCAAATACCTGCGTCGCCACCCAATCTCCACTAAGATTCCGTAGATCCATTCCTTCTAAACAGGATTCCTTTGTTTTCCTCCGCTTTTCCCAGGAGATAACTGGAGGCTAGTTTGCAGCAAATAATGTGTCCTTGGATGAAGTTATCATGGTATGCCCAGCAGTAAGTTTCCTTTGAAGAAAAGCTAGTTTCTGATGGTTACAGATGTATTCAAGCCACAGGTTGTAGAATCCATATTGTTGTAAAGAATGGTTCAGGCTGGTATAGGCCCCAGACCAGCAAAGGTGAGACAGCAGGCGAATACTCCTACAGTGCCCATTACTGATATTTTCTTGTTGGGCTTTAATTCTGAGGTACTTTTTTCCTCTAAAATTAAGAGGACTGAGGTGGGTATAGAAGATTAATCAAGAGGTTTTCTTCTAATCTCTGATATCAATGGGAAAGTTTTGTGCTTTCTTCTGTTTACTAAGCTCCATTTTGGCAATGACGTGTATTACTGCCAAGCACAAAGCTTAAAGCCAGACACTTTACGTCCATGTGTCCCTACTCCCCCCATGTTCTGAAGATTCTTTTTAAACTTTAAAGTAGATTAAAAACATGTTTCTTCGGCAGATGTTCAACCTGTGAGGTAGGGGTATAGCCTTAAGATGTCTAGTTTTCTGTAATTATTTCCTCATGTACTTTCTCTGGTTTATTTTATTAATGTACACCACCTCGATGTCCATTAGTGCAAAAGGCGGTTAAGCAAATTCTACCACAACACATATTAAATAATTATGAGGCATGCAAAGAAGCTCATTATTATGCAAAATGAATGATGCAACTTTTGTTCAGCTTCACAAGCTCTGTTATTCATAGAAAGTTAACAGTTTCAAGGGGTCTTGTTAACTTTTCTTTCTGGGAGTAAAAAGCCATTTCTCTTGGGGAGCAAATTAAAGGGGTGACCTGGTTAGAAAACTCCTTTAAACCTCTGATTCCTTAAAGCCCTTTTCCCAATCTGCAGTAAAAAGTGGCCTTAGCGTGCCCTTATGTGGGTCTTTCCCGCATGCTAAGACCATTTTTACCACAGCAGTAAAATGGCTGCACTTTCCATTTTTTGTATTAATAGCCATGCACTAATTTTCCCATTAGCACGTGACCATTAAAAAAGATTTGTACATGAACCCTTACCTCTACCTATTCTGAAGGAGGTAAGGGCTCACATGATAGTCATGCAATAATCAGTTACTGCACAGCAATGTAGCTGCATTAACTTAATACACAGATAAACCCACCCTCCATCCTCTAGACACGCCCCCTCCACAAAAATATTTGAGCAGATGGTTTGCATTTGCACATTCAAAAATTACCACAGGAAGCCTCAGTGTGCCCCGCGGTACACCATTGTAAACTGTGGCAAACACACATTAGTAAAAGGACTCCTTAGAAAACATGAACAACCCCTTGAGATCCTCAACCTATTGCAGATGCCTTAGAAAAATAAATAGCTCCCCTTTGGTACTCCCTACCAGAGTGATGGCGAACCTTTCAGAGAACAAGTGCCCAAACAGCAACCCAAATCTAATTATTTATCGCAAAGTGCCAACAAGGGCAATTTAACCTTCCTCACAGTTCCAGGGTCCCCCTCCCTCTCTCTCAGTTCCAGGGCCCCCCCTCCCTCCCTTCGAGTTCCAGGCCCCCTCCCGCCAAATTTTAAAAGTCATCTATCTTACCTCATCGGGGTTAGGGCGGCAGCAGCGGTAAAAAGCATGTAGGCTCGGCTCGGTGCTTAGTTCGGTTTTCCCTTCTCTCTCTCTCAGCTCTGGTCCCACCCTCATTTCCTGTTTCCGCAAGGGCAGGACCAGAGCTGAGAGAGAGAGAAGGGAAAACTGAACTAAGCACCGAGCCGAGCCTGCATGCTGCCGCCCTAACCCCAACGAGGTAAAAAGATGACTTTTAAAATTCGGAAGGAGGGGGCCTGGAACTCGAAGGGAGGAGGGAACGAACTTCCGGTGGGTCTCTCCTCTGCTCAGACACAACTTTGAACTGCTAGCGCGATCACACCAGCAGTTCATAGTGGCAGTACGACTCTGGCTGAGGCGACAGTGCGCGTGCCAACAGAGAGGGCTCTGCGTGCCCTCTCTGGCACGCGTGCCATAGGTTCGCCATCACTGCCCTACCCCTTGGTGCTTTTCAGAGCAGTGAGGTGGCACCTAGGTCCTTCCCACCTCCAATCCCTTTTAAGAAAATTAGGGTCTCCCTGGCCCCATCCTCTGCACTCCCCTGGTACATACCGATGGACCTCTGGTGGGCAGGATGGAACAGGAGTGATCCCCAGCTGCTGACAAATGGCAAGTCCATAAACCACTACTAAATGACTTGGGAAAAATCCACAATTCCAGGAATAACATGTATAGAATGTTTGTACGTTTGGGAAGCTTGCCGCCATGTGCCCTTGGCCTGGATTGGCCACTGTCGTGGACAGGATGCTGGGCTCGATGGACCCTTGGTCTTTTCCCAGTGTGGCATTACTTATGTACTTATTACTCAGGGTCAGACTGAGAAATAAGGGAAGGCAGATATCCTCAAGTATGTGCCACGGAGGAGTTGGGGGAAACAACAGGGCCAGGAAGACCTTGATTTTTTTTTAATAAATGGATCAGGGTGGGGGGGACTGAAGGGGCTACCCTGAATTTTCTGAAAAGTAGTTGGGGGAGGGGAAGGAAAAATGGTGCTGGGGATACAGAGTGAGTTGAGAGACCAAGGGTCCTATTTTTCTTATATTGTGGCCCCATACTTTCAAAAATATTCCTGGCTACTGCAACGCAAAATAAAAGTTATAGTTTATTTAATTTGCTATACTGCTTAGCTTAATACATAAGATCACAGCGGTTTACAAATTAAAAAACAACATTAAAATAGGACAGAACCACACATACTACAAGTCTCACATTTTACAATCAGCAAAACTGATTCTCACCAGATTACTTTCTACGCACCAGGAAGAGTTACATTAAAAGACAACTGAAAAAAGTTACCACAGGATTCACTAACCTAGAATAAAAAGGTACTACAGGTTAATGAATCCTGTGGTAATTTTTCTGTTCAACAACAGCTGACAAGGGGGAAGTTATCAATCTGGGCTGCTGCTAAGATGTGGTATGTTACTGTTAACTCCAGTTATTAGAAATTAGGTCTCACTGCATAAAATGGAACCTGTGGTAAAATAACATATCTTAACAGTAGCCATTGTTGATAACTTCCTCCCTTAGATGACCAAGGGGAAAAAGCGGAACTCAGGGAAGACAAAGCCATAGAAGAGTGATTAAATGAATTCTTTGCTTCCGTCTTCACCAAGGAAGATCTGGGAGAGATACCAGTGCCAGAAATGATATTCAAAGCTGATGAGTCAGAGAAACTAAATGAAATCTCTATAAACCTGGAGGATGTAATGGGGCAATTTGACAAAATTAAAGAGTAGCAAATTGCCTAGACCGGATGGTACTCATCCCAGAGTACTGATAGAATTGAAAAATGAACTTGCAGAACTATTATTAGTAATATGCAATTTATCTTTAAAATCAAGCATGGTACCGGAAGATTGGAGGGTGACCAATGCTATAGAATGATGATTAGTAGTATAATGCCGGTTTTTTAAAAGGTTCCAGAGGTGATATGGGAAATTACAGACCGGTGAGCCTGACGTTGGTGTGCTGGGCAAAATGGTAGAGACTATTATAAAGAACAAAATTGCAGAGCATATTCAAAAGAATGGATTAATGAGACAAAGCCAGCATGGATTTAGTGAAGGAAAACCTTGCCCCACCAATCTATTACATTTCTTTGAAAGGGTGAACAAACATGTGGATAAAGGTGAGCAGGTTGATATTGTGTATCTGGATTTCAAAAGGTGTTTGCCAAAGTAACTCATGAAAGACTCCAGAGGAAACTAGAGTCATGGGACAGGAAGTAGTGTTCTATTGTGGATTAAAAACTAGCTAAAAGACAGAAAACAGATAGTAGGGTTAAATGGTCAGCATTCTCAATGGTGAAGGGAAGATAGTGGGGGTTCCCTAGGAGCCTGTGATGGGACTGTTGCTTTTTAACATATTTATAAATGATCTAGAGATGAGAATAACTAGTGAGGTAATTAAATTTGCTGACAAAATAAAGTTATTCAAAGTTGTTAAATCACAAAAGGATTGTGAACAATTATGAGACTGGACATCCAAATGGCAAATGACGTTTAATGTGAGCAAGTGCAAAATGATGCATGTAGGGAAGAGGAACCCAAATTATAGCTACATAATGGAAGGTTCCACATTAGGAGTCACCAACCAGGAAAAGGATCTAGGCGCTATTGTTGATGATATGTTGAAACCCTGTGCTCAGTGTGCGGCAGCGGCTAAGAAAGCAAATAGAGTGTTAGGTATTATTAGGAAAGGAATGGAAAACAAAAATCAGGACATTATAATGCCTTTGTATCGCTGCATGGTGTGACCACTCCTCAAATATGGTGTGCAATTTTGGTCACCGCATCTCAAATAAAAATATGATGGAATTAGAAAAGGTACAGAGAAGGGTGACAAAAAAATGATAAAGGGGATGGAACGACTTCCCTATGAGGAAAGGCTAAAGCGGCTAGGGCTCTTCAGGTTGGAGAAAACACGGCTGAGGGGAGATATGATAGAGGTCTATACAATAATGAGTGGAGTAGAATGGGTAGACGTAAATCACTTGTTTACTCTTTCCAAAAATACGAGGACTAGGGGGCACGCAATGAACCTACAAAGTAGTAAATTTAAATCAGAGAAATATTTCTTTACTCAACATGTAATTAAACTCTGGAATTCGTTGCCAGAGAATGTAGTAAAAGCAATTAGCTTATTGGGGTTTAAAAAGGTTTGGATAGCTTCCTAAAGAAAAGTCCATAAGCCATTACTAAAATGGACTTGGGGAAGATCCACTGCTTATTTGTAGGATAAGCAGCATAAAATGTATTGTGCTATTTTGGGATCTTGCCAGGTACCTGTAACCTGGATTGGACACTGTTGAAAACAGGATGCTGGGATTAATGGACCTTCGGTCTGTACCAGTATGGCAATACTTGCGTACTTATGAGCTGATATTGTGATGTCATAATGACTCATTCCACCAATAAGAGCCAACCTTATCAGTGATGTTACAACGGCTTCATTGTCCTATACTGGCTCACTTTTATTACATAAAGCAGTGATTTCAGTTTCTAGACGTGTTTTATATTTAATTAAAGGGGAAGTTATAAAACTGGGCAACTATTATCAAGGTTATTTTATTTGATAACCCGCTTAAGGCCAACCATTAAAGCAGGGTACATAAAAGCCAAAATTATTAGTAACTAGGTCTCACTGCACAACATTTATGCTTGCCCTTTACAAGGCGTGATAGCGCCTAATTGTTGGCATTCAAATGCTGACCCACATTATATTCTGTAACGGAATCAGGGCACCCGAATGCAATTATAGAATTCATTTTGGGTGCCCTCTAGTTTAGTGCCCAAATCTGGATGACCTTTATAGAACTGCACCCTAAATATTTTGCTCCCTTAGCTGTCCCCTTCTCCCTACAGATTAGTGGCATAGTGTTACCCATCTTTCTGACATCTGAAACTTGGTTGTGGTTTTGATATGCTAGTATCTATGAATCTGTGGGCTGATACTGTCATCCACAACTAATTATACTCAAATTGTGACTTCTATAGAAGCTTGAACCCTTACTCAGTTCTGATGAGTAAGGGTGCTTATATTGGCACTATTGCAATTCAATCTACCTTAACCTGCTTGCATCATCCCTTAGAGCCTTCAGTTGGTTTAGATTGTAACTGAACAGCTCCTAACCAGGTGTATATCTACATCACAATCTTATATATTGTCAAAACTAACATTTATAATTCAAATCACAAGTTATGCAGTACTCAAAATAAAACCTGACACTCATAGCCCAATGTACAGCTACCATCTTCTAAGCAGAACACCCTTCTCTAGCCTAAAAGAACAGCTGAACCTTTACCGTTCTTAATATGGGAACCTCCCATATTTCAGCTCCATCCTAATCTCTCTTGGCAGGCTGTTACACCATACTGCTCCCATTATTGAGAGTAACCTATTTTACCTCTGTAACTGGATCTTAAAAATCTCCTTGCACAGTACCAACTCAACTGCTTTATAAGATAAAGTGAAGATACTTACCTGTAGCGGGTATTCTCCAAGGACAGCAGACCTTATATTCTCACATGTGGCTCTGGAGCTTGTAGCAAGCTTTAATAGGTTTTTGAGTGCAAGACATGCCCCACCGAGCATGTGTGACCACCTTCTCACCTGCCTTGAACGCGCAGGACCAGAAGAACAACATAAGGCATAAGAAAAAAAGGAGACAACTTCAAGGAGAGGTGGGAGGGTATGTGAGAATATAAGGCCTGCTGTCCTCAGAGAATACCTGCTACATGTTAAGTATCTTTGCTTTCTCTGAGGTCAAGCAGGCCTATAATTCTCACATGTGGGAATCTCTACCTACCAGGCTCACTGAGAACAAAAACAGGTGGTCAATTAGATCTCGCAACAGCAAGGACAAAAAAGTAATTCAGATGCCAAGGGGTCCTGATTTTTGAGGGAGATTTTAGTACATAACCCAGCCCCGCCCACTCTACCTCATGGCCCCTGGCAAACCTCAATCCCACAGCCATTCCAGAAAATAGTTTATTTACACTAGTGACAGCAGGGATTGATAAGAGGGAGTGTTTCTGTTCACGCTATTAAACCCCCTATCCAACATCTGTCCCCCACAGGGACATAACCGTGAGGAGGCCTCGGCCCACGCACTTTGAGCTTAAGCCCACTCCAAAATTGTGGCCCTGGTTGATTTGCTGGTGAAGCTGCCCAAGCCCCACTAGTTGAAGAGGTTCACTATATGAGCAGTGCAGCACTCAGCACCATGCTTCAACCGCCAATGCCGGCCCTCCCGCATATGCTCAGTTCAGGAACTTGAAAATGGAAAATAAGATGATACCTTTTTATTGTACTAGTCTAATATCTTTTTCAATTAGCTTTCAGAGGCCAAAACCTCCTGCCTCAGGTCAGGTCAGTATACTGCTGTTATGGTATCCTCTCCTGACCTGAGGAAGGAAGTCTTAGTCTGTGAAGGTTAATCAAAAATGTATTAAAACCAGTCCAATACAAAGGTATTTTCTATTTTATGATTTATTTGCATTTATTAACCTTTATTAACAGTTACCACATTACTTTATCCTAAATTCAAAATAAAAATTATTTTCTGTACCTTTGTTGTCTGTCCATTTACCTTTTCTAATTGTGTTGGTCCCAGTCTCTTGATTCTGCTTTCCTTCATCTTCTCTTAACTTTCTCACCAGCGTTTCCTGTTCGTTATTTTTCACTCTCCTTTTTCTTTGTTTTCTTCAACTTATTTTTCTGTCTCCGGATTTAATTCATTCTTACTATCCAGTCTTTAATTCTCTTTTTACATCATCTACCTATGGCTTTTCCGGTCTTTAGTTTCCCTCTTTGTACTTCACCTACGTATGGCTTTTTCATCTTTTCCTCAGCCTGTACTCCCCGTGCCCCTTCCTCTTACTCTCCAGTCTTTCACTATCCTCTCCCCCTTTCCATCTAGGCAGCTCTCCTCTTTTCCTCCATACCCTTCCATCCATCTCCTCTCTTCCTCTCCCCATCCTTCCAGTGTCTCCCCCTTTCTCTATGCATCCTTCTATCCAGCGACATCCCCTCTCTCTCCCTAACTTTCCATACAGCACCTTCCCTCTTTCTCTACCAATCCTTCCATCCGTCATCTTCCCTCTTTCTCTCCCCATCCTGCCGTCTTCCTTCTTTCTCTCCCTATCCTTCCATCCACATCTACCAAGCGCCCAATCCTTCCATCCAGTGTCTCTCTCTCTATATATATCCTTTTCCATTCAGCATGTCCCCTCTCTCCCTTCTTCCAGTGTATCTCCTCTTTCTCCCCCTACCCTTCCATCCAGCATCTTCCCTCTTTCTCTCCCGTCTTTCCCTCTCTATCAATCTAGCCAGCCCTTTCTCCACAGCAGCTTCTCTCTCTCCTGCCCTCCTGGCTCCATGTGCCCTCTTTCTACTCATCTCTCTGTACCTCTCTTCCATCCAGCTCCCCACTCTTCTACAATTTTCTCCCCTTATGCCTCTTTTAGCACCTCCTGCCTCCATCTCCACATCCTTTCCTCCCCCCCCCCCCCCCCCAGTATCCGTTTCCTGGCCACTGTTACTTCTCCCCATGAGCAGCAGCGGCTGAGGCAAAACAACAAAAAAGGGAAGTGGGGAGCCGCAGCAGCAGCCTTCAAACATGCGCTGCACTGTTGGCTCTACCGGTCCTCTGACCCCGCTGATGTCAACTTCCCAATCCAGCTGGGTCAGAGGACCAGAAGAGTCAACAGCGCAGCACATTTGAAGGCTGCTGCCGCAGGCCCGCACTTCCATTTTTTGTTGTTTTGCCACGGCCACTGTTGCTCATCAGGAAAAGCAGCAGCGGCGTGGTGGTAGCAGGAAGTGTTTCAGTGGGAGACTTTCCTGCCTTGGCGGGAGTGCAGGAGATGACCCTGAATGCGAGCGACTTGGCAGGTCTGGTAATTAACCTGAAACTATATACAATATGAGTGAGAGTGCAGCCTGGAATAGAACTGTGTGTCCAAACCAACTGTCATGTTGGGTATTCTGCTCAAGGCAGTAAAGAGATATGAATGTGTGGACTGAAAATCATGTTGCAGCCTTGCAATTCCTTCAATGGAGGCTGACCTCAACTGGGCTACTCATGCAGCCATGGCTCTGACATTGTGAGCCCTGAAATGACCCTCAAGGGTCAGCACAGCCTGAGCATAAGTGAAAGAAACGCAAACTGCCAGACAATTAGAAATTGTGGGTTTCCTGATGGCGAACCCCATCCTATTGGGATCAAAAGAAACAATAAGTTGGGTAGAATGACTGTAGGGTCTAGTCTGCTCCAAGTAAAAGGACAATGTTTGCTTGAAGTCCAAGATATATAGTGCGCTTTTGCCAGCATGGGCATGAGGTAGGGGGTAAGAATGTTGACAAGACAATTGACTCATTCAGATGGAACTCCGACACAACCTTAGGTAGGAACTTAGGGTGCACACAGCAGAGGTCCACTCCGTTATGATGAAACTTTGTATAATGTGCATGTGCCACTAAGATCTGAAGTTCACTGACCCTGCGAGCTGAAGTAACAGCCACCAATACTATGACATTCCAGGTCAAGTACTTCAGATGACAGGAATCAAGGGGCTCAAAAGGAGCTTTCATCAGATGGATTAGAGTATGACGTTGAGGTACCTTGACACAGGTGGAGGTTTGACAGGGGGCTTTGTCTATAGCAAACCTTTCATACAGTGAAAAACTAGAGGCTGTCCAGAGATGGGCTTACCCTCTACATATTGATGATAAGTACTAATTGCACCGAGGTGAACCCGTATAGAGTTGGTCTTGAGACCAGACTCGGAGAGGTGCAGATGGTATTCAAGCAGGGTCTGTGTAGGGCAGGAAACAGGATCTAGGGCACTGCCCTTGCACCACATGGCAAACCTCCTCCATTTAAATCATTTATAATTTTTCATTTTACAAGAGTCACTTGCAAACAGTAATACAGAGATGATTGCACATTAATACAATATAAGAAGAAAACAATCCTAACTAGATATATGGATATTATACAATCTTTCTCTTTCTTAGACCACAAAGTGAAGAAAAATAGGGAGAGTGAAATAAGACAAGGAGATCAATTAAACAGTAAACAGAAAAAAGAAAACATGGTATTAACCTGATTATCCCCAGATATTACTCATCTAATACATTATTCCACATTGACCATCTGGTTGGCTTTCTCAAGACCAAATACGGCGTATAATCAACTCATTTCATCGAGAACATACTTATTGTCCAGGTTTTAGTTAGAAATAATACATCTGATTACATTATCTCTCTCTTTTAAAAAACAGAAATTATTTAACGATACATATACTCAAGCCTCTAATTCAAATCCCACTGATTAAAGCAATCCTAGTTTTCACAAGCTTCACTCCTTTCGAAGTAATAATTAAGGAAATATTTCTGAGGAAAACTTTAGGAGTCATACCTGGAACTCTGGGAAAAACAATAATCTCGACATTAATCATCCACAAAAACATCCACCCCATCATTCAAAGTTTCTGGCCCATTATCATTTTCAAGATCATAACCACATCTTGCCTGTACAGAACTTCATCTGTCATATCAATTTTTTCACTCTCAGAGGGTTCAGTCAAATTGTCCATGCAACTCTCCAACAAGATCATATCTGAAACAAAGCTATTCACTACCGCCAATAGGTCCCGAAGCGCCTTCCAGATGGTATTCAATGTAACCTCCACGGAAACCAAAAACTCCACGATGATTTCTCTTGAGGTGTTTAGGAGTGGTTCCGCTGATTCGGGTTCTGCTGTAAACGTCCTCTGTTTCAGCATATGCCTCTAACTCACTCCTCCACTCCTTTGGACATGGTAGTTGAATAATTCAGGAGCGATGGAGTTGTTTTTCCAGGTCCAAGAGTGTCAACACTCCTTCGCTGGCACATAATGAAAGGACTCGCCAACCCTTTCATCTGGGGCAGTTCGATGAGCAGCGGTCCCGCACTTGCTGCTCAGGGGACAAAACGTGGCCATCAGCGGCTGACCGCCGGTTGTTCCCTTCCTCTCAGTGAAGGAAAATGCAATTGCAGAGAGGAAATTTACATAAAGAAGACAGAACCTCAGAGGGCAGCTGGGCCGTTGGGCATACGAACTCCAGGTCACCATCTCACCACTCTCCCAGTTTGGGACGCTCTTTGTCTGGTTTCTCCTCAGAGGCCTGTCTGACATGGGTAGCCCTTCAGCATAGCCCTCTTAGTCATTGAAACACGGAAGCCCCTCCACCACTACAAGGTGGTGTCCCTTCGGATGGGTACCTCCTCTATTTAAAAGAATAACATTTCTTACTGGAATCTTTCCTGGAAGCCAGCAATACTTTGGAGACACCTTCAGGAAGATGCAAGGAAGCAAATTTCTAAGCTCTCAAAATTCAGGCTGTGAGGGCCAAGACCAGAGGTTGGGATGTACAAGAGACCCCTCATTCTGTGTGATGAGGATCAGAAAAGGACTCCATGGTTTTTTGGAGGATACTCCAGAAGAAGCGGGAACCAGATCTGCCGGGACCAGTAGGCAGCGATCAGGATCGTGATCCCGCGGACTTGCTTGAGTTACAGCAAAGTCTTCCCCACAAAAGAATGGGAGGATATGCATACAGGAGTCTTGTCTCCCAGTGAAGGAGGAAGGCATAGCTAAGGGACTATTGGACTGAGTGGCAAAGAGATCCACCGAGGGGGTGCCCCATGATCGGAAGATCTCACGGGCAATGCCCATGCTAAGTGACCACTCGTGCATTTGCATGACCCTGCTCAGCCAGTCGGCTAGGCTGTTGAATTTGTCCGCCAGGTAAGTGGCCTTGAGGAGCATCCTGTGCTGGTGTGCCCAGTGCCACAACTGGCCGGCTTCTTGACACAGATGGCATGAGCCGGTGCCCTGCTGCTTGTTGGTGTAGTATATGGCAACCTGAATGTCTGTTTGAATGACTACAATTGGTTGCTCAGCTAATCTCTGAAAGCTAGAGCATTCCAGATTGCTAGGAGCTCCAGAAAGTTGATGTGGAGATCTGGTTCATGGGCTGACCAAGCACCTTAAGTGTGAAGTCCGTCTAAGTGAGCTCCCTACCCTAGATGGGATGCAGCCATCATCAGCACCTTCATGGGCTGTGGAATTTGGAATGGTAGTTCCAGAGTCAAATAGAATAGAATTGTCCACCAGAGCAGGGACTGAACCAGCACTAGCATAACTCAGATGACATCCTCTAGGCCTACACTACTGGGAAGCTAGGGTCCATCTGGCAGTTCTCATATGAAGATGTGCAATGGGTGTCACATGAACAGTAGAGGCCATGTGGCCCAACAACACCTGCTGGGCTGTGACCTACTGAGTTGCTTGGACTCGAATGGCGAAGGCGACAAGAGCGACTGCCTGTGCCACAGGGAGAAAAGCCAGAGTCAGCTGAGTGTTTAGCAGGGCTCCAATGAACTCCAATCACTGAATATGAAGCAGATGGTGTAGTGTAAAATAAACCCTAGGACTCTAGCACCCGAATAGTCCCCTGCATGGACTCCTGAGCACCATCCTTTGACGTGCTTGTCACCAGTTAGTCATTGAGATAGGGATACACATGGACTCCCAGTCTGCACAGCGATGCTGTGACTACTTCAAGACACTTGTTGAAGACTATGGGAGCCGATGCAAGGTCAAAAGGCAACACGCAATACTGGAAGTGACGTTTTCCCAGCCGAAACTGAAGATACTTTCTGTAAGCTGGAAGTATCAGGATATGAATATAAGCATTCTTCAAGTCCAGAGAGCATAGCCAATCATTTTCCTGAAGCATGGGAAGAAGGGTGCCCAGGGAAACCACCCTGAACTTTTCTTTGGCCAGGAATTTGTGCAGGGCCCTTAGGTCTAAGATGGAACGCATCCTCCCTCTTTTCTTTTGCACAAGAAAGTATATGGAATAGACTCCCTTCCATTCTTCCCCAGGTGGAACAGGTTCGACCGCATGGGCCTTTAGAAGGGCAGAGTGTTCCTCTGCAAGTACTTGCTTGTGCTGAGAGCTGAAGTGATGTGCTCTCAGTGGGCAATCTGATGGTCTCTGTCACCAATACAGGGCGTAACCGGATCAGACTATTTGAAGAACCCACACCAGTCGGAGGTTACAAGAGGCCACTTGTCTTGGTAAAACTTCAGCCTCCCCCAGATTGGCAAATCATCTGGGACAGTCACTTGCACAGCAGCTATGCTCTGATGGAGCCAGTCAAAAGCTTGTCCCCTGCTTTGACTGGGCCTTAAGAACATGCTGTTGATGAGAACAAATGCAAGGGGCTAAACCTGCTGAGGCTGGCGAGAAGAAGTTGTGCACCTATGCCTACTACTACTACTACTAATTATTATTTCTATAGTGCTACTAGACATCATACACTGCGCTGTACACATTATATGCAGGTACTTTCTTTGTCCCTGGAGGGCTCATAATCTGTTTTTGTACCTGGGGCAATGGAGGTTTAAGTGACTTGCCCAAGGTCACGAGGAACTGCAATGGGAATTGAACCCAGGTTGCCAGGATCAAAGCCAGCTGCACTAACCATTAGGCCACTCTTCAGCCTCTCTAATAGGTACTCCTCTTAGACTTGCCAAAAAAACCTCCTAGAAGTGTCCTTGCCAGAGATGGTCCTATTGCACCGACTGCAGCGCTTGAAGTCACTGGCCAAACCAAACAACTCAATGGTGCTAAAAAGGCCAAGTACTAGAAAAAGGAAGAGAGCAAAAATCACAAATAAAATATCTTCAGATAAGAAAGCTTTTCTTCTGTGAAACCTAAATATTAAATACTACAGTAGGAATGTATCTTGGTGAACTCTCCGATTGGCAAAGCAGCTATTTTCAAAACGGATACCACAGGACTGTGGTAGGTTTCAGAGAAGAAAAGCTTTCTTATCTGAAGATATTTTATTTGTGATTTATTTGAGCAATTTTACTCCAATTGACCTCCAATGCAGACGTTTGTATGCCAAATCATGGCCCGTATTGGGTATTTTTATTAAGGATCTCTTGATTGCTTCAGAGCTGAAGGCCTTTTTGTGCTTTTTTGTGTTAGAGAAAGCACACAGAGCATGCCTCATTGGAATTATTTTCAAACTCTGTAAATGTGTGTGTCTGCCTTTATTGTGTGTACCGTGTATATCTGTGTATATCTGTGTATATCTGTTATAAAGCAGGTAGACTTGGGGAAAGATTTAGTACTGCTGTAGTGGTTATCCACTGTTTTGGATCCTGCCATTTACATGTGACCTAGATTGGCCACTGCTGAAAAGAAGATACTAACCTTGATGAACCTTTGGTCTGACCCATTAGGACAGTTCTTGCTTCTCACCTCATTCATACTCATTAGGGATATCCTGAAAAACTGAATCATTTGCAGCCCTCAAGGACTAAAGTAAATACTACGGGAGTATGCAAATGAGTTGAAGTGAAGGCAAAAAAATGTTACCAACCGTTTTTAGCTTCTTGCCTTAGAGTGTGCTGACATCATAGTCCAAGCTCCTCAGAGTGACTGGCATATCCAAAAAAGGATAAAGGAAAATGAGGCAGCTAATGCATTCCATGCGTCGGAGCCGGGGTAAGCACAAAATGCCTCATTAAACATCTTTTTCACTATATTCGGTCTCCCACGCAGCCTCCGCTTCAGCTTTCAATAGCAAATATTTTTATTCAGCAGCCTGCATAAATAACTCTTCACCTCAGTCTTCTCTTGAGCTGCAAAACAGGTGAATGAACCCTTAAGTCATGCAGTGTTTCAAATGATCAAATCTAACTGCATTTTCCTTCTTTACTCCTACTTCACCTGCAGCACATTAGACAAGGTAATAATTTATGATAATCATATGAAAATATACAATTAATATTCATCACCTCTCATGTCTCATCACTTTAGTTGATCAGGTAATGCAGATGTGGAAAATGCTGTCAGATTTCTAATTGCTTTGTAATGGGCCTGAAACAGGAAAAATCATAAGACCAACAATCTGTCACTTGTCTAATACTTTAACTATCTATCACTAAAAAAACTCATTAAAGAAATTGCTAATGAGCTACAAAAGACTATACTGGAGGTGCTAGTGCAGTACATCTTTAAATAACACTGAAAATTGCTTACATGATTCCCAAGGCAATTGCAAGCATTTTGGTGGCAATTCTGTATAAAAGATGTATTTTAATTGTATATTATACCTCTAGGTCTTATTATTATGTTATAATCTACCGCATCAAAAACTTCTTAATAAAAAGGTATAATTCTCCATGTAAATATTTCAGAATTATCATGACTCTTGTCTTTTTCCACAGGAAGTGTTTTTGTTCAAATTTCCTTCAGTTGCTGATGTTCTTTTGCTGTCTTCGCTGCCATTCATGTGCCTTTATTCAGGCTATCTTCTTTTTTTTATGCACTTAGGGGCTGAGGTACCAAAGGATTTTTACCTTGAGGAGTACAGTTTCGAAAAGCCATTAACCCAGCTAAAATGGCTCTCAAACTTGCCCCCTATTAACCTAGAACAGAGTATATACAGGGTTCCACAACGGAGATAATAAAAAGCAAGGTTTTTTAAAAACCCTATATGCTAGTACATGCATGTAAAAAGCCTCTTCTAATATTACTTGTCACGTAAGAGTATGTGCGCTTCAATGAGGCTTGTACACAACTTTACAGGAGTTACAATTTAAGCATTTATTTGATAAAATATGGGTGTTCGCCTGCTTTAATCTAGGGGATTTATGCTATACAGCTAGTGCCATTGAAAATTCTTCGACAGCCTCAACACTATCTCGACAGTGCCTAAAATACTCAAAGTCCTCTAAAGGGCAGGAATTCAAAATGGAATAAACTTGGAACAGTCAGTCAGTGATGTTCAGCCACTATCCCAATAGCTCAGCAGATGAAGTGAGGACAGCAAAAATACCCTCCTAGTTCAAACTGCATATCCATCCGAATAGGGGCTGAATAATGCTGCTATCTATACAGCTAATGCTAGTCACTGCACGATATATCTGGTCTCTGCTGCTACTTCTGCAGACAGCGGCACTGAATATATGATTTTACACATCACAGCTGCTGTTTAAAACAAATACTGATGACAGCTTAGAATAATGACCCCTGTATTTTCACATGAATGCACCTGAGTTCTAAAATTGCCCCCTTTTGGAGGTACATTTAGAAACATAGAGACATTATGGCAGATAAGGGCCAAAAGGCCCATCCAGTTTGCCCATCCTTAGTAACCACTAACTCTTCCTTTCCTAAGGGATCCCACATGCCTGTCCCACGCTTTCTTAAATTCTGACACAGTTCTCGTCTCCACGACCTCCACTGGGAGGCCATTCCATGCCATCCTTCTGGCCTCCACCACTCTTTCTGTTAAATAGTATTTTCTTAGAAACCTCCTAAGCCTATTTACTCTCAAATTCATTGTATGCTCCCTCATTCCAGAGTTTTCCTTCATTTGAAAAAGGCTTGCCTCCTTCATTTGAAAAAAGCTCATATATTAACGCTACTGAGGTATTTAAACGTCTCTATCATATCCCCTTTTCTCCCGCCTCTCTTTCAGCATATACATGTTGAGGTTCCTAAGCTTGTCCCTATATGTTTTATGACCGAGACTGCTTACTAATTTTGTAGCCGTCCTCTAGATCGACTCCATCCTGTTTATATCCTTCTGGAGGTGCGGTCTCCAGAATTGCACACAGTACTCTAAATGGGGCCTCACCAGAGACTTATATAAGGGCCCTATCACCTCTTTTTTCCTGCTGGTCATCTCCTTCCTTATGCAGCCAAGCATCCTTCTGGCTTCGACCGTCACTTTTTCTACCTGTTTGGAGACCTTAAGGTCATCAGACACAATCACCCCCAAGTAAGGTCATCAGATACAATCACCCCCAAGTCCCGCTCTTCTTTCATACACAGAAGCACTTCACTCCCTATATTGTACCGTTCCCCTGGATTCTTGTAGTCCAAGTGCATGACCCTGCATTTCTTAGCATTAAATCTTAGTTGACAATTATCGGACCATTCCTCAAGCTTTGCTAGATCCTTCCTCATGTTATCCACACCCTCTGCGGTATCCACCCTATTACAGAGTTTGGTATCATCCGCAGAGACAAATCTTACTAAACAGCCCTTCTGCAATGTTCCACAGGTTTGAAAGGCAGAGGAGTGGCTGGCTTTCTAAAATAGGGGAGCTAAGGGCAAGCACATGGTTTTTCTTTGAGATATGCTTTGCAATTGAAACCTCACTGTCTGAGATAATCCACATTTTCTTCATTTGCTCTTCCTCATTTCTACCTGGCTAATTCTTTTGTACCTTGTCTTGTGTATAATTTAGGGTATATCTATACCTCCCAGCTCTGTGGTTCAGCCACAATACCTTAGAAGGAACAATACACCCAAGGCTGCCTTAATGTGTCCTCTATTATGGGGAATTACATCTATTTCTCTGTGATACCTAGACTTCTGATTCACCAGAGCAGTGCACACACTCTGAGTAATACAGAAACTAAGTAAGTAAGTAAGAGAAAACTACAGATATGAGAAATAATCTTATAACGTTTTTATTACCCACCAAATAAATGCAATGCAGGATCAATAGGTAAAGCAATATAAGCATAGGATTTCTCATAGGAAGTAACAGACCATGACCAAATTAGGTAGCATGGTATCTGAATACTTCCCAGATTGCTCTTTATTAGATACCTCATTGAGTATTTGTACAATTAACAGATCTCACTGAGAATACAGAGTATTGCTACATAAATTTACCTTTATATCTGAGACTTCAAAGAATATGCAAGCACAGGTACAGTCAATTATGGGAATATAATACCACAGCTACACATAGGTGTTTTCTGGGTCTGAGTCTCTAATGTTTTGTTTTACCACTCAATAGCCAATTAGTAGATATAAAAGACTAAAAGTTACTTATGAGAAAGCAATTGGGTTACTTGCCAATTCAGATACAATTAATTGGTTTCTCATGAGGGAGCAGCTCTGTAGCTGTCTCTCTGGCTTGAAGTAGGAAGTACACTCATTTTTATATGTCCACTCAGGATATGGATAATATGACAGTGAGCACACCATATTGGATCTATGCTAATGTCCAACCCTGTATAGTTAACACTGATTGGCTATGGTAATAAGTTGGTTAATATTTACTGGAAAGGTCAACAATAGACTAGTTTTTACTGGAAATCTAAGTAATCTTCCTGAGAAGCCATCTTTGTTCTGTTTCCCAAGAACATCTGTGACCACACTGTTGCTAAACGATGTTACTCTGTTCTTTCCCACTCACACCCCCTTCCTCAAAACTCTTTCTGAGATACCTGGTCATCTTCCTGTGGAATTATTCAGTTCTGTTATTCTGAACATCTGTTATCACTATATTGCCACATTCATGCAACTCTGCAAGTTAGGCCCTCCCTCCTTCCTTATTCCTGCAGATGTCTGCTTGCTCTGCAGTGTCTCAATAGCTCAGGAGTCTTTGAGCAACATTGGAGTTCAAGTCAGAGACACAGGCCTGTAAGTTTTTCTCTCATTTTAGATCCTGAACCAAAGTCAGGCCTTTGGTCTTTCCCAGTATGGCAATACTTATGTAATAATAATATTCACTTGGGAGTGATTGTGTCCGATTATAAAACATACATACCGCATGTGTACCAAGACTGGGCATATAAGCGTGCAGTTGACGAGATATGCACTACACACTATTTTAGAACTGAGTATAAAGCCAATATATAGCCAAGTACGCATCGGCAAAAGAGGCCTGTTTGGAGTGGAGAAGGATCGTTTACTGGGCAGGGTGGGAATGCACTCACATATGATGTATTCTATTAACATCGGACATGCATGTCATCAAAAGCTAATGTTAACATTTACACCTGCTTCATATAATACCCAGAACGGAAGGAAGCTCACTCTTTGGAAATGGAGAGTTGGTTGGTGCTTGAGGCTGCTCTTCTGCATATCAGTGCATGGTGAAACAATCTTCTATTTGCCCTCCTTTACCCATTCATATTCCACATCCACCCACTCTGCTCATTTCTGTCCCGCTGTTTCTAAATCCATTTCCATCACAATCCCCTCTTGCTTTTAACTTCCTTCTCTACAGACCCTCCATTCCAGACCCTCCTCTCTCCTGCTCCAAAGCTGTGCCCTTTTGTGCATGTACATGTGTGCATGTCCCCTGTCCATGTGAGTGGATGTGCCTCCATGCTGGTGTGCTCCAGCATCTGCTTTCACATGCCCAGAATGCAACGGGCCCTTAATGAAAGTTTTCCACTTTAAAAGAGAAAACTTAGAGGTCAATTTTCAGAAGTCTGTGGTCTGCATAACATCTTTTATAGTCAATATTTATGCAGATTTTCAGAGGCAGAAAGCATACAAGTACTGCCAATGAATATCTACATAACTTTATACAAATTTCTTATTCATAGTAACATAGTAAATGTGGGCGGATAAAGACCTGCACAATCCATCAGTACGCCCATCGAGGTGGCCAGAGTTGAATCTGGCATTCTGTTCAGGTTACACTTCTTCATGATTAAACACTGGTATACTTTACCTCCATCTCTGCCTGCCAATTTTGGGGCACAGACCTTAGAAGTCTGCCTGGTTCCAGTCCTACTTCCCAACTACTGGAGTTGCCATCAAAGCCTACTTCAGCCTTGATCCTGATCTGTTTTTTCTATTTACGAGATCCAGACCATAGAAGTCTGCCCAGCATTGGTCCTACTTCCTAATCTCTGCAGCTGCCGTCAAACCTCACTCTGGTTATAAGGTCATTTACGTTTTGCTTTAATTGGATTCCTTCCTTTTTCTATATAGTGATCCTTTTGTGTTTACCTTGAATTCTGACACTGTTTTTGTCTTCACAACCTCCCATGGGAGGGCATGCCAGGCATCCACCACCATTTCTGTGAAAACGTATTTCCCAACATTGCTCCTAAGTCTCTCATCCTGCAATCTGAACTACTACTACTAGTTAACATTTCTAGAGCGCTACTAGGGTTATGCAGCACTGTACAATTTAACAAAGAGAGACAGTCACTGCTCAAAGAACTTACAATCTAATAGACAAGTGAACGGTCGGTCCGATAGGGGCAGTCAAATTGGGGCAGTCTGGATTCACTGAACGGTAAGGGTTAGGTGCCAGCATTGAAGAGGTGGGCTTTAAGCAAAGACTTGAAGACGGGCAGGGAGGGGGCTTGGCGTAAGGGCTCAGGAAGGTTGTTCCAAGCATAGGGTGAGGCGAGGCAGAATGAGCGGAGCCTGGAGTTGGCGGGGGTGGAGAAGGGTACTGAGAGGAGGGATTTATCCTGTGAACGGAGGTTACGGGCGGGAATGTAAGGGGAGATGAGGGTAGAAAGATAGTGAGGGGCAGCAGACTGAGTGCATTTGTAGGTAAGAAGGAGAAGCTTGAATTGAGTTCTATCACATCCCCGTCTCTAAAAATGATTAGTTTGCATATTAATACTTTTTAAGTATTTAAATTCTATATCATATCCCCTCATCCCTTCTTTCCTCTCGGGTCTGCAAGTCTCTTCTCATACACCTTTTGACACAAACCCCATATCATTTTCGTTGCATTTCTCTGAACTGCCTCAAGTCTTTTGATGTCCTTAGTGAGATACGGAGAGGCATAATCAAAAGGGGCGCCCAAGTTTTCCTGAGGACATCCTTGAAGGATGTCCCGGCGAAGGGGCAGGCAAACCTGTATTATCAAAACAAGATGGGCGTCCATCTTTTGTTTCGATAATATGGTCAGGGACGCCCAAATCTTGACATTTAGGTCGTCCCTAGAGATTGTCGTCCTTAGACTTGGTCATTTCTGATTTTCGGCAATAATGGAAACTAAGGATGCCTATCTCAGAAACGACCAAATGCAAGACCTTTGGTCATGGGAGGAGCCAGCATTCGTAGTGCACTGGTCCCCCTGACATGCCAGGACACCAACCGGGCACCCTAGGGGGCACTGCAGTGGACTTCAGAAAAAGCTCCCAGGTACATAGCTCCCTTACCTTGTGTGCTGAGCCCCCCAAAACCCACTACCCACAGCTGTACACCACTACCATAGCCCTTACGGGTGAAGGGGGGCACCTACATGTGGATATAGTGGGTTTGTGGTGGGTTTTGGAGGGCTCACATTTACCACCACAAGTGTAACAGGTAGGGGGGGATGGGCCTGGGTCCACCTGCCTGAAGTGCACTGCACCCACTAAAACTGCTCCAGGGACCTGCATACTGTTGCGATGGACCCGAGTATGACATTTGAGGCTGGCATAGAGGCTGGCACAAAATATTTTTTAAGTTCATTTTTGAGGGTGGGAGGGGGGTTAGTGACCACTGGGGGAATAATGGGAGGTGATCCCCGATTCCCTCCGGTGGTCATCTGGTCAGTTTGGGCACCTTTTTGTGCCTTGGTCATAAGAAAAACTGGACCAGGTAAAGTCATCCAAATGCTCGTCAGGGACGCCCTTTTTTTTCCATTATGGGTCGAGGAAGACCATGTGTTAGGCACGCCCAAGTCCTGCCTTCGCTACACATCCGACACGCCCCCGGGAACTTTGGTCCTCCCCACGACGGAAAGCAGTTGGGGACCCCCAAAAAAGTGGCTTTTGATTATGCCGATTTGGGTGACCCTGTGAGAAGGATGCTCATCTTCCGATTTGTGTCGAAAGATGGGTGTCCTTCTCTTTCGAAAATAAGCCAGACGGCCTCCAAAATTAAGCATGATATTGCAAATGGGGCCTCACCAACAACTTGTAGAAAGACTAACATTTCCTTTCTTCTACTGGATATGCCTCTCTCTATGCAGCCTACCATCCTTCTGGCTACAGCTACCGCCTTGTCATATTGTTTCACTGCCTTAAGATCCTATGACACTAACACCTCAAGGTCCTTTTCCATTCTTTGCTTACCAGTCTCTCATCTCCTAGCAAATACAATTTTTTTCGGTTTCTAGACTCCATGCACATCACTCTACACTTTTTTACTAAACATTAGATCACTTCTTATGTTGTCCACTCTGTTGCAAATCTTTGTGTCATCTGCAAAAAGTCAAACTTTCCTTTTAATTCTTCGGCAATGTCACTCACAAATATATTGAATAGAATCGGCCCCAATATCGATTCATATACAATATGCTTGCTGTTTGTGTGGTAGCACTTATATGTTTAGCTTATATGGGTAACAGCAGAATAAAACTTTTGGCTGGCCTCCAGATGCCTCAAATCCCCACTCCCATTGAAAAACTTAACATTTCATTGTATATTGACTTATATGTACTAAAGTCAGATTGTCCAGCCTAATATTTGTACCTGAAAGGGCTTACCCTATACAGTGCAATTGAAATTATGTGCACAAATCCGGTCATATTCTGGATTTGCGCATGCAGTTTAATTACTTAGCAAGCCAATCAGCATCGATAATTGCCACTTAACAAGCAATTAGACACTAATTGGTATTAATTAGAATTTACACACACAACTTGCTAAGCAAGTTTTGTAAATTGGTGCACGCAAATTCTAATGCATACTGCCATAAAGGGGGTATTTATTTATTACATTTGTACCCCGCACTTTCCCACATACAGCAGGTTCAGTACGGCTTACATTGTAAAAGAAAGCATCTTACATGACAGAAAATAAAGCAAAACAAGAAAATGTAGGAAGAGTATTATAAACTGTGATGATCATAACTACTTACATAGTGAAAAAGCATTACAAGGACATGTGAAAAGAATATTATGAATTGAGAAAAACACAGTGGCAACAGCGCCCAGGAATATATGAGTTGGAATAGGAAGGTAGACAAGGATAGGATAGGTAAAAGGGAAGGAGATAGGGAGGGGGAGAAGATAGGGGATTGAGTATAAGGGATTTGAGAGTAAAGTCAAATGTGTCATTGGGGTCAAAGTTCGTGTCGACGTCGTAGCAGGAGTATCGTAGGTGGGCTGGTAGAATTAAGTTGGTCCGCTAGGGTAAGCTTGCTTGAAAAAATTGGACTTTAACATTTTCCTGAAAGGTAAGTAGTTGTTAATTCCTCGGATGGGTCTTGGGAGAGCATTCCAAAGTTGACTACCCAGGAAGGAGAAACTGGAAGCATAGTATGTTTTGTATTTGATACCTTTGCAGTTGGGGAGGTGTAAATTGAGGTATGTTCGTGATGACATTGTTCTATTTCTAATTGGAAGGTCAATCAAGTTGTTCATATAGCTGGGGGACTCTCCTGATATGATCTTATGGATCATTGTATGGACCTTGAAGTGTATTCTCTCTTTGATGGGGAGCCAATGAATCCTTTCTCGAAGGGGTGAAGGTATGGCCACAGGTGTGGAATGGGCGGGTCGTGGGCATTATACACTTGCTCCGTGCTTAACTTAAGCACCGGTATTTACACTGAGTTTTACTTGGGATAAATGGACATGCCTAGAGTTAGGTGCAGGCATGGACGCAAGGCATATTCTATAAAACCGCTACATATATTCTATAAACTGCGTCTAAATCTAGATGCGGTCTACAGAATATGCCTAGGTGGAAGTTTTTTTGGTGTGATTTTTCAGGCACTATATATAAATCTAGTCCTACGTGAATGGGACCTGCTACTGAAAATATTCTTCTTCTACACTGACCTGATAGACAAAATAGGCACAATCCAAAAACTATTAGTTCTCTTCCTCCTTGCTGAGTTTGTGCACTAAAGTATTTGGCAAAAGTAATCACACCCTTGCAAATCTTTTTACTCTACTGCCTCAAAAATGCTATTTGAAATGCTTTAAACAAGAAGCTTCTTTCACTGATGTACGCAACATACTCTATTATTATTATTTATTGCATTTGTATCCCACATTTTCCCACCTATTTGCAGGCTTTATGTGGCTTACATAGTTTTGTTATGACATTGTCATTCCAGGATATCAGGTACAATTGGTGATGTGCAGAGATTAAGTAAAGGAAGAAAGAAGGGGGTGATTAGGGTTGAGTATAGAAGGTGATCTTTCAAAGCTGGGTGGGTTGGTGAAGTGGATTAGTGAGGTTATAGGTTCTCTTTGTAGGCCTTTTTGAAGAAATATATCTTCAGAGATTTGCGAAAGTTAGTTATTTCGTCAATTGTTTTCAGGTCTGTAGGTAACGCTTAAGAACAAGTATAGAATAATCAAAGCGTAAATAAGAATAAGAAACCAAAGTTTAAGTCTTTATATCCTTTGTCACGGCAAACCCAAAATATCTCTGTTTAACATACATTAAAGAGGATCATAGGTTAAATAGAGCCCACCAACATCCAGTCACTATACTTGAACTGTGTAATCCGTTGGGTTGGTCGTGAGCCCTTGGGCCCTGGCTGAGACCAGCAGGGCGCCGACCCAGGCCAAGGGAAGACCGACCCACAACCACACACCCCAGCTATACAATACCCCTAAGCTACCCCTCCCCGCAGTCCCTCAGGAAGAAGGGAAATAGGCAAACAGGCGGGCCTCGCGGCCGAACCGGAACCCACGCACAAAGAGCCATTCGTGCGGGCCTCACGGCCGAACAGGAACCCAGACACACACAGGAGGGGGTGAAAGAACCCAGAGGGCCCCCGGGACCCCAAGATGCCAGGCACGCACTGAACACCAGCGATAGGGCAGAGGGAGAAATGAAAGAACCAGAGCGGGCCACGCCCACCCAAGGGACTAGTGTAGGACAGGGGAACTAACACAGCAACCCCCCTCCACCAGGGTAGGAAGCCCCAGGCAGAAGCCACAGGAACCAGACACAAAGGAAAGCAGACAGAGGCAAACAGAACACAAAGGGTTAAGCTTGTAGAGCCAGGCGGCACACCAGGGAGAGAGAGAGTTCCATAAATCAACAATCAGAGAGAACGCCTCCCGAGAGGGAGCAGGGCCCATAGAACAAACACACTTGCAGAGGCAGGAACACAATACACACAGTACACAAAGGGTTAAACTCACTGAGCCAGCAGGCCGGGACACTGGGAAGAGAAATCCTTAGAGTAAACAAACAACTGGAGAGGACGCTCAGACGAGAGCTGAACAAAGCCCAGCCCCCACTGAGGAACAAGCAGCTGGCTTCCCACCGAGAGCTGCAGCCAGCGAAGGGAAGCCCAGCTGGAGGCAAGAGAACTAATTATACACACACACACACACTCTGCCCTCAGCTAACACAAACAAAGGGAAAGGAAAGAAATCCCTGAACAGGGAACTCAGATCAAAGTCAGAGCACAGAGCCCGTTCTGACCAAGAACTGCGGCTTTCAAGTCACCATAAGAGTGAAAGTAACGCGAAAACAGAGGAACTCTTCAGCTGCAGGCTAAAGTACTATCCCCTGACGTCAGCACAAACCCTGGCAGCCAATCAGAAGAGACTCCCCCCTCCCCTTCAGCCAAACCGGCAGAATCATAACAAACTGATTCAAATATTCCTGGATGAAAATCAAGCTATTTCTGTAGTATAAAGTGAATCTGAAGCAAAGATCTAAACACGTCAAGCACAGAGCTGCTTAGAGAAGTCTGGAATAAAGTTATTCAGAGGTACAGTCCAAGGGAATGGTATAAGACAATGTCAATGTTTGAATAACCCTTGGGACACTGTCAGGTCCATCAGTGTAAAGTGGAAACAGTATCAACACACAGCCTCAATCAGGCCTTACCTCCAGAGTCAATAGCCATGGGTTAAGGAAACTGCTCAAGCCTAAGATAACTTTAAAGGAACTACAGATGTCTTAGACTGAGACTAGGGAAATGCTGAGTACAACAATGGCAAGATTACTCTATAAACATTGTCTATACTGAAGATGGAAGGGGGTAATTCTGTACAGGTTGCCTAAAGTTAGGCATCTAAAGAGTGCTTGCTAAGTGCAAATTCTAAATTTAACGTAAATCTGCAGTGAGCGTGAAGCTTTAGTTATGAGCACTTCTGCAAGCTCAATGGCGGGCATTTAATGCAACAGTGACACAGGAAACTGACAGTATTCTAAAAGCTTAGAATGTAAGTGCTTTGCATGCTCCTGCCTCGCCCACATTTCTCTCACACTTATGCGCTGTAGCACTTCGGCTCTGACACTATGGAACAGCGCCTAAGAGCAATTTAGAGCCATTAGTGCTAATTAACTCCAATAATTGTCAATTATTGGTTGTTAATGTTAATTTGCATTATGTGCATCGCCAGCAGTAGTCTATGACCTGCGGTGCAAAAATGTATGCACAAGATTGCAGAATGAGGGGGATAACGTGACACGTGGAGGGGCATTTTTAAAAGGATGTTCACGTCAGAATTGGGACATCCTGTTCATAACTTGCAAAAAACTGTCCATCTCACAATCATTTTTGAACAGGAAAAATGTTGGGGTTTTGGAGGTTCCTGTTCAAAAATACATGAGAACGCCCAAAATTAAAATTATGAACACCAAAGAAAAACAGGGATAAGGACGTCTGCCTTGCAGCATTTCTACAAAAATGGCAATACAGACGTCCCTGCAGAGCAGAGGGGCAGCCTAGTGGTCAGCACAGTGGACTTTAATCCAGGGCACCCAGGTTCATAATCCACTGCACCTCTGTTATTTTAAATGCTGAGCCCTTCAGAAACAGAGAAATACCTACTGTACCTGAATCTGCATCACCAGCTTGCAAATGTGTTTAATATTTAAGTACAGTACGGTATATCTCTGTTTTTGGAGGATTCACAATTTAAAGATTAAAAAAAAAAGAGAGAGAGAGAGAGTTTAAATGAGGTTTGAACCTTGGTGCCCTGGTTTACAGTCCACTACACTGACCACTAGGCCTACTACTACTTATCATTTCTATAGCGCTACTAGACGTACGCATCGCTGTACACTGGACATAAAGAGACAGCCCCTGATCGACAGAGCTTACAATCTAATTAGGACAGACAACCTGGACAAATAAGAGACAAGGGAATTACTAAGGTGGGAATGATAAAACATAGGTACTAAACAAGTGAGTAAGGGTTATGAGTTAAAAGCAGCATCAAAAAGGTGGGCTTTTAGCTTAGATTTGAAGACGGCCAGAGATGGAGCTTGACGTACCGGCTCAGGAAGTCTATTCCAGGCATATGGTGCAGCAACATAAAAGGAACGGAGTTTGGAGTTAGCAGTGAGGAGAAGGGTGCAGATAAGAGAGATTTACCCAGTGAACGGAGTTCCCAGGTAGGAAGAGTGGAGAGGTACTGAGGAGCTGCAGAGTGAATGCACTTGTAAGTAAATAAGAGGAGTTTGAATTGTATGCGGAAACAGATAGGGAGCCAGTGAAGTGACTTGAGGAGAGGGCTAATATGAGCATAGCGACACTGGCGGAATATAAATCATACAGCAGAATTTTGAATAGATTGAAGAGGAGAGAGATGGTTAAGTGGGAGACCTGTGAGAAGCAAGTTGCAATAGTCTGAGTGAGAGGTGATAAGAGTGTGGGTAAGGGTTCTGCTGTGTGCTCAGAAAGGAAAGGATGAATTTTGGTGCTATTATAGAGAAAGAAACGACAGGTTTTAGCAGTCTATTGAATATGTGCAGAGGAGGAGAGAAAGGAGTCGAAGATGACCCCAAGGTTACGAGTTGATAAGGCAGGGAGGATAAGAGTGTTATCCACTAGGCTACCCTTGAGACCTGCTTGAAACTGTGTTCAGAATGCCCATAATACCTAATGTTGTCAGGAAGCCTAGTTTTCCTTTCTGGTGTCACTTTCAGAGGTGCGGGAGGGTATAGTAACCACTGAGGAATTCGTGAGGAGTCATGCCTTAATCCATCCAGTGGTCAATCAGGGCACCTTTTTATAACCCGGATGTGATTGAAACAGGTCTAACGCAGGATGTTCTTCTTATTCTCCTTGGATGTTTCTTCCTGTTTGATGATCTCTGTTGGACATCCTAAATTTGGACCCACCCTAAAAAAGCTCACAATACAGCCTCTTGGTATTTGGATGTCCTACACTACAGTGCATCCAAATTCTGCCTTTTGAAAATCGAGGTTTGGGTGTTTTTTGGCAGATGGATGTTTTGGTGGGCATTTTGAGATGTTCATCTGCTTTGAAAATGAGAACCATGGTGTTTGCAAAGAAACACTTAGGGGACAATGCATGCACGTGGGAGAAGGATTTGCTGTCTGATGAGACCAATATGGAACCTTTTAGTTCTCAATTTTAAGCAAAATATGTGTCATAAAACAACCATGGACCTCATGTAAAATTGAGCCACAACTGTCAAACTTAAACTGAACCGAGGCAAAACCAAACTCCTGGTTTTATCCAGCCAGCACAATCCTACTACTTATCAAAGCCTCGATCAACAATTTTACACAATTGAAACACAAATACTAGGAATCATTCTTGACAAACATCTGACCCTTGAAGATCAACTTGCTGCAATCACGTCAAAAAGCTTCAAAACACTATGAAAACTGAGAAGAATCAGAGACAATTACCCTAGACAGTCATTCCATCTTATAGTACAGACACTAGTATTGTCCCAATGTAGCATAGGTAGGCTGCAAAGAAAACCTACTATGATACGGTATATAAATGGACATAATTAAATTAATATTTAAACCACTTTAACCACAGAAAGGCAATATATCAAATCCCATCCCCTTTCCTTTGTGGCTTTTCCCAGGTCTGCCTTAATAACAGTTTATGAACTTTTCCTCTAGGAGTTTGTCCAAATCTTTTTTTTAAACCCAGCTAGGCTAACTACTTTTACCACCTCCTCTGTCAACGAGTTCCACAGCTTAACTATGTTTCAGTTCCTCTGTATCATCATCTTTAAATACTTTTTCTGGTATGGGCAGCTCCTTTACAACTTCCTCAGTAAAAAACAAAGCAAAGAATCACACCATCGACACCAAGGCCTCCATATGATGGATCAGAATTTCATGATCTGTCAAACTGGAGTTCCACTGTCTGTTTAACTGTATATATGATGCTGTATTTTTCTTTTTATAAATGTAAACTGTTCTGTTTTGCAGTTGCAATAAGATACGGTATATAAATGGACATAATTAAATAAATAAATAAATAAATAATGTGAGCAAGTGCAAAGTGATGCATGTGGGAAAGAGGAACCCGAATTATAGATACGTCATGCAAAGTTCCACGTTAGGAGTCATGGACCAAGAAAGGAATCTAGGTTTCGTCGCTGATGATACGTTGAAATCCTCTGCTCAGTGTGCTGCTGCGGCTAAGAAAGCAAATAAAATGTTAGGTATTATTAGGAAAGGAATGGAAAACAAAAATGAGGATGTTATAATGCCTTTGTATCGCTCCATGGTGCGACCGCACCTCGAATATTGTGTTTGATTCTGGTCGCCGCATCTCAAAAAAGATACAGTGGAATTAGAAAAGGTGCAGAGAAGGGCGATGAAAATAATAAAGGGGATGGGACGACTTCCCTATGAGGAAAGGCTAAAGCAGCTAGGGCTCTTCAGCTTGGAGAAAAGGCGGCTGAGGGGAGATATGATAGAGGTCTATAAAATAATGAGTGGAGTTGAATGGATAGATGTGAAGCGTCTGTTCACGCTTTCCAAAAATACTAAGACTAGGAGGCATGCGATGAAGCTACAATGTAGTAAATTTAAAACGAATCGGAGAAAATGTTTCTTCACTCAAAGTGTAATTAAACTCTGGAATTCGTTGCCAGAGAATGTGGTAAAGGCAGTTAGCTTAGTGGAGTTTAAAAAAGGTTTGGACGGCTTCCTAAAGGAAAAGTCCATACACCGTTATTAAATGGACTTGGGGAAAATCCACTATTTCTGGGATAAGCAGTATAAAATATTTTGTACATTTTTGGGATCTTCCCGGGTATTTGTGCCCTGGATTGGCCACTGTTGGAAACAGGATACTGGGCTCGATGGACCTTTGGTCTTTCCCAGTATGGCAATACTTATGTACTTATATACTTTATCCAATTCTTTTTTCAAACTTCTTCATGGATCATTCAACATAGATAAGAACATGTTGGAGCTAGGCCCTGCTCAAAAGCAGTTGTCAATTTTTTGTAGTCCTGGAGGGGCATAATCGAACGGCGCCGGCCAAATAGATGGCCGGCACCGCAAAGAGCAGTCCCGAACCATATTATCGAAAAAGATGGCCGGCCATCTTTCATTTCGATAATACGGTTGGGGCCGGCCAAATGTCAGAGATGGCTGGGTTTGAGATGGCCGGCATCGGTTTTCGCCGATAATGGAAACTAATGCCGGCGATCTCAAACCTGCCAAATCCAAGGCATTTGGTCGTGGGAGGAGCCAGCATTTGTATTGTACTGGTCCCCCTGACATGCCAGGACACCAACCGGGCACCCTAGGGGGCACTGCAGTGGACTTCATAAATTGCTCCCAGGTGTATAGCCTTGGGTGCTGAGTCCCCCAAATCCTCCCCAAACCTACTCCCCACAACTGTACACCACTACCATAACCCTTAAGGATGAAGGGGGGCACCTACATGTGGGTACAGTGGGTTTTGGGGGGTTTTGGAGGGCTTAACATTTACCACCACAGGTGTAACAGGTAGGGGGGGATGGGTCTGGGTCCACCTACCTGAAGTGCACTGCACCCACTAAATACTGCTCCAGGGACCAGCATACTGCTGTCAGGGAGCTGGATATGACATTTGAGGCTGGCAAAAAAAAATACATTTTTTTTTGGGTGGGAGGGGGTTTGGTGACCACTGGGGGAGTAAGGGGAGGTCATCCCCGATTCCCTCCGGTGGTCATTTGGTCAGTTGGGGCACCTTTTTAAAGCTTGGTCCTGAATAAAAAAGAGACCAAGTGAAGCCGTCGAAATGCTCGTCAGGGCCGGCTTTCTTTTTTCCATTATTGGGCGAAGCCGGCCATCTTGTGAGCACGCCCCTGTCGCTACCCTACCGACATGCCCCCTTGAAGTTTGGCCGGCTCCGCAACGGAAAGCAGTTGGCGGCGGCCAAAATCGGATTTCCATTATACCGATTTGGCCGGGTTCAGGAGATCGCCGGCCATCTCCCAATTTGTGTCGGAAGATGGCCGGCGATCTTCTTCGAAAATAAGCAGGATAGACACCATATGAAAAATGCTAGTACCAATAAAGATGTCACGCCTGTGGGGCAGCACTTTACAAAACCAGAACACTGTACCAGTGATTTCATGGTGAGAATCCTGAAAGGGAACTTTAAAATAATACAGGAACGTAAGACATTTGAAGTCAAAATGATTAAATATTTTGACACCCACCACACAGAACTTAAAGATCTGGGTTTTCTAGCCCATCATAAACCATAAAATTGTACTGCTTTGTTACCCTCCTGTCTCCATCCATATCTCCCTGTCCCTCATCCACCCGACTCTTCCTGTCTCTCACCTATCCACCCCCATCCTGTTAGACTGTCACTGGAATGCTTTGATGTTTCACTTATATATACTGTCATCTACCAACATTTGCTTATTTCCGATCTGACGAAGAAGGGCAACCTTCAAAAGCTAATCAAGAAATGTATTATGCCCAATAAAAAAAGGTATCATCTTATTTTCTTTTCTATGTTTTATTTTGTTTTATTTCTATTGATTACCTTTAAAAGTGGACTAACACGGCTACCACACCTCTCTACTTGTAGTCATTTGGAACTGATATATGATTGATTGTACTTAATGATGGATTATAGGCACAGCTTCAATCTATGGATTTAATTTTCTGTAAATTCAAGAGGGAAATGGTTAATTTTAAAAAACCTGCAAGATTTTTGTATTTTTCTGTTCATAGAGAACAGCGCTGCGTATGCCTTGTAGCGCTATAGAAATGATAAGTAGTAGTAGTAGTCAGATTTACTGTAGTTAATTATATTCCTTCAAAATGTTATTTAATTCTCAACTGTAAAGTATCAGTTGCCTGGGGTACACTGGAACAAAATGAAATAAAGTAACTTATTCAATGTCAGACACCGGCAAATTTGAATTTAAACCCAGAAATACTTAATTTCTAGCTATAATCTCCAAGCAGATCACACAGTTTGACACCGTAACAGTAGTGCACACTGCACT
This sequence comes from Microcaecilia unicolor, assembly GCF_901765095.1. NCBI lineage: Eukaryota > Metazoa > Chordata > Amphibia > Gymnophiona > Siphonopidae > Microcaecilia > Microcaecilia unicolor. The sequence continues at coordinate 141,485,801 of NC_044034.1, read as the reverse complement.
GAGTTGGAATATGAAGGGTCAGTCTATAAAAGTGAATAATAAATATATAATAAAGAGGTCAGAAAATGCCTATGAAATAGTTTCACTAACTTTCTTTGTATAAGCAAAATATATACACATATTTTGAAAGTGTGACTGATTAATCACACATATTAAGATCTATGATAATCCCATTTAATGCATTATTCATCCTGGGAAAAAATGGATGAATTTTCAGAATGTAAACAGCTAACAGATGAAAGTAATTGGTGTTTTCTACCTTCAGGAGCCGAAATGTATATACCTGGAACTTGGGGATGTTTCATGAATTAAGAGATCCGACTAGCTGTTGCCTTAGTCAGAATCTATAATTAGTTGCAAGAGTTGTTCATAGTTTTCTTGGTAAACAGTCCTGAGTTATTACATAGCACATCAAACAACAAGACCAAAAGACATGCTGTATAAAATGCATAGTGAGAACATCTTCATTAGACTGCTTAATTGAGTTAAATAGACCTCATCTCAACTATTTAACACATTTTAACCTTCAAATTATCACCTCTTGTTCATTCAGATTGCATGCAAGTCAAATAATTGAGTGAAATGAATGCACTTTTTACTGTGGGTTTAATTTGCAGTCAACAAACATAAAGAGTTACCCAGAAACGTTTTATTTAATGTAATCCTTGCCAGTCTAGAGTGCTCCTTAAAGAGGTTTTTGTACATTGCTTGGCAGACTGGGACACACCTTTAGAGGTAACATCGATTTTCTGCATTATTCTCAGTGGATACTGTGTTTTACACCAAGATGCACTAAAAAATCGTTAAAGCCCTTCCCTTACCGATTCCATTAGCGAATCGGTAAGGAACGGGCATGCATCAAGGAATGGGAATGCAAATGAGCTGCTCATTGTAGCTCACTTGCATTCTCTATTCCATCGTTAAACAGTCGGCCAGTCAAGCATGCGCAGAGCAGCCAAGCGTTGTGCTGGCAGCTCTGCGCATGCCAAGGACGTCCCTTCACTATATATAAAAAAACACGCGCTGTGCCTATGGATGTCCTTTATGGATGCCCTTCACTATATATTAAAAAAAAAAAAGACGAGCTGTGCCCATGGACGTCCCTCGCCCCCCCCCCCCTCGAGGTCGCCGCCGCTCCCCCTTGCATTGAAATGACAGCTTCCCGCAGCCCCGGCCTCCCCGTCATCCTCCGCACCCCCGTGGCCCCGCCCCCACTGCCCCCCCTGAGGTCGTCGTCACCGCCGCCGCTCCCCCTCCTCCCGCCCCCCTCTGTCTGCCACCGGGCCGGGCCCTCACAGCGCCTCTCACTTCTATGTGAAGGCGCTGCAGCAAGCAACAGCTGACCGCTTCCCTTCGGACTTCCCTCCTTTCCGCCTAGCCCTGCCCAGTACATCCTGTACTACTCCCCCCCTCTACTGTTAAGGTACCAGGGATGGGCCACTAGACCACCAGGTATTGGGGAGGGGTGCTTGAGCTTGCAGCCACTAGGCCACCAGAACTTTTTTTTTGGGGGGGGGGGGGAGTGAAATTGTGTTGCCGGCTTCTGTAAAGGGGATCCCCCATGTTGCTGGACTGGGGTGGGTGTAGGGGTGTTGGGGCTCAGGGGAGGGGGGCACTAGGCCACCAAGGCCTTGTATCCTCATGCACTTTACCCTATGCTCAGAAATAATAGCGTGTGTAAATCTGTATGTTATTATTTCTAATCATAGGGGCGGTAAAGCCCCATGCTGTTCCAGCTGTATTTTTAGAGCGCTGTCTGGAACAGCGTGGGGCTTTTGATCATCTGCCTATAAGCTCCTTGGAAACTGGGGCAGGTTACTTAATCCTCCATTGCCTCAGGATAAACTGTAAGCCATCTGTAGTACCTGAATGTGCCTTGAGCTGCTGCTGAAAAGGCCCGAGCTAAATCTAAATCCCCTACTACACCTTGTCAAAAGCTTATGTGCCCACAATATTTGCAGATCTGAAAAGGAGGTTTTTTTTATTAATGCAGTAATTAAGGGGCCCTTATACTAACATGCGTTAGATTTTGCTCTTAGGGGTCCGAAACTACTGCTGGCCCAATGCGGGTGTCAGCAGCAGTTCCACCCCCAGCACACGCCATTTCCGGCGCTAGCAAAAATATTTACAAAATATTTCTGCAGGGGGTTACCCAGCGGTAATTGGGCAGTGTCATGTGCTGCCCAGTGATCGCTGGATTACTGTGGGAGCCCTTACCACCACCTCAATGGGTGGCAGTAAGTGGTCCAACCCAAAATGGCTACACAGCAAGTGCGAACTTACCGCATGGCGTTTTCTTTTTTTGGCCTTTTTACTTACTCCAATAAAAGGAGCCCTGACATACGGCAAAAACATGCTGCTGCTAGAGCAGGCCCCTTATGTGCATTAATGCAGAAAACTAATGTCCAGCAAGTGCAAAAGTAACACAGGGACCACCCCTGTATTTGGATTAATGCACAGTACCTGCTCTTGGTTAACACAGAACCACTTAGCATCTCCTATTTAGGAGGCAGTAAGTGGTCCAGAGTTAAGAGTAATGGGATTTCATATACTGCCTTTCTGTGGTACAACCAAGTTGGTTTACATTTATATACAGTACACTCCATTTAAGTGCATGCTCTGTTTAACTGCATGTCGTACTTCGGTCCCGTCTTTGGCGCCATCAATTTCTATGGGGACAAACTTCGGTTTAGCGCACCACTGATAAGTGCAAGATTCGCTTATATGCATGATTTAAGACTGCTCCTCTGCAGGAAAGACTCCACATAAGTGCACTCACAGAATATGGAAGCCGATTGGCGTGTGACAACCAACGAGATTTCAAATTTACCGCCCCTTTAACTGCCACAGGCAGAATAAGCGAAAGAATGTTGTTAGACACTGGGGTCGTCGTCGCGCAACTGTTAGACTTTAACACTGAACAAATAGAAGTTCTTAAAAAATTATAAAACAAACAAAGTCAAGCATCTATTGCTAAAGAATATGGTGTCAATTCCAGTCAAATTTCACGTATCTTGAAGCAGAAAGACCAGCTTCTGGAAGACTGGCAAAACAATACAAATCCACAACGGAAACAAAAACGGGCGGGAAAAGCTGAGGAGATGGAAGATGCTCTTCTTTGGTGGTTTTCTCAGGAGCAGACAGTTTCCTGACAGTGGTCCACTGCTTATAGAGAAAGCTAATCAGCTAGCTGAAAGTCTTGGACTAAATTAATTCAAAGCTACTGTTGGATGGTTGGAAAGATGGAAGGAGAGGAACAACATAAAATTCAAGAAACAGCATGGTGAAAATTGGGTTGTTTCAGTTCTTCCTACCATCTTGAACGAGTTTGCACCTCGTGACATTTTCAATGCTGACGAAAACGGTCTCTACTGGCAAGCAATTCTTGATGGAGATTCTTGATGGAGCACTTGCATTCAAACAAGCCGAAACTACAGGAGGTAAAACTTCGAAGGACCAACTGACGATCCTCCTTTGCTGCAATATGGATGGGAGTGAGAAGTTGGAACCACTCGTCATTGAAAAGAGCAAACAGCCCTGTTGCTTCAAGAATGTTAAGTGACTTCCTGTGTCATACGAGGCTAATGCAAATTCATGGATGACTGGGGAAATTTGGAAGCAGTGGCTAAAGAAGTTAGACACTAGAATGCGGGCATAAAAGCATCAGATTTTGTTGCTTTGTGATAATTGTGCTGCACACAATGATGATGTCAGGCTGTCTAGCGTCAAGGTGGTCTTCCTGCCACCAAACACTACCTCTCTGATCCAACCTACGGATCAGGGCATAATAGCCAATTTCAAACAACATTATCGGGCTCTTGTGCTACGTTGTCTGATGAGCATTATGGATGACCAGACTGGCAAGGTGTAGTGCTATTGATTTACAGCCTGTCTCACTGACACAGACTACTCAATAATTACTGTGGGTTCTTTTGGATTCGTATTAGATAAATGAAACCTTTATTAGAGGTGCTAAATTCTACAATGATTAAGGTAGATATACAATTATTAGCTATAAACACTCATTACATCACTGGTCTCTACATCTAAGCAATGCTAAGAGTTCTTAGACCAGGAAAAGAAGCAATAATACACTATACATACAATCATCACTGGTCCTTACATCATCCAGGCTCTTATCATCAGCTGGGAGGGGGGGGGGGGGCGTTACAGCGAAAGCTAGTAGCTTTTCAGACCATGAACAAGTCCTCTGCGCAGTATGTACGTTACTCACAGATGAGTCCCCGATTTCACTGAAAGAAACTTCCCTTTTTATTAGGCTCAGAACTCATGTTCAGAGCTAGGGAAAATTACAGAATGCTTCTCTGTTTAGGTAAACAAGCTATACTGTGGGAACGTGGTCACATGTTTCCTAGTCCAGGTGGCCAGTCTGAACCTGAAAACAAGCTCCATCTTTCCCTTCACATAACAAATTAATTAGAGCTGTGTCTTACCTTCTGCATTCCAACTTGTTTTTGTATTTACAAGAAAAGTTACTTTCGGTCAATTTCAGAGTTCATTATCGATCAAAGCAGGGTTGAAAGCAATCCTTTACATCTTCCATTACACAAGGATAAATGTGTTGCTGAACTGGCTCGTAATCTATCACTGTTGGATTCCCTACAAATGCAGAAAGAAGACTGGAATCATGTTACACAGGCAACTATTGTGAACTGCTACAAGCGGGCAAGCTTTGTTAGGGATATGGAGAGGACCGAAACAGATGCAGCTGTTGCAAACGCGTCAGATGAACAGGCTATGGACATCCCAGCCTGTGCTACTGAAGAGGAGTTTCATCACTACGTAGCTGTTGATTACGATCTACAAACAGCTGATGACAGCACTGATGTCCAGATATGTGCCTACATGCAGGCAACGGCTGATGATGAAACTGATGATGAAATGAGCAGCGAGGCACATGTTGACGAAATTCAACAACCTCCTGTCACTTTTGCAAGAGCGCTGGAGAGTCTCAACACCATGCGGGTCTATCTTTAGGCCACTGGATATCAGTGCTTTGACAGTTTTTACCGTCTGGCAGATGTAGTCTATGGAACTCACAGACACAAGAGTGTACAGAGGACTATGACTGATTACTTCAAGCAAGCCTAACGTCAGTTAACGGAGACTGTATAACGTCAGTTAACGGAGACAGTATACTGTACGTATAATAAACAGTACTGTACATATGTTTATCAGATGTCAAGCTTCTTTGGGTCACAACGGTTAAGTGCATGCTCCGGTTAACTGCATGTATTCTTTTGGTCCCAGACCCTTACACTTAAGTGGATTGCACTGTATATGCAGGTACTTTCTTTGTGCCTAGCGGGCTCACAATCTTAGCTTTGTACCTGGAGCAATGGAGGGTTAAGTGACTTGCCCAGAGTCACAAGGAGCTGCAGTGGAAATTGAGCCCAGTTCCCCTGGTTCTCAGCCCACTGCACTAACTACTCTTCCATTCCCAATGTCCACTAGTCAGTGCACGGTAAGGGCAGAGCATTCACCCCGATTCTATAAAGGTCTCCTAAATTCTCTCATGTGCAACCAAAAAACCATTGGAAGGGCATGGGTGGGTCATGAGTGCTCCCAAAAGTTACACGCAGTGTTACAGAATCAGAGGGATGCACCCTGAACCTGTGTGACAGGATTTACACCTGCTTTCAGCACCTAATTTTAGTCACAGGAATTGGCACTACACGCTATTCTATAAGGGACACTCATCCCCGAGTGCCCTTTTTAGATAGTGCTGAACGCTGATTCTTCCCAGCGTCCAAATCTGGGCACCATTTACTGAACCTAGTCCTAACTGACTAATGCTTCCCAGCCCAGTCTCCGCCTACGCCATGATCCGACACAAAAAATACTTAACGCCCGGTTTACAGTGCATTAACTCAGTGGTTTCCAAACCTGGTCCTGGAGGCACCCTAGCCAGTCAGGTTTTCAGGATATCCACAATGAATATTCATGAGAGAGATTTGCTTGTACTGCCTCCACTGTATACAAAACTTTCATGAAAATCCATTGTGGATATCCTGAAAACCTGACTGGCTGAGGTGCCTCCAGGATCGGGTTTGGAACCACTGCATTAACTGGAACAATATCATAAAGAATCACGCTAGCAAGTAATGTGTGCTAAACCAGACGTTAACCCCCAGATTCTATATAGCGCAGTTTACGTTGTACACACAAATCCGTCTGTATTCTGAATTTGCACGCGCAACTTCATTAGCTAACAAGCCAAACAGCACCGATAACTGCCACTTAACAAGCAACTGATACTAATTGGCATTAATTAGAATTTACACGCAGAACTAAGTGTATTCTGTAAAGTGAATCGCATAAATTCTAAGGCAAATAGCTGAAAAGGGGATGTGGACGTGGGTGTGAAATGGGTGAATCATGGACATTTCTAAAAACTAAATGTGTTGTTATAGAATACATCTGATCCATTTCCTACTTTAGGCATGAGCACTGACACCAAGTTTTACTTGGCGTAACTGCTTACAACTAAATTTAGTCACGTGGACAGACACTAGGCATATTCTATAAACTGCGCTGAAATGTAGGCATATTCTATAAAGTACACCTAAATTTAGGCATACTTTAGAGAATACGCCTAGGTGTATTTCTTTTCATTGCCAAATGAAGGTTAAGGGCCCATAAGTGCACTGGAAAAGAGAAAAAGCAAAGTGATTAAATTGTTATGCTTTTCACACAACATATTTATTCTTGTGTTAAACAAAAGTAATTATCACAGCAACTGCCACATCACATATATTCATGTTACTGTAGCTCCAAACAGGAAGATCTATTGCTGGCTTCTTTGAAGCCTAGCTGTCTAGATCTCATACAGTTTAATCTCTGCCTTTCAGGCAGCGTCTGATTAGCTTCATAATGTATGATGAAATGTGTTAGAATAAACCGACATATTTCTTAAATTATTCTAAAAAACATGTAAAGGTTTTGCAAGGGATAAATATACACTATTTTAAATCAACTATTTCATTTGACTTCACTACTTAAATTCATCAGAATTATATCACACTGTACGTAGATTAATAAAGTATAGCTTTGTGAATGCTGACAAACTAAGCTTTCTATTCAACCTAGCCGAAGCAGAACTTCAAAAAAACCCAAAGAAATTGTTACATTTGCATATGAAAATATTAGCCTCTTTTGTTTTGCGATCCAAAGATCTTTGTTCTACCTTCCAGGATTAAAAAGTGCCTTGTGTGCTCTTGAATTGGGAGAAAGGTTTTTAAGTGTGATTTTATCCTGATGATTCAAAATGTTTATGGCAGAAATGCCCCCGAGTGTGTATAGTATTAAAACATATTGACATACAATATATAAGAACATAAAAATAGCCATACTAGGTCAGACCAATGGTCCATCTAGCCCAGTATCCTGCTTCCAAGAGTGGCCAATCCAGGTCACAAGTATCTGGCAGAAACCCAAACAGTAGTAACATCCATGCTACCAATCCCAGGACAAGCGGTGGCTTTCCCCATGTCCACCTCAATAACGGACTATGGACTTTTCCTCCAGGAACTTGCCCAAACCTTTTTTAAACCCAGATACGCTACCCACTGTTACAACATCCACTGCAGCAAGTTCCAGAGCTTAACTAAGGTGAAAAAACATTTCCTCCTATTTGTTTTAAAAGTATTTCCATGTAACTTCATTTAGTGTCCCCTGGTCTTTGTACTTTTTAAAAAAGTGAAAAATCGATTCACTTCTACCCATTCTACACCACTTAGGATTTTACAATCAATGATAGCTCTCCTCAGCCATCTTTTCTGGATTCATTTTAAAATTTCTTTGGTTTTAAAGGTCATTAACAGACAGGCCCCATATTGTCTGACCATCTACTTTTATGTGAACCAATTAGATCACTAAGGTCCTCTCAGAATGGATTACTGACTGCGCCCTCTTTTCCATGACTAGACCCACTGAGACACAGAAAATGGCATTTTCATGTATTGGCCCTTACCCAGTACTCACATGTAAGGTATGCGACCATCCTTGAGGGGAACAGAATTTTCATGTCCTGCCCCCTGCATTCAGACAAAGGGCCTATGAAAAGGTAGTGTTCTTCCCCAGATGGTTTGAAGGAGTAGCCAGGTGGGGGCAGGGACTACTGTACATAAGTTGGCTGGGTGGTCATTAAAATCAGCCAGGCGGTGTCCCATTCCAAAGGTCTTGGGGAGAACACTGAGAAAGCAGTACTGTGAAAATTAGTCCCAGAACTCCAGTACACCTCTTATGGAGAAAGCAGACAAGGCTGGACTGTTATAAATCCCCAAACAGAAAGTAAAGCACTAACAGAATATATCATCTTGGTCAAAACACACAGGACAAAGACAAACCTGTACTAAATACAGAATAAAGTACCACAATTTGAAACAGAAATGTGCACAGAAAACTGAACTGGAAACCCAAATAAGTCAGACTCTATGCTATGCAAATCAAGAGAAATAGAAACAAAAATGCCTTTCCTTCTATACTAGTGATTCCAAAACTGGGTTCCGTAAACTCTCTTCAGCGGTTTCCCGTCAGTACAAGTTCTAACTAGTTGGGGCAGGAGTGATCCTCAGTTGATCCTGTCCATGCCAGCTCTGTTGACAAAATGGCTGCCAGGACCTCCTGCAGCAGTCTTGTGAGAACCCAGCAGCCATTTTGTCAGCAGAGCAGACATGGTTAGGAGCGACTGAGGATTGCTCCTGCCCCATCTAGACCTCCAAGAATACAGTAGGCACAGAGGGATGGTGGGGGACCTACACAGAGGGGAGCTCCTTGTGTTGGTGGGGAGTATGAGGAGGGGGTAGGCCGCTGGGGGGGGGGGGGTGCCGCGCGCTTGTCGGCTCTTCGTTGCCATACTCCCTCTGCCCCGGAACACGAAGTAACCTGTTCCAGGGCAGAGGGAGCATGAAAACGAAGAGCCAACAGGCACGCGGCACCCCCCCCAGCGGCGTGCACCCGGGGCAGACCGCCCCCCACCCTTGGTACGCCACTGAATCTCTGTTCTATACCATGCAAAATACAAAGATATCAAAGATGATACACATTCTCACAACTAACAGAATTAGCCCTCTGTTTGCCTTTGAGCCTTCTCAGGTCTTCCCAAGCAACATCTCTAATGCCCACCAGCAAGCCTTCTCAAGAGTAGCCTTTCTGAACTTCAGAAAGCAGATAAAAGCCTGGCTGTTCTCCCAAGCCATAGTTTAGAGGTTAACTTTATAACAAGGCACCAGCTTGGAGAAGAGACGGCTGAGGGGAGACATGATAGAGGTATATAAAATAATGAGTGGAGTGGAACAGGTGGATGTGAAGTGTCTGCTCACGCTTTCCAAAAATAGTAGGACTAGGGGGCATGCGATGAAACTACAGTGTAGTACATTTAAAACAAATAGGAGAAAATTTTTCTTCACCCGTGTAATTAAACTCTGGAATTTGTTGCCGGAGAACGTGGTGAAGGCGGTTAGCTTGGCAGAGTTTAAAAAGGGTTTGGACAGTTTCCTAAAGGCCAAGTCCATAGACCGCTACTACATGGACTTGGGAAAAATCCACAATTTCGGGAATAACGTATAGAATGTTTGTACGTTTGGGAAGCTGCCAGGTGCCCTTGACCTGGATTGGCCGCTGTCGGGGGACAGGATGTTGGGCTTGATGGGCCTTTGGTCTTTTCCCAGTATGGCATTACTAATGTACTTATGTGACTTCATGAAATGTTAACACAAGATTTATTTATTTATTTGTTGCATTTGTATCCCACATTTTCCCACCTCTTTGCAGGCTCAACGTGGCTTACAATACATCATGAATGATGGAGATATATGGTATATAAGAAAATATACATTTTGTATTACAGAGGATCTTGGGTAACATGATAGTGATAGTACCTGATAGTAGTTTAACAAGCAAATATTGTGAGACAGTACATGGTATATGTATAGGAATTTATGTTTGTTGATCTTTGCGGTATGCCTTGTTAAAGAGGAGTGACAGAGGGTTAAGAAAATCTGCCTCTGATCGATGGAGTAACAATTTTGGGGGGATTTGGAATGACACAGTGATTATGAAGCTAATCAGACGCTGCCTGAAAGACAGAGATTAAACTGTATGAGATCTAGACAGCTAGGTCTACATGTCACTCTGTTCGATTCCCTCAAGTATCTCGGGGTCCTTACTGACTACCAGTTTTCTTTGAACTACAGATCGCTGTACTGTCAACTATTGTTTTGGGCTCTATGTCATTTTCAGATACCGTAGTTTGTTCTCATTTTGACAAGAGTGATCACGTCTCCATTCTTTATCCTCTCATCATATCAGATCTTGCCTACTGTAACAGAGTTTATGCAGGGGTTCCCCAAGCTTTACTCAAACAACTCCAAACTGCAAAACACCATTATTTGGGTTCCTTGCCTTGTGTGCAAGTTTCATCACATTATTCCTTTCCTTTTTCAATAAAATTGGTTACTAGTCCAACATAGAACATAGGCAAAGGTAAAGTCTAAAGGGTCATAGATTTTATATACTGCCTTTCTGTGGTACAACCAAAGTGGTATATATATATATATATATATATATGAAGGTACTTTCACTGTCCTTAGTGAGCTCAAAATCTAAGTTTTGTACCTGGGGCAATGAAGGGTTAAGTGACTTGCCCAGGATAACAAGGAGCTGCAGTGGGATTCATACCTTGTTCCCCAGGTTTTTAGCCCACTGCAGAATGCTTGACTTATAAGGCCTTATACACAGACAACCCACTCTACCTCGTATCACCCCTTATACCCTCTCCCTCTTTTGAAGGCAACTGTATAACAGGGTGTCACCATTTAGGTGCCAAAATGAAGCAGGTAGTACGCTGGTCCAATAACAGCATCTACACACACAATTGCCATTACAGAATAGTAGCAGAACTGGGCATCACCATGCCTACATTTAGGCGATAACATTTACGCCAGGTCTACTGCTGATATATTAGTGCTGAAATACAACATTTACAGTGTTCTGTATGTTAAGCATGCAAATGTCGGCCCCCACTTATGCCCTGCCCATGCGTGTCCCCTGTGAATGCCTCTTCATTCTAAATCTTGCATGCACAGATTCATGCTTAGCACATGCAGTTACAGAATACTTACAATTATGTTGGCTGTTAATTGCAAATAAAGTGAGAAGTGATTAATTGGTGCTAATTGCCATTAATGTGCAGTTATAGGCATGGGAGTGATGAGATAAGTTTGCTAGGGGTGGCCTCTGTCACCTGTGGGGAGCGTAAGAATCAGACATGGATGTGTATTGGCTGATATGGAGACCTTATGGAGTGTGGGTCATGGGTGTAGATTCTGAGGACATCTTGAGAGAGGGAAGAAGGTGACATAAGGGGGGGGGGGATGGGTATGGGGGTTAGGAATCCTAGTACTACTTACCTAGGAGCCAGCTGCCCATGATCTCCCCTTGCTCAAACCTGCACTAGATTCCTGAATGCTACAGTATGTATGGATCATGGGATACCAAGCACACATGTCCACAGTCTCCCCCTGGGCATTACACACGACCTGCATATTCATGGAGTGATTTGATTTTCTATTCCTCTAGGTGTCTTTGTGTACCGGAGGGGGGGGGGGGCCAGTTCCGACTGCAACGTATGTGCAGTCAATTAAGCCTATGACTGTGGAGGAGAGGTCTGTGTTGTAGAACTGCGTCATGTTGTTCTTGAGGGCCTGGGCGGTAGTGGAAAGGTGTGAGGTCTGCGTGAGGAAGGCATTAAGGAACTGAACAAGACAGATGGAGCTGGCGGACTGGTTGAGGCCTGCATTGACTGCTAGCACTGACTGAAAAGTGCTGGTGGCAAGAAAGGCAGTGAACCTAAATTGGACTTGCACTGGATTATTCCTGTCAAGTTTTCAAAGCAGAACCTGGGTTCGTGAGCCCTTGGGCCACTGCCGAGGTGCGGCAATGGCAGGCAAAACTACCCCACACCAGAGACAAGGCAGAACTCTGACAGAAACAGCTAGACTTCACCTGCGCTTGACCACCCTTCCCCAGGAGATGAGCCCCTGGGTGCAGGTGGCCGGCAGGACTTACCGGACAGGGCAGGAACTGGAAACCAACTAGGCTGAACAGGGTTAGGACTAAGGGTCAGAGGGGAAAGGAATATACATGGGCAGCAAGGCAGGAAACTGGCCTAGGACTCACAGGCAGACAATACTACACTAGACAGGAAACGGACAGGCTTAAGGGTCAGGACTGAAAGCTGCAGGGCAGCCACTAAAACAGGGTACAAATACTGAACGCTGCAGAGCAGCAACAAAAACAGGGAACAAGTACTGACAGACAAAAGACAAGACTGAAAGCTGCCAGGGCAGCCACTAAAACAGGGAACAAATACTGACAGACAAGAGACAAGACTGAAAGCTGCCAGGCAGCCACTAAACAAGAAACACAGACAACCATGAACTAGACAGAGAAATACAAACAAGAAACAAGACTGGGAACAAGCAGTACAGTACAAGATAAACTACACAAAGACTATACTAGAAACAGACAAGAATCTCAGACAATAAACTGGACTAGGCAGAAGTGCAAAGCGCACACCAGCATACCAGGGACCTTAGGCGATGCAAAGGCAAACACAGAAGTTTCTAGGTGATTAATAAAGCCCATCAGCACCTGAGGCTCAGCTGCAGCAATCTCAAGGCAACTATGGGTGCTGTTCAGGCACAAACAAGAAAGACTAGTCTGGCAGCCTGGAAGATTCGGACCGGACTGAGCTGAAGCCTGGAATGGGTAGGGACAGCAAGACAGTCTATGGCAGCCACCGCTTCTGGTCACCAGAGGGCGAGGGGAGCACAAACCAAGAAGCAGGCAGAAAGCATACTGAAGCATAGAAAGGCTCAACATACACAGGTGCAGCACAGTGGAGCAATCAGAGCCATGCTGGAAGCAGCCAGCACACAGAGGCAGAGCTAACTCAGGCAACACACACAGGTGCAGTATAGTGGAGTAATTAGAGCCAGCTGGAAGCAGCCAGCACACAGAGACAGAACTAACTCAGAAAGGACAGACAGAAGTCAGCTCAGAAGCTGACCCCCCAGAAATAAGGTAAGCCTGAGAGGGGTCACGACCCCAGACGTGACAATTCCTGTGTGTCCTGGCCTGGAGGAGGGGATGTAGCTGCTGATAGAGGTGCTGCATAGTAGCCCTATCAAATCAGTAACTAGTAAGGCATTCCTGGTCAGTGAGGTCCAGGAAGTGAGTCCTGGGCCTAAAAGCTCTCACATAGAGATATCTCCTCTAGGGCCTCCACTCCAAACTCTTATCCACATCCAGCAGTCAGCTATAATAGCATTCAGCACATCCACAACTGACGTGCAAGTGTCCCACCAGCACAAGTGCAACCCACTAACCCCAGTAACAACACTGTGCATATTTCCACCTACTGTACCTACTGAGATCCAGCACCAGCCCACAGTACAAAACACTCACTCTTTCAGCAACAGTTCAGTGACAAACTGGGACTGGATAAAAACAGAGCAGCAATAAGAGACAGAAAACAAGCAGGTAGGGAGGTAGAATGGGACGTGTGGGGGTTTGGAGACAGTGAGGATTTGGTGGGAGAAGAGAACCAGATACAGAACAAGTGATGGGTGTAGCTGGGGAGCTAGCAGGTGTGAGCAAAGACTTGAGGAGGTGAGACACAGAGGCGGCAAGACAGGAAATATGATGGTTGAAAAGGTTCAGACTGGGGCAAACAAAGGTAACAAAACACTTAGCAACTCTCCATTATTTCTCACAAATGTCCAATTCCAGCTCTTCACTCTCCAACTCAGCAAATTCACAAATTGTTCAAAAACACAGGTTTGACATTGACCTAAAGCTTTTAAAACAGGTCTAAATTATGTTTTTCTTTCCTACCCTTGGAAGTAATTTTGCTATCCATTATGGCAAACTGCTGTCCATCTCACATCCACAAAATGCCCCTTCTGAAGATGTTTCGTTTTCCATGAATATCAAATTTAAAGATTTTTTTTTGTTTGGTTGTTTTTTGTTTTTTTTTTGGAAGGTTTGATTATATAGTTTAAATGTTTTCATGTGAGAAATACGTTCAACTGCCACTTATATGGCCTTATGGATTTTTTTGTTTGTTTCTATATGTCTACATTTGAATCTCAATACCTAAATCATTGTATGCTGAGTAAAATTCTGCATATATAAGTTATATTAAGTGTTTTGTGTTTCATTCTTGAAAACCAATAAAGATATTTAAACCTGAAACTTCTGTCTGCAAATGTATTTTATTTATTTCAGTGCAATTGATATACTGCCCTTCAAATAAATTATCAAGCCAGTGTACGATATAATTAAAAATCAGATATAGGATACATAAATCAAGATCGATACAAATAATCGGACAAACAAAACAAAGTTAGATAGATACGGGGGAGGGGGTGACAGAACAACAACTGAAACCAATAGGACTTATATTACTGAACACACAAGGAAATGTTCCACTTTTAAGTAACAACTAAATAGCTATGCATATGATCGAAATCCATTCCTAGGTCTTAAGCGAGTCCTACAACAACCAGGCGCACTTTCAACTTCTTTATAACATAATTCTCCTCCTGGTACTATGTCACAAGGGAGACTGACAAATATCGAGTAGGGCTGGAAAGAATTGCATGACGGAGGGACTGTGAGGGGAGGAAGCAGATTTATCAATGATGTTTATTTAAAGAGAACCATTTTAAGACACCGGCTTCTTAAAGTTATGACAAAGACCTACTTATACCTGCTGTGTGCAAGAGACCACCTAAAATCCAAAGCCTTATCTGCTCTCCGGTTCTGTTTCTATAGCCACGGGTTCTGGTTTGACTTTTCTTTGCCACGTGACTGCGGCCCGTTCGTAGATCCAACAAGAGATACAGCTCCAAGCACGATTTTCACACCGCACAGAACTGACTTTGTGGCTCCCTCGTTACCATGGAGACAGACAGCGTCCCTTCGGCCGCTCTCACTTCCGCTATGTGCTGCTCGCCTTCACTTCCGGGTGGCAACTCGACCGGCGCCTTGAACCTTCCGGTCCAAGTACCAACGCTTTCTCTAAGGATGGTTGCCTCTCGCCTCCCTGGTCCCCGCTAGTAATAGTTTTAGCTCGTAAGACGAGAGTGAGACTAAGTACGGGAAAGCGCGAGGTTCAAGTTTCACTTGCGGAGCTGCGGCGCGACACAAGCAGGTGAGACTGAGGACGTCTAGTAGCGCTTTAGAAATGATAAGTAGTAGTAGTGAGGAGGGACAGGATGGGGAGAAGGGTGACTTCGCCAGGAAGGTAAGAGATGTAGTAAGGAGAGAGGCGTAGGGACTGTGAAAGAAGGAAGCAGAGCTGGGATGGGGTGGAAAAAGAGGGTGGAGGGAAGGAAGCAGAGTGGGGGAAGATAAAGGGAGGGAGGGAGAGAAAGAAGGAAGCAGATTAGGGTGAGGAAGGAAGCAAGCAGAGGTGAGGTGGTGAGGAAGGGGGAGAAGAGGGGAGCAGGAAGGAAGCAGATGAAGGGGGTAAGGGAGAGGAGGGAAGGAAGCAAGCAGAGCAAGGAGGTTAAATAAGACAGGAGATGGCATGATGTCAAAACGTTGAAGCGGTCTCTCTGCACAGTCACCATATTAGTGTACAACAAACTAACTAACTATCAGTATACTGAGAAACAGAACTGTAACCCAAGTTTAAATTATTTTTTTTCCCTCGGGGGGGGGGGGGGGGGTGAGGAGATTCCCATTGGGGGGCCACATGAGCCTCAGTCCCTCTGGAATGGCAGATTTGTTTTTGGAGCCACGGGAGGCTTGGTTTTTGTAAGGGTTAGCTTTAAGAAAAAACGTTAGGCTAAGTTCTGTTTTATTGGGTGTTATTTAAGGTGCTTTAAATCACCATAAAACTGATTTTTAAAGTTAAATGAAGAAGAAACTTAAATGAAGAAGTTGATGCACATTTCCATATCATCAAGCTGATCAATCCATAGACTGGTGGGTTGTGTCTATCTACCAGCAGGTGGAGATAGAGAGCAAACTTTTGCCTCCCTATATGTGGTCATGTGCTGCCGGCAGTGTTGCCAGGTGGGCGGTTTTACCGCCCAATTGGGGCGACCCGCCGCGGGAAATTTTTGCCCGCGGCGGGTTGCGGTTTTTTGGGCTGGTTTTTGTGCTTCGGGCGGTTTTTTTAGGTGGCTTTTTCGGCCGCGGTGGGCGGGGTTAGTGACGTTTTTGGGCGGGGTTAGTGGCGTGGGAGGCGGGGTTAGTGGCGTGGGAGGCGGGGTTAGTGGCGTGGGAGGCGGGGTTAGTGAGGGGGAAGGCGGGGCCGATGACGGCGGGGGCGGGGGTGATGATGCGGGGGCGGGGGTGTCAGGGGCGGGGTTTGAGTTTGGGCGGGTTTTGGGCTGGATTTTGGGCTCCTTTAGGCTGGAAAAATATTTTCCACCTGGCAACCCTGGCTGCCGGAAACTCCTCAGTATGTTCTCTATCTCAGCAGGTGGTGGTCACACACAGCAGCAGCTCTGGCTAGGCCTCCAAGCCTAATTTTTAGGTTTTGTTGAGTGCCTGGGGTTGAGGGCTCTTTTGAGCAAGTGCAAACCTGGTGGTGCCAGGTCCCTCCTTTTCTCCCCCCTCCCGCTGGCTCCGTTAAAAAAAAAAAAAAAAAATTTTGAACGTCCTTAAAGGCGTTTATTTCGACGTTTATTTAAGCGTCTATTGCAGCTACTCACTGGGACACCAGGTCGTTACAACTCGGAGCGGACAGCAGGTAATTTTTACCTTTTTATAGCGGGCAGGGGGTTCCCCGATTCTTCTCCTCGTGGCATATGGCGTCGGAGGGCGAGGGCGCAAAGGGTCGCTCCCCGGGTCGCTTGAGCGCTTCTAGAGGGGATGCGGGGGTCTTAAAGCCTGATTCGCCCTTGTTGGGTGACAGTTTCGTGACCGATGAATGTCCCGGTCCTTCCTCCAGCGTGGCGGTTTTTCCCGCCATAAACGCCCATCCCCCGCTCCTCGCCTCCGCCATCTTGGCCGGCCACGCGGCTCGGACGGCTTCTTCTTGGGCCGCCCTTGAGGTTGGAGACATTAATGCCATGAACGCCCTTAATTTGGGCGACGGCACAGAAGCGGCTAAAGTTAAGAGCCGTTCTTCCCGCGCGGCTCCTTCGTGGAGTTTCGCGCCGGACGCCATTTTGGATGCGCAGCATGTCTCTCCCCCGCTATTGCGAGCGCCGGTTGAGGGTGCGTCTAGGGCTGTTGCCCAGGCTGCGGAAGTGCACAGTCTGGGGGGTTTCTCCCCCGAGTTTGTTTTGCTGCTGCATCAGGCCTTCCTCATGCACAACGCTGCCCCTGCTCCCTCGTCTGGTAAAGAGGTTGAGGTTCCCAGAGGTAAACGCCCTCGGGTTGATTCCCAGGCCTTGGAGGAATTTGTCTCCTCCGATGTAGATGAGGGCAGCGTGTCTGAGGTCTCCCAACGGTCCTTTGCGGATTCCTTGGAGGAGACGGATCCCCGCTCGGATGGAGCGGATGACCCCTCTGCAGCGCGGCTTTTTAGCCCAGAGGATTTGCCCAACCTGTTGTTACAGGCCATGGACACTTTGAAGATTTCCTCTCCGGAGGACGTCTCTCCCTCAGCCCCTGTTGGCTCTGCCATTATGCTGGGGACGAAGCGCCCGCCTAGAACCTTCCACGTGCATGATGCCATGCACACCTTAATTTCGGCTCAATGGGATGTCCCAGAAGCGAGCCTTAAAGTGGCTAGGGCTATGTCCCGCCTCTATCCTTTGGCTGTGAGTGAACGTGAGGCCTATCTGTGGCCTACCGTGGATTCTTTAATCACTGCGGTGACTAAGAAAACGGCGTTGCCGGTGGAAGGTGGCACGGCCCTAAAGGACGCCCAAGACAGAAGATTGGAGGCGGCCTTAAGGTCGTCCTTTGAGGCGGCTGCTTTAAGTTTGCAGGCCTCAGTTTGCGGCTCCTATGTGGCCAGGGCGTGCCTGACTATGGTACAGCGGGCTTCCCCCTCGGATCATTCCTTGAGGGCTGATTGGCCGGCCCTGGAATCGGGCTTAGCCTATTTGGCAGACTTCCTGTATGATGTCTTGAGGGCCTCAGCGAAAGGCATGGCTCAGACAATCTCTGCGCGGCGGTGGCTTTGGCTGAAACATTGGTCTGCTGACCACGCCTCTAAATCCCGCCTGGCTAGGTTGCCTTTTAAAGGCAAGCTGCTCTTTGGGGTCGAGCTGGACAAAATCGTGACCGATCTCGGCACGTCTAAGGGCAAGAAATTACCAGAGGTCAGGGCTCGGGCTAGTACTCGTCCCGGTACCTCCAGAGGACGGTTGCAGGAAGCCCGTCGGTACCGCCCGGGCAAGTCGGGTTCCTCTGCCCCCTCTTCCTTCAAGAGGAATTTCTCCCCCAAGCAGCATTCCTTTCACAGAGACCGCCGTCCCGGAGGTGCTCCCTCCGGTCCTCCCCCAGGGTCTCGTACCCAATGACGGGGTCTTGGTCCACGCCCCAGTGCAGATTGGAGGACGGCTGTCCTCGTTTCTGGGCGAGTGGACCACAATAACTTCAGACGCGTGGGTGCTGGAAGTCATCAGAGACGGCTACAAAATAGAGTTCTGCCGACCCTTAAAAGACGGGTTTGTACTCTCTCCCTGCAAGTCTCCGGTCAAAGCTGTGGCAGTGCAGCAGACCTTGGACAATCTGATCCGCCTGGGCGCGGTCGTTCCGGTGCCAGAAAGTCAGCTTGGCAAGGGACGTTACTCCATTTACTTTGTGGTACCAAAGAAAGGAGGTTCTGTCCGGCCTATCCTCGACCTCAAAGGGGTCAATCGGGCCTTGAAAGTGCGGCACTTTCGCATGGAGACTCTCCGCTCTGTTATAGCGGCAGTGAAGGCAGGAGAGTTCCTGGCATCCTTGGACATCAAGGAAGCGTACCTGCATATTCCCATCTGGCCTCCTCATCAACGCTTTCTGCGTTTTGCAGTCCTGGGACGACACTTCCAGTTCAGAGCCCTCCCTTTCGGGTTGGCTACTGCTCCGCGGACCTTTTCCAAAGTAATGGTGGTCATCGCGGCCTTCCTACGAAAGGAAGGGGTACAAGTCCATCCTTATCTGGACGACTGGTTGATCCGAGCCCCCTCTTATGCAGAGTGCGGCAAAGCTGTGGACCGGGTAGTTGCTCTTTTGAGCTCCCTGGGATGGATCATCAACTGGGAGAAGAGCCAGCTGCGCCCGACTCAGTCCCTGGAGTACCTGGGAGTTCGATTCGACACCCAAGTGGGCAGAGTGTTCCTGCCAGACAATCGGATTGTCAAACTTCAGGCTCAGGTGGACCAGTTCCTAGTAGCCTCTCCCCTTCGGGCTTGGGACTATGTGCAGCTGTTGGGCTCTATGACGGCCACGATGGAAGTTGTGCCCTGGGCCAGGGCTCATATGAGACCACTTCAACACTCTTTGCTGCAGCGCTGGACTCCGATGTCGGAGGATTATGCTGTGCGCCTTCCCTTGGACCCAGCAGTGCGCAAGGCGCTGAGCTGGTGGATGCAGACAGACAAGTTGTCTGCGGGAATGCCTCTGGTGACCCCAGAGTGGATTGTCGTCACGACGGACGCCTCGTTGTCGGGCTGGGGAGCCCACTGCTTGGGAAGGACAGCGCAGGGGCTCTGGTCTCCTGCAGAGGCAAAGTGGTCTATCAACCTCCTGGAACTCAGAGCCATTCGGTTGGCGCTTTTGGAGTTCATCCCGGTACTGGTGTTGAAGCCTGTACGGGTCCTGTCGGACAATGCCACGGCTGTGGCCTATGTCAACCGCCAGGGAGGTACCAAGAGCGCCCCTCTAGCCAAGGAGGCTATGAATCTTTGCCAGTGGGCGGAAGCGAACCTGGAGCAGCTTTCAGCGGCCCACATTGCCGGAGTCATGAATGTCAAGGCGGACTTTCTCAGTCGCCATACCTTGGAGCCCGGAGAGTGGCAGCTATCTGCTCAGGCGTTCTTGGACATCACGAAGCGCTGGGGCCAGCCGAGCCTAGATCTGATGGCGTCATCGGCCAATTGCCAAGTGCCGCGCTTTTTCAGCAGAGGACGGGACCCTCGATCCCTGGGAGTAGATGCTCTTCTCCAACAGTGGCCGACACAAGAGCTTCTCTATGTGTTCCCGCCCTGGCCCATGTTGGGCAGGGTGCTAGACCGGGTGGCAAAGCATCCCGGCAGGGTAATCCTGGTGGATCCGGATTGGCCCAGGCGTCCCTGGTATGCGGACTTGATCAGGCTCTCAGTCGACGATCCTCTGCGGCTGCCAGTGGAGCAGGGCCTGTTACATCAGGGTCCCGTGGTGATGGAGGATCCCTCCCCCTTTGGTCTTACGGCCTGGCTATTGAGCGGCAGCGTCTGAGGAAGAAGGGCTTCTCAGACAAGGTCATCGCCACTATGCTGAGAGCGAGGAAGCGCTCTACTTCTACTGCTTACACCAGGGTTTGGCGTATCTTTGCAGCGTGGTGTGAAGCAGGCTCACTTTCTCCCTTCACTGCTCCAATTTCTTCAGTGTTGGCGTCCCTGCAAGAAGGTCTGGAGAAAGGCCTGTCGCTCAGTTCCCTTAAAGTCCAGGTAGCGGCTCTGGCTTGCTTCAGGGGCCGCCTGAAGGGTGCTTCCCTGGCTTCGCAGCCAGATGTGGTGCGCTTTCTCAAGGGAGTTAATCACCTGCGCCCTCCTCTGCACTCAGTGGTGCCTGCGTGGAATCTCAACCTGGTACTAAGAGCATTGCAGAAGCCGCCTTTTGAACCCTTGTCGAGGGCATCTCTGAAAGACCTGACGTTGAAAGCAGTCTTTTTGGTGGCTATCACTTCAGCCAGAAGAGTTTCCGAGCTCCAGGCGCTCTCATGTCGAGAGCCTTTTCTGCAGTTCACTGAGGCAGGAGTGACTATTCGCACAGTGCCTTCCTTCCTGCCCAAGATTGTTTCTCGCTTCCATGTGAATCAGCAGCTCTGTCTCCCTTCCTTTCGTAGGGAGGACTACCCAGAGGAGTACTCTGCTCTTAAATATCTGGATGTGAGACGAGTCATCATCAGATACTTGGAAGTGACCAATGATTTCCGGAAATCGGATCATCTGTTTGTCCTGTTTGCAGGTCCTCGTAAGGGTCTGCAGGCTGCTAAGCCTACAGTGGCAAGATGGGTCAAGGAAGCCATTGCAGCGGCTTATGTGGCCGCGGGGAAGGTGCCGCCTATCCAGCTGAAGGCTCACTCCACGAGAGCTCAGGCGGCCTCGATGGCAGAGGCCGGATCCGTCTCCTTGGAAGAGATATGCAAGGCGGCAACTTGGGCTTCGGCTCATACATTCTCCAAGCATTACCGTTTGACTGTGGCTGCACGGGCGGAGGCCCGGTTTGGAGCTTCAGTGTTGAGGTCAGGGATTTCAATGTCCCGCCCTGGGTGAGTACTGCTTCGGTACATCCCACCAGTCTATGGATTGATCAGCTTGATGATATGGAAGGTAAAATTATGTATAATCATACCTGATAATTTTCTTTCCATTAATCATAGCTGATCAATCCATAGCCCCTCCCAGATATCTGTACTGTTTTTATTCTGGTTGCATTTCAGGTTCAAGTTTAGTCTTCAGTTACTTCAGAAAGACTTCGTGTTCAAGTTTTTTCACTTGGATTCTTCAAGAGTTAAGACGAGTTTGTGTTACAGTGAGCTGCTGCATTCCTCTCCCCTCCGTTTTACGGGGCTGGATTGAGACTTAAAATTCTGCCGGCACTCCCTCCCGCTTCGTGCGGCTGTAGGACAGCTTTGTACCCCTCCCGCTTCGGCGGTGTTAGGGTCAGTCAGCTCCTCCCGCGGTTGCGGTTGCAGGATAAGCCAGATCCCCCCGCATCGGCGGGTGTGGTGTCCCTCCCCCGCTCCGCGGGGATGAGCTGGACGGATTCCCCTCCCCCACTTGTGTGGGGATGAGCTGGGTTAATTCCCCTCCCCCGTTTCGGCGGTGGTGAGCTGGGCAGAGTGTCCCTTCGTGGGTGTAATTCTCTAAGTGCTGAGTCCTGCGGATGGAGCTTTGATATCGACATACTGAGGAGTTTCCGGCAGCACATGACCACATATAGGGAGGCAAAAGTTTGCTCTCTATCTCCACCTGCTGGTAGATGGACACAACCCACCAGTCTATGGATTGATCAGCTATGATTAATGGAAAGAAAATTATCAGGTATGATTATACATAATTTTACCTTACGGGTTGCACTCGTCTAAAAGAAAAAAAGGAGTTGTTTGAGACCGATGAAAGAAATCGGGAACTAGCAGAAAACAAGGCTATTCGTATCCTAGGTTTTTTCTGTAAGGATCTCTCAGGTCTCTTTTTCTCCTTAAAAAAATTATTTTAAATATTGTCAAAGATTTAGATCTCATGACTATGAAACATGAGTTATTGATTGGTGTTTGTAAGTTTTCATAGTATAGCTTTAAGAAAGGCCCTGGCTCTGATTTATGGGGACTCGTGCTATGGCGTACCCGCAGCGGGACTGCAGTTCATCCCCCAGGACCCCCCCCCCCCCCCCCCAAAGAGGTAAAAAAAAAATTACCCTCTGATTACAGAATGGAATTACCTTTCATCCGTTAGAGTAGTAACACCAGGCTTCCCAAGGCAGATTACAACAGCAGTTAAGATGAACCCATCAAGAAACAGGATATCATCACTGAAATTTGGCCATGTATTACTGTATTCTATAGAACAGTATAGAAAAATGAGCACAAAATACAGAGAGTTTACTGCTATATCTACTAGCTACAATAATTTTATACTGTTTTAGTTATTTTCAATTTTTTTCATGATATATACATATTTTCTTTATTTTATTTATTACATTTGTACCCCACGCTTTCCCACACACAGCAGGTTCAATGCGGCTTACATAGTTAATAGAATTACAAAGTATGGTAAGGAGAATATTATAAATTGTAATAAACATAGTAATAGTAAGGTTTATGAATATGTGAATTGAACATGGAAAGGTAAACAGGGTATGATAGGCAAAAGGAAAGAGATTTGGAGGGTATGGTGTAGGGGGATGGAGAAGAGAAGACTGGGGTATGAGTATAAGGATTTTGGGAGACATGGTTTAAGGTATAATCATCTGGGAAGCTTTCAAATAAAAAAGCTGTTACAGAAAAAAAATCCACACATAGGCAAATGAGCATGTGCTATTGTTTTTATGTAGAAATATCTTTATTGTCATCATATGCAAAAATAAATGCATATAGCGCAGCACTGAAATCCACAGTACAGCATTACAAATGACAAAGCAAGCTCTGGAGCACGGAATATAATCCTCTGTCTCTTCACAGACTCTTCAAAAATTCCCCCCCGCCCCAGAAAGAATACAAAACCAAGGAGGTTTACTAAAACAATATAAACTTCACAAGTTTGCTATTGTTTTCAGTAGTGTCTGCGAATGTTTGGGGTCACTCATTATGGTAGCAAGCTATGTTCACTGGCTTCAGCCCACAGAATGGGCCAGGTTTTCACTAATAACAAAGGTGTGAATAATTGAAACTAAGCCTAATATAAGGTAGAGTATTCCACCAACAAGGTCTCAAAATTGAAAATGTTCTCTCCAGAGGGCATCTGTCAACCACAGCATTACCAGTAACTCCCCTCCTGCAGACTGTAACCATCTCTCAGGAATATAATGTTCTAATTTGTTTATCAAGAACTCTGGACCCATACCAGCAGCAGCTTAGCCAAAATTGTAACCTACATAATTACCTGTTTTTCACATTAATTTCAGTTAAGGCATTCTGTGAAAACAGGAAAGGGAATGGGACTTATATACCGCCTTTCTGTAGTTTTTCAACTACATTCAAAGCGGTTTCCATATTATATACAGGTACTTACTTATACGGTCTGTGCCGGGGCTGGTGGTTGGGCGGTGGGGATAGTGCTGGGCAGACTTATACGGTCTGTGCCAGAGCTGGTGGTGGGAGGCGGGGATAGTGCTGGGCAGACTTATAGGGTCTGTGCCAGAGCTGGTGGTTGGGAGGCGGGGTTGGTGGTTGGGAGGCGGGGATAGGGCTGGCCAGACTTATACGGTCTGTGCACTGAAGAGGACAGTACAAATAAAAAAGTAGCACATATGAATTTATCTTCTTGGGCAGACTGGATGGATCGTGCAAGTCTTTTTCTGCTATCATCTACTATGTTTTACTTATTTGTACTTGGAACAATGGAGGGTTAAGTGACTTACCCAGAGTCACAAGGAGCTGCAGTGGGAATCGAACCCAGTTCCCCAGGATTAGAGTCCGCTACACTAACCACAAGGCTACTCCTCTACTCCAGCCTTACTGGGTAGGTGAATATTACTTTGCAGGGAGGTTTGGGGCTTCTTTTTATCAAGCCGCGCAGCAATGCCAGCGGAGCCCATTCAGAGTGAATGGGCTTTGTTGTTGCCGCACCAGGAACTGCTAGTGTGGCTTGATAAAAGAGGCCTTTGAGTGTTGGACTTTAAGACAGATTAATTATTTCCTGTTATTTTTCAAGCAATTTTAATGTATTGTTAAAACGTCTTTTTCTGTTACAAGAATATAAGTGTTGGATTTACCTTGATAATTTCAGTAAATAAAAAGTAAAAAGAAAAGAGGAGGCCTTTGGTGACTTAAAGCTGGGGACAGAACAGAATTTGTAGGTTTATTGAAAAAAGCAAACAGTTATTAGCTTGTTTAAATAGTCTAGCATTCTTTTCTCTTAGTTTAAATGCAATAGAAAGAACTCGACAGCATGTATAAGATTCTTATAATGCCTACAGGTTCTGGAAGCCGCATTTAGACTCTTAGGTAGAAAGTTGAATCCAGAACATCCATTCTCCGCAGACAAGCAAGGGAAATACAGGCACACTTAATGGTGACGTTTACTGATGGAGCCATGTTGCTGGAGCTCTCCTCTAGCTAAGTAAGCCTTTTTGGCTTATTGGGCATGTGTGGGAGTTCCCATGCTTGGTGTAACTTCCCCTGCCTGCTTCAGTTTTTACTGTTCTCCATACTGGATAAGTTGCAGCTCTCCTCACTCCTTCACAAACTAAAAAACAAACAAACAAACAAAACCCCTTAAGCTTCTCAACCCCCCCCCCCCCAAAAACAACAACAACAGTTTGCTGTCCCCAGAGGACCCTCTGCCTCTCTAGTAGGAAGTCTCTGTGCACATTGCTGACTTCATCATGGCCACTGGGGCACCTGTCCATCCCTCCCCTAAGGCCCAGTTCAGGCACTGCTGGGGGAGATGAACCAGCATTATCCTGCCCCTCCATCCATCTTCCCCCAGGGTCAGTACTGGCACCACTGGGGGAGATGACTCAAGACTCCGACGCTTTAGGGACCTCCTTCACTCAGAGCCCAGATTCAGCACCGCTGGAGGAGGTGCAGCATCACTCCGGCTCTCTGCTTTCCATTACTGTAGAGCTAGAAAGTTGAAATCTAGAAACCTCAATTTCCAGACGTGCTCTTCATTCCACTTGCAGGACTCAAGAGGCAGTTCTGGAGTCTCAATATGTGGATGAGTTGATGGTGGAGGGAACAGGGATTTAGATTTGTTACAAACTGGGCAGCATTCTGGGGAAGGGAGAGCCTATTCCAAAAAGATGGGCAGCACCTTAACTGGGGTGTAAACAGATTGCTGGCGATAATGTTTAAAAATGAGGGAGAACAGATTTTAAACTAGAATCTGGGGGGAAAGCCAAAATTGGCTCAGGAGTGCATGTTTCAGAGTGAAATATCTTTGAAGGATACTATGAAAAGAGGGAAGTTAGGGTATCTCAATAGAGAGGCGGTAACAAAGACAAAAATAAGAGCTTGCCTTTAAAGGAGAGCAGATAGAGAGTAAACATAGCATATTATGCCTGTCGATTGCCAAACAGCTTGTAGATTAAAAAAAAAAAACACATTTTGAAATGTCTGTTTTCAAACACTAGAACCCTGAAAAATAAGTTGGGAGAGTTACAGTATATAGCACAAAATGGAGAGGTAGATCTCGGAGACCTTTTTGAAGGAGGATTACCAATGGAAAACTGATACTAGAGTAGAAATTATATCACAGTGACAGGGTAGATAAAATTGGAAGGGGTGCTTGTGCTATATGTTAAAGAGGGCACTGAGTCAAACAGAATAAAAATTCTGAGGGAAACAGATTGCAATGTGCAATCCTTTTGAATAGAAATTCCATGTGTGGAGGGAAAGAGAATACTGAAAGGGCTATACTAATGTCTGCCTGGCCAGACAGATGAGGAAATATTAACGAAAATTAGGGAAGTTAACACACTTGGCAAGACTATAATAATGGGTGATCTCAGTTATCCCAATATTGACTGGTTAAAGCTTTCACATCAGGAAATGCTAGGGAAATAAGGAGGTCTTTTACTAAGGTGCGCTAGTGTTTTTAGCTAGAATAAAAATCAGCTGGTGTAAAACGCTAAAATGCTCATAGGAATATAATGGGTGTCTCAGCATTTAGTCAGCTGATTTTTAGCATGAGCTAAAAACAGTAGCGCACCTTAATTAAAAAAAAAAACCCTAAGGTTCTTAGATGAAATAAATGACTTTCATGAAGCAGCTGGAAATAGTGATTATAAAATGGTGAAGTTTGAATTAATAACTGGAATGAAGACACTTAGGAAGTCTATTACATTAGCATTTAATTTTCAAAAGAGCAACTAAGATAAAGCTAAGAGAAACAGCTGCAAAGGTTAAGAGTTTAATTCAAGCATTGATCTTATTTAAAAAATAGTATCTTAGAAGCCCAGACGAGATGTATTCCACATATTAAGAAAGGGAGGAAGAAAGGCCAATGACAGTTGCTTTGGTTAAAAGGTGAGGTGAGAGAAGCTTTTAGAGCCAAAAGAACATATTTTGTAATAAGCCTTTGAGGGAGTCAGTTGGACCATTAGATCTTAAAGAAGTGAAAGGGGCACTGATGGAGGACAAGGCCATAGCATCAATTCTTTGCTTCAGTCTTTACTGAGGAAGACGTAAGGGAGTTACTCGTGCCAGACATGGTATTTAAGAGTGACAGTATGGAGGAACTAAACAAATCTCAGTGAACCTGACAGATCTAATAAGTCAGATCACAAGCTGAAGAGCAGTAAATCACCTGGACTGGATGGTATACACACTAGAGTATTGAAAGAACAACAGAATGAAACTGCAGATCTATTATTATTAATCTGTAATCTATTATTAAAATCATCCACATTACTTGAAGATAGGAACGTGCCAATGTAATGCCAGTTTTTTAAAAGGGTCCTGGAGTAATCTGGGAAAGTACAGACTGGTAAGTCTGATGTCAATGACGGGCAAAATGGTAGAAACTAGTATAAAGAACAAAATTACTGAACCACGTTCCTTCCTGTCTGAACACAGTACAAAAACCCTTATTCACATTCTCATCACCTCATGTTTAGACTATTGCAAATTGCTTTTCGCAGGTCTCCAACTAAACAAACTCTCCCCTTCAATTTGATTAAAATTTTGTTGAACAATTTATCTTCCATCAGTGTTGTTACACTCACATATCCCCTCTCTTCAAATAATTTCATTCGCTCCCTATCCATTTCTGTATACAATTCAAACTCCTCTTACTGACTTAGAGTGGAGGAGTAGCCTAGTGGTTAGTGCAGTGGACTTTGATCCTGGGGAACTGAGTTCAATTCCCACTGCAGCTCCTTGTGACTCTGGGCAAGTCACTTAACCCTCCATTGCCCCTGGTACAAAATAAGTACCTGAATATATGTAAACTGCTTTGAATGTAGTTGCAACAAAACCTCAGGCAGTATATCAAGTCCCATTTCCCTCCCCCCTACATTCTACTGTTCCTCAATATATCTCCTCTCTTCTCTCCATACAACCTTCCCTGGGAACTCCATTTATCAGGTAAGTCTCTCTTACCTGTAGCCTTCTCCTCCACTACCAACTCCAGACTCTGTTCTTTTTATCTTTATGCCTAGAAGAGACTTCCTGAGTTGATACATCATTCTCTGTATCTCTGTTTAATGTAGGCTAAAAGCCTACCTTTTTTGAGGCTTCTTGAAAAAAGGGATTATGCGACTGTAGCAACACTGGAGAAGATAACTCATGCAGCAGAATTAGAAAAGGGCAACCAGGATGATTTAAGGAGACAGAACAGCTCTCATATGAGGAAAGACTAAAGAGATTAGAGCTCTTCAGCTTGGAGATGAGACAATCGAGGGGAGATATGATAGAGGTCTATAAAATCCTGAATGGAATGAGTAAATATGAATTGATTGATTGTTTACAAAGACTAGGGAACACTCCATGAAGTTACTTAGTAGCAGATTTAAAACAAATAGGAGAAAATATTTTTTTCCGCTCAGTTCATAGTCAAAACTGGAATGTGTTACTAGAGGATATGGTAAAATCAGTTAGTGCAGTTGGTTTAAAAAAAGGTTTGTTCAAACTCCTGAAGGTAGAGCCATAAACTGTTATTAAGGTAGACCTGGGGGAAGTCACTGCTTATCCCTGGGGGTAGGTAGCATGGGATGTTGTCTCTTTTTGGGATTGTGCTAGGTGCTTTTGATCTGGCTTGGCTACTGTTATAATCAGGCAACTGAGCTAGATGGATCTTTAGTCTGTTTCAGTATGGCATGTCTTTTGTTCTCATGATGTAAGCTTGGGCAATACATGATCATACAGACATCAGTGATCCTGGCTGCCATATTTTGTAAGATTTCCAGTCTTCTTACAGTTCATAGGATTACAGTAATTCAACCTTGTAAGCATGAAAGCTTGCACAACAGTCATAAAACCACTTACTTGCTCCAAGCACATATATACATTTTGAAGGCCATCTCTCCCTTCCTCAAATGGACACAATATCAGTGTCGTCAGCAAAAAAAATTACAATGAAGACACCCAGTCTCCCGAATACCCTCACACAAAGGGAGAATAACATATTAAACAGGTATGGAGATAGTTAACCCACCTCAGCTCCCAACTGTTCTCCACTACTACCAGTTATGGTCAATGAACCGACCAAGAATAGAACCTCCAATACCAACTTTCAGTAGCTCACTCAACAGCAATTTATGACTGTGTCTAATGCAGCTGATAAGTCAATGATCAATGACACTTTATTCCTCCCCCCCCCTCCCGACATCTGTCCACTACAAACACAACATTTGTCTAAGAATTCCATCAGAACCCTAACTGATTGATAAGGATCCAACAGATTCTAATCATCCTTAAACATCCGAGAAACATTTTCCATACCTTGGTACAATCTATGGTAATAAGTCACCTGGACTACTGTAACACTCTGTACACTGGCTGCAAAGAACAGACTATTAAGAAACACCAAACAGACCAAAATACCGCAGCCAGACTCATATTTGGAAAGACCAAATACGAAAGTGCAAAACCCTTAAGAGAAAAACTTCACTGGCTACCACTCAAGGAACGCATCGAATTCAAGATATGCACGACCATATACAAGATCATTCACGCAGATGCCCCACTTTATATGTTAAACCTAGTGGACCTACCGCCCAGAAACGCCAAGAGATCAGCCCACAAATTCCTCAATCTGAACTTCCCCAGTTGTAAAGGACTTAAATATAAGCAGGCATACGCCGCTACCTTCTCTTACAGAAGTACAGCTATGGAATACGCTACCCCCAGCCCTAAAAACTATGGACAATCTAAGCAACTTTCGCAAATCTTTGAAGACACATCTCTTCAATAGAGCCTACAAATAGAATCCTTAAAGATACAAATCACCACACAACCCACCCAATCATATAAATACACCTCCTACACTATCCTATCTAACACCCCCTACTCTATCTTTTAATATCTTCGGCTTACCACCGAATGTATCTAAGATCCTCTCATGACTATGTCATAACAACACTCTGTAAGCCACATTGAGCCTGCAAATAGGTGGGAAAATGTGGGGTACAAATGCAATAAATAAAATAAAATAAACTCGAATAACTGACAATCAACCATTTTTTTTCAATGATCGTACCCAAAATAGGGGAGGTTAGAAACAGGATAGTTCTCGAAACACTTCCTATTAGAGTTTTGCTTTTTCAAAAAAAGTCTTATGAGTCAGTTTAATTTATCCAGCAAAAGACTGGCTCTCTCATTCACCAATCTGTCCTCTTGCTCCTGTATACCTTCCTCTTCCTGGACTCCCCCTAACTAACCAAGATGGACAGGGATCTTCCACATTGCTGGTGTGTTGAATATCAGCCACCACTCAAATAACTTGGAAAGAATCTCAAATAACTTGCTCCATTCATTCTGCAGTCACAGATTCAAAATTCTTCAGTACCAGTACCCAGTATGTACATCCTTCCAGATAGATATCTTACCCTTAAAACCCTTAGCTACTCCCACACTATTCTTGATTCCATTCATTTGTATGCTTGTGTATGCAAAGTTGCTTGTTTCTCAAAACCAAAAGATCTGTTTTGCCTCTTTTATGGCAATCTTATTATTCAGTAGCTGCCAGACACTGTGAAATAACAAATATGCTGCTCAAACTATGTAGCAAACAGAAAATGACAGAAGATTTGCAACATTTCCAGTTGGGGCTGGTAGCAGCAGTTATCATTGGATGTAGTGGGGAAGCAGAAGGCCCAGTTATGGGGATTTCAAGAACTTGACTTTCAGGATCTCTGGTGTCTCCAGCTTGCTGGCACAGATAGCTTCTAAGGAAAGCACAGACTTGCTGTCTACAGTATGCCAAATTTTTGGTGACACATCTCCCAACTCCTGGGGACACAGCTGTTGAGAATTGCTGCTCTAGTATTTCCTTTCACCTTCCTCCTATGATCCTGTGATAGCGTGGATGGAGGCCAGGCATGGAGATTCAACACACATAGCCACACAGAAGGTTGCAAGAAAGACAAAGCACTAGAAATGGAGAAAGTACCTGTATATAATGTAAACTGCTTTGGTTGTACCACAGAAAAGCAGTATATCAAATCCATGACACTTTATCCTTTTAACGGAAAGTAAAACCTGTTTTCCTTCACAGGCAAAAATAACTTGAAGAGCAAAGTCTCTTGGAACTTCAAAACATAATCTTCCTGCAGCCTGCCCTGACAGGCTCCACAGTCTGTGTGCATTAGTCTCCACAGGTAACTGAAAGCAGGCCTAGTACTTACCAGGTCTCAAGGACTAGTGATTTTCAAGTTTCCAAGTAAAACCTAGCCTACAAAAATGCCCTCTTTAACCTCTTCCTAGACAGGGGATCTAGAGCAGCACTTCTCAAACTGTGAGTCGCAACATCAAACGGAGTCATGCATGCTGCCAGTGGCGTATGCACCCCCTATCTGACCTGTCCCTGCCCACACCTTAAAATCCTGTCTTCATTTCTGCAGTCTTCATCCGGACAGCGGCAGCGGCACTCTCAGGCTGCCCATGGCCTGCACTGGAACTTCCTGAACGGTCCCACCACGCTGCCCAGGTAAAGACTGCAGCACTGCAGACAGGAGTTTATGGTACCGGGGGGGGGGGGGGGGGGGGGGGGGAACGGGACACACCGCCTGTAAAACGTTTCTGGCTACGGCCTTGCACGCTGCGTCTTGATCTAGGGGGTTATATGTAGGTATCTTTTTATGATGCACCACGGTGGGGTTATAGACTGAAAATGATTAGGAAGCACTGAACTAGAGAGTGCCCTCTTCTCCCTACAACAAACTGTCTCTTGGGTTTTTGCAGCCCAAATGCTTGACCCAGTTTTTTTTTTTTAGCATTAAATCTTAGCTGCCAAATTCTAGACCATTTTTCAAGTTTCACTTAATCTCTTTTCATATTATCTACATTTTCCAGGGTGTCTACAGCCGTTCTGCAATAATGCTTATAAAAATGTTTAAAAGAGCCAGACTGACAACAAGTAACTCCCTTATTAGAGTGGATGCCATTTACCACTACTCTTTGTTGCCAAACATTCAACCAGTTTCTAATCCAGGCAATTATTTTAGGACCTATACCAAAGGCACTAAAGTGATTGAGAGGGTTAGAAACTGGTTAAGTGGGAGGTGACGAAGGGCAGTAGTAAAAGGCACTCACTCTGAGGATAAGTGATACGCCACAGAGATCAGTCCTTCCTCTGCTTCTTTTTAACCTTTACATTTGTCTTGTTTTCAGCTGCAGCTGACATTTTTGGAAAGTTGGTATGGTTTTTCAGTTGAGTTGATTGGTGGTATTTATACAGTAGAGTTCAGTAGCCAGCATAACGATTGAATGTCCCACTCTGTCATGCAGTGGCTTGTGAGTAATGCTCTTTACTTCCCTAATGTTTTGTTGGATGTAGTACAGTGCTTTCTTTATTTTTGCATAGCATGTGCCCTGGAGCTGTATACAAGTGTCACATAAATATTGTAGACTCTGAGATGCTGAAGAGGTTAAAAAAATATTTTCATTGATATTTCCTGTTTGAAAGCAGAATGTTTTAGTCATTTGAAATCTTAAATTATAAAAAGGCCTTTTGTTTTGCGTTTATATAGGAAAATAACGTTAACAAATGCTGCCAAAAGTGCCATATTTTATTTATTTATTTATCTCATTTGTAACCCACAGTTTCCCAACAGTGTCAGGCTCAATGTGGCTTACAACGGACCACAGAGGCAGACGCCAATGCAGTAAAATGAAGCTAATACAGCAGAATAACCTACAAGAGATATTGGGGAAGAGTAGGAATGGACGGAAGGATTAGGGAAACCTGGAGGGAAGGGGAAT
The DNA here is from genome assembly GCF_901765095.1 of Microcaecilia unicolor. Classification (NCBI taxonomy): domain Eukaryota; kingdom Metazoa; phylum Chordata; class Amphibia; order Gymnophiona; family Siphonopidae; genus Microcaecilia; species Microcaecilia unicolor. The sequence continues at coordinate 141,453,031 of NC_044034.1, read as the reverse complement.
GTGTCCAAAATGTCTCTAGATCGATGCGCTTCCAACAGTGGAGACACATGCAGAGGCAGTGGGATAAGCACTTCCAAATAACATGGTCTTTAGAGATTTCCTGAAAGTTAGATGGTTGGTGATGGTTTTAATGGTCTTTGGCAAAGAGTTCCAAAGCTGAGTGCTGATGAAAGAGAAGGAGGTAGCATACGTGAACATACATTCTTGCTATAATGTGTGTGTTCTTCAAAAGGATGTTTGCCCGTCCTTGCTCCATTAAATGTTTAGAGTAATCCACTGTATGATAAACTTAGAAACTACAATAAGCTTCTGTTAGAGATGTAGCCATGGATATAATCGCTGTTCATGTCTCCCTCTTCTTTGAAAATATAAGAAAGTATAGGTATTTTAAGGAACTACTTCTAAGTACCGCATTCCTTAGCGTCAGCAGCAGATGATTCCAGAAACCTGTGGGTTGTGTTCGTCTGCCAGCAGGTGGAGATAGAGAGTACAAACTTGTACAATGTGAAGTAGCACGTCCTGGTTCCTGGCTAGTCAGTATCTCCAGCAGGCGAACGGATGAGTCCTCAGGCTCCTGGCTTCATTGGACTCCTGTTCTGGCTTTGCTGATTCAGTGGAGCTGGGGGTAACTGGCTGTGCGGTGCCAGCTTTGGGGGTACACCTAGTCACCCTAGGTCCCTACCCCACCCCTTATCCCTCTCTTTTGGCTTCCCGCCATCTCCTTCCTCACAGACTGCTTCATTTGAAAAAAAAAAAAAGCGTTTTTTTGTTGACAACAAGAAACAGTGCAGCTTAAAAAAAAAATCTTCTGACCCGGAGATATTTTGTGGACCGGAGTGCTAAGTTTGCAGCCTCCATTGTTGGGTCTGGCACATTATGCTAAGGGGCAGTAAGAGGAGAGCCTTGCCGTGCAGCCCTGCTTTTCTCTTGGGCTGCTGACTCAGCTGACTTCCTGCTTTGGTGAGTGTTCTGATTTCTTCTTTCTATCCTTATGACTTCTGAGCTTGTAAAACGCTGCGGGAAGCGACGAGCAGCGTTGGGACTCTGTTCAGTGGGGTGTGTGGGCGCAGATTCGCTTGAGGGAAGTGGCGGTGATATTGACATAGGACTTCCCCGTGTGCGGGAAGTGCACCAGACTCTTCCTGATGGGCCTACCGCCTCTCTTTCTCCTACTGCTGTTTTTCCCGTGGCCGCTGCACCTCCTCTGCAACTTTTGAGGCAGCTATTCTGTGCCCGCAGTTCCAGGTAGCGCTGAAGAGCCGTTAGGGGTTTTCTCCGTGGGGGGGGGGGGGGGGGGAGGGGTCAGATTATTCCTTTTTACCCGACTTCATTTTGCTGCTTCATAGGGCATATTTAATGAAGAGATACGTGACTGGGATTTCTTTTCTCCGTTCTGGGACTGTGCAGGATCCAGTTGTAGACCACGTGGTGCCTTCTTCCAAGTGGGGGTGCTGGAGATCCGAGTCGGGATGATTTAGAAGCCCCTGCTTCCCCGGGACCCTCTGAGCTGGGCGGGGTTTCTATTTCTCTGGCTGTCTCGGGGCTGGTAGATCTGGAAGACAGGGAGTAGCAGCTTGAGGCTGATGACCCTATGACTGTGAGGGTCTTTTATAAGGAAGAATTACCTTCCTTTATCACCTTTATCACCAGAGTGCTCGAGACCTTGTTTTGCAGGATACGCTTTCTGCAGCTGTCGCAGTCTCAGGCTCTCGGACACTGGAGCTACGTGAACTCTTGGACCACTGCCGACAAGCAGCAGCAGTAGGCAAGACCCCCAACCAGGACTGGGTAACAAGCAAGGCAGGAGAAGCTGTAGACTGGCAAAGCTGGAACAACCGAACTGGAACCACAGGTCTGGAACTACAGCGGTAGGCAAGCAGGGAATAAGCAGGACAGAGAAGCTGGTCTTCACCTGTGCTTGACCACCATTCCCTAGGGGTTAAGCCCCAGGTGCAGGCGGCCAGCAGGACTTACTGGACTGAGCCTGCAGACAGACTGGACAAACAGGATTCTCACACCGAACACAGGACTCTAAACAAGCTTGACTAAAACAGGGTTCTGGACTTCTGGATTCAGGAGACTCAGACAGGGTATCGGAAACAAGCTTGACTGAAACAGGGTTCAGGATTAGGGTACTCAGACAGGAGGGAAAGGAAGCCAAAAGCAGACAGGGTTGGAATCAAGACAGAGGTGCCCACAGGCACCCAGACAAGAACAAGGCTGCAGTGCTAAGCACAAAGGATTCAGGGTTCTCAGACAGGAGTGAAAGAAAGCCAAAAGTAGACAGGGTTGGAATCAAAACAGAGGTGCCCACAGGCACGCAGACATGACAAGGCTGAAGTGCAAGTAGCTGACCAACACAGACAGAGAGCAGAGCAATGGCTGAAGCTCCAGTAGCTGACAAACACAGACAGAGAACAGAACTCTAGACAAGAGCAAACAGAAGTTCCACAGGCACAACAACTAGAAGCAAGGCAGAAATGCAAACTGCATTCAAACTAACCTCGACCTTTGGAGATGCAAAGGCCCTGAATGCAAGTACACCACTTCCTTATAAAGACTCTCACTGATGATGTCACCTACTGCAGGACAGGAGCAGGGAACATACACCAAAGAGAGGCTTGGAGCACACAGGAGAGACAGACAGGAGCCATCTTGGAAGCTGGACAGACAGGAGCCATCTTGGAAGCTGAACATCGGGAAATAAGGTGAGTAAAAGAGGAGTCATGACCACAGTCGTGACAGCAGCTAACCTCCTTTCCTGTGCATGAAGCCATTCAGGAACTCATTTCGAATCAGTGGCTACACCTGATGTGGGTCTCAGGGTTGCCAAAGCGATGTCATGCCTTTACCCTTTAGAGCAGGATGAGCTTGATCACCTGCGTTTGCCCTTGTGGCTGTGTGCGCTACTCTGCAACAGCTACTACACATGGGAACAATGGTAACCATGCGGACTCGGATGTTACTCCATTTATTTCATAGTTCCGTGGAAGGGAGTTTCCTTTCATTCAATTCTGGATCTCCGCATCAACCAGTCCCTCCATGTTCGTCACTTTCGCATGGCGACCATCCGCTCCATCATTGCGGCAGTTTAGCTGAGGGAGTTTCTCACTGCCCTCAATCACAGAGAGGCTTACCTCCATATCCCGATCTAGGAGCCTCATCAGCGATTTCTGTGCTTTGCAGTCTTGGGCCAGCATTTTCAGTTCTGGGCCTTGCCCATCAACTTGGCCACAGCTCCGTGCACCTTTTCTAAGGTGATAGTAGTTGGTAGTGGTGGTGGCGGCGGCATTGAGGCGCAAGGGGATTCAAGTTCACCCCTACTTGGACGACTGATTGATTCGGGCATCCTCTGCTCAGGACAGGAGCAGGTCTGCTTGGCACAGGTCATGGCACTGCTCCAATCCTTGGGCTGGGTGATCAACATGGACAAAAGTCAGCTGGTACCCATGCAGTCCCTGGAGTATTTGGGGGTGCTTTTCCACATGGCCTGAGGCCAGATGTTCTTTACAGAGCAGAGGTGCCTCAAGCTCCAGGAGATTCATCTGCACAGAGCAAACCAGACTCCACAGGTTTGGGCTTATGTCCAGGTTCTGGGGTCGATGGCAGCGACTTTGGAGGTGGTACCATGGGCGAGGGCGCACATGAGACCTTTACAGTAGTCCCTGTTAAGTCACTGGCCTCTCATTTTGGAGGACTACGAGATGCGCCTACCGTGGCAGCCCTTGGTGCGTCTGTCTGCAGTGGTGGTTGCAGGCGGATATTTTGAGACAGGGTGTTTCTCTAGTGACACTGGCCTGGACAGTAGTGATTACTGATGCCAGCCTCTCAGGGTGGGGGGCTCACTGCCTTTCCCATTACCGACAGGGCTGTTAGTCCAAGGAGGAAGCCTTGTGGCCCATCAACCTCTTGGAACTCCGGACAGTATGCGTGGTGTTACTGGCGTTCCAAACCCCCCTTCTGGGGAAACTGTTGCAAGTTCTCTCCGACAACGTGACAACAGTTGCTTATATCAATCGTCAAGGGGGAGCTTGGCAGTTGGCTTGGGAGGCGGAGACTCTTCCTTCGCTGGGCCGAGATTCATCTCCTGCAGCTTTCAATGGATCTTTTTCAATCGGACAACTCTAGATCCCAGTGAGTGGACACTGTTCCCAAGACTGGTCCAGCAGATTGTTCAGCATTGGGTGATCCCAGCGATGGACTTGATGGCGACTGCCGACAATGCCAAGGGTGTTCGTTTCTTCAGCAGATGACAAGAGCACAGTTCGGATGGCCTCAATGCTGTTCTTCAGTTTTGGCCAGACAATGTCCTTATGTAAGTCTTTCCGCCCTAGCTGTTGATCGGCAGGTTACTTTGGTGGGTTCAGGCTCATCCGGGTCATGTGATTCTGGTAGCTCTAGATGGGCCTTCCCGTCCGTGGTATGTGGATTGATTTGTTTGTTGGTGGACAGCCCATTACATCTTCCTCAGATTCCAGATCTGCTTCTTCAGGTCCCAGTTCAGATGCTAGAGCCCTCCCACTTTGGTCTTACAGCCTGGCTCATGAACGGGCGAAGTTGAGGAGGAAGGGTTGAAAAATAATGTCCCTATCCTACCTCCTAAAAATGAAGGTAGGACTGCTACAGCATTGAGATCCTCTCTTTTCTGAAAAATCTTTCTGCTGCTGTATTTTAAAAATAATTTTTTAGTGAATATAGGGGCCCTTTTACTAAAGTTAATGTGTGCTAATGGCCATGGCCATGTGGCACTTAGCACATGCGAAGCTTTGGTAAAACAGCCATTTAGTGCTCAGGGAAGGGGCTGGATTAATAGCACAGAAAACCAAAATTCTCTGGTTAAGCACAAAACAGATGCAGCCTTTAAACTTTGTCCTGAACTCCAGCACAGTACAAGCTTCCCGCAAACACACACAGCAACACACTATAGGCACTACTAGAGACAGGTAGTCACTCAGATAGCAATTACAGTGGACATGTTTGGCTAGGGATATGAGAGTACGTAAAGTGGCTATGGGGTCCTAGCTAGGAAACATACAAACTTTATATAGTGAGCACAAAATACTGATGATTTCACATACACAAATATATATTGTGTGTGTGTGTGTGAGTGAGATTATACAACTTCAATCTTATCCTGAGAAGAAATTACCTACTTAGCAGCTAGGTTAGGCTAATGACCATGTGGCTGTGCAATATACCTGTTCTTTACAGGCAAAGACCACAAACTGGCTAACCCTGAACCATAAAAGAATAACCCTTTCTCTCACACTTGTGGTCCGCAGCTTCAGCGTACAGATGGTGATGTATTGGCTCCTATTCAGGACTCTAGCAAAATTCCCTGTGTGCCCTCTGACAGTATCAGGTACAGTCCCATGTCCTTGCTCTAGATAGCAGCTGGATACTCAGTCTTTGGGAAGCCGCAAAACTGCTTGAGAATCCTTCCTTGTGCTGCACTGAGCACAGAGAGATACAGTTCACAGGTGTTTGGGCAATTCAGTCCCACTCCTCAGAGAGAGATGCATACACCATCAGATCTTCTACTCTTCTCTCTTTTGCTAGCCAAAATCTCTCCCTCCGTCCTGGGTCAGCACTGTCCTCCGGGTCCCCAGGTGACAATTGTGGACCTATCAGGAACCGTTTGCTTATGCCACAGATTACATACAGTATACAATGAGGGGCCTTGAGCTTCCAAAATGACCACCTTATCAGTTGTAGTCTCGCCACCAAGGTAAACAACTTGCATGACCTCATCCTCATTCATATGTTACACTGCATACATTTACTTTACCTGAGATTTATATTCTGCTCACACCTGTAGAGGTTCGGAGTGGATTACTTTGTAAGAGGTCAGTTACAGCAACTCCTTCACAGTTCAAACAAGATACTGGAGACTCTGTGTCTGTGAAGCTCTGTCCTCCGCAGCTTCCCAGGAGATAAAGCGGAGAGCAAATTCAAGTAAACACCATGTCCTTGAAGTCTGCTAGCACAGCCATGGCAGGAAGAAATGCTGAATCCATGATGTTTCAGAAAAGATAGTTCATGGCCTAACAAAAGGTGAGATCCAGGGAACTACCCCTACAACACTGTCCCACCAGAGAATATAATTTTTCTTCAGGGGGACCATCAACAAGAGAGAGTAATTTAGATCATCCAATTTCTTTTCAGCTTTCTTTCAGGGTCAACATTATGATGTTTATAAAGCGTTTTCAGTACCTAAACCATGATTTCCATGTGTAGAAGGGCTTTTATGAATTTATACATAAGTACATAAGTATTGCCATACTGGGACAGACCGAAGGTCCAGCCAGTGGTGTACCAAGGGCGGGGCAGTCCGCCCCTGGTGCACGCCGCTGGAGGGGTACAGAGAGTAGCCGCGCACCTGTCGGCTCCGCTGTGTTATGATTGGGGTCTGAACCCCTCTCAAACTTACCTCTTTCCTGGGGGTCAGCTTCTTAGCTGGCTTCTGTTTCTTTTCTCTGTCCTTTCTGAGCTGGCTCTGTCTCTCTGTGCTGGCAGCTTCCAGCAGCATGGGGTTAATTGTTTTACTTTACTACAGCTGTGTGTTGCCTGAGTTGCTATACCTCTCTTTGGGTGTACTGGCTTCAAGTGTTTCACGGTTTTGCATTGGTGTGGGTTGGGCCTCTCTGGGTCAGTGTGCTTTTGCCTAGGTCTAGGGAGTGTGACATCATCAGGGAGGGCCTTGATAAGGAAGTGGTGTTGTTTCCTTCAGGGCCTTTTGCAACAGTGGTGTTTGCTTTAGGTAGGGTGGTGCAGTGTGCACTTCTGACGTTGTGTCTAGTTTCCCTGCTTGCTTTTGCTAAGGTCCAGGTTAGTGTTAGTGCAGTGTGCACTGGTGACTGTGTGTTTAGCTTTCCTGCTTTTCCCTTTTGGTTCCCCTGCTGTTCCCTCTTGGTTTTGGAAGCATTGCTGTGTGTAGGGCTTTGGAAGCTCTGTTGCTGATAGAAGTACTTCAGGGTTTGGTGTTGTTAGGAACACTGCAGAGTTTGCTGTTAGAAGTACTTCTGGGTTTATGCTAGTGGGAGCATTGCAGTCTTTGCTGTTGGTGTTTGGTGATTTAGAATCACTTTTGGCTTATGTGTTAGCTTTCCTGGTTTTCCTTGTGGCTCCCTTGTCTTCCCTTTTAGTGCTAGGAGCTCTTCTGGTTGCTTACCAGAGTAGTGCTTAGGAAGCACCTTGTTAGTTGTATCTAGCTTGCTAGAGCAGGGCTTAGGTAGCTTGGTAGTTTTGTGTTTAGCTTATTAGTGTAGAGCTCTGCTTGTAGCTTGGTGCTTAGTAGCACCTGTGTTAGCTTTGTGTTTAGTTCCCTGCTCTGTTAGTTTAGGGCTTAGGAAGTCCCTTTCTTGAGCAGGGCTTAGGAGCTCCTGTTTAGTATAGGGCTTAGGAAGTCCTTTTGTCAGTTTACTGTTAGGAATACTCCTGCTGGTTTAGGGCTTGGGAGCACGTAGATCAGTTTAGGGTTAGGAGCACTTCTGTTTCCAGTCCTGGTCCCTATGTCACCCGGTATCCAGTAAGTCCTGTCGGCTACTCGAACCCAGAAGCTCAACTCCTGGGGGGCTTAGTAGCTAAGCACAGGTGAAGCTGTGCGGACCAGTCCAGTGTGTTCCGGTCCGGTGTGTGTTCCAGTCTGGTGTGCTCCAGTCCAGTGTGTTCCGGTCCGGCGTGTGTTCCAGTCCTGTGTCCTCCAGTCCGGGGGATTCTTGTCCATGTGTTCTGGTTCGCTGGGCAGTGCCTACAGTCCCTGCCGGTGTGCTTACCCAGTGTTGGTTGGTGGGTTTTGCCTGCTGCTGTCGCTCCTCGGCAGCAGCCCAAGGGCTCACGTTTGCTCCAGAGCCCGGCCCCACGGGCTCTGAACCTGAGAACCTGACGCGCTGGTTCCCTGCTCCCTCTGCCCTGGAACAGGTTACTTCCTGTTCCGGGGTAGAGAGAGCCGAGAGCCGCACGGCAGCTCCCAGCAGCTAAGAATGCAACCGAAGGGGGGGGGGGGGGTTGATGCGCCGGGGGGGGGGGGGGCGGGGGGAAGGGTGCGCATCGGCGATCCACCCCGGGTGGCAACTGACCTAGGATCGTCACTGCATTCAGCCCAACAGTGGCCAATCCAGGTCACAATTACTTGGCAAGATCCCAAAACACTACAATACATTTTATGCTGCTTATCCTATAAATAAGAAGTGGATTTTCCCTAAGTCCATTTTAATAATGGTTTATGGACTTGGCCTTTAGGAGGTCATCCAAACCTTTTTTTAAACCCTACCAAGCTAACTGCTTTTACTACATTCTCTGGCAATGAATTCCAGAGTTTAATTACATGTTGAGTGTAGAAAAATGTTCTCTGATTTGTTTTAAATTTACTACTTTGTAGCTTCATTGCGTGCCCCCCCTAGTCTTAGTATTTTTGTAAAGAGTAAATAAGCGATTCATGTCTACCCGTTCCACTCCAAATGGTTAGTGCAGCGGGCCTTGATCCTGGCATCATGGGTTCTTTTCCCACTGACTGCAGCTCCTTGTGACCTTGGGCAAGCCACTTTACTGTCCATTGCCCCAGGTACCAAAACTTAGATTGTGAGCCCTCTAGGGACAGAGAAATTACTTGCATATGATGTGTACAGTGCTGCGTACATCTAGTAGCACTATAGAAATGATTAGTAATAGTAGTATCATACCACCCCACAGCTGTCTCTTCCCTCAAGAGAAAGGCCTGTAGGTGTGCACCCACACAGGTAATGCAGAGACACCTATTAAGTGATGTAAATTGTGCCACATTATCTGTTCTGTTAATGGTAAACACGCAGGGGTCAGTAGTCAGCCAGCTGTGGTGAGTGTTTTGCTGACCGCCAGCAGCATATTCCCAGATATTCAATGCTGGGCCATCTTTGGTCTTCGGCAATGAATATCTGTTTTTTGCGGAGCTGGCTAATATATAGCCAGTTAAGTTGAAATTCAGCATTTAACTGGTCATAGGTTACTGCATAAAGATAGGACTGACTTTTATGCAGTGTCCCATTTATGCGATTACCCTGGCTAGTAAAGTGCTGACTCTTATCACCAGAATGTCCCTAAAATAAATGTTTTTCACTTAGGCACTAACCATCAGTGGTGATAGCCGGTTAAGTGATGCTAAAAATGACCAAATAGCCCTGAACAAGCAATTTAACCAGTCAGCGGCTGTTTTTGGCCAGTTAAATTGTTCTAAATATTGACCCCACAGTAACTACCTCTTTGTTAGCTGTAAGATGCAGTCCTTGCCCATTCTCCACCTTCTTCCATCTAGCTAGTAATGTGCGATAACTGCTGTATTAACAGATCAGCAGCAGCCTAAACAGAGCTTAGTAATTTTAAGTAGAATTGTAAAGTAGAATTATATAGTTGGAAATTGAATTTGTGAGTATTTCTATGCATATAAAACATTCAAAATGTATTGATTTTATGTGATGATTTGTTAAATAATAGTGCACAATAACTTCCTCATCTTGCTATATGTATACTAACCCCCCCTGTTTACTAAGCTGTGCAGCAATGCTGACACAGCCCAATCAAAGTGAATGGGCTGTGTCAGCATTAACGCACCACGGCTGCTAGCGCGGCTCAGTAAACAGGGGGGTAAGTCTGGCAATTTGATTGTGCTATAATAAAGAATTCTGTTTCCTTGTCCAAGATCTTCTGTGATGGGGCTTCTTAGTAATTAAACAATGGCTTTTGAAGATCTGCTACACAAGGACTGGTACAACATTCTGGATTCAAAATCTACAGACAGCCTGACTGAAATCAAACAGAAATATCAAAAGCTGGTATTACTGGTAAGTGAAATGTAATGTGATTTGAGTTTTGCAGAAAGAAACTTAAGAAAATATTAAGCAATTTGGAGAAGTAACATTAAACTAGATCTGTGTCCCATATATAACTAATACTTCCAACTAAACTGAAATTTATGCTTTTCAAGTATTGCATGATATATGAAAAATTGCTCAACTTCAAAGTGAGCCAAATACTGTGACAGTGAAGAATGAACTGAATGATTGTCAGGGCAAGAGCACTTAACTAAGAGCTCCTTTTACAAAAGTGTGCAAATGGGCCAGAGTGGTGGAAGGAGTTTCCTTCTACAAAGAGCGAATTACCTCTGTGTGGGCTGTTCAGAAAAGTTTTGAAAACATGGCCTTGTAGAGAATATTCTGGAGTTTACTTGATTAATTTTAATTAAGGGCCCTTTTACTAAGCTGCGTTAAGTACTAACAGGCACAAAACGCAGCTTAAAATGGTGTACTGCGGGACACGCTTAGGCATCCTGTGGTAACTGCCAAATTTGCCAACTGTCGTGCACTAAAAATATTTTGAATTACAACTATATCACAGCAAGGGGCCCTTTGACAAAGCTGTGTTAAAAAATGCCCTTAGCATGTCCTTACGCAGGTTTTCCCATGTACTGTGGCTACTTTTTGCCGTGACCAGAAAGTGTTCAATTTTTTTTCATTTTCGGATTTAATGGCCATGCACCAATGTTGCCATTAGTGAATGGCAATTAACAAAAATTAGCGCATGGTAATATAGTTATGCTGATTAGAGCACACATGTCCACTCTCTGCCCCCTCAGACACGCTCCTTGGTGAAAAGAAATTTTTTAGCATGCCAGTAGCATACACACATGTCAAAAGTACCGCAGGACACCTTGGTTCGTCCCATGGTATGCCATTTTAAGCTGCGGTAAGCATGCTTTAGTGCTTACTGCAACTTGGTAAAAGGTCCTCTAAGTGTCTTGAATGTCACTGTTAAATGACAACTGGATATGAAATGTTTTATGATTTTTTTTTATTTGAAAAATTGGTATTCTGATGTGTACTAAAATATGATTATTGTAATGTGCTTGGATATGTTTGGATTTGTTGTTATTTATTTTGAATTATTATATGGTTAAGCAGAATATAAATCTTTGGCTTAAATTAAGTCATAAGAAGCTTCAGTGGGATTTGAACCAGTCTTTCCTGGTTCTCAGCCTGCTACTCAAAGCATTAAGATTCTGCTCCACTCCATATTACAATGACAGTACATGTATTGCTAGGAAAATTTCAATATTGGTATGTACACTTGTTCTGGATCATTAATAACTGTGTTAACTTATTGATTGGACCTAGGCTTTGGAGGAGAGCTTGAGAGGGAAATAGTACTCACCTTTCTGGAGTTAAAGACCACATTGAAATGCAAAATGTTTGTGTTTTGGAGCTTGGCTCCATACTGGCTCCTCTTGAATGTACAGTTTTGCAAAACCCGTTATTTACACAAGTCAGTAAAAAAATGACCACTTATCCATTCAAGTTCTGCTACTCACATACACAAAGCCCAAGTGATGCCACTCTTTTTTTTGTACATTTTCTTCTGTAAATTGATTTCTGATGATATGTGCTGTGATAAACACAGTGACTGCCCTACCCTGAGGAGGCCGCCAGAGGGCGCTCTCCAACTGAAAACAGGGAAATGCCCATTCTGGTCACAAGAGGGAGCTCCAAGGAGATAGCTGGGTATTGACCTGCAGGGGCCATTAGAGGGAGCTCCCGGGAGATAGCTGGGTCTTGAGAGAGAATTCTAGACCCAGATCTTTCAGGAACCAGTGGGGCGAGGTCTAAAGAGGTGGAGAGGTTTATTGGCCACCTCATAAATAGCATCCTCCCAGAAGAGGAAGGGAGGAGAGATGGGAACCTGGAGAGCCTGAAGCCTGCTGGAGGAGCTTGCCTGGAGGAGAAGATGGAGGGACCTGGACTGACTGAAGCCTGAAGACAGCAGGGGAAAGTGAAGAAGAATCCTGGCTATATTCCGAAGAAGGGTGACCAGGGGGCCCCATCAGAAGAACCGGTAAGGTGGTCTGTTACCAGGGGATACAGCGGGGAGGCAGGTCCATGACCGGATGTTAATGAAGAGGTCACCCTGAGGGAAAGAGGAGCCCCAAACATAGAGACCAGATTAACAGGAGTCACAGAGGAGTCTTGTTTCCAGGTTGTTTCCCGAAGCAAAGTGCTGGTGAGGCCGGGCGGAGAGCACATGAGGCTGGACAGGAGTCACAAGAGGGCGCTCAGCACACACGAGCATCCCTGGGGGTTTACAGTGTCTTGCCAGATATATGTTCTTATACCCTTATATGTATTTTACAAAAGGCTCCACGTTCAGTGAGCCTTTTGTAAAATTCATTCCAAATTTTAAATGTATTGACTTAGACATCCCTTTTCCATCCTAGATGACCTATATAGATTTAAGCTGTTGGTTGAATTTTTTTTGGTGCTTCGTACTGAAAATAAGCCATAGACACTTTTTCCCCCTACTTTCCCTATAGCCACCCACTTTTTAGGTGCCTGAAGTTATGTCCCTGAATCATAGTTTTTGAAAGGGACTGTCTTAGGCACCTAAATCCTTGAGCTCAAATATCAAGTCTTTGAAAACTGACCCCCTTCTTAGGATGTCCTTTCAGTACAGCTGATTATTTTGATGTTAAGTGCCATGAGTCAGTGTGGATTCATGGCAACCCTGTGATAGTTGCCCTGAAGTGTGTTTGGTCTTTAGGCAGCTAATCATTAATAAAGTTGCATCCATAGCTCTGTAATATGCACACAAGCTAATTTAGCTGACTGTTTTAGTAACTACTGAATTAGTTTATGTCCATATTAGAGATCCACTAAACAGTTCTAGTGGATTGTTTTCAAGACCTGCTGTGTGATAACTGAGGATTTTAGCTAAACTGCTTCAGTGCTAATTACTTTTAAGTGGTCTGACTGAATAGGTCTAACCTCGCTAGTGAAATTCACTACTTCAGTTTCTGAAAGGGTTTTAGTATAGCTGAGCTGAATAGGTTTGTTTAAATCAGTCTGAAAATGTGCTTAATAATGAATTAAGAAATGTGATCTAGCCTATTGTCCTATTCTAAATAATCCTAACTCTCTAACACCAGTTGAAATGTAAACATAGGCCATATATTAGTATAAATACATTTTTTAAATATTGGATACATATTCCATCATAAAAAATTCTCATCAACCATTTGCTTATTCAGAATTGTTTTTTATATTCTGAAATGTTTCATTGTGTATGCATTATAGTACTGCTCTATGGATTGATCAGTTCTGTAATTGCATTCTTCTTTCTCTTATAAATATAGCCTTGTCATAGCTCCTATTTGATATATGATTTTTTTTTAATATTAAGAAATACTTGAGTTTAATATTAAAATATTTCCATAAGACAACTTATATGGAGCACATTCTGCATAACTAGAAATTATTGGTATATTTGGGTACAACGTAAATCCAAAGACTGTGATATGAATATTTTTTTCTAATCTGAAATTTGTACACTGTGCTAATCCCAACGTGAAATTCAAGGCAGCTCACAAAACAACATGAGGAATTACAGAATTTCAAAAAGTAAAGATATCCTAAAATATATCAAATAAAGTCTTTACTTTCCTATACAATTGCATATAATTCACCTCTAGTTGAATGCACAAAGGGAGTGCTTTCCAGATAGTAACTCCATGAAAAGGAAACAGGGCCTCAAATTGGCGCTTTAGCTGTATACCATTGAATGCAGGAAGTTTTATAAAAAAGACTGTCATGCAACTGGGAGGAGGTGAAGAAAGAATCTGAAATAGACTGAATAAGCAATTCCAAAGTACTACCATACAAAACATGAAAAATCATACAAACAGTTTTAAAAACAATACGTTCCTTAAGAAGAAGCCAGTGAAGTCTTCTATCATATTGAGAAACACTATCATATTTTTTCAAGCGAAAGACCAGCCACACTGCTGTACTTTGTATCAGCTGTAATTTATACAGAAGTTTTGCATTCAGTCCAACATGGAGAGAGTTATAATAGTCCAAATGGAACAACACTAACATTCTGATCAATATTACAAAATGTGACTCAAAAAATAAGACATGAGCAGGCGTAGTAGTTGCATGGGATAGAACGTTCGTCTCCACAGATTATTGATCTATGATTCAAAAGTAAGCGAAGAATCTAGTATCACTCCTTTGTCTACCTTTGCCAGTAGTATAGTAGCAGGGATAGTCTGCAAAGAGAAAACCAGAGCACTTTGGTTTTAGTTGGATTTCATGGGTAAATCTATCATCCAGAGTAGAACATACCAGCACTAGAGGGCATGATATGAGATTGAAGGGGGCAGACTCAAGAAAAATGTCAGGAAGTATTTTTTCACGGAAAGAGTGGTGGTTACTTGGAATGCTCTCCCGCGGGAGGTGGTGGAGAGGAAAACGGTAACAGAATTCAAACATGCGTGGGATAAACATAAAGGAATCCTGTTCCGAGGGAATGGATCCTCAGAAGCTTAGCCGAGATTGGGTGGCAGAGCCGGTGGTGGGAGGGGGGCTGGTTGGGAGGCGGGGATAGTGCTGGGCAGACTTATATGGTCTGTGCCAGAGCTGGTGGTTGGGAAGCAGGGATAGTGCTTGGCAGACTTATACAGTCTGTGCCCTGAAAATGACACATACAAATCAAGGTAAGGTATACACAAAAAGTAGCACATATGAGTTTATCTTGTTGGGCAGACTGGATGGACCGTGCTGGTCTTTTTCTGCCGTCATCTACTATGTTACTATGTTAAGATATCCGTATAGGAAAACAAACGCTCTCCATCATTAAGAGGGATGGAACCAAGAGAGCTCATAAAAAGATTAAACAGCATAAGCAACAGTGGGGAGCCCTGAGGCACTCCACAATCAGAGCGCCAACTCTTAGATAATGCACCACTCTTCCAAACACTATACAATTCTCTAAACCAATTCAGGACAGGACCCACTAAGCCAAGTTCACTCAATTTTCTCAACAGTAATCCATGGTCTACAGAGTCAAAAGTGGCAGAGATATGATATTGTAACAGAAGTAATTATTTACCTGTACATAAATAACTGCAAAATTTGGTTGTCATGTAAAAGGGATTCAGTACTATGTTGAGTTCTAAAACCAAATTGCAATGAATGTAAACATCAGTATAATTCTATATAGTGAGATAATTGCTTACTAATAGAGGTCTCTAACAGTTTGGTAAATAAAGGAATCCCTGCAATAGGCCTAAAGCTGGAGGTAAGAGACAGATCTAGTCTTGTAATTTAGGTATGGGAGTGAGTGCTTGTAAGTTTAGACAGTAAAGAACTAACGTCTACCTTAGTAATAGGATTAAAAACATTTCATACATGGTTGGCAGTAACACCTAGACAGGGACCAACATACAGTATTTCTCTATCTGTTGTATTGTAGGCATTTGAGACTGACCTTTTAATAGATCATCCCAAATCAATTTTATTCCAAAGAAAATCGACAAGCTCCTGGGCTGCTGTTTGAGAATTACCAGCTGAAGCAGAAACACCAGGAAATGATAGCAAATTCCCAACAAGTTGAAATAACTTCTTAGAATCTCCAGGACCTGCGTTAATAGTTTTTGCACAAAAGGCTTATTTATTTATTTATTCAAGTATTTATATTCCATGTTACAGTATCTTAATATTCTAAGCAGATTACATACAACATATACAATCTAAAACACAAACATAAAACCTATAGTATCAAAATCTGACCAACTCATACTGCTCATCCATTTTACTCATCAGTTATATTCCAAATTTTTACCATATAATTGCTGAAAGAGAAGTTTTCAGCTCTAATTTAAATTGTCCTATTGTATTGAATCTCACAGATATATAAAGGTAAATCATACCACATCTTGGGTCCAAGAACTGGCAGTAGGAGCATCTAACAATCTCTTATTTGCTGGCCTCCATGCTCTAGGAGGCAGATATAATTTCAAATTTGATGACACAATTATTCAACATTTTAAAAACTAAAAGTAAAATCTTAAAACGAACATGCTGTTCAATTGGCAACCAGTGTAATTTCTTTAATACTGGTTTAATATGGGAAAAATGTGAAAATCCACTGATAACTCTTGCTGTAGCATTTTGAGCCACCTGAAGTGCTTTCAATAAATTCTTAGAAATTCTGACTAAATGTCCATTTAAATATTCAAAATATAGACAAACCACGCTCTGTACCACTGTATGAAAATTATGTTCATTAAGAAAATCTTTCAGCTTCCTGACAGTTTTCAACTTTAAAAAAAATGAGTTTTTTTTGGTCAAAGATGAATATTCTGTAAAATTGGGATAGATATTGTTCCCATTTAAAAACGAGAAGGGGCATCCTGTAACAGATGGCTAGAAAGTAACAACATTTGGATTTTAACCAATTTTAAATGATTCTCCTTCATCCATCGCTCAATGGCAGTCAAGCACAATCATAGCATAGAAAATCATATCTCAAATGTTTGATCTATACTTTAACAAAAACTGAATATTGTTAGCATAAATTCTAAAATTCAGTCCTGAACAGTAGAGGCAACAAACAAAATATTAAATAGTATTGCCAAGAGACATGATCCTTGTGGTATACCAGTAGAACATGCTAATTCAGAAGATAATATTATCTTGCATCACACAAAACTTCCTTTCACTAAGAAAAGAGTTGAACCAATTCCAAACTGTACCATCAAGCCCAATCGTATGCAGATGATTGAGCATTATGTCATGACTAATGGATCAAATGCAGCCAAGATATTGAGCGTAACCAGCAGATACCGAGTCCCCTTATCAAATCCCATCCTGACTAAATTAAGAAGGAAAATTAGCAGTATCTCGGTAGTATGTTGGTTCCTAAACCCAAAATGACTCCTGTCTAAAACTTCATGAGCGTTTAGGAAAGCTACCAGTTGGTCATAAACCACCTTTTCAATCAATATGGCAAAAAAAAAAAGGGAGTTATGAAAATTGGTCTATAGTTGTCAACCACATTATAATCAGATGTTTTATATTTTATAAGCGGTCGAACCATGGTGGTTTTCAAAGATGTCAGCATAACACCTTCCTGCAAAGATTTATTAACTATCACTGCGAAAACAGAGATAAATGGTTCTTTCAGTGCTTTAAAATAGAAGGATGTACCAAATCCAAATTACAAAAGGAATTCTTAAGTTTACCACAGACCCATTTAACTTGGGCCTCCCCAATTTGTTCAAGCTTATCCCAACGGCTATTGTCAGAAACCAGTTGTTGTTCAACCTTCAGTAAGGGGCCATTTTACTAAGCAGCGGTAGGGCTAATGCATGTGTAACGTATGCAGAATCGACACTACCGCTAGGGTAGCATGGACTCCTGGTGATCATTTCAAATTTGGCGCGCACTGTTTCCCACAGTCAAAAATATTTTCTTCTGCGGGAGCATTCCTGGCAGTAATCAGCTGCATGGCCACATTGGTGCATGCTGCATGATTACCGTGCAGTTAGCTTGTGAGCCCTTACTGCTAGATCATTGGATGGTAAGGGCTCGGGCAGTAAATAGCTGCACATTACATTTGATTTTAGCGCATGGCCATTTGCTGCTCCATAAAAAAGTTTCTTCTGAGCCATGGTAAAAATTGGTCCAGCGTGCACCAATTTCCTGCATCCAAATGACCACAGGCTACTTTTTACCGCAGCTTAGTAAAAGGGTCCCTAATGAATTACTATCAAATAACAATATAATATCTAAAACTTTCCTTTGAAAACCTTCTGCAAAATCCTGACTAGTTCTGACCTAAGTAATTCATTAGAACCTGGAATAGCAACAAGATGCTTAACTACTGAAAAACGTTTCTTAGACTTTGATAGAGAAATCTCAACAATCTTGTTATAATATGACTTCTTAGCATCATTTCTAGTGGTACTAAATAAAGACAGCTTCAAATTATATCCTTCCATTGATTGTTGAGAGGGACAATGAAAGAATGAAAAGAACAAAAGAACGAAATTGAAATAAAGAATGAATGAAAAAGAGAGAAAAAGAATGAAATGGAAGAATGAAACAAAGAAAATGAAACAAAAAAAATTAACAAAAAGGAACAATAGAACGAAACAGAATGACAGAGAGAATGAAAAAGAATAAAAGAACAATAGAACGAAATGAATGAAAGAAAAAGAATGAACGAAAATGAACAATATAACGAAACAGAATGAAAAAAGAAACAAAGGAAGAATGAATTAACAAAAGAATGAAAAAGAAAAAAATGAATGAAAATGAACTATATAACGAAACAAAGAATGAAAGAACGAAAAAGAAAGAAACAGAATGAAAAAGAAAAAAATGACCAATATAACAAAACAGAATGAAAGAACAAAAAAGAAAGGAGAGAGAATGAAAAAGAAAAAATAACCAATATAACGAAAGAATGAAACAACAAAAGAAAGAAGAAACAGAAAGAGTGAAAGAAAAAAAACGAATGAAAATGAACAATGTAACGAAACAAAGAATGAAAAAGAAAGAAGAAATAAAGAATGAAAGAAGAAAAAAAAAACGACTGAAAATAAACAGAGCAAAACAGAATGAAAGAACGGAAAAGAAAGAAAGAATGAATGAAAACAAAACAGGAAAAAGAATGAAAGAACGAAACAAAGCAAAAATGAAAAAACGAAGGAATGAAAAATGAATGAACAAAAATGAACGGTAGAACGAAACAGAATGAAAAAGAATGAATGAAAATGAATGACAGAATGAAAGAACGAAAGAAAAAAGAATGAACGAAAATGAGCTATTGAACGAAAAAGAACGAAAAAGAATGAAAATGAATGAAAATGAAAGAATGAAAGAAAAAATGAAAAAAATGAATAAAACAAAACAATGGAAAAAGAATGAATGAAAAGAACAAAAGAAAAAAGAACTAATGAATGAAAATGAACGATAGAACAAGAAAAAAGAATGAAAAGAAAAGAACGGAATGAATGAAAAAGAGAAAAAGAACAAATAAAATGAAAAACGAAAGAACAAAATGAAAGAATGAAACAAAGAATGAAGGAACGAAAAAGAAAGTGAAGGAATGAAAACGAAAGAACAAAAAGAAGGAATGAAAGAAAAAGAATGAATAAAACTAAAAAGAACAAAAGAATGAAAATGAGAGAACGGAAAAGAACAAAAATGAATGAATGAAAAAACAGAATGAAAAAAGAATGAATTAAAAATGAACGATAGAACATAACATGAAAGAATGAATGAATGAAAGAGAAATGAGTGAACGAAAATAAACAATAGAACAAAAATGAATGGAAAGAACAAAACAAAAGAAATATTGAAATAAAGAACAATAAGGAAAAAAGAACGAAAATGAACAATAGAACAAAAAAGAATGAAAGAACGAAAAAGAAAAAAAGAACGAATGAAGGAAAAAGAGAGAAAATTTTGTGAGTCCTCCAGGGACAAGGAAATGTCCAGTGTACCTGAAAGTAACTCACTTTGAGCTACTACTGAAAAGGTGTGAGCAAAATCCAAATAAATAAACATATAATTTTAAATGAAGGGAAATTACACAGTGATTTTACCAAGATCCAGCACAAGGTTCATCAAAAACAAGCAATGATGCCAATACATAATTAGGAATAAAAATAAGGTATAGAATGTGTCCTCCAATATGTATTTGCTCTTGAACTAATTGCACCCAATTCTGAATAATATTTATACATTGTCTCATCTTCATTACATGCATCAGCATGCAAATTAAAATCACCTATGATCAAGGTGTTGTGCACAGGCAAATTAGAATCGTATATTAATTCGATCAAAGGGGAGTAATCAGAATATAAAATTTCCGGGGCACAGTAACAAGAAAATATTCACAGAAACAGATGCTAACAAGACAGCTTCTAATCCATGTACAAAAGGTAGATAAAAATGTGAGCCCTGGAGGGAATTATGATTCTGACTCACGTACAGATGTAGGTTACAGATTGGAATATGTTAATTTGAATCTAAATTATGTGAACCGTGTTCTAGTAAACAGTTTAAAATAGGTTTGATGCATAGTGTATTATTATTGGCTAGTCTAACTTAATGGATTCTTTCCAAACTAATACTTTATTTGACCACCATAAGAGTTATCTGAAGAGGATATTTTGAGATCATTTAGATCCCTTCTTTTGTTATGGAAGCAGGGCTTAGGGGAAACAAACTTATACACCTTGGGAGTACTGAGTGATTAATGGAACATATGTAGAAAATGTAACTATAGGACACTGCAAAAGATGGCAGAGTAATTGCCTTGAATTTTAAGTACAGAACTATGACGCTTAAATACACGTTTCTATCTCATGTCCACTGTCCTGTATACGAGGTGTATCCTGTATTTTCTGTCTATTTAGTATTAGACTGTAAAACTCTCTGGAAATCACTATCGCATAAAACGGTAAATAATGATTTATTGACTTATAAACCGCCCTTTGAAAACCTCTGTCAAACCATTGTACAAAAATACAACATTGAACATTCCAAAAATTAAGAACAAATATATGAGAAACACTACATAAAATCAACCCCATCCCCCAAATCCTCAGCATTACTGAAGAACATTAAGCCACCTCCTACTTTCTATTGAACAGTTTTTAATCCACTGTAGAACTGAACACAGTTCAGCTTTCCCCACAGCTCTAAGGAGAGTTCATTCCACAAAAGTGGCACAAAGGAACAAAATGCCTTCCCTCCTAATGTTAGCATGACTAAGTACTATATAGGATGGTACCATCACTAACTAAATCTCAGCTCCTGAACAGGAGTATTATTGGAAAATCTTATGCCACAGTTATGATGGACCTAACCTCTGGAAGGCCTTAAGCTTTATGGTTAATACCTTAAACCTTTCCTAGCAGCAGTCAGTAGCCAATGTGGCTATCTTAAAATCGGGGAAGCCCTATCCACTGTGTGATTTCTGCAAAATCAAGCAGGCTGAAGTATTTTCTTATATAATAATTTGCACCTTCAGCGTTCTACGTCTGGATGCCTGGGTTCGTAACATCCATAACCACTCATTGCCCCACCGTCGCGTCAAAAAGTAATGATGTCAGAGGGCAGAACAGTGAGAGGGAAGGGAAGCCAGTGCCAGCCAGCCAGCCAGAGAACGTTCAGGTACAAATCGAGGGGAGGAGAGAATCGTGGAGGGAGGGAGGAAGGGGAGGGCAGGGCACAGGAGAATGGATGGGATGGGAGGACAGAGAGAATCGCGGGACATTGAGGGGAAGGAGGAAGGGAAGGGCAGGGCAGAGGAGAATTGATGGACATGGATGTGATGGGAGGACAGTAGAGGAGAGAATCGCGGGACACGGATGGGAGGGCAGGGAAGAGGAGAATCGCTGGACACGGAGGGGAGGGAAGAATCGCTGGACATGGAGGGGAGGGCAGGGGAGAGAGAAAAAAAAAAGCTTACATGACAGCCAGTGGCGTAGGAAGGGCGGGGCGGTGGGGGCGGTCCACCTCAAGTGCACGCTGTTGGAGGGCGCAGAGAGCAGCCGCGCGCCTGTCTGTTCCGCTGGTTCCCTGCTCCCTCTGCCCCAGAACAGGTTACCCACTTGATGTTAGTTTATTTAGATTTTCCGAAGGCATTTCATAAGGTCCCTCCTGAGAGGCTCCTCAGGAAATTGAGAAATCAAGGGATAGGATGTAATGCCTTGTGGATTGGAAAAGACTTTAAAAAGACAGGAAATGGAGAGTAGGATGAAAATAGTCAGTTATCCAAATGGAAAATGTTCAATAATGGAATGCCCCAAGGGACCTGGGGTATTTAACATATTTATAAGTGATCTGGAGAAAGAAGCAATGAGTGAGGTGATCAGATTTCCAGATGATAAAAATTTATTCAAAGTCATTAAATTGGATGAGGATCATTAGGAATTGCAAAAGGATCTTATGAGACTAGGAGATTGGCCACCTAAATGGCAGATGAAATTTTAGCATGAACCTGTACCAAATGATACATATATGGGAAACTAATCCTAACTATAGCTACAAATCTTCATATATTTGAAAGGTATAAATCCGCAAACGAACCTTTTCCGGAGATGGGAAGGCGGTAGAACTAGAGGGCATGAAATGAGATTGAAGAGGGGCAGACTCAGGAAAGATGTTAGGAAGTATTTTTTCACGGAGAGAGTGGTGGATACTGGAATGCCCTCCTGCGGTACGTGGTGGAGATGAAAATGGTAATGGAATTCAAACATGCGTGGGATAAACATAAAGGAGTACTGTTCGGAAGAAATGGATCCTCAGAAGCTTAGCCGAGATTGGGTGGCAGAGCCGGTGGTGGGAGGTGGGGCTGGTGGTTGGGAGGCGGGGCTAGTGCTGGGCAAGACTTCTACAGTCTGTGCCCTGAAAATGGCAGATACAAATCAAGGTAAGGTATACACAAAAAGTAGCACATATAAGTTTATCTTGTTGGGCAGACTGGATGGACCGTGCAGGTCTTTTTCTGCCGTCATCTACTATGTTACTATGTAAATCGACGGATTCTAAATAAAGAGTGGCCACTGAAGACAAGGATCTTGGATAGTATGTTGAAGTTTTGAGACCAATGTGCCATGACTGCTAACAAAGAATGTTAGGGTTATCTGAAAAAAGTGGAGAACAAAACTGAAATTATTATGACTTTGTAAAGTTCAAAGCCACGCCTTGAGCATTGTGTATAACAGAAACAAAGTTTCAGAGAAAGTGACAAAAATGGTAAAAGGGATGTAAAATCCTCCCTTATGAAGAAAGGCACAACAGGTTAAGGCTCTTCAGTTTAAAAAAGAAATGACTGAGGGGGGATATGATAGAAGTTTATAAATCAGCACTAAAACAATAAGATATTCCATCAAACTAACAGTGATCAGTTTGAAAACAAACTGTAGAAAGAAATTTTTAAATACTTGGTGTGTGTGGGGGGGGGGGGGGGGGGGGGGAGATTTGTACAGGTTCCTGGGGAAAATACCCATAAATTATTAGCAAGGCAGACAGACTTGTGAAAGCCATTGCTTACCCTTTGAAGTCAGCTATAAGGAATTTCATCTATGTTTTGTGCAGAAAAGAACAGCTGGACCTAGGGGTGATTGTATCTAATGATCTTAAGGTGGTGAAAGAGGTACATAAGAAAATAAGCATTGCCAAACTGGGCCAGACCAAAGGTCCATCAAGCTCAGTATCATGTTTCTAACAGTGGCCAATCCAGATCACAAGTACTTGGAAGGATATCAAGAGTAAACAGTTTCCATCCTGTTTATCCCAAGAATAACTACTACTACTACAAATCATTTCTATAGCGCTACCAGTCGTACGCAAGCAGTTGATTTCCCCCAAGGCCATCATAATAATGGTTTATGGACCCTTCTTCTAGGAAGTTGGCTAAACCTTTTTAAAACCTTCCTATGCTATCTGCTTTTACCACATTCTCTGGCAATGGAGTTGAGAGCTTAATTACACATTGAGTGAAGAAATATTTCCTCCAATTAGTTTTAAATTTACTACTTAGTAACTTCATTTCAAGCCTCCTAGTCCTTGTATGGGATGAATAAACAAGTGATTCTCATTTACCTGTTCCACTCCACTTATTATTTTACTAGTAAAAAAGCCCCGTTTCTGATGCAAATGAAACGGGGGCTAGCAACGTTTTCTTTTGTGTGCATGTGGGAGTGTGTATATCCCTGCCCTCTGGCCTCTCTCCCCTCCCCCCTCTGAGTCCTTCACTGTTACAGAGCGAGCGATTTGATTTCGTGCTCTAAAAAGCCCCGTTTCTGATGCAAATGAAACGGGGGCTAGCAATGTTTTCTTCTGTGTGTATGTGGGAGTGTGTGTGTGTGTCCCTGCCCTCTGGCCTCTCTCCCCTCCCCCCTCTGAGTCCTTCACTGTTACAGAGCCAGCGATTTGATTTCGTGCTCTAAAAAGCCCCGTTTCTGATGCAAATGAAACGGGGGCTAGCAATGTTTTCTTCTGTGTGTATGTGGGAGTGTGTGTGTGTGTCCCTGCCCTCTGGCCTCTCTCCCCTCCCCCCTCTGAGTCCTTCACTGTTACAGAGCCAGCGATTTGATTTCGTGCTCTAAAAAGCCCCGTTTCTGATGCAAATGAAACGGGGGCTAGCAATGTTTTCTTCTGTGTGTATGTGGGAGTGTGTGTGTGTGTCCCTGCCCTCTGGCCTCTCTCCCCTCCCCCCTCTGAGTCCTTCACTGTTACAGAGCCAGCGATTTGATTTCGTGCTCTAAAAAGCCCCGTTTCTGATGCAAATGAAACGGGGGCTAGCAATGTTTTCTTCTGTGTGTATGTGGGAGTGTGTGTGTGTGTGTCCCTGCCCTCTGGCCTCTCTCCCATCCCCCCTCTGAGTCCTTCACTGTTACAGAGCCAGCGATTTGATTTCGTGCTCTGCTGTTTTCCTTCACTGACTGTGTTACAGAGAGGGCGGGGCAGACACTCATAGGGAAACCGGATATCTCGCCCCCTTCACACTTCCGGCTGGAGGCTTCATAGAACGTTGGTGTTGCTTTTTATATAGAGAGATAAGCTTCTACTATATTTCCCCTCAGCCCTCTCTTCTCTAAGATGAAGAGCCAGAGCTTCTTTAGATTTTCCTCATAGGGAAGTCATCCCATCTCCTTTTATCATTTTTTTTCACCCTTCTCTGTACCTTTTCTAATTCCATTATATTTTGTTTGAGATGCGGTGACCAGAATTGCACACAATGTTTGAGGTTTGGTTGTACTATGGTTCACTAAAGAGATATTATAATATTAAATAGGTGCATTATGGTAGAAAAGGTGACGGCAAAAGCTAGAAGGATGTGTAGGGAGAGGAATGTCGAGCAGGAAAGTGATAGTGCCTCTGTATAAGTCTCTGGTCAGACTTCATTTGGAGTACTGTGTACAGTTGAAGAGCTTAGGGCCAAATCCTGTTAAATATATTTTTTTCATAAACAAGTTTATATCTTTGAAGATGTGGTTTCTAGAATTGAAGCGCTTAACTCTGTTAAGTGTGAAAAGATGTTTTCTGGATAAATGGAATGTTTTTATTTTCAAGAATTCTAATCAACATAAGACATTTGTTTTCACTAAGTATCATATAAAGGCCTTTTAGTACAACTTTTACACATCCTGTGGCTATCTATGAAGGCAGTCTGTTTCCATTATGAATAGGATGGAGGCGATCCAGAGGGTGTCTGCTAAAACAGTCTATGGTCTTTGTATTAAAGGGTATAAAGACGGACCTAAGAATCTCAAAATGTTTATTTTGGAGAAAAGGCAAGAGAAGGGGATATATGATATCAATATTTAAATACCTCAGTGACATAAATTCACAGGAAGCAGGCCTGTTTCAACTGACAGGAAGCTCAAGAATGAGGCAACATCATTTTCTCCATACCCAGATCAGGGAGCTAGGACTTTGGGTCAGGTTTAGAATTGGTTCAATCCGTTCTTCAGGATCATTCCTTCCGAGTGTCACTCATCTCCTCACTATGCTCCATATTCCTTCTACACTGAGCTTCTTCTCTTTCCCCTCTGTTATTCCTTTCTGTCTCCACTTGCCATTCTAGTACAAGACCTTGTTGTGAGTGGTTTTTATTACACTGATGATATTTTATTGATAATGTGTAATGACACTTCATTTTACAATTTCTCTCTCATGAATGTCTGTTTGGATTCAGTGACTTCCTGGCTTGACAAACATTTATCTGAAACTGAACCCTGAAAAAAAAATTAGCTGCATGGATTACACGAATGCCATTTTATTCATCACTCCAGTCTTTGTGGCTGTCCTGCGACAGTGGTCAAGTCTTTTAAATATCTAGTGCAGGAGTAATCCTTGATTTCTAGCTAACCTTTGAAGGTAAATTTCAACTACTAGTATTCCATAAAGCGCTTCCTGGAACCTCCAGCTGTATGCTCTTTAGTTCATGTACTAGTTTACCTCCCACCTTGATTACTGCAGCACTGGTTATGCCAGTATTAGGGCAGCTAACCTTAAGAATGGCATTTTAAAAAGGCCATACAAAAGGGAAATAAAAAGTCCAACTTCAGATATGCGGTCTATGCAGGGCGTTACTGAAACTGATGAATGAGGTCTAAAAAAAACATATAAAATTGGCCATTATCCATTCCCTACAATAGACATTGGAAGACAGACATGGCCACACAACAGAAAAGCCTCAATATCGCCAAAAATACTGCCCTATATACATATATCACAGTCGCTGTCTGACATCCAGGAAAGCCAGCACAGCAGTGGAAAACCATAGCTCTGTGATGTCAGAGGCTGTTCACGCATTGTACATCCACTGGAAGAGCTGTGGGCACCATGTAGAGTCCCCAACATGTCACATCTGGTCTACACTGCACCCCCTATATCAGGGCTTTATTATAGAGGCAACATGACCTGACACATTGTTTGTTCAACACTGCATCAGCAACTGCAGAACTTTTGGAGAAGAGCCGTGGATTGATTCGTTTGGCCCCACCAACCAAAATAGTGTTCCACAGCCGTGCCTTATATATATATACTGTATCCCCGCTGTCTCTCCTCTTCCTGTATGATAATACATATTAAGGAGGGAAGTTATCAATGTGAGCTACCATTAAAGATGTGTTATTTTACCACTAACTCATTCTGGTTTAGCACAGATCCTATTTTATGCAGGGAGACCTAGTTACTAGTAACTGGGGTTAACAGTAAAATAACATGTCTTTATGGTAGCCAATGTTGATAACTTCCCCTTCCATATCATCAAGCTGATCAATCCATAGACTGGTGGGTTGTGTCCATCTACCAGCAGGTGGAGATAGAGAGCAAACTTTTGCCTCCCTATATGTGGTCATGTGCTGCCGGAAACTCCTCAGTATGTTCTCTATCTCAGCAGGTGGTGGTCACACACAGCAGCAGCTCTGGCTAGGCCTCCAAGCCTAATCCTTAGGTTTTGTTGAGGCCTGGGGTTGAGGGCTCTTTTGAGCAAGTGCAAACCTGGTGGTGCCAGGTCCCTCCTTTTCTCCCCCCTCCCGCTGGCTCCGTTTAAAAAAAAAAAAAAATTTTAAACGTCTTTAAAGGCGTTTAATTCGACGTTTCTTTAAACGTTCATTGCAGCTACTCACTGGGACACCAGTTCGTTACAGCTCGGAGCGGCAAGCAGGTAATTTTACCTTTTTATAGCGGGCAGGGGGTTCCCCGATTCTTCTCCTCGTGGCATATGGCGTCGGAGGGCGAGGGCGCAAAGGGTCGCTCCCCGGATCGCTGGAGCGCTTCTAGAGGGGATGCGGGGGTTTTACAACCTGATTCGCCCTTGATGGGTGACAGTTTAGTGACCGATGAATGTCCCGGTCGTTCCTCCGGCGTGGCGGTTTTTTCCCGCCATAAACGCCCATCCCCCGCTCCTCGCCTCCGCCATCTTGGCCGGCCACGCGGCTCGGACGGCTTCTTCGTGGGCCGCCCTTGAGGTTGGAGACATTAATGCCATGAACGCCCTTAATTTGGGCGACGGCACAAGCGGCTAAAGTTAAGCGCCGTTCTTCCCGCGCGGCTCCTTCGCGGAGTTTCGCGCCGGACGCCATTTTGGATGCGCAGCATGTCTCTCCCCCGCTATTGCGAGCGCCGGTTGAGAGTGCGTCTAGGGCTGTTGCCCAGGCTGCGGAAGTGCACAGTCTGGGGGGTTTCTCCCCCGAGTTTGTTTTGCTGCTGCATCAGGCTTTCCTCATGCAAAACGCTGCCCCTGCTCCCTCTTCTGATAAAGAGGTTGAGGTTCCCAGAGGTAAACGCCCTCGGGTTGATTTCCAGGCCTTGGAGGACTTTGTCTCCTCCGATGTAGATGAGGGCAGCGTGTCTGAGGTCTCCCAACGGTCCTTTGCGGATTCCTTGGAGGAGATAGATCCCCGCTCGGATGGAGCGGATGACCCCTCTGCAGCGCGGCTTTTTAGCCCAGAGGATTTGCCCAACCTGTTTTTACAGGCCATGGACACTTTGAAGATTTCCTGTCCGGAGGACGTCTCTCCCTCAGCCCCTGTTGGCTCTGCCATTATGCTGGGGACGAAGCGCCCGCCTAGATCCTTCCACGTGCATGATGCCATGCACACCTTAATTGCGGCTCAATGGGATGTCCCGGAAACGAGCCTTAAAGTGGCTAGGGCTATGTCCCGCCTCTATCCTTTGGCTGTGAGTGAACGTGAGGCCTATCTGTGGCCTACCGTGGATTCTTTAATCACTGCGGTGACTAAGAAAACGGCGTTGCCGGTGGAAGGTGGCACGGCCCTAAAGGACGCCCAAGACAGAAGATTGGAGGCGGCCTTAAGGTCGTCCTTTGAGGCAGCTGCTTTGTTTGCAGGCCTCAGTTTGCGGCTCCTATGTGGCCAGGGCGTGCCTGACTATGGTGCAGCGGGCTTCCCCCTCGGATCTTTCCTTGAGGGCTGATTGGCCGGCCCTGGAATCGGGCTTAGCCTATTTGGCAGACTTGCTGTATGATGTCTTGAGAGCCTCAGCTAAAGGCATGGCTCAGACAGTCTCTGCGCGGCGGTGGCTTTGGCTGAAACATTGGTCTGCTGACCACGCCTCTAAATCCCGCCTGGCTAGATTGCCTTTTAAAGGCAAGCTGCTCTTTGGGGTCGAGCTGGACAAAATCGTGACCGATCTCGGCACGTCTAAGGGCAAGAAATTACCAGAGGTCAGGGCTCGGGCTAGTACTCGTCCCGGTACCTCCAGAGGACGGTTGCTGGAAGCCCGTCGGTATCGCCCGGGCAAGTCGGGTTCCTCTGCCCCCTCTTCCTTCAAGAGGAATTTCTCCCCCAAGCAGCATTCCTTTCGCAGAGACCGCCGTCCCGGAGGTGCTCCCTCCGGTCCTCCCCCAGGGTCTCGTACCCAATGACGGGGCCTTGGTCCACGCCCCAGTACAGATTGGAGGACGGCTGTCCTCGTTTCTGGGCGAGTGGACCACTATAACTTCAGACGCGTGGGTGCTGGAAGTCATCAGAGACGGCTACAAGCTAGAGTTCTGCCAACCCTTAAGAGACGGGTTTGTACTCTCTCCCTGCAAGTCTCCGGTCAAGCTGTGGCAGTGCAGCAGACCTTTGACAACCTGATCCGCCTGGGTGCGGTCGTTCCGGTGCCAAAAAATCAGATTGGCAAGGGACGTTACTCCATTTACTTTGTGGTTCCAAAGAAAGGAGGTTCTGTCCGGCCTATCCTCGACCTCAAAGGGGTCAATCGGGCCTGGAAAGTGAGGCACTTTCGCATGGAGACTCTCCGCTCTGTTATAGCGGCAGTGAAGGCAGGAGAGTTCTTGGCTTCCTTGGACATCAAGGAAGCGTACCTGCATATTCCCATCTGGCCTCCTCTCCAACGCTTTCTGCGTTTTACAGTCCTGAGACGACACTTCCAGTTCAGAGCCCTCCCTTTCGGGTTGGCTACTGCTCCGCGGACCTTTTCAAAAGTAATGGGGGTCATAGCGGCCTTCCTGCTAAAGGAAGGAGTACAAGTCCATCCTTATCTGGACGACTGGTTGATCCGAGCCCCCTCTTATGCAGAGTGCGGCAAAGCTATGGACCGGGTAGTTGCTCTTGTGAGCTCCCTGGGATGGATCATCAACTGGAAGAAGAGCCAGCTGCGCCCGACTCAGTCCCTGGAGTATCTGGGAGTTCGATTCGACACCCAAGTGGGCAGAGTGTTCCTGCCAGACAATCGGATTGTCAAGCTTCAGGCTCAGGTGGACTAGTTCCTAGTAGCCTCTCCTATTCGGGCTTGGGACTACGTGCAGCTGTTGGGCTCTATGACGGCCACGATGGAAGTAGTGCCCTGGGCCAGGGCTCATATGAGACCACTACAGCTATCTCTGCTGCTGCGCTGGACTCCGATGTCGGAGGATTATGCTGTGCGCCTTCCCGTGGACCCAGCAGTGCGCAAGGCGCTGAGCTGGTGGACGCAGACAGACAAGTTGTCTGCAGGATTGCCTC
Organism: Microcaecilia unicolor; assembly: GCF_901765095.1. Classification (NCBI taxonomy): domain Eukaryota; kingdom Metazoa; phylum Chordata; class Amphibia; order Gymnophiona; family Siphonopidae; genus Microcaecilia; species Microcaecilia unicolor. The sequence goes on along the minus strand of NC_044034.1, from coordinate 141,423,225 downwards.
TGGTGACCCCGGAGTGGATTGTCGTCACGACAGACGCCTCTTTGATGGGCTGGGGAGCCCACTGCTTGGGAAGGACAGCGCAGGGGCTCTAGTCTCCTGCAGAGGCAAGTGGTCTATCAACCTCCTGGAACTCAGAGCCATTCGGTTGGTGTTATTGGAGTTCATCCCGGTACTGGTGTTGTAGCCTGTACGGGTCCTGTCGGACAATGCCACGGCTGTGGCCTATATCAACCGCCAGGGAGGTACCAAGAGCGCCCCTCTAGCCAAGGAGGCTATGAGTCTTTGCCAGTGGGCGGAAGCGAACCTGGAGCAGCTTTCAGCGGCCCACATTGCCGGAGTCATGAATGTCAAGGCGGACTTTCTCAGTCGCCATACCTTGGAGCCCGGAGAGTGGCAACTATCTGCTCAGGCGTTCTTGGACATCACGAAGCGCTGGGGCCAGCCGAGCCTAGATCTGATGGCGTCATCGGCCAATTGCCAAGTGCCGCGCTTTTTTCAGCAGAGGACGGGACCCTCGATCCCTGGGAGTAGATGCTCTTCTCCAACAGTGGCCGACACAAGAGCTCCTCTATGTGTTCCCGCCCTGGCCCATGTTGGGCAGGGTGCTAGACCGGGTGGCAAAGCATCCCGGCAGGGTAATCCTGGTGGGTCCGGATTGGCCCAGACGTCCCTGGTATGCGGACTTGATCAGGCTCTCAGTCGACGATCCTCTGCGGCTGTCAGTGGAGCAGGGCCTGTTACATCAGGGTCCCGTGGTGATGGAGGATCCCTCTCCCTTTGGTCTTACGGCCTGGATATTGAGCGGCAGCGTCTGAGGAAGAAGGGCTTCTCAGACAAGGTCATCGCCACTATGCTGAGAGCGAGGAAGCGCTCTACTTCTACTGCTTACGCCAGGGTTTGGCGTATCTTTGCAGCATGGTGTGAAGCAGGCTCACTTTCTCCCTTCACTGCTCCAATTTCTTCAGTGTTGGCGTTCCTGCAAGAAGGTCTGGAGAAAGGCCTGTCGCTCAGTTCCCTTAAAGTCCAGGTAGCGGCTCTGGCTTGCTTCAGGGGCCGCCTGAAGGGTGCTTCCCTGGCTTCGCAGCCAGATGTGGTGCGCTTTCTCAAGGGAGTTAATCACCTGCGCCCTCCTCTGCACTCAGTGGTGCCTGCGTGGAATCTCAACCTGGTGCTAAGAGCATTGCAGAAGCCGCCTTTTGAACCCTTGTCGAGGGCATCTCTGAAAGACCTGACGTTGAAAGCAGTCTTTTTGGTGGCTATCACTTCAGCCAGAAGAGTTTCCGAGCTCCAGGCGCTCTCATGTCGAGAGCCTTTTCTGCAGTTCACTGAGGCAGGAGTGACTATTCGCACAGTGCCTTCCTTCCTGCCCAAGATTGTTTCTCGCTTCCATGTGAATCAGCAGCTCTGTCTCCCTTCCTTTCGTAGGGAGGACTACCCAGAGGAGTACTCTGCTCTTAAATATCTGGATGTGAGACGAGTCATCTTCAGATACTTGGAAGTGACCAATGATTTCCGGAAATCGGATCATCTGTTTGTCCTGTTTGCAGGTCCTCGTAAGGGTCTGCAGGCTGCTAAGCCTACAGTGGCAAGATGGGTCAAGGAAGCCATTGCAGCGGCTTATGTGGCCGCGGGGAAGGTGCCGCCTATCCAGCTGAAGGCTCACTCCACGAGAGCTCAGGCGGCCTCGATGGCAGAGGCCGGATCCGTCTCCTTGGAAGAGATATGCAAGGCGGCAACTTGGGCTTCGGCTCATACATTCTCCAAGCATTACCGTTTGACTGTGGCTGTACGGGCGGAGGCCCGGTTTGGAGCTTCAGTGTTGAGGTCAGGGATTTCAATGTCCCGCCCTGGGTGAGTACTGCTTCGGTACATCCCACCAGTCTATGGATTGATCAGCTTGATGATATGGAAGGTAAAATTATGTATAATCATACCTGATAATTTTCTTTCCATTAATCATAGCTGATCAATCCATAGCCCCTCCCAGATATCTGTTCTGTTTTTATTCTGGTTGCATTTCAGGTTCAAGTTTAGTCTTCAGTTATTTCAGAAAGACTTCGTGTTCAAGTTCTTTCACTTGGATTCTTCAAGAGTTGAGACGAGTTTGTGTTACAGTGAGCTGCTGCATTCCTCTCCCCTCCGTTTTACGGGGCTGGATTGAGACATAAATTCTGCCGGCACTCCCTCCCGCTTCGTGCGGCTGTAGGGCAGCTTTGTACCCCTCCCGCTTCGGCGGTGTTAGGGTCAGTCAGCTCCTCCCGCGGTTGCGGTTGCAGGATAAGCCAGATCCCCCCGCATCGGCGGGTGTGGTGTCCCTCCCCCGCTCCGCGGGGATGAGCTGGACGGATTCCCCTCCCCCACTTGTGTGGGGATGAGCTGGGTTAATTCCCCTCCCCCGTTTCGGCGGTGGTGAGCTGGGCAGAGTGTCCCTTCGTGGGTGTAATTCTCTAAGTGCTGAGTCCTGCGGATGGAGCTTTGATATCGACATACTGAGGAGTTTCCGGCAGCACATGACCACATATAGGGAGGCAAAAGTTTGCTCTCTATCTCCACCTGCTGGTAGATGGACACAACCCACCAGTCTATGGATTGATCAGCTATGATTAATGGAAAGAAAATTATCAGGTATGATTATACATAATTTTACCTTTTAGGTCGTAAATGCTTATCTCATATGGACGTGCAAGATGCATAACTTTATGCAGCAGTCAAGAAATGGTGCAAACTGATCTTCACCAGGAGAGTGCAGGAACTATATAGATGTAGGGGGAGAGCAAGAAAAGAGCACATACTATTCTGCTCGCAAAACACTTTGGTAACTTCTGACTACTCCAGAGAGCCATATTCCTTTCCCAACTTGTTTCATGGTCTGAAATGATGATACCATGTAAATAAAAAAACTAAAAAAAAAAAAAGTAGGGAATGGATTCTGTTGGCATCTCACCAAGAATCTTTAATTATTCCATTTTATGAAAGCATTGCTTGTTATAAAAAGGATATAAATTTACACCATTTCAAGTAATGAATGCTAAAACTATAGTGGCAGGAAAAAAAATCTATGACACTAATTCAACACCATTGTTAATTTCCATCACTATGAAATTTTGTTCTTTCATTTTATATTTGCTTGTATTTTAGGGTCAATGCAGATTTGTCTTCAAATTTGTCTGCAGCTGTTGCATATATGGAAATTACAGGGGCTAAACTTACAAAATGAAAGAAGAAGTGCTTTGTCTAGTTAAAAATGATTTACTGTCTGTTGCGGCTGATATTATAGGATTCTTTTCAGATGCAAAAGAATTATTAGTGAGGAAATGATATGCTCCTCTTCCATGTGACCTTATTTTAAAGGATTTGCATGCAATTGCTGCAGTGTGTTGTAGGTATGTTTTCTTCATACAGAAGCGCCATTTCACATTGCATTGTGTATAATTCTATATTCAGAAATCGTATATAAACATAAGCAGCTAAATCTAAAGAGTTCTCAAGTTAAATAGGGTCCTTATTTAGGGGGATGCAATAAAGACCATTGAGAATAAGTACAACTTCTCAGCAGTGATAAGGTGTTTTTTTTATAATCAGCAAAAGCACCTGTGAATTGCCATATTAGGTCAAATCAAAGGTCCAGGAAGCCCAGTATCCTATTAACAACAGTGGCCAATCCAGGTTACAAGTACCTGGCAGAATCCCAAAAAGTAGAAAGATCTCATGCTACCCACTCCCAGGGATAAGCAGTGGCTTTCCTTCCTCAGGTCTACCCTAATAATGGTTTATGGACTTTACCCTAGGAATTTGTGCAAACCATTTTTAAACACAACTAAGTTAATTGCTTTTACCATATCCTCTGCCAGCAGGTTCTAGAGCTTAATTACGTGTTGAGTATTAAAAAAAATCTCTTATTTGTTATCAATGTATTACTAGGTATTTTCATGGTGTGTCCCCTAGTTTTTCAAAGAGTAAAAATCGATGCTTATCTGTTCCACTCCATTCAGGATTTTGCAGACCTTTATCATATCTCTATCATATCTTCTTGGAGAAGTTGAAGAGCCCTAACCTCTTTAACATTTCCTCATATGAAAGCCATTCCAGCCCCTTAATCATTTTGGTTGCTCTTCTGTGAAATGTGGTAACGAGAATTTCTCACAATACTCGACGCGCAGTCTCACCCTGGAGCAATACAGAAACATTATGGTATTCTTTGTTGTATTCTCTATTTGTTTCCTAATAATTCATAACATTCTGTTTGATATTTGACTGCCAACAATTGTCCACAATGCCACCTAGATCTTTTTTTCCGTAGTAGTGACTCCTAATGTGGAAACTTAGCTTTTGAATTATTTTCCCAATGTAAAGCACTTTGCACTCATTCACATGAAATTTCATCTGCTGTTTGGATGCTCAATCTCCCATTCTTGCAAGGTCCTCTTGCAATTTCTCACAATTTTGAATAATTTTGAGCATTCATTGTATCTTCCAAATTGGACATACTTTCTAGTACTATTACCACTGAATTAGCCACAGTATAAATATTGATTACTAGTAAAAAAAATGCCCGTTTCTGTAAACAATGAAACGGGCGCTAGCAAGGTATTGGCTTCCTGCAATTAATGTTTGGAAAGTGTTTTTTATGATAATTTTGTTTTTTTAGTGTTGTGGTTGTGAGTGTGAGACGCTGATTCTGCATGTTGGAGCTTGTGTATTTTTTTTTGGGGGGGGGGGTGTTGGTGTGAGTGAGGGACAGAGATCTTGATTCAGCACGGCAGAGTGTTTGTATGATGTTGTGCTGGTGTTTGGGGGGAATGTGTGTGTGTGTTATTGAGAGAGAGTCATTTTGATTTTCCATTTGTGTTTGTTTGTGTTAAGGGGTGGCAGGGGAGTGTGTGGGTGTGAGTGAGAGATAGCGAGATGCTGTTTCTCCATGGCAAACAGATATGGTGGTTGTTTAAATATTTTTTTCTAATACTACGGGTATTTCCCAAAGCATTAATAACCCCTTCATAGAGTGGCAAAATAACCCAGAGGAGTCTGTTTGAACACAATAGTCACCTGTTTTTTTTTTTTTTTAGTTCCACAGCTGACTGTTGCTTGCTGAGCTCCTCAGTTATCTGTAACATGAGATCTCTGTTTCGGCTCACTGCATATCAGTGTTTCTCCACTCAAGAGAAACGAACCGGCAAGTCGCCTGCTCTCCCTCTTCCTCGGCTTATGGTAGCAGAATCCTGGTACCCGAAAGAGAGACGACCTCCTCCCCCACCACCCCTCGTGAGCCTCCCCTTCTGGCATTTACCTTCAAGGTGATGACCCGCCGGCTAGTCCCTGCTGCCTTTGTGCGCTGTTTGTAATGTATGAGCACTGTGGCCAACACAGGCAGTGCTGGAGGATAGCAGATCATTTTACCCAGCATGAGGGCAGTGCTCCCAGCACGCCTGCTGTCACAGAGCCGTAGGGAAGGCTGGGTGCTTGAAACTGCTGTGTGTTTCAGTATTGTTTTTTTGGGCACTTTTGCTGTTGACGTTATTAAAGCGTTTTTTTTTTTTTTCTGAAATCCTTCTCGCCTTTCTCTTGTGTTCATTGTTTTCCCCCGGGGCAGTCTGAAGTTCGTGGATGACGGCTGCGCTGTGGTCACGGGGGGGGGGGGGGGGGGGGGTGTATGCAGTGCGGCATTTTGCCGGTGGTTTTGGAGGTTGGCAGCGATTCTGGAGCGATTCGTAGGCAGGGGCAGGAGTAGGCCCCCTGCCTAGGTCGCTGTTTGCTGCTGTGCGTCGTGCTGGTTTGCTCACCCGCAGGCAATCACTGTGATGATAGTTCCTTCTGTGTCTCTCTGTTCCTCCCTCGACGTCATCACGTTTTGACGTGAAGGCTTCACCACCATGAATCCACGAACCCTTCAGCCTGGGAGTGACGTCAGATGGCTTCAGAACGTTGTCTTCAGAACGTTGAGGGTGCGTTTTATTATAGTAGATTACAAGTTAAAAGCGGGAAGTGTTCCCTCTTTTAACTTGTAATAGTCAATATTTATACTGTGGGTAATTACATAGTAACATAGTAAATGACGGCAGAAAAAGACCTGCATGGTCCATCCAGTCTGCCCAACAAGACAAACTCATATGTGCTACTTTTTGTGTATACCCTACTTTGATATGTACCTGTCCTCTTCAGGGCACAGACCGTATAAGTCTGTCTAGCACTATCCCCGCCTCCCCACCACCAGCCCCGCCTCCCACCACTGGCTCTGGCACAGACCATATAAGTCTGCCCAGCACTATCCTCACCACCCACCACCGGCTGGCTCTGCCACCCAGTCTCGGCTAAGCTCCTTAGGATCCATTCCTTCTGAATAGGATTCCTTTATGTTTATCCCACCCGTGTTTGAATTCTGTTACCGTTTTCATTTCATAATTCACTGGTAATTTTTCTTAGTACTGGTCTGCTGCTGAGCTCTGCAGTGCTTGTGTTTTGAAGGAGATTCTGAGCAGAATGTGCAGAGACTGGTGAGGAGATACCTGTACAATTGACATCCTTGTTGCCATCCTCCAGTAGAGTCCATTGAAAGAGTGGTTATAGAAACTGGTTTATTCTCATTCACCTTGGGGTTAATCATAGACTGAGACTTCCTTTGAAGTCCACTCCATCCGTCTATTCACTCCTCTATCCCAGTCCTGTGCAATCTCCACCAATACATTTAGGAATCTTCAGGCTATTGACTCTTCTACAGTGTCCTCCAGTGTTTCAAACTTCTTCTCAAACATTGTTATCCAAGTCTGTCATTAAGGCTGTCTCTTCCTATAATACTATTCTCTCTTTGGCACTGGATACTCTCGTTCCCCATTTTGTAAGGCATACCAAACCCCAGCTTTGGCTGACCTCTAGAATCCGCTACCTCTGTTCCTGTGCCTGATCTGCCGAACGCCTTTGGCTGAAATCCTGTGCCCATGCTGACTTCATACATTTCAAATTCTCCTTCCAGTCTGCTCTTTCACTTGCTAAACAGGACTACTACATCCAGTTGACAAACTCTCTTGGCTCAAACCCTCGATATCTCTTTGCCACACTGAACTCTCTCCTCAATTTGCCTTCACCTCCAACTCCACTTTCTTCCCAGACTCTGGCATAGTACTTTCATGATAAGGTTCACAAGATTAACCTTGAATTCTCAACCAAGTCACCTCCACACTTAGTCCACTCTCTTAGCCCTCCTTCAACCCCTGCCACCTTTTCTTCCTTTTTTGAAATCACTGAAGAGGAAACCATATTTTCTTTCCTCCTCCAAACTGACTACCTTTTCCTTTGATCCAGTCTTGTACTGTCATCCCTTCTATCTCTCATATCCTGAATCTTTCACTTTCCACTGTTCCTGATGCCTCCAAACATGCTGTAGTCACAGCACTCCTCAAAAAACCTACATTGGACCCTATCTGTCCTTCCAACTATCACCCCATCTCCCTCCTCCATTTCCTATCCAAGTTACTTGAACATGCTGTTCATCACCGATGTCTTGACTTTCTTTCATCTCAAGCTTTCTTGATCCACTTCAATCATTCGTCCTCTTCATTCAACTGAAACAGCGTTTGCTAAACTCTCCAATGACCTATTCCTGGCCAGATCCAAAGGTATCTATTCTATCCTCATCCTTCTTGATCTATCTGCTGCCGTTTTTAACACTGTTGATCACTGCCTAGTCCTTGATACACTGTCCTCACTTGGATTTCAGGGCTCTGTTCTTTCCTGGTTTTCTTCTTATCTCTCCCATTGCACTTTTAGTGTATATTCTGGTGGATCCTCCTCCACTTCTATCCCACTATCAGTTTGTGTACCTCAGGGCTCTGTCTTGAGATCTCTTCTTTTCTCCAGCTATACTTATTCCTGTGGTGCTCTGATCGCCTCTCCTCCCATGGTTTTCAGTATCACCTTTATGCTGATGACTCCCAGATCTGCCCCTCCACACCAGAAATTTCAGCAGGAATCCAGGTCCAAGTATCAGCCTGCCTGTCTGACATTGCTGCCTTGATGTCTCACTGCCATCTGAAACTATACTTGACCAAGACTGAGCTTCTTCTCTTTCCCCCTAAACCAACCTGTTCTCTTCCCCCATTCTCTATCTCTCATCCTCCCTGTCTTATCAGCTCGTAACCTTGGGGTCATGTTTGACTCCTCTCTCTCTTTTTCTGCACATATTCAACAGACTGCTAAAATATACATGCTGCGTATAAATTTTAAGTTGCATAGTTGAAAAGTGGGCATGGCCATTAGCATGGAATGGGTGGGCTGTTGGCATTTGTAAAATGTATGCGTGTTGTTATATAATACACTTGGTCCGCCCCTAATTTAGGAGTCAGTATTTATACCAAGTTTTACTTGGCGTAACTGCCTGTGACTAAATTTAGTCATGCGGACCGGCACTCGGCGTATTCTACATACCACGTGGAATTTAGACTTATTCTATAAAGTACATCTAAATTTCATTTTGGCACTCATTTTTTTTAGTTGTGATATATAGGATCTAGTCCATGAGGACTAACCAAGAGATCTAAATATGTATACTTGGGAAGAAAGGGAGGATAAGGGACCTATGATAGAGACATTTGAATACTTCTATGGCATAAATGCATAGGAGGTGAGCTTTTTCCATTAAAAAGAAGCGCTTGAATAAGGAGGCATTAAATGAGGGTGAAATGGGATAGACGCATTATTTCTTTACAGAAAGGGTGATGAATGCATGAAATAGTTTCCTGGTGGAGTGGAAGACTATCTGAATTCAAGAAAGCATAGGACAGCCACAGATGATCTCTAAAAGCAAGGGAGAGAGGGTATGAATGAGCAGACTGCATAGGTATTCAGTCATTTTTCTGTTTTATTACATCAGTGATGTGATAGTTCAGATAAGGAAAACATGAAAATAAGAAATTTTAGGAGAAGGCTCCTACTAGATCCAAAATAGGCCCAAAAGCAGTGGTGTGCTGGTAAATTTTTAACAGGTCCACCTCGGTGCCCCCCCCCCCAAAAAAAAAAAAAAAAAATTGCAGAGCTGGCTATAGCCAGAGGGGGGGGGGGGGGGGGCAATGCATTACTCTCCAGGAAAAAAAAATTAAATGATCCCAGGTTCCAATCTAATTCATGTTTAATATGGGATAAAATGCCATAAATAAGTAAATATAAACTTTTAACATTCAGCACTATAATGAAAATAAAATTATTTTTTTTCTACCTTTGTTGTCTGGTGACTTTGTTTCTCTGATCATGCTGGCCCAGTATCTGATTCTGCTGCTCTCTATCTGTTCCCTTGACTCCGTTTCCAGGGCTTCCTTTCCATTTATTTCTTTTCTTTCCTCCTTTCTTCTTCATTTCTGGTCCTCCGCAAACTTGACTGTACAGTGGATCCAGCTTCTGCCTATTTTCTCCATCCATGTGCAGTTTCTCTCCTCACTTTCTTTTCCCTCATCTAATCTCCTTCCTCTAGCTTCCCTCCATGTCCAGCATTTCTTCTCTCTCCCTTCCTTCCCCTCCATCCATGTCCAGAATTTCTCTTGTCCTCCCCTCCATCCAAGTCCTGATACTCTCCTCTCTCCCCTGCTCCCTCTATCCATCCATGCCCAGCAATTCTCTTCTCTCCCCTGCCCCCTCTACCCATCCATGCCCAGCGATTCTCTTCTCTCCCCTGCCCCCCTCTACCCATCCATACCCAGCGATTCTCCTCCCTCCCCTGCCCTCCCCTCCCGCTCCCATCCATGTCCAGCGATTCTCCGTCACCCCCATCCTCCCCTCCCACTCCCATTCATCTTTTTTATTACCTCCGTCAAAGCAGCCGCATTATTTAAAGCCCTGCCCGTCTCTAGCCTTCCCTGCTTGCTTCAATCATGATGAATTTGTTCCCTCAGTCCCGCCTTCGTGGAAAAAGGAAATGACATCAGAATGACATCAGAAGGCGGGACTAAGAGAACGAACTCATCACGAAGCAAACAGGGAAGGCTAGAGACGGGCAGCAGGGCTTTAAATAACGCAGCCGCTTCAACAGAGGTAATAAAAAAACGATGGATGGGAGCGGGAGGGGAGGATGGGGGCGACGGAGACTCGCTGGACATGGATGGGAGCGGGAGGGGAGGTAAGCATGGCCTGTGGTGGCACCCTCCTGCCATGCTTACCTCGTTCACTGGAGCTGGCTCGTCCCGGAGAACAACCGGCTCGCAAGATCTGGCAAAATTTAACAACCGGCTCTAGCGAGCCGGTGCGAGCCGGCTCCAGCACACCACTGCCCAAAAGACATTTCTGTATTTGTCCATCTCTAATCATTTATCGCCTGCCTTGTGCACAAATTAAAGCGGTTAACTCTCATTAAAATCTTTGCAAAAATGAGAAAAGAATTCCATAATAAAACAGAAAAGAGCAATCAAACAGAACAATCACACTTGCTACAGTATTCTTACAACATTCCTGTGAAACAAAAGAAATCACTCAAAACTTCTCTTGATCCATTATAAAGCCTCCCTCTTTTTTTATTTTCTTTCTAATTTTCGTTTGCTTGCCTAACATTAATAGAACAAGTAATTTTGCCAGCTTTTGCGTTGGTTGGATTCACTTACACCAAACATTGTCATGCAGTGCCTAAAACTAGCTTTACAATATGTACAGACATAGGTTAAGTATGGTGCAAGTAGAGTTCCTAAGATGAATAAACTTGTCACTGTGATAAATGTCATGTACAGAAAGTACATAAATAGAAAACAGCAGGCTTTCTCTTCAAATAAAAATATATTATTGAGCCTAATTTTGAAAACCAAGGATTTCCTCAGGAGAATGAGTGGAGATGGCTTTCTACACAGAAGGACCACTGCATCTGTTATGTATAACCAGAGGAATGCAATATGTCTATCAATTATGATCATCCCACTCTCTTGGTATTTCCCATGTTCCTAAATGTAATTGTTTTGTACCTCGTAAGGTGTCAGTGCTGATATCATAGAAATATTACAGTTCATCTCATTGAACTATATGGAAAATGACATGCAGCAAAGACTGAGAGAGAATTAATTTTCCTCTCTCGGCTTTCCTTGTGGTAGATAGGCAGAACTGAAGAGAATAAAACTTGAGAGTGCCATTCCTTAACTAATTTAGTGCATGCAAATCTGATGGAAAAAGGTAAGCAGTGTAAAAAAGCTCCTATGTTTGAATGTGATCTCTGTGGAAAGAATTGACCATATTCTTAACTTCATCAGTGATCACTGGCTCAGTCCTGGGCTCCTGACATTGCATTGTGTAGCTAGAGAGTTTCTTTATTTCACAGGACAGTAGCAAGCACATAAGGAGGGAACATAGTCACTTAACATCATTTAGGAAAATGCAGTTTACTGTTACTGGCTAAGTTTCAGGCTTGTGCCTAGAATTGGCAAAGAAAACATTTTGCAGGTGCCCCCATATCTGAGGAGGGTTTATCGGGGAAAGCAGTAGGTGGCAGTAGAGTCTTGGAGTTTATCAGGGCCTTGCCATTTGCTTTCCCAATTTCGTACTTAGAAAAAATATAAAAATAAAGAAAGCACTATTCCAGTACACTTTCTGCATATAATTCAGTGATTGATGATGTAGTTGTGCTTTTTTTGTGTGGGAATTTTGTATTCTGTAGAGCTGTCAGAGTTTTTAAGAGGTGCCCTTTCATGGTGAAAATTTAGCATTTGTGTAGCATTACTACAACACTGTAGTAATGACATTTCTTCATAAAGTGTTTAATGACATATTTGGAGCTGCATAATAACAGTGATTTATAATAATGTGAACTGAAAATAATCTCTGATAATTGTATTCATAGGTGTCCTCCTAGAGAAGCTTCTTTAGCCTGTTATCCCTGAGTCACTAACTTTAGTGCATTTTATCTGCTGCCTGCGGCACAAATGCAAAATTCCCTTTTATACTTGGAAAGGTGTAAACTCTTATTATTAGGTACCTGAAAAGGTGCTGCTGTCCTGTTAATTGGAAGTGTTCTACACTCTGGATTAATTTCCTTATTTCCTTACTATTAGCCAAAGCATAGTTACTGTATATTTTATAACAATAATAATGTTGATTTTTGCCTTTGTTTTTTAAAGTGCTTTTATTCCTAATACTATGAATAGAATCCTATTTATAAGAGCAGGCCTAGTGGTGATGCTTTATACTGCCATGTGGAAGATAGCTCAGGTCTCATGGTCTGCAGATTGGTTGAGGCTCAGGCTGTTGTATGACCATGATTGCAAGGTTGGCCCCTGCTTGAGGACTGTGGCTGCACTAACTGGGAGATGAGAGAAAAGAGGGCCAAACATTTCCTGAAGAGTTACAAGTGAAGGTTCTCGGTGCCAGACTCCGACTCTTGTCCCTGGCCTCCCCTCCTTCCCCCAGTATACATGGTAAAAATATGAAATCTTATTAAATGTAGTATTGTGATTGGATTCATCCTGCATGATGGAGAAAATTCCAGAAGATGTGGGAACCGGTGTGGACTGTAATGCCGTAGCAAGCTCAAAGCTGGATTCTAAACTGCTGAAAGATTACTTCTCACTTGGACTCACTTCGTCCCATATGTGACCTGGATTTTGATAAGAAACCATCAAGTCTGGTTGGAGGGGATTTTAGAAGGGGGTGGAATTTATAAAATCTAGTGTCAATTGCAGATTGTTTTTATACCATTTTGAGTTGTTGCTATATTTCTGATGATGTATGCTGTTTGAATTTGCTGTTGTCAATAAAAATATTTCACCAAAAAATACAGTAGTGTGAATTTACACATCTTTGTTTTTTATTTCAAAAGGTGGTTAAGCAAATGAATAATCCTGTAAATCTAAACCTGAATTTTGGGAGCAAAAACCCATTTATTCCACATTCATTAACATGTTCACTATAGATTGTACATTTAGGGGCCAGTTCTGTAACTGGGCAGCACAATTTGGGCGTGCTGATGCTAAGCGCTGAATTGTATAACAGCATCTGTGTACCCAGATTGAGTTCTTGAATGCTAGCATAAGCCAGCAATAGTGCCTGAACGTAGGTGCAAGCCGCTATGCTGTGACTGTGGCAGGCATAACTGTTGGCACTTAAATGTGGCATATTAGCATATAACTTAATGTTTTGTAAGTTATGCGCATAACTGGGAGACCCTTCCATGCTCTGCCCACATACGTGACCCCTCACACTTAACACACACTCCACCAGATTCTGTATAGGTCACCCTAAGTTGGGTGCACAATTTTGTGCACAGATCAGATTTGCACACAAACTAATTAGGCAATAACAATCAATTATTGGTGTAACAAGCAATTGGCAGTAATTATGAGTTACACGGAGATACGCCCTGCACCCTATTCTATAAAATGCATGTCTAAATTTCATAACGCAACTTCAAAGAAGGTGTGACCATGGGGGGGGGGGGCATGGGCGGGTCAGGGGCATTTCCAGAAATTAGGCACGATGTTATATAATGCATGTATTTGCGTCCCTAACTGCCATCAGTTGGCTGCAGTAATGATTATCCTGGCAACTGCTTAATTAAACACAACATAATAGCAATATCACTATGACTTCAAAATGTTTTCATGAATTTTTCAAGAACTTTTCATACATTTCCATACTACTAATATAAGGATTATTAGAGTTCACATCACCAACGTTGCTATCCAAACATTCAAGAGCAACGTTGTGCAAGTCTTCATTGATCTGTCATTTTAACATTTTTGTTGGCTTCTTGTTAAGTTTTTTGAAACAGTCCAAAAAGAAATATTTTTTTTTTAAATGTGACTAGCATCACTTAACTTGTAGCTGTTTCCAACACTGTGAGAACCTCCACCGACATGGCCAAGTTTCATAACGTCCTCAGAAAAGAGGTCCAATTCTAAACAACTTGCATGTGTTTTCACGCGTTTAACGCTTTTAAGTAAGCAGTTGCTGGAACAATCATTACTGTAGTTTATATGTCCCTGCATGTTCAATAGTTTTGTCCTGTCTATTGGATTTATCAGTTGGCTGCAAGCATGTATGCCAGTCTTCGGTAGGTATAGATGCTTACGCCCAAAATTAGGCGCAAAATGCACCCTAAGTTCGTATTCTATAAAGGTTGTTCCATGCAGAGAGCCCTTTATAGAATACTGGCTTAGTACGGATCAGTGTGCCTAACTTTATCGAATCTACCCCTGAGCGACTTGATGCGTAAGTTATAGAATATTGGCCACCACTTACGCATATTAGTTCGCTTTTAGTGTACATTTTACACGCATAACTGTTAGTATTTTATGATTTGCATAATTAGAGCCTAAGTTATAGCATGAGGGGCTTAGTTTTTGCTCAGTTGAGTGCTTTGTGGGATCAGGAGAATATTAGTGAAAACAAGGTATGTATAATTCACGTAAACCAGAGTTATGGGAGGAAGGACACAGGCATTGAGGTCTTTATCTGCTGTCACTTATTATGTTACTATATGTTATGTTTATTCCATGCTCCTTAAAGTGTTCGCTGTAGATTGTACATCTAGTTTTTGTTCAGTTGAGTGCTTTGTGAAATCAGGAAAATATTAATGGAAACAAGGTATATATAATTAACCGTTTGGTATGTTGTTTTTAGTTTTCTTTCAAATCTCTGACAAGTCAAGTTTGTGACCTTTACATTTTTTCCCCTTGTATCTCATAGGTAAAGCAGCTTAGGGAATTCAGAGCCAGTGCAGCACTGCCATTAATTTGGCAGAACAATCAATTAATAGAAGAGGAGGATGAAAGTGATGACAGAACATGCTGCCTAATTAGAACCTGATGAACCATGTAGGGCCATAGAGCAAAAGGTGCAGTGTGTTGCTTTGGGATAGCTGGTGTAAAAGAGCTTCCGAATGGAATGGAAGTACATGACTATATCCCCTAGCACACTTGGAAGAGGGTTTTCTCTAATTTGTTTTCAGTGGGTTAAGTTACAAATTTACTGCAGAACATTACAGTGATTCATAAAGGAATATGTCAAGGAAGAAATATACAGGCTGCATTTCACAGTAAATTTAGTGTATCATTTTGCTCTCTAAATCTGAGTTCTGAATAAATTTCAAGGTTTAGCTGTAAACTATAAATTAGTTCAGATATTAAAGTTCATTGATTGCATCGCAATTTTCACATCTTAATGCTACCTGTATCTGCATTTAAATGAGAAATAATTAAAACAATTAAATTGCAGTTAACACATTTCATATTTAATTTACTGTAATACAAAACTTGTGTGTCATAAGTTGACATGGAAAGGTGAAGAAACTGATTTGATTATTCAAAGTGCAAACTCTCAGAGTAAAAATTCAGAGCCCAGTTTTTCATACTGTATATTTCTAATAGCTACGCGTTCTAGTCATATGAAGAACTGTGGAGTGTCTCACTTTATGCATAGATAATCATGTGTTAAGAGCTGCTATACAACGAGGAAAATGCTCTGAAGGAATTCACTGTACTATTTATCTATTTTGTTATGCCATCATTTCTTGCATACATCAGTGAATGGTGGTATACTGAGGTGCTATATGAAAACAACATATGTAACCAGGTAGTATGATAAAGAATAACAGAATAATGGAGAAATCCTCAGCAGTTCCTTTCCATATTCATGACGTGAATATGGAACACATGATTGTTCTTTCATTTGTTCATAGATAATCTGTGCATTTCTCTCTTGTAAATTGCAGCCTTCTTGAAACTTAATGGTAAGAACTGTTTGTTCTTGCAGTTTCCTCTTTATGAGGGTACTTTTTATTTTGGGAAGAAAAGTGATGCCATATACACAGAATTAGATTTGTATAATGCTGCACACTGAATAGACACATAAAGCCATGCATTTATTGCTTGTGTACATTCATCTTTACCTGGACTGAGTGGATGTGTTCCTGGGGTTGCATTTATTTGCACACTTTAAAAATATGCATGTAAATTAACCCAGAAAAGTGTATGCATACCAAAGAGCAGGTATAAATGTAAGAACATACATTCCCCTGGGATACTATCAAAGCAGAAGTACCTGCTTGCTTTAGCTTTCAAAAAATATGCAGAACCCCGCTCAGCACAAAGTATAGATACATTTTTTCTGCATTTGCACAGTTGTAAAATTATACACTTTGATTTTCTTTTTATGAAGGTATATTACGTTTCAGTTTGTTCTTTTGTATTCTATGAGCATTATCTTAGAAACATTTCCACATGTAAATTATTCGCAATAATTAACAATGCACTATAAGCAGTTAGACAATGAAGGGAGCTAACAGTTGCATCAGTTGCAATTATGCTCTGCTTCTCAAACTATTTCTCAACCTTATAGTACAATAGTCAGTAGAATAAGGGGCTATGATAGGATCTGTCAGATACATGTATCCACCTCCTCTTTGGCTGAATAATTCAATGAGCCAAGCATACAATAGGGGCGGTACCGTAATCCTCCATCCTATTTTTAACGTTTTAACAATAGTCCATATTTTATTCTTAATAGTTTTTTAATGTTTTTTATTTTTCAAAAACATTCAAATCTTTTCTTTCTTCCTTGCATTTATAGCATAGTAACATAATATCTCTTCCAATCAAAAAGGGTATTTAGCTTTTAGCCCAGATCAAAGATATACATAGTGGAGACCTGCTAAAAAGTGAAACATGGATCTATGTCGGTGACAATGGAGTTCACATCACCAAGTTTCTATCCAAACATTCAAGAGCAACTTGTGCAAATCTTCATTGATACGTAACATTTTTGTTGGCTTCTTAAGTTTTTTGAAACAGTCCAAGAAGAAACAAATTTAAAAAAAATGTGACTAGCACCACTTAACTTGTAGCTGTTTCCAACACCGTGAGAACCTCCACTGACATGGCCAAGATTCGTAACTTCCTCAGAAAAGAGGTCCAATTCTAAACAACTTGCATGCTTTCTCACGCTTTTAAGCAAGGAGTTGCTGGGGCAATCATTACTGTAGTTTATATGTCCCTGCGTGTTCAAAGCATGCACAATTTTTACAAAAGTGCTCATTTTGACCAGGGCTAAAAGGACAAAGGGAGTCATTCTCCTACCACATAGTTTATTTGCACCTCCAAAATGAAATGAAGTTCAAATTGTGGTGGCACTTACATACATAAACTTGTAAAATAGGGCAGCTACATGTGGAAGTGGTGAAATCATAGGTGCTAGCCTCTCCACGCAAAAGCTGCTGGGTCCATGCCGTTCATTTTTTCCAGTCTATATATTTGTAAAACCGCTGCTGCCCACTGTAAGTGCCAACAGATAACCTGTGCACTCCTGCAAGTATTTTAGGAAAGGCTCTGCGTCAATAGATCTTTTTCTAAAATACCACTAGAATTGAGCGCATCCTGACCTAAATGTTTCAGTTCCGATCTCTACATTCTGTTTAAAATGGGGCTCTGTACCTAGCTAGCTGACATATCAAAGTCGTACCCAAATGTACAGAACAGAAATTGATCCTGCATAAATCGGATTCCCAGTTTGCTGGTCAAGAATTCTTTGTGCTGTGTCTTACGGAGGTTAAGGAGGGGGGAGGTTGTCTGGAAGGGTAGGCGAAGCTGGGATTATACAAGGAAAAAGGAACAAACAGTGGAGATGGTATAGTATACTCTCAAACCCCTTTAATCTACTAAAGTAAATGCCTGCTCAAATAGCCAGGTTTATAAGTCTTTCTTAAACTTTTTGAAAGATAATTCCAAATGTATAAAAAAAAAGGAAGAGATTTTCAGCAAAAAGGTGCCTAGAAATAGAAGGCACGGGGGCTGGTAGATTCTAGCTGAGCTTGTTTGAGTTTGGACGGTCAAGACTGTGATCATTAATTGAGCGGAGCAGTCGTATAGGGAAATATGGCAAAGTAGACAAATAGTAGTCCAAATGGTGGTCCAATCCTATGCACTTTGACAGTAAGTGTAAGTAATTTGAAAAAGATTCATGTTTATACAGGAAGCCAATTAAGCTCCTGAAATAAAGAAGAAACATGATTAAATTTGTGTGTGAAAAATAAGTTTAGCAACAGTATTTTGTATTAAAGCTTTTTCACATTTGCACAAGAACAGCCAAAATAAATGATATTACAGTAATTGAGCCAGGAAATTAAGAGAGAAAATAAGAGAATGAAAACTGTTCCTATCGAAGTATCTATGGACACCACCGTATTTGACGAGGAAAGAAAAAGCTGGTTTTGCAAAGAGCAGAAATCTGAAGAGAGAAAGTAAGGTGAGAATCTAGAATAACACTGAGACATCAAAAAGATTCAAAGTAATGGAACAGCTAGACCTCCAGAAAACCAGCACACCACTGTTTTTTCTTTATTTAATACTAGCTGCTGAGTATTTACCAATTTGAAATTGGTGCAAGACAGGCCTGAAGTGGATCAAGAGTCAGATTATACGGATCTGTAAGAAAAAGGAGAATGTCATCAGCATAGAAATGAGATGAAGTACTGGCTAATTGAATCCGTGCAGCAAGAAGGTTCAGAAATAAGTTAAAGAGGAGTGGGGCTAGAACTGATCCTTGAGGGACACCACATGCCAGTGGATGAGGGGAATCAACTGATGAAGCAGTGTCAACCCTAAAAGATCTGTTTGTTAGGAAAGAAGTAAACCATGCCAACACAGTTGCACCGATACACAGTGAAGATAGATGTGACAGAAGAGATCGTGGTTCACCAAATCAAAGGCTGCTGAAAGATCAAGGGATATTGCAAGAACAACTTTATGTTTATCCAGATGGGAGTAAATTTCATTCAGTACTGATGCTAAGACTGTCTCAGTACTAAAATTTGATCTGCAACCAGACTGCCTAGGATGAAGGGCTAATGTTTTCTCAGTAAAAGCAGATAAATGGAAAAAGACAATCTTTTCCAATATCTTAGAAATAAAATATTTATTTGATGCTGGCCTATAGTGGGCAGGAATTTAAGGATCCGAAGATAGTTTCTTTAGAATTGGCTGTAATATCGCTAACTTCTAGGACTCTGAGACCAAACCAGAGGAAAGGCTAGAATTAACTATTAGAATAACCTTAGGTAGTAAATCAAGTTCATGGATCATAAGCCAATTTGATGGAATTGGATCCAGAGTGCAAAAGGTAGGGTGCATAGTTTTAATCGTTTTCCAGTGATATACGAGTTTGGATCTGGAACAATGACCATGATGATGAACTTGAAGAGGAGGACAAAGTATTTAATTGAGAATGTGGATCTGTAGGTAAGGATAAAGAGGTCAAGGCTGATACTAAGTGTGAAGTGTGAGGACCTGAGAAGGAGTCTACTAATTTCTGAACTTTAGAATTAAAGTATTGCAGAAGAGTATCAGCAGACAGACAAAAGTATTATTCTGAGTACTGTTTTCCACATTTTTAATTGAAGTTAGATTACAAAAGATAGAAAACAGTGCCTTTGACAGATTGAGAGCTTTTGATTCATTTCTTAAAATAGTTGGCACGCTCCTTACCCCCAGGTAAGCAATAGATTTTCCCAAGTACACTTTAATAATAGTTTATGGACTTCTGCTCCAGGAACCTTCAAAACCATTTTTAAACCCAGCTATGATCGAAACATATTTTCTCCAATTTGTTTTAAATGTGCTACTTAATAATTTCATGGCAGTAGGCTGATCTCCTGGATCCAGGTCCAAGATTCTTTTTTCCCTGTTGAACATATTAGAACTAGAAAGAAGACCTAATATCCATCAGGTATTCTGGGCTACTAACTGTCTTCAGCCTTTTCCATCAGGTAACCTTCCACTTAATCTTGTCCCACTTCTATAATTTATCTTTTCTAGTTACCATTGCTATAGTGGCGTGATGGAGCACCTTAATTGTCATTGATTCTAATTCTGTAGCTGAAGGCAACAGCCTACTTATAGGATTCCTTGAATTAGAACTGTTTTCCATACTGAGCTGAAGTCCTGACCTCTGGCCAGTTGTATTGGCAGTGCACTGCTTCCAATCCTAATCTCATACCCTAATATATCCACTGTGGCATCAGACAAGAAATAAATGCCAGTCATCCTGATCAGGAAGACATCTTCTACAGTGTCACTCCGAACTTGTAATGAAGTCCAACTACAACTCTGTATATTCCACCTGCTCTCTCTTCATTTATTAAGCAGCCCTTACCTAGTGTACCTGAATGAAACTCACTTTGTTACTACTGAAAAAGGTGTGAGCAAAATTCAAAATAATAATAATAACAATTTGGCTTCTGCTGCAGCTTCACAGAGCTCTGGATTGCACAAGTTTAATATTTTCTTCTCCAGTGAGCAACTTCATTATTGACCTTAAATAGTCTTTATCATGAGTTACTACTGAAAAAGGTGTGAGCAAAATTAATAATAATAATTTGTTTATTTAGTATTTAATATACCACCTTTTGATAAGCATAGCAAAGCGGTGTACAATATAAAAATTAAAGAGCTAGAATGGAACTAAAAAATCAGAAAAGGAAAGAGAAAAAAGAAGGAAGTGAAACAGTGAAGGATAAGGTGGCAATGGAATGCCAGCTGCTAGTGTCCCCCACCCCCCAGGAGGTACCCCCATATGCGTTAGAAAACAAGTGGGTCTTAAGGGTTGCCTTGAATCTGATTCAGGAGGTCTCGGGTTGTAGCTGAGTTGGAAGAGCATTCCACCATAATGGGCCAAGGAAAAATGTCCCGTTTATAGTCGACTCAAGGCATACTGAGCTGGGTGGAGGAATACCCCATATTAAGTCGACTCAAGGCATACCAAGCTGGGTGGAGGAATTGTAAGACATTGTCTAAGAGAAGAACAAAGACAATGAGAGGAGAAGAAATTGAGTTATTGGAGTACCTAAATATGGTGGGTTTCCTGGGTAGAAAGCATTATACAGTGATGTAAATAATTTAAATTAGGTCTTATAAGGAATTGTGAGCCAGTGATGACATATGAACAGAGGGTTAACATGGTCAAACTTGAAAGCATGACATAAGATTTGGATAGCTGTATTCTGAACTGTTGTATGTGTTTTAGACAGGTTAGCAGATCTGCATTAACATTATTGGAACAATCAAGACAAGATGTAACAGTTGCATATAAAAGACAGTTGAGAATGGTATTCAGGAGACTGCAAATTGATTGGAATTTCAGCAATGCTCATAAACACTGATGGGCAACCTGCGACTCAGACGTTAAGCAGAGATAAAGCAAAACCCCCACGTATCTTACATGATTTGACTATCGAGATCAGTGAGCCTAACAGTTTGAGGTCTAACAGAAGACCGATCTCAATGGCCTCTGATCCAGCAGGCAGTTGACTTCAAGGGCTTGAGCACTAGTCAGTTATCCAGCAACCAGGAAGACACAGCTGCAGTTTGGAGAGATCAAGTGCCACAGGAGAAAATGGGGCAACCAGTAAAATGTTGTCTGCATAAAAGTATGCAGACATAGCTTGAGACTGAATTACATATTACCCCTGGCACAAATCTAAATCATGGCCATTCTTGGCTTCTAATTTTTCCACAAGCTGTCTCTTCAAATTTTCTACTTGACAAGACATTTCTCCATTTTGTGTGAGAACTTGAGTGTTTTGAGTTGGAGCTCAGTAATAAAATGTTGCCTCTCATCCTCCGGACTGACCTTTGATTCAGAAACCTTCTCTAGTGTTTTGTATATTTGCACCTTGGCCAACTGAACCTCAATTGTTTTGTTTGCTTCTCTAGCCTTCTTAAAAAGATATTTCAACTCCTCAACAGCCTGGATAATTTCTAAGCTCCTGGTCTATGAATCATCCACTGCATTCTTGTACAAGTTGGAGAGGTAAATGCTAGCCTTTAGCTCATCCTGAATCTCTCTTTCATACCGTTTTACTGTTCTTTTACCTCTCAGTCATTTAGCAGCTCATCTGTCTGTTTCTGAAGATTTTCGTTTGAGAACTTCTGGATGGTTACCTGTTTATGCACTTGAGTAACCTCTTCTTCTTTTGTTCTCTAGATTACATTTTAACTCCATAATTTCATTTCCTTTCCCTCGGTTTTAGCCTTCAGCTTTGTGATCAGCGAGGTATTCTGTCTCTGCAACCTCTTTCCTTTTCCAGTTACTCCATACTGTATTTCACTGAGGTTTCCAAGTACAGTGGCTCCTCCAGCCTCAGTTGCAGTCCCATATTTTCAGAGCTTGTTTCTAGAAGCTTAGCGTTTAGATGCTCCAGCACTTCAATCTGCTGTTCAGTAGTTCTAACTAATTTTCTCTTCTCTGCTTCCATGGTAATTTGGGTAAACTAATTCTTATATTCATTAATTCTAGTATTCTGTTGTCTGTGCTGACCTTGAATCTGATTCTGAGTCTTGCTCACTTGACATTGAAGGGATTTCTTTTTTCCTTGTAATTTCATATAAATAGTCCAATTCCTCTTCCAAGTCTTCTCAGGCTGTCAGTTTGGGTTCCCCATAAACTGGGCAATTTTTTAACTTGGTGCCTAATGTAAGTACCGGGCGCTATTCTATAACGCATGTAACGGCAAGTGGGGGATACAAATGGGTGGAGCATGGATAGGCTGTGATGTGTGTAACTTATAGAATACTGTCAGTTGCACACGTTGCATAGCCCACTTAGGTGCACCATCTTATACCTGCCATAAATGTGCATGCCTAAATTTTGGTGCACTAGTATTCAATAACAGCTTAGGCCAATGGTTCCCAAACCTGGTCCTGGAGGCACCCCAGCCAGTCAGGTTTTCAGGATACCCAGAATGAATATTCATGAGAGAGATTTGCATGCACTACCTCCACTGCATGCAAATCTATCTCATGAATATTCGTTGTAGATATCCTGAAAACCTGATTCGTTGTGGTTTAGGCTGTCCTTGAATGCATTATAGAATTGGTGCTAAATGTACCCCATTGTGGTACCTATATCTTGGCACCAAGTTACAGAAGTGCCCCCAAAGACTATTCAGTGCAAATACAAAAGAGGCCTAGTTCCCTATTGAGCCATCAAGTCAGTCTCATTAAGGTTCTCTAAGCAGTCTCTGGCACCATAGAAAAAAGCCTGTCCTACATTATAGGCTATATAAGGCTTCCAACTTCTCCTTAGCAGTCCCAGGGTTCATCCTGGAGGCTCCTCCTTCTTCCTTCTGGGCCTCTTTTACTTCCTCTAACCCCAGGCTTCCTAGTTGGAACCCTACTCTCCTGTTTAGGCCCTCTTTCTCTGATTCCTTAGGATGGTCCGGTAGAGAAACGTGTTTAAGGAGGGCTGGGATTTTCTTATACACTCCCTTGTACCTGGATCACCCCATTAAAAAACAAAGATTGGTATTTTGTTGGTCACCCTCTAATCTTTAGATACCATTGAGGGTTTTAATGATAAAGCACAAATATTAATAATAGATCTGCAGTATTATTTTTGAGTTCTTTCAGTACTCTGGTATGTATACCTTCTAGCCTAGGTGCTTTGTTACTTTTTAGTTTGTCACATTGCCCTATTAAATCTCCCAGGTTCATTGAGATTTTATTCAGTTCCTCAGCTTGTCACCATTAAATACCTTTTCTGGCATGAGTATCACACTTACATCTTCCTCCGTAAAGTTAATGGCAAAGAATTCATTTAGTCTGTCTGCTATGGTTTTGTTCTCCCTTGAGTGCTCCTTTTACATCTTAGTTATTTAATAGACCAGTAGAGTCCCTCATAGATTTCTTGCTTCAACTGTAGCTGAAATAATTTTTATTATGAGTTTTTGCCTCTATTCTTTTCAAATTCTTTTCCCCTGCCTGATCAGTGCCTAGCATCTAACTTGTCCATGCATATGCTTTTTCCTGTTTTCTGCATTTGAATCAACTTCCCATTTTTCTAAAAGATGTTCTTTTTGTTACAATTGCCTCTTTTGTCTCTCCTTTTAACCAGGCCGGCAGTTTATCCTCCTGCCTTGTTGAATGTATAGAATATATCTGGCTGTATCACAACTTGAAATGTTTTTCAAATGTCCTGGTCTTGTTAGCATCATAATTCCTGGAAAATAGTGTTTGTCTGCTCTCTGAGTCAGTCATCCTTATCCTGCTTAATAGTACAGAAAAGTAATAAGAAATCTCATATCTTTAATATGCTGCTAAATCAAGGATTAATATCAAAATCAGGCCCTAGAAAATGTCTCAGCTGGTGAACATGTAAGGAGAGCAGTTCCAGTACTTTGTATGCTCCAGGACAGGGTTTCTTAACCAGTGGTGCCCGTGGGAAGAAGCCAAACTGGGTGCAGCGAAGGGTCTTAAAACCTGAGGCAGTTTATTGAAACTTTCTAGACAGAGAATATGGTAAAGCAGTTAGCTTAGCAGGGTTTAAAAAAGGTTTGGATATTTTCCAAAAGACAAGTCCATAAGTCATTATTAGGATGCACTTGGGAAAATCCACTGCATATTCGAGGATAAGCAGCATAAAATCTGTTTTGCTGTTCTAGGATCTTGCCAGGTACTTGTGACCTGGATTGGCCACTGTTGGAAACAAGATACTGGGCTTGATGGACCTTTGGTCTCTCCCTAGTATGGCAATTCTTATGTTCTTAATACATAACATTTCCCAACCATACTGAACACTTGTTCTGGTTGGTAGTAATTAAGACAATGAATCTCAAGCTGTTGCTTTATGTATCAAGCAAATAATATACTGTAGAATAATAATAAAGATGACATGATCTGATGTTGGAGGCAGTGGGATCAGTCATGAAAGCACAAGTTTTGCCTTATTACTGACACCTTTGCTGACTTTTGGTTAATCAGGCATTCTCTTTCCTCACTTTACTGGACAGATCCTTCTTCCTTTGGAATATCTTAGACAGATCATGCACAAACATTAGGCACTAAAGCTTCAACTACTGTTGGCTGTAGACAAGTTTCTCAGTAACGGCATTGGCTTGGAAGAGGCCATAGTGATACAAATCATCCTCATTGGTATTGCCATCATTGAACTCTTCCAAATAACAGTTGTGAAGTAGTAACAGTGAGCCAAACGGCTATGGTGGATTTATGAATGATTACCTTCAAATTTTAAGTTTTTGCAGTGTAAATGCATACTAGAGCAGGCCATAAATGTGTTTTTAAAAATATTAAAATGCTGATCCAAATGTCTATCGGAAGCACCAGACTAGGGAGAAACTCAGTTTCTACAAGTGGAGTGGCCCAATGGTTGGGCCAGCAGGTTCAGACCCCAGGAAGTGAGGGTTCAAATCCTTCTGATGCCTTGTGACTTCATTCATCAGTGCCTTTTAGTGTAAGCCCTCTGGGAAGGGACCTGCCATCTGTATCTGAATGTCTAATACACCTTCAGTTTGGGTTTGGAAAGGAGAGTAATTTAAATTCAAAGTCCAAATCAGACAATTCATAACACATATTATACAGTGGGGGAAATAAATATTTGATCCCTTGCTGATTTTGTAAGTTTGCCCACTGACAAAGACATGAGCAGCCCATAATTGAAGGGTAGGTTATTGGTAACAGTGAGAGATAGCACATCACAAATTAAATCCGGAAAATCACATTGTGGAAAGTATATGAATTTATTTGCATTCTGCAGAGGGAAATAAGTATTTAATCCCTCTGGCAAACAAGACCTAATACTTGGTGGCAAAACCCTTGTTGGCAAGCACAGCGGTCAGACGTCTTCTGTAGTTGATGATGAGGTTTGCACACATGTCAGGAGGAATTTTGGTCCACTCCTCTTTGCAGATCATCTCTAAATCATTAAGAGTTCTGGGCTGTCGCTTGGCAACTCGCAGCTTCAGCTCCCTCCATAAGTTTTCAATGGGATTAAGGTCTGGTGACTGGCTAGGCCACTCCATGACCCTAATGTGCTTCTTCCTGAGCCACTCCTTTGTTGCCTTGGCTGTATGTTTTGGGTCATTGTCGTGCTGGAAGACCCAGCCACGACCCATTTTTAAGGCCCTGGCGGAGGGAAGGAGGTTGTCACTCAGAATTGTACGGTATATGGCCCCATCCATTCTCCCATTGATGCGGTGAAGTAGTCCTGTGCCCTTAGCAGAGAAACACCCCCAAAACATAACATTTCCACCTCCATGCTTGACAGTGGGGACGGTGTTCTTTGGGTCATAGGCAGCATTTCTCTTCCTCCAAACACGGCGAGTTGAGTTCATGCCAAAGAGCTCAATTTTTGTCTCATCTGACCACAGCACCTTCTCCCAATCACTCTCGGCATCATCCAGGTGTTCACTGGCAAACTTCAGACGGGCCGTCACATGTGCCTTCCGGAGCAGGGGGACCTTGCGGGCACTGCAGGATTGCAATCCGTTATGTCGTAATGTGTTACCAATGGTTTTCGTGGTGACAGTGGTCCCAGCTGCCTTGAGATCATTGACAAGTTCCCCCCTTGTAGTTGTAGGCTGATTTCTAACCTTCCTCATGATCAAGGATACCCCACGAGGTGAGATTTTGCGTGGAGCCCCAGATCTTTGTCGATTGACAGTCATTTTGTACTTCTTCCATTTTCTTACTATGGCACCAACAGTTGTCTCCTTCTCGCCCAGCGTCTTACTGATGGTTTTGTAGCCCATTCCAGCCTTGTGCAGGTGTATGATCTTGTCCCTGACATCCTTAGACAGCTCCTTGCTCTTGGCCATTTTGTAGAGGTTAGAGTCTGACTGATTCACTGAGTCTGTGGACAGGTGTCTTTCATACAGGTGACCATTGCCGACAGCTGTCTGTCATGCAGGTAACGAGTTGATTTGGAGCATCTACCTGGTCTGTAGGGGCCAGATCTCTTACTGGTTGGTGGGGGATCAAATACTTATTTCGCTCTGCAGAATGCAAATAAATTCATATACTTTCCACAATGTGATTTTCCGGATTTAATTTGTGATGTGCTATCTCTCACTGTTACCAATAACCTACCCTTCAATTATGGGCTGCTCATGTCTTTGTCAGTGGGCAAACTTACAAAATCAGCAAGGGATCAAATACTTATTTCCCCCACTGTACAAATGAATGAAGTTTGTATTAAAGAGGTTTATTACAAAAAGTGACCAGTGTTGAGAATTTTCACAACCATGATGGCCATGATGTGAAACAATTTAAAAACTAATTCAGAGTTCTGAAATTATACCATATTTAAAGGGCAATTTTAAGTGGTTGGTGAACCATGGGCACTTACACATACATCAGCATTTTTAAAGAATCTCAAATGACTATTAGCTGTCATTGCATTGACTTCTTCCATTTGGACACTGGAGAATATAAAGGATGGCCACTCCATTATTTTATGCTTTTAATACACTCTAAAATTAATGAAGTATACATAGACAAGGAATTGCAGAAATCACAAAATTGACATTTTAAGTACTGAAGAGAAAAACTAAACACTGAACTCAAATTGCATTAACTAGAAGCTTTAAATTATGATATAGCAATAAAATGTGTGGTAAACCCACTATAATATCATTTCATCTGACAGTGGTATGTATTAGGAAATAATAAAATAGCAGCATGTTCGCAATGTGAGGAGCTAAGAGTCTATATTACTTTATAGCTTTCAGCGATCACAAGGCAACACTCCATCTCAGAAGAAGGGATTATTATAGCAGTGCCAGTCTGTCACGAGAGTTTCCATCATGATTACAGCACTTTTCTAATCTGATTACTAAATGGTTGGCTGTAGTCAGGACTTGTTATGGTATTGCTAGGAAAATAATGTGAAATATTAGTTGGCACTGATAATGTTACTTTTAGCCAGGGTTTAATGTCTAGGGGGAGTGACCTGGAACGCAGTTCTGTTACTTCTTTTGAACTCAGCAGATGGGGTACTCTGATCTGCCTCCTCTCTTCTAGGCAGCCTGGAGGGAGGAGGAAACTGGAGTAGAGCAGAGTTCGGTCACTGTACTTCCTAATTCAGTCTCTCTTCCTTTGTTGCTCATCCACTCGTCCCATCCCCTGTCTCTACAATTCTACTTCATTTTTGGATACAGATTAAGTCCTGCTGCTTACAGTAAAGCCATTGCTTATCATATCTGTAGCACTAGTAGAAATACACAGCACCGCACAAACACACATAAGAGACATCGAATTTCTGAACAAGCTAAGGCCAACACAAAACAAAATAGAGACTTTGGGAATTTAATTTCTTAAGAAAATGGTTAAAGCAAATAAGGCTGATCTGGAGAATTGGGGGTTAAGAGTATGATTTCTAGATTAAATTTGATTAAGGGCAGAGAAGGGAGCATGATGCATCAGCTGAAAAAGTCTATTGCAGGCATATGGCACACCAAAGTGGAAAATATGGAAACAGAAGTTGGTGATGGAGGAGAGGCAGCATATATGAGGAAGGAGAGAAGACGAGAGATAATGAGGAAGTACAGAATGAATGCCTGTAGGTGAGTAAGGAGAGCTTGAAGTGTATGCGGAAGCAGATATGAAACTAATGTCATAAGGAGCAGTTACTAATGCACCTTAAATGGCAAAACTGTGGTTTTGCCTTAATGCAGAATTTTTGGTGCAGCACAGGGTAAGAGATGAGATGCCAAGCATAATGATGCATGAAAAGCAGCTCAGTATTATGCAGAATGAATAATGCAGCTGGTGTTTAAACTCACCATCCGAATTCTTCATGCTTTGAACTGGTGTTATCTTTCCTGTCATGGAGTAGTGAGACATTAATGAGAAGCCTTTTAGAGTAGTGTTCTTCAATGCAAGGCCCGGGGGCCAGTGGTGGCCTTCGGATACCTCTGAGGTGGCCCACATCATCATTCTGACCTTTTTTTTTTTTCCTATGCTGCCTCTCTACCCAAGTTCATAACAGAAATAGGGGAGTAGATGAGGGAAGAGCCACATGATTGAAAAACAATAGGTGATGGGGCGTTTGGAAATATCCACCTCCTTGAGAAATACGCCCAATAAAAATAATTTGAAGGCAGGCCGTTGGGGTGTATGTCATTGACACATACTGGTCAGCAGTGTTGTAGCCTTGTATTGAAGATATTTGGCAGCTCTCCTTCAGTTCATTTTGATTTAAAGTGGCTCCGGCTTAAAAATTAGCAAAGACCACTTTCTTAGGGAGTCATTTTTTTAAACAGGGCACCGAGATTAATAGAGCAGGAGCACACCTGTTGCTTGCTTATTTTATAAAGACTTGAGTGCCTATCAGGCTCATTTTCAAAAGAGATGGACGTCCAAAAAGCGACATAAATCGGCACTTGGACGTTCATCTCACAGAGACGTCCAAATCAGTATAATCGAAACCCAATTTTGGACGTCTTTCTTGGAAGTCCGCCACAAGGACGTCCAAATCTCAAGGGGGCGTATCGGAGGCGTGTTCAAGGCAGGACTTGGGCGTTCCTAAGACTTGGACGTCTTTGAGCCATAATGGAACAAAGCAAAGACGTCCAGGACTAAAACTTGGATGTTTTCACCCAGACCTGTTTTTATTACGAATAAGGCACAAAAAGGTGCCCAAAATGACCAGATGACCATTGGAGGGAATCAGGGATGACCTCCTGTTACTCCCCGAGTGGTCACTAACACCCACCCCGCACCCTCAAAAAACATGATTAAAAATATTACTTGCCAACCTCAGATGTCATGCTCAGGTCCATGACAGCGCATGCAGGTCCCTGGAGTTGTTTAGTAGTAAGTACAGTGCACTTCAGACAGGCGGACCCAGGCCCATACCCCCCCTACCTGTTACATTTGTGGAGGAAATAGTGAGCCCCCACCAGAAACCCACTGTACCCACATATAGGTGCCTCCCTTCACCCATAAGGGCTATGGTAGTGGTGTACAGTTGGGGATAGTGGGATTTGAGGGGGCTCAACACACAAGGTAAGGGAGCTGTGTACCTGGGAACATTTTATGAAGTCCACTGCAATGCCCCCTAGGGTGCCTGATTGCTTTCCTGGCATGTCAGGGGGGACCAGTCTACTAAAAATGCTGGCTTCTCTCACGTCCAAATGGCTTGACTTTGGACGTCTTTGCGTTCGAAAATGGCCGAAAATGAAAGGCGTCCAAATCCAAGGACGTCCATAGTATTTTCGAACACAAAGATAGACATCTGTCTTTTTTTTTTTTTTTAAATTACCTTTTCCCTGCCGCCGAATTTGGACGTTTTACAAAGACGTCCAAATTCCAACTTAGACGTTTCTTTCGAAAATGCCCCTCTATGTGTCTTTCTAAAATACTAGCACAAATTCTGCTGAAAAAGCACCCAGTTTGTGTGCACTGACGTTCATGCCTACTCAGGAGCAAGCCTACATGTTAACACAGAAAATATGTTCATAAATCATGACTCTGCCCAAACTCCTTCCCTGAGCATGTCTGCCAGCCTGCAAAGTGTGTGCTTTTAGGAATAATCTAATTGTATAAGAACCCATTTATGCATAATAGAGGTTTGTAAAATTATCCTCTTCAAGGGGCTGGTGCCTGATGGCATAATCACTTTTACCTGAAGCCCCCGTCTCAGACAGAAAAGTACCAAAATTCCCTTCTCAAACAAACCTCTGACTCCAGCATCTACCAGGGCTCTCCCTGCTGGGTTACTGGGTGAGCAGAAGGTTTTCTTTAAATTGAAACTTGTTTAATGGTTGAATAGCCTTCTAGCTAATGACAATTTCCACACAGTTCTGCAAGGATTAGTTTTATCTGTCTTTGACTACTGCAATTCACTTCTGAAATATATTTTGCAGGCCTTACAGTAGCTCAGTATTTGGCAGCAAGGATGACTGGTTCATTATGTTCCTGTCATATTACTCCAATTTTAAAGGAGTTATATTGGCTTCCAGTTAATTTTTATGTGCATTTTAAGGTGCTCACTACAGTTTATAAAGTATTGGATAATGATACACCTCTTGCAATTGCTACTGCTGTGAAAATGTACTGCCCAAGTTGTAGTTTGAGGTCAGTTGATAAGTTTTTGTTGGAAGTACCTACGTTTAAACAAGTTAGGCTTGATGTTTATTGGGCCTCTCTGATCTGAGTTGAGGGTACGTGACTTTGGAATGCATTGCCTTTTGAACTACGAAACGCCGAGTCAGTGTTACGATTTAGAAAATTATTGAAGACACATTTATTTAACTTCCTTCCTTATCCAATCAGTCGAGGCTCTCAGTCAGTCTGTGGATCAGTGTTTGCCATGTCTTCCGATCTCTCACAGCTTCTTTCAGTTCTGCTATGTTCATTCCAGTATCTTCCTTAATGGTATCTATCCAGCGAATTCTTGGGCGGGCTCTTTTTCTTTTGCCACTAACCATTCCAAGCATGATGTCTTTTTCAAGGGACTTGTTTTGCATGATGTGACCAAAATAGGAGAGCTTTTGTTTTGCTACCTTGGCCTTCAGCGAGTTTTGTTTTGATAAGTTCTAAAACTGCTTGGTTTGTTATTTTGACTGTTCATGGGATTCATAACAGTCGTCTCCAGCACCGTAATTCAAATGCATCAATTTTTCGCCTGTCTGTCTTTCTCAGCATCCAAGATTCACAGCCATATGTTGCTATTGGGAAGTTGATTGCACTGACCAATCTATGTTTGGTTGCCAGACTGATGTCCTTGCTCTTTCAGATGTTGTTCAGGCTGACCATCGCACTTCTTCCAATTGTCGGTCGTCTCTTGATATCAGGGTGCAGTCACCATCGTGATTAATTTTGGAGCCAAGAAAGATGAAATCTTTGACAACTTCAATTTCTTCATTGTTGATCTTGATTTCAGCATTCACATTTTTTGCTGATGTCATGATCTTTGCCTTTATGATGTTCAGGTGCAGTCCAACCTTCTCACTTTCTTCTTTGACTTTCCTGATCAGATTTTCAACATCCTTCTTATTTTCAGCCAGCAGAGTGATATCATCAGCATATTGGAGGTTGTTGATGTTTCTGCCACCTATTTTCACACCAATTTTGGACTCATCCAGGCCTGCACTTAGCCTACTGTATTTAGGCATACTGTTGTATTAGATGCACTGTGGGGTCTTTTACTAAGGTGTGTTCAGTGTTGGGAGCTATGAACACTGAACAATGGAGACTAAGCGTTGAAAGCGCAGTTTTATGAATCATGGATAGAAGGGGTGTTTTTGAGATTTAAAAGTATTACACTGACCTGCACTGGGACTCGCACCACTTCCTGAGTTGAAACATCCATGAGTACATCGTGATCCCATTCCCTTCACTCAAGCTAAGCAGTCTTTCATTTTTTATTGTTTGCTAAGATTGATGTAATTTTTGTATTCAAATTAATAGGGAGTGGAGACAGGGTGTACAATGATGGTGGTATGGTGATGTCACATGTCTCGAGTCTTCGGGTCTCTTGTAATACACCAAAAAACCTGAGCACAATTCATTGTTATAGATATTTAATCTTGTGGATTTTGTTTCTTGTTTTTTATTTTTCAGTTTTTGATTTGCATTAACTTAGTTTCTGACAAATAGTTTATAGTCTACTGATTGGGAAAACGAAATTCTACTAAAACCCAGAACATTTAGTGAACTTATTCAATTTTAACTGCCAGATCCTCAACCATTCTTCTAACGTTCGGAGATCCCATCTCATCGTTTGTACTCCCTCCAGGGTATCCACTCTATTGGCTATTTTCTTGTCATCTGCAAAAAGGCACACCTTTCCTTCCAACCCTTCCGCAATATCTCCCAGAAATATATTAAACAGAATAGGCCCCAGTACCAACCCCTGAAGAACTCCACTGCTCACCTTCCTTTCCTCCCAGCGGATTCCATTTACCACCACCCTCTACCACCTTTCGGTCAACCAGTTTCGATCCAGTTCACCACTTTCGGTCCTAAGTTCAACCCTTTCAGCTTATTCACGAGTCTTCTGTGGGGGACCGTATCAAAGGCTTTGCTGAAGTCCAAGTAGATTACATCTAGCACACGTCCCTCATCTAGTTCTTTGGTCACCCAGTCAAAAAAGTCAATAAGATTTGTTTGGCAGGATTTTCCTTTGATAAAGCCATGTTGCCTCGGGTCCTGCAACCCATCGGCTTCTAGAAAGTTAGCTATCCTTTCTTACAGCAGCGACTCCATTATTTTTCCTACCACCGACGTGAGACTTTCCGGTCTGTAGTTTCCCACTTCTTCCCTGTCTCCACTTTTGTGAAGAGGGACCACATCCGCTCGTCTCCAATCTCGCGGAACCTCTCCCGTCTCTAAAGTTCTATTAAATAAATATTTAAGAGGTCCCGCCAGGACCTCTCTGAGTTCCTTCAGAATCCTGGGATGTATCCCATCCGGCCCCATAGCTTTGTCCACCTTCAGATTCTCCAGCTGTTTATAAACTCTTTCTTCCGCAAACAGCGCAGTATCCACTCCATTCCCAGACACTCCCTCGGCAGCCAACCGCAGTCCTTCTCCAGGATTTTTCTCCGTGAACACTAAAGAAAAATAATTGTTTAGCACGCTCGCTTTATCTCTGGAATTCGTTGCCAGAGAATGTGGTAAAGGCGGGTAGTGGGATAAACATAAAGGAATCGTGTTCGGAAGAAATGAATCCTCAGAAGCTTAGCCGAGATTGGGTGGCAGAGCTGGTGGGGGGAGGCGGGGATGGTGGTTGGGAGGCGGGGCTAGTGCTGGGCAAGACTTCTACAGTCTGTGCCCTGAAAATGGCAGATACAAATCAAGGTAAGGTATACACAAAAAGTAGCACATACAAGTTTATCTTGTTGGGCAGACTGGATGGACCATGAAGGTCTTTTTCTGCTGTCATCTACTATGTTACTATGCTTTACTATGTTAGCTTAGCGGAGTTTTAAAAAGGTTTGGACGGCTTCCTAAAGGAAAAGTCCATAGACCATTATTAAATGGACTTGGGGAAAATCCACTGTTTCTGGGATAAGCAGTATAAAATGTTTTGTACTTTTTTGGGATCTTGCCAGGTATTTGTGACCTGGATTGGCCACTGTTGGAAACAGGATACTGGGCTTGATGGACCTTTGGTCTTTCCCAGTATGGCAATACTTTTGTACTTATCTTCATCACTCTCCACATAGCCATTCTCATTATTTTCAGTCTCACAATTCCATTCCTATCTCTTCTCCTCTCTCCAATGTATCTGAAAAAAGTCTTGTCACCTCTCTTTACATCTTTAGCCATTTTTTCTTCCGCTCACGCTTTCGATAGCCGTATTTCCCTCTTCGCTTCTTTGAGTTTAATCCGATAATCTTTTCCGTGATTCTCTTATTGCATTTTTTTGTATTTCTTGAACAAAGCCTCTTTTTCTCTTATTTTTTCAGCTACTTGTTTGCAGAACCAAGTAGACTTCCTGCTTCTCTTGTTTTTGTTTACTTTCCTCACAAAAAAATCAGTCGCCATATTTATAGCAGCCTTTAGCTTGGACCACTGTTTTTCCACTTCTCCTATGCCTTCCCACGCCAACAGCTCCTTCTTCAGGTATTCCTCAATTTTATCAAAATCAGTAAGTCTGAAATCCAGTACTTTGAGTTTTGTTCGTCCGCACTCCGCCTTTGCCCTTATATCAAACCATACGGTGTGATGATCACTATTACATAGGTAGGCACCCACCCGGATATCGGAAACACTACCTCCATTCATGAGCACTAGATCTAGCATCGACCCTTCCCTCGTGGGTTCCGTCACCATTTGTCTGAGCAAGGCACTTTGACAGGCATCCACAAGCTCCCTATTTCTTTCCGATTCCACAGACTGGATGTTCCAATCCACGTCAGACAAATTGAAATCTCCCAACAGTAGCACCTCCCCTTTCACACCAATCTTTTGAATATCTTCTATCAGATCCTTGTCTAACTTCTCCGTTTGTGCAGGAGGTCTGTAGATAACCCCCGTGTGGATACAGGTTCCGTCTTCTCTTTCCAGGATGATCCATAAAGCTTCTTCTTTTTCCCAGGTTCCCTGCATTTCAGCCGCTCTGATATTCTCTCTCATATACAGAGCCACTCCTCCACTTCTTCGGCCCTATCTATCCTTCCTAAAAAGATTATAGCCCGGTACGGTCACATCCCATTCATGAGAATTGTTGAACCACGTCTCCGTAATAGCAACAATATCCAAGTTTTCTTCAAACATCAGGGCTTGCAAGTCTTGAACCTTTTTACTTAGACTACGAGCATTTGTGCACATAGCTTTCCATGTGCTTAGTGAGTTTGGGTGGTTTTTTATATTTACATGACCTTTCCCTCTGCCATCATGTTTATTCTTGGGGTGACTTTCCGAAATCCCTTGTTTCCTTTTGTCACCCCCACCCTCTAGTTTAAATGTCTAGAAACATACTGTCTGAATTTCTCCCCAAGGATCCTTTTTCCCATCACAGAAAGATGTAGCCCATCATTACAGTACAGCCTGTTATTTTTCCATGTATTACCCCATTCTCCTATGTATCTAAAACCTTCTTCTTTACACCAAGACTCAAGCCACTTATTCCTCTGTTTTGCGTAGTCTTTCCTCTCCTCTCCTCTCCTCTCCCCTCCCCAACGTAGGAATTACTTCAGAAAAAGCCACAGTCTGAACCAAAGATTTCAGTCCCTCCCCAAGTTTCGGGAATGCTCTCTGTGCTGTAAACTTGCTATTGTTGGCCAGGTCATTTGTCCCCTGGTGAATTACAACATCAGCGTTTGAAGCCTTGCTCTCTTCTCGGATCACTTTCAGTATTTGGTCTATACATCTTGTAGCTGAAGATCCTAGAAGACATTTCACTACGTTGGAACCCCTGAACTGTGTTCCTAAGTTAATGCCTCTGATAATGGAGTCTCCGAGCAGTAATAATTTTCTGCTTTTCACAGTTCTGTCATTAGTTGGGGATGTTTCTGGGGTTGTGCTACTTTCATTGCCTCTGGTTCTACCACAGTACTTCTTTTTTCGCCATCATAATGATTCAACGCTGCAAAAGAATTTGACAGGGGCAAAGCTTGGAAGGGCGAGTGTTTCTGTGTCACAGATCTTAGTCTACCAGAGCCTACAGTGACCCATCTATTCCTCTGATGTTTCATTCTCTGAGGCAGTGGTGGTGGTAAATTAGCTGGGAAATGAGTAATCCTGGACACTTCTTTAATTGTAGTTAATTCCTTCTTGAGTTTATTGATCTCTTCTTTCAAGGCTGATATTTGGAGACAGGACATGCTCTAAGCTTGTTGCTGTGGTTGGCAATGTGCAGTCTTCCTGGCTGCAGTGACACAAAATGAATTTATTTTGTGAGTCACTAAGGGGTCCTTTTACAAAACTATGGCAAAAGGGGGCCTGCGCTGGTGTCAGTGCACGTTTTTGACGTGCGCCATGGCCCCCTTATACCACAGTGGGTAAAAGGCAGGTTTTTGGGGTTTTTTCAAGAAATGGTCGTACGGCAAGTGAAACACTTGTTGTGTGGCCATTTCGGGATGGGAGCACTTACCACCACCCATTGAGCAGCACTGCCCAATTACCACTGGGTACACACTGGCACTACAAAAATTGAAATATTTTTGCAGCGCTGGAAATGGTGCGCTCTGGGGGAGGGAACTACCGCCGGGGCTTCTGCAGTAGCCCAGCGGTACTTCCCTTTTAGCGAGCAGTAAGCCCGCATTGGGCTTACTGCCCCTTCGTAAAAGGGCCCCTAAGTCATTTGCAGTACTAAAGGTGCTGCAAGTTAGTGGTTTGTGTGGTAAAATTGCAGATTTAATAACCCTCTAAATGAGATTGGAAGCTAGACTAGAGCTCTGAGCAGTGGAGAACTTTGACTTCACTGGCCAGCTCTTTAATCAGGTTTTTGTATTATTTGTGACCTGCATGCACATTCCCTTTCTGATTTATCTGCATGCCTTATTGACAGGGGTAAAAGTACTCACGCAATTATCCCTTTTAGAGAGCGATACATTTGTTCAACAGGGCTTGTAAGTATGATTACTGGCTGTTTATTTGTGTAAAAACCTGTATAATAGCTATGAAAACTTGAGTACCATAGGATAGGATTTTAAAAAGAAATGTATTCAGAATATCTTAATAAAGTGGGAAATGTGTTATTTTCTTCACTTTACATCAGATATTGACAACAGAGAGAATAACTTGTAACTGTTAATTTTATTTAATTTTAGACGCTGACATTTTATTTAAGATCAGTTTTATGATGCAGTAGAAGTGTCCTGCTGATTTGTCTTTGAGTCCTCTATGGGTTGTCCCTGTAGCATTAAAGAATAATTTCATCAAAAGCTTTGCTCCCTATTTACCTTAAGAGTTTTCTGTGTATTCTACTGTTGTTTGTGTTCCTCATCCTTGCTAGTCAAATTGTCCATAAGACTAATGATTCCATCAGCAAATTATGCAGAAAACGCTGTCAGAGCACATTGTGGCTTTCAGGCCACCGGTGAATTTGCTGCTTCTCCAGTGGTCTAATTAACCTGGCAGTAATCTCTTCTGCCCAACACTGTCGCCTCCTCCTCCTCGGCACCCTGCTTCACCCCACCTTCCTTTAAAGAAGTCTCAGATTTGCTATTGATTTTTTTTCTTTGTTTGATTGGCAGTATCATCCAGACAAACAGAACACAGATGTGCCAGCAGGAGAAGTGGAAAAGCGCGTGCAGAGGTTCATGGAAATTGATCAGGCGTGGAAAATTCTAGGGAACGAGGAGAGAAGACGAGAGTATGACCTGCAGCAGCGTGGTAGGTCCTGCTGAGGAGCTGTGTAGCGGCAGCAGAATTTTAAAGCACAGCTTATGGAGCAGCAGCTGAACAATATTGTCAAAGCAATTTTTTCTGCAATCACTAATTAAATGTTTTAGTTTGGTTTTAAAGTAAGCTACTACACACATCAGTGCTTGAAGTAATGGCCAAAATGTTTTTTAGGATTTGTATGTTTCATTTGTTTTTTTGTTGGTTATATTTTCATATTTTCTTTACTGATTTATGATCAGATCAAAATTAAAAAAAACAAATCAAGGTATGGCAGACAAAGCTGTACATGTGTAAGAAGTGTAATATAATTTTAGGTAGTGAATGTCATGAGCTGTTTGCTGAAACATATGGATTCCTTGTATCAAATGTTAGCCTCACTGGCCTCATATTTACATATGTTTACATATATCTTAAAATCAGAGGAGCACCTTTTCCTTTGAGTTTTAGAATATCTGTTTGTGTCTATCTTCAGTTCCAACCTATGACATACATCCTTGTATAATAGTCCAACAAAATGCATTTAGTTGGGCGCTTGCAGTCAGGATTTCTTTTATGCTTCCCAGAAAAAAAAACAGTGATAGGCCGCTGTGAGTGAGAAAAAGGGGAAATGTAGGTCAAGCCTGTCACACATGGGCAGCTTTTACATGTTGTGATAGGCTGTCTTTTTGCTGTGGCCTGAGGATAGGAGTCTCTCCTTAGCCTTCCATTAGAAACTTCAATAAATGTTACTCTACCCTACATGTTGATAGGGAGAATCTAGAATAGTCACTGCCTGTGGGGAAAGCACTCAGTCACACACTGCAATAACACACTTTGGCCCAACATCAATGTGAAGCCATTACCATGTGTCTGTTAAAGGTCTGCTATCTGTGCAGCTTGCCCTTGAATGTGTTTCCATTATACCCTGGCATACCAGCTAGCTTGTCACAGACTGTCAAGAGCTCACGTTAGCTAGTGCTGGAAGTTAAGGAGGTTTACAGGTGGGAGATAATCTCCTTTCTCTCCCATCATTTGTTACTTTAACTAAACATGCTTTATTTTCGTAGTGTTTCATTTAAAATACTAAAGAAGGAGTTGGATTGTACTGAATGATTACCAAACTGAGAGCTTGATCCTAGTGCGTATTCTGAGAGATACTTACAAATGCACATTAAATTGCAGAATTCATGTATTATTTGCCCTTCATGTCCCTACTCAGCTTTAATTGGGAGAATGCCTAATTCTTGTATCTTTGCAAGTTTGAAATCTGGGCAGTCTCCTGGAGTGGAGGAGTAGCTCAGTGATTAGAGCTGACAACCAGGGAAGCTTGATTCAAACCCCATTGCTGCTCCTTGTGATCTTTAGCAAGTCACTTAACTCCCCATTGCCCGAGGAACAGTGGCGTTCCTAGGGTGGCTGACACCCGGGGCGGATCACCGATGCCCCCCCGGGTGCAGCGCGACCCCCCCCCCCCCCCGGTGAAAGGACCCCCCCCCCCGGTGAAACGACCCCCCCCCCCCCCCGGTGTATTTTTATGTGCTGGGTGGGTGCCGCGCGCCTGTCGGCTTCACTCATTCCCTGCTCCCTCTGCCCTGGAACAGGAAGTAACCCGTTCTGGGGCAGAGGGAGCAGGGAACGAGCGTTGCCGACAGACACGCGGCACCCCCCCAGTGGCGTGCACCCGGGACAGACTGCCCCCACCGCCCCCCCCCCCCCTTGGTACGCCACTGCCGAGGAATAAAGATTAGATTGTAACCCTCTGAAGCCTTGAGCTACTACTGAAAAAGGTGTAAGCTAAAGGGGGAAGATATCAATGAATGCTACCATTAAGACGGCAATAAGCCCCTATACTAAAGTAGCACAACATAAAATAACCTGTCTAAATGGTAGCCCATGTTGATAAGTTCCCCTTTATCTAAATAATAAATTCATTTTTATCATTGCATCTGTGTTGTGAAAAAAGGCTTGTTTAAAGCACACACAAAAGAATCAAACAATTTCAGTCTAATAAAGATTTTGCATTGTATTGCAGGCCATAGTACTATCATTGCAGTTCCTCGTATTTTCTACCTTTTTACACAAAGGCTTCCATTAAAACCTATGGTGACTAGTTCTGTGAATGCTCTATAATCTTGACATTTTGCAACATAAAAATGTTTCTGTTGCACTCACTGACAGTCATGACTGTAGGAAGTGTATCTAAATCTAACAGTTTCCAAACCAGAAGTTGCATGATAACACTTCCTTCTGTTCTTCTTCCTGTCCATATTTATGATGATCCTCCACAAGAATGCTTCTGGGCTCCAAAAGTACAAATAAAAACAGTGTGGTAGATTGGGCAACTGCTATCTTAAGCCCTTCTTAGACCATCAGTGTTTCTAGTAGTGCACAAATCTTGGCAAGCAGATATATTTAAACCTGGTTTTTGCAAATTACAGAGCTGGAATTATATACTGGGGAGATATTGCTCATGCAAATGCAATACTGTGCATTTTGCAGACTGAAGTAATTTTAATAACAAGCACACTTTTTTCTTGACCCCCCACTCCCTAGCCCCAAAAAGGAAACTGTTCTTCAGACAGGATTGCTCTTTGATGAACACAGCAAGTGCTTGTGTTTCATGCACCACCGTCAGAATGAACATTAGTAGAACCCCGAGAGAACCCAGTAAGTGCTGGGATGCGTACTTAGGAAAGAGGATGGTGGAAAAGTGCTTTTTACTTTGTAGAGCAGTGGCATAAGCAACGCAGTAATATCAATCCATTAATGTGAGCAGTGGCACAGTCAAAACAGTTGGAATTAAAGGGTGGAAAATTACAGGCAGGTATTCATGGCCCATAAATGTATATTTATTTAGCTTGGTCTTTCTGATTCCTCTCATAGGGATCCTTTTACAAAGATGCAGTAAAAAAATGGCCTTAGCACGCCCTTTCATGGGTCTTTCCTGCCTAAGGCCACTTTTATTTTAGTCGAAACATGGTCTATTTTCTATTTTTTGTATTAATAGTCACATGCTAATGTTGCCATTAACATGACATTGGGTTGTCTTGCTTTTTTTGTTCTTGCATTGTTTTTTTTTTTCCATTGACCCATTTGTACCGTATGCTCAGTCTCACAGGGGTTTATTACCAGTGCCTTCACTGAGGTTTTATCAAAAATTAGAAACTCATTGTTGGTCACCTCTATTGCAGGGCTGTTACTCTGGAATGCTCTACCAGAGGCACTGTGACTGGAGCAGAGCTCTTCTTCTGAAGGAAGTCAAGTGTGTGTGTTGTTTTTTTTTTTTTAATCTTTATCTTTTATTAACAGTATACCAATTTTACAATGTCAGTGGTGCTTTTTTTTAAACAAGTATTTGGTTGCTCAGTGATTATATATATTGTTTTGTTTATTGCTAACTCCTTATGTTTTACCTGAAAAGTGCCTAAAACATTGATATATAGCATAGAATATTTTTAAAAATAGATAAAAGTTAGCATCTAGCCAGTGGAGAACATTTATAAATTGCTGGAATCAGGGGCGTATCTGGAATCCGGCGGTAGGGGGGCCGGAGCCAGAGAGGGGGGGCACATTTTTGCCTCTCTCCACCCCCCTCCCCGCCATCAACCCTCCCCCGCTGCTTACTTTTGCGTACAACGTGCTGCGACGTCAGACTCCGAACTGGATTCAACGAATCAGCACTGCAGCGTTACTTCCTTGCAGCATGGCCACGGAGGAAGACGAAATATGGAGACTGCGGGTCGGACCTCGGCTGGCGGGGATTGGGGCCCCCACCAGCAAAAGTAAGCAGCGGGGGAGGGTTGATGGCGGGGAGGGGGGCCAGGTCCCTGTGGCCCCACGCAGATACGCCCCTGGCTGGAATAGATACTTAGTCACTAAGTGCCCCTTTTACCAAGCTGCGGCAAAAGGGGGCCTGTGCTGGCATCGGCACATGTTTTTCATGTGTGCTGTAGCCTAGTACAGCGCGAAGGCCCCCTTTTACCGCAGTGGGTAAAAGGGAAGCCTCTCTTTCCTGCAGGAAATGGCTGTGCGGCAAGTAAAGCACTTGCCATGCAGCCATTTCAGAGGGGGGGGGGGCCTTACAAGGGCTCCCATGGTAACTGTAGCACCAGATATGATGGCGTGCTAGAGGTAGAAAGTACTGCCAGGCTGCTGCAGTAGCCTGGCGGTACTTTCTGTTTAGCGAGCGGTAAGCTTGCGTTGGGTTTACCGCTTCTTAGTAAAAGGGACCTAAGTTTTCTCAGAAAACCATATCATAGTGCTGTCATTCCTATTATATTTCACCTTATGAGCTGGTGTTTTGCATTTAAAGTACGAATTATAGTTTATTGGAATTTGATATACCAGCTTTACAAAACTGGCCAAGGCATTTTATAACAAAAGAAAATGAAAAACAAGCAAAAGAATGCCATTATTCAAAAGAAAAGCATTCAAACATTCTGGAGATAAAGGCAAGCAATCCAATGCATATAGGAGGGAAATAAACGCCCTGCCAGCAATCCAGTATAACAGCTGCTTCAAACCGAAGGACTAAAAAGCCAAAGCAAACAAATGGACCTTAAGCAAGGTCTTAAATTTAGGAAAAGACAACTCGGCATAGGTGGCAACTGGAAGGGCATTCCAATTTATCACAACAATGAAAAAGAAAACACGAGTACGTGACCTGTCATACCAGGCATGTGCTAGAGGCAAAACTGAAAGAAGGTAAGCTTAGAAGAGCAGAGCGGGTGAATAGAACAACAAGGAGCATTCAAAGAGCCAAGTTAGGAAAGGTGACAGCATGAAATGCTTTGTGAGTTAAGATTAAAATCTTGTAGGTAAATGGTAACAAACGGAGACCAGTGATAGTGGATAAACAGTGGAACAATATGATAATACTTGTGAGAATGGGAAAGGAAACAGAGAGCAGTATTTTGGAGAGCTTGGAGATGCTTAATAAGGTACTGAGGAAGGCCAGTGTAAATAATGTTACACTAATCTGTGCATGAGAGAAGGGCATGAATTCACAGTAACACCTTTTTCAGGTACATCAGAAGCAAAAAGCCTGTGAGGGAATCCGT
Organism: Microcaecilia unicolor; assembly: GCF_901765095.1. Lineage (NCBI taxonomy): Eukaryota > Metazoa > Chordata > Amphibia > Gymnophiona > Siphonopidae > Microcaecilia > Microcaecilia unicolor. The sequence continues at coordinate 141,380,648 of NC_044034.1, read as the reverse complement.
AGGATGCTAGATCATGAAGGAGCAAAAGGGGCACTCAGGGAGGAAAAAGCCGTAGCAGAGAGACTGAATGATTTCTTTCCTTCAATCTTTACGGAAAAAGATGTAAGAGATCTACCTGTACCAAAGATGGTTTTCAAGGTGATGATGCGGAGGAACTGAAAGAAATCTCAGTGAACCTGGAAGGTATACTGAGCCAAATTGACAACTTAAAGAGTAATAAATCACCTGGACTGGATGGTATACACCCCAGGGTACTGAAAGAACTCAAACGTGAAATTGCTGATATGCTGTTAATCTGTAACCTGTTGTTAAAATTGTTCATAGTACCTGAAGATTGGAGGGTGGCCAATGTAACACTGATTTTTAAAAAGGGTTCCAGGGGTGATCCAGTAAATTACAGATTGGTAAGCCTGACTTCACTGCCGGGCAAAATAATGGAAAGTATTATAAAGAATAAAATTATGGAACATGCAGACAAACATGGTTTAATGGTTTAAAGTCAGCATGGGTTCAGCAAAGGGAAGTCTTGCCTCACCAATTTGCTTCCTTTCTTTGAAGGCATGAATAAACATGTGGATAAAGGTGAGCCAGTTGATGTAGTATATCTAGATTTTCAGAAAGCTTTTGACAAAGTTCCTGATGAGAGACTCCTGAGAAAATTAAAAAGTCATGGGATAGGAAGCATATATATTCAAGGGTCTGTATTGGTAGTTCAACAGTACTGGGCAGCAGCAATTCTCCTCTGCCACCTTGGTTATTCTGCCACCTAAAATGGTTCCTTTATCAGTAGTGATAGTTTCACAGTCATGGAAGGATGTCTCCTAGCTGTAGTATCACAAATCTACCTCTAGGGGGGCTGAAGTGCCATTTTGGATGCTGGTGCTGAACCCATTGGCAGTGTTGGGGGACTGCTGCAGCCTGGGACTAGTGAAATTACCAATGCAGGTAAGTCCTGGGGGATGAGGGGGGCTCTGTGAAGGGCTTTGTAAGGAGGGGAGGGATGTGTCCAGTGGGGGGGTTGAAATGGACTCCAACCTGCAAGGGGGGGGGGGGTTCAGATCAGAAAGGGAGATTCGGATCGGAAGGGGAGCACTACTACAGCTTGGCTATATTTACTTTTTTAGTTATGGTTGGGCTCGTCTGCATTTACTGTGAGTTTATTATTGGTGTTAATACACCATAGGTTCAAAACCTTACCACAGTAGAGAAGGAGCCCTAAGGGTTCTGCAAGTATTATTGAACAAAACGCCTGGTACTTTATAAACTGTGCATGCTTCAGGAGCTGCTCTCTTTAATGAAATGAGTGCACAAGCTGGATTTAATGCTTGTCACATCTCCCCTCTGCAGAAAGGCAAAGTTGTAATAGGTATAGAAGTGATCTGCCCTTTCACCCTTAGCATTCTTCTTTCCTCACAGAACAAAAATCACTGTAATCCCTGTTTTTAAATAGATCTGTGTTGGTTTTTGAATGTTATAAATCCAGCATCTTTTGCAAGACCGGCCTTTTTAAAATATTAATAATAATAAACACTTTTAAGAGGTGTTTTATTGCCTGTTTCTAGGTATATACTAGCATTTCTGATCAGTAAATTGCTTTAATTTCTGTTTTGCTTGTTTACTTCAGATTTGCATGTGGTCATTTAGTGTTCATATCTGTGCATAACAGCTACCATTTCCCAAGCAGGTCTTAAAAAATAAAGGACTAGATTTTATATATCACACCTAAAAATTCAGTGCTGAAATGAATTTTGCTTAAGCTCATTCTAAAGAGTACGCCTTAATTTAGGTGTACTTTTTAGAATAAGCCTAGATTTCTGCGCGGTTCCTAGAATGGCGCCGAAGGCTGGTCTGTGCGACTAAATTTAGTCATGGGCAGTTACGCCAAGTAAAACCTGGTGTAAATGCTGACACCTAAATTATGCGCAGAACAGGTGTATTCTATAACCACGTGCATAGGTATTACAAATGCCCATGATCTGCCCATTCCACACCCATAACCATGCCCCCATTTCAACTATGTGACTTAGAATTTACGCACAGCACGTTATAGAATATGCTTAGACAGTCTGTATGTAAATTCTAATTAATGCCAATTTGTGTCAATTGTTAATTGGCAATTATCAATGCTGATTGGCTTGTTCAGCAATTAGGTTATGCGCATTGTCATGGAATACATTTTGATTTCTGTGTAGAAATATCTGTGCGATATGCAGAATCTGGGGGGGAAAGTGTATAGATTCTGTTTCTACTACTGGGGTAGTTAAGAGGCCTTTTGAGAAAGTTGGCATTACACAAAAAAAGGGAGAAACCCTTCTTGGATAAACTTTATGAACTTCTGAGATTTATGGGTGAAGAGAGAATGTGAGAAGAGGGTAGATAAGGAGCTGTCCATTTTTTGAACAGCTAAATACTGTCTATTTGGAAAGACAAGGATTTGGTTTAAAGCGGAATATAAATGTATTTTTTAATTCAATATTATTAGTACTGGTTAGTATATCACAGGCTTCTGGTGTCTCTATGGAGTACACTGTGCTTCCATTCTCAGGATTACTTGCAGGATCCGAAATTCTAACATAGCTAGTGATTGAAACGGAGCCAAATGTTTCACTGGCTCTCAGCCCAGTCACTGAATAATATGCAGGATCTTCCAAATAAAAAGAAAAGGCCTGCTTTTTCTCTCACTGCCGGAATTTCCTTTGCAAGGGGATTTTACTGTTTCTAGAAGTAGCCAATAAGCATAACCGTATTTGCGGTCATTGAGTCTATACAATCCTGGTTGCAGAAAAAGGTCTCAGACCAGCAAAAATGTTTGCATAGTAAATTGCTCAACCATATTAAAGGCAACGAGTAGAGTCCGACAGCTGTACTGGGCATGTAGTTTTGGAAAGATGCTATTCTTTGTTCTCCTGGATGCTTAATGGACCCTACCTTTGTAATTTGGTGTCTTGTCTTTTCATTAGCACAGCAGAGCAGATTCACTGAATTATGCTGATAAAATCTTTTTTTTAAGTACTGTAGGAATTTCAAGGACTCTATTCCACTTTATGTAGTAGAAATGGTCAATGGTTAACTATTTGGAGATAGGCATAGTATTTTTTTTTTTTTTGTCATATTGCAGAAGAGATTTTTAGAGAGAAGAATTCTGTTTTATAGAGATTTCCTCCTGTGTATACATTTTTCCAGAGTATTATTATTAACATTTGTATAACACTACCAGATGCACGCAGCGCTGAACACCTGACATAGAGAGACAGTCCCTGCTCAATAGAGCTTACAATCTAAAAATAATACAAACACACAATTAAGGGCAAGGGAAGTACTGGGTGAGAAGGAACAAGGGGAGGTAATTGAGTAGTAGCTAGGAGCCAAAAGCAGTGGTGAAAAGGTGGGTTTTTAGCATTGTTACTACTACTACTTAACATTTCTAAAGCGCTACTAGGGTTACGCAGCGCTGTACAATTTAACATAGAAGGACAGTCCCTGCTCAAAGAGTTTACAATCTAAAGGACAAGTGAACAGTCAGTCCGATAGGGGCAGTCAAATTGGGGCAGTCTAGAGTAATGGAAGTATAAATTTGTCATGTGAACTAGGGAATAATCTCTATTGGGTGTTACAGTAATTTTGATGTTCTCTCCTTGTACAGGCGGCCTATCACACCAAAGTTCTAGATTGTCTTTTAAGTAAAATGCATAATTTTGGATATTTAAAGTTGTTTGTGTTTACTATAAAAATATCTGTAGGTTAAGAGAGGTTCATACTGTCACACAAAACACCACACAGCTGACTGATGAAACTACCTTCAGGGCAATGATACAAATCGAAGTAAGCTATGAGTTTGTGTCCGTATTCTCGATACTGCGCCCAAATTAGTGTGTGCCCAAGATGTGCATGAAATTAATCAAGTATTAATTCAGTTAACATCAATAACTAAACCCATTATGGTCTTAAGGAGAGTAACTCTCTTAATCCCTCTTGTAAAACTCTGGCCAGATTGAGCACTTTTTAAAAATCTGTATGTGCTACTGAGGAGGTGTAAAACTCGGCATGGAGCATTTTCCTGTACATTTATCTTCCCTATGTGAAATGGAGAAACGTGTAGATTTTAGTCCCGCTAAACTGTGCCCTCTTTGAAATCTGAATGTAGTGTTGATCTCCATGTGTTAAATAGAGGCTGAAATTGGGTTTTTACATGTCTAAATTTTGAATCAGACTTCTGAACTAAGCCTTTACATTTTTTTGGAGTAAAAGCTGTGCCTCTCTTAGTATATAACCTTTGTCCTGTTTCACATATATCGAGTTGATATTTGCATGTGGTGCTGAAGAGAGTAATCCCAACAGTGTCCTAGTTTACATTTTCAAAACACTTACACTTACAAAATTCCATAGGTTACTATGGGGCTCATTTTCAAAGTGCTTAGACTTACAAAATTCCATAGGTTGCTGTGGAACTTTTTAAGGCTAAGTGCTTTGAAATGTACCTCCTCGGCTCATATTGGTGAGTAACTCTAATGAATTTCTAACTCTTTACCACTAAAGGAAAGAAACCAGAATTTTTTTTTTTTTTTTTTTTACTTCAGCCAGATCAAGCTTCCTACTTCTTTGGAGGTGTGATCAGAATACAAATGTACATTCAGTGTACTGGTATTATTAAGCTAACTGTGATCTTATTTGTGTCCTTGAAGAAATCTATGCGGTGGATTTCCTTAGAAGGAACTGGAAAATACTTTACTTTTCCATTCTTTTCTACTAAAAAAAAAATTGTTGGAAAGACAATGTCTGTTTTGGGGCAAAGAGGATCTTCATCTTTTGTTGTGTTCATGAGTCCTCAGTCAGCTGGGTTATGGTAACATGTTAATGATTGGTATTACTTTACTTGAGTTAAAGTGATTACAGCTTGTTTAGAATACCAACCTTAAGATGCTATGCATTGCGTCGAAATCTGATCACGTCTACCTCCTGCTAGCACAGCTTCATCGTTTCCCGGTAAGTTTCAGAATGAAATTGAAAATCTTAACCACGGATCTTAGTTAGCACCCCATTTACTTGGCAGATTGCTTCATTTCATACTCTCCAGCTCAATCCTTAAGATCTTCCAATTGTAGCTGACTACTCATCCCCTCTCCTTGTAAAATCCACTTAGAATTTACTAGCCACATCTCTATGTTAGCAGGTGCTATGCAACTCTGTTCGAGAAGAAATAAAAAACATTGTCACCAACACTCAGTTTAGAAGTAAATTAAAAACATGGCTGTAGATGCAGATTTTGGGGTTCAAGTAGTACATAGTGTGTTAGTTTCAGCACCTCTGTCCTGAATTCCCTTCTGTGCCCATTTCCATGTGGTGGTTCTTTTAATTGTAATATATTTTTAACCTTCTGTATGATCCTATTATCTTGTCTGGTGTTCCCTGTTGATTTTTTTTTATTTAGCATAAATCACCTCATCGTTTCTAAAGCTCGAATATCACATGATTAAAATCAAATTCAAAATAATGGGACCAACTTTGGTGTGGGAGGAAATTCAGCAAGAGGACAAAGAGTTTGAAAATGAGCCAGCTTTGGTCAGAAGTTCAAGAGAAATAAAGTGCACCCCCTCCACCACCAAAAAAAGGCCTAATAAATTTATATTGGAGAGGGAATTCCAGCAGTTGCAGCATAGAAACATTGGAGAAGAGACGGCTGAGGGGAGACATGATAGAGGTATATAAAATAATGAGTGGAGTGGAACAGGTGGATGTGAAGCGTCTGTTCACGCTTTCCAAAAATACTAAGACTAGGGGGCATGCGATTAAACTACAGTGTAGTAAATTTAAAACAAATCGGAGAAAATGTTTCTTCACCCAACGTGTAATTAAACTCTGGAATTCATTGCCGGAAAATGTGGTGAAGGCGGTTAGCTTAGCAGAGTTTAGAAAGGGGTTGGACGGTTTCCTAAAGGACAAGTCCATAAACCGCTACTAAACGGACTTGGAAAAATCCAAAATCCCAGGAATAACATGTATAGAATGTTTGTACGTTTGGGAAGCTTGCCAGGTGCCCTTGGCCTGGATTGGCCGCTGTCGTGGACAAGATGCTGGGCTCGATGGACCCTTGGTCTTTTCCCAGTATGGCATTACTTATGTACTTATGATACATTGAAGCATAGTAGTTAGGGAATTGATCCTTTCAGACTGCTCCTCCCCTCTCCTCTCCTCTCCTCTCCTCTCCTCTCCTCTCCTCTCCTCTCATGGTCACAAACAGAAAAAAGAGCCAGTGCAGATATATGAAGAACACATGCAGATGCAAACACAGGTGCAAAGAGGCTGGAAATAGTTTTCATTTCATGGTGCAGACTTTGCATGCTTCCCTACCACACTCCTTTCCCATGCTGCCACATCATGTTCCTGCTGGCTGGTGCTTAGTGATTCTGATGTGTTTTTCTTTGTTAAATTCTGCTGTGAAAACTAATGGCTGAACCATATAGAGAGATTTTTGATTTAGCTCATACCATTTCAGCAAGATACATTTAGGTAGAATAAGTATTTTTGTGTCCCCAGAGATCCTAAATCAAAATTTGTGCCTGAGGCAATGGAGAATTAAGTGATTTGCCTAAGATTACAAGGAGCATTGGTGTGATTTGAACCCAGGCTTCCCTGGATCATAGCCCACTGCTCTGACTGTTAAGTTACCCCTTTGTGTACAGCGGATCTAATAACTGAACTATGTAGTTTGCTACTGCTTGCTATTTCTACTGTTAACTTGTGATGGAGAAGCATGAAAATTTACGGTGGCTATGGGTCAGTGGCACCTATAGTTAAACCGTAAAATTCATCATTTGAATTAGTTGACAATAAACTGTAGTGGTTTGTAGGGATGTGCACTTGTCAGCATGTCTTTGATTTGTTTGGGTGCCTTAAAAATGTTTGTATGCGCAAATTGCTTGTATACCTTTTGAGGCAGACGGTGAAAAAAAACCATGAAAATCACAAAAACTTTTTAAAATTTAATTTTCAAGCTTATTCATAGTTGATATACTGCTGAGCAAGAAATATCCTTAGCGGTTTACGATAAGAGAGGAAGAAAAAAGGATGGAATGGATGGGTAAATAAGATACAAATGCAATTAGAGTTTAGACTAAGGGCCCCGTTTACTAAGCCGCACTACAGGCGCATTAGTGCTTTTAGCGTGTGCTGACCATTAGCGCGAGCTAACTATGTAGCGCCCACAATATTCCTATGGGCACCTACACAACACGGGCTAATTTTTTGCATGTGCTAAAATCGCTAGCGCACATTAGTAAACAGGGCCCTAAGTTACAAGGATATAGGTTCCAGCTTTTACAGTTTCCTCAGTATCTTGGGCTCCACCCATCAAGCGGCCAATTACTAAAATTCTATGAGTCAAATACATTTTGAAACAGGTATGTCTTTAGGTTGCTTTAATTCATTTAAATAAGTATCTTGTCTTAGATAGAGAGGGAGACAGCTCCAAAGAGTTGGGGTTACTATGCTGAAAATTGCATGTTGGATTGTATTTAGCCTAATTTGTTTAAAAGAAGGTACTGACAAAATATTTCAGTGAGCAGATTGGAGGGCTCTAGCGGGGTTGTACGGTATCGAGAAGTGTGATAGGAAATCAGGTCATTCCTGTATATTGTATGTTATGGACCAAAGTCAAAATTTTGTAGATTATTCTTGCTGGAGAAGTGGAGTCGTGGTCAAATTTTATGGAAATATTTTTAAACAAATATGAGGAATAGTTAAGCTCTAGACCTCGCTACTAGAGGATGTGGCTACAGCGATTAGTGAATCTGGGTTTTAAAAAAGGTGTGTGCAAGTTCCTGGAGGAAAAGTCCATAGTCTGCTATTGAGACAGACATGGGGAAGCCACTGCTTGTCCTGGGATTGGTAGAATGGAATGTTGCTATAATTTGGGTTTCTATCAGATACTTGTGACCTGGATTGGCTACTGTTGGAAGCAGGATACTGGGCTAGATGGACCAGTGGTCTGACTCAGTATGGCTATTCTTATGTTCTTAATTTTACTTCAGTTTTCTTCATCATTTGGAGATGTCCGAGTCCCTGGATTGGAGGCAAGTGCATGTACCAGTGCCTGTATTACATTTGGGTGGAGTAGATGACATACAGAACAAATTAACTTTAGGTTAAAGAAACACGTACTATGAGATAATATATGTTTGAAATATCAGTTCAGAAGCTGATATCACACCTAGTATTTTGATACTTGAAACAAATGGTATCCGAGTTCCGTTGATTTTGGCCGTTCTATATTTGGAAATATAATTGCCTTTGGTTTTCCTCTAATAAACTAAAACTCAGCCCAGACAATCTGCAATTTGTGATAATTTTTCATTAAGAGTGCTTTTGTTTGGTGGACTAGAGAGGTCAAGAATGGTTGAATTAAACCTGCTAATGGTAGTATGAAAATGTTAAATAGATTCTATGCCAAAACAGATCCTTGAGGCATTTCACAGATGGAATAATGTAACCTGGATCGATGATAAATATGAGTGAAACTATTGGAAGACTATTCCAGTTGCAAAAAAATAATGGGCCCTGCTTCAGATAACTCAAGCTAATCTTTAGTAAAAGATCCCCCCCCCCCGTTTGCAGTTGTCCATTCTGTCTGACTTTCACATCTCCATAAACCTAAGTATTCTTTTTTTTTTAATGCAAGCTTTTTAAAAGAAGAGAAAACAGATGTCTGTTAATTATGAAAGAAGTTAGAAGTAGAATAGGATTCTCTAGGAAATTCTGATTATAACCACTGATCCTAACATCAAGCAGCTTGCAGAGTGTCCTGGGCTAAAGTCATGCCTGCATGTCACATTGATCCATACACAAGCATTTTTACAATCACTGTAACGTAGGGTCTTCCTTACTATATCATGCATTTTATGCCTTTTTCCTCAAATTCTTAAGGCGGGGGTGTGCTTCATGCTTCAGCCACTTTCTACTGTGGCTGAAAAATGGTCACATACTAATTTCCCCATTAGCGCGTGGCCATGGCCATTACCACCAAGTTCACTTACCACCACCTATTTAGGAGGCAATAAGAGCTCCCGCACTACTCCCTTACTAATAGGGTAACACGCAGTAATGTGCCTGCACTACCCGATTAGCGCAGGCATGCCCATTCTGTGCCCTCAGACACACCTCCCGTGGCAAACAAAATAAAAAATATTTTTTACTATGGGAGTAGTGCGTGCTGCTGCCCAAACTACCATGGTACTGCCTTCTTACCGTGGGGTAGGCCCGTGTGTGGCCAACCAAGCCTTAGTGAACGGGCCCCTGTATGAGGCCATTATTTTATTTTTTTAATTTATTTTTAATACATTTGATTACCTGTTTGCATATTGATCAAGGAACAACTTTCAAAAAGTTCAAAGACTAGGGGGCACTCAATGAAGTCTGCTATTGAGATAGACACGGGGAAAGCCACTGCTTGTCCCTGGGATCAGTAACATGATTCTTGCTGCTATTTGGGATTCTGTCAGGTACTTGTGACCTGAATTGGCAACTGTTGGAAACAGGATACTGGGTAACTGGACCATTGGTCTGACCCAGTATAGCTATTCTTATGTTCTTCTGCTAAAGGTTATATTGTTAATATGTTTTATATTTTAACAAGAACAATACATGCTGGAAACCAATCAACAGCGACCTCAGTTATCCTTAGCAGATAAACAAATGTTCTTTGCCAGCCACTTTTCTAACTGTGACCTTTGGTAGTACCAATTTTCACTTCAGTCCGAAAAAAAAAATTGGGAGTCATTTTCTGTGTAATCTTGTGTTTTGGACCACAGACAGCAGCTGTTTCTAGAGAAACATCTGCTGCGTGCAGACATCTTAGTTGCATCCTTTTCTGCCATGAAAGGATTTTTAGAGAATGGTAATTCTATTTATAATGATTTACTTAAGAATTTGCATAATTGGCTGCAGTCTGTCTCAAATGGTGCAGCTAGAATAGTCAGTTGGAGCTCTAGCTGAGTCAAGGTTTCTCTGTTACTATTTTTTGCTTTATTATTTGCTTGTTGAATTTCATATCATGCTTAAACTGCTGGGCCTTTCAATGGTGATTTTTGTTTGTGTTTGTGGGCCCTGAAGTTAATATGGGGGGGACACTAGGCAGTGCAGATGTTGACACCACCTCTAGTTCTCTTCTCATTGGGTTGTGCTGCTGCCATTGACTAGGTGGGTCTGACTCCAGGTTGAAGGGGCCTCAGTCCACCCATGGCTATGCACCTGTCTTTCAGAACAGTGAAGGAGTGGCCTAGTGGTTAAGGTGGTGGACTTTGGTCCTGGGGAACTGAGGAACTGAGTTCGATTCCCACTTCAGGCACAGGCAGCTCCTTGTGACTCTGGGCAAGTCACTTAACCCTCCATTGCCCCAGGTACAAATAAGTACCTAAGCCGCATTGAGCCTGCCATGAGTGTGAAAGCGCGGGGTACAAATGAAACAAAAAATAAACAGTGGCAATTTCTCACAGGCAGTATTCAGATTGAGTGGCACTTTTTCTTTAGACCGCTCCCTTAAAGGTATATAAGCAGGTTGATGGCAACTCTGTTTCACAGTACTTTGAATACCTTTAGTGGGTGGGTCTCATGGGACATTGCTGCTCATGTTGATTGATGCTTATGAGGAGGGGCCTCTAAATGATTGGTTGCTCTGGCAAGTTCATAATCTTGGTCTGAATATAACATCAGACACTTCAGTTACACCTGATCATGACAGCTCTATCTCTGGAGAGGAAGCAGTTTTAGTCACAGGGTTTACTCACTTATAGCTTGTTGCTCATAGATTAGAGTATTTCCACAAGAACCCCGAGTCTCATTACTAGGATAGTTACCTTTATCGCTGCAAACCCTTCTCCATTCCCAGCCCCAAGAATGCATTCACTCAGTCCAGTGCTTATTTGTACTCTCATTAAAAACCATTATTGATTTACCTGTGGAAATGCTTTTGAAAACTACTTTCTAGGTTTTATTGTGTGGTGGCTGAAACTTCCTCTCCTTTGAGGTAGGTAGTTCTGGTTTGTGATTTCACTTAAGTGTGCTGTTTTTGGTAAAGATGGGTCTGCTATTTTGAGCATTTCTGTGCTCAATGGAAAGAATCGTTAATCCTGTGCAGTGCTTTAGGTCTCTCTCCCATCAGACTATTTGTGCAGATTTCCGGTACCATTATGTGGTGCTATACCCCCACCTGACTGATGTGCATATGCCTTTCCAGGCTGGTGTTGGTTAATGCTTGATCAGTCTGCAACAAAGTCATGGTTATATCTACCTTGCTAGTTGATCAGAAGCCTTCCATACTGGAATAATGGAAACTTGGCTGATACAGTGATCACAAACTACATCCTACCCACCTTTGTTTGCAGGTTTTCATAATTTCTTTGGGGCAGGGTCCAAAGTGTAGTTATAATAATTACATGACAGGATCTGGACTTTTCTTCTATACCTATGCAGTCACTTACTAGCTTGGCTATTTGAATAGCATTGTTCACTGACCCTCTGGGGAATGAGACATAAGGTCACACGGTGTGTCCATGGCAAAAGCAAGGTGTGATCCCTGGCTTCCTTCATTCTTGGCCCATTGCTGTAAGCACTAGGCCAGTTCTTCTCCCCCATCATAAGGATCTCATTAGATCTGTAGTAGTTCATTTAGATCTTTTGATTAGAGAGGTGTGGTAGCTGTGTTAAGTCCACTTTTAAAGGTAATCAATAGAAATACAACAAAAGAAAACGTGGAAAAGAAAATAAGATGATACCTTTTTTTATTGGATCTTTTGATGAATCTGCAGTAGCATTACCAATTTTAGAAACAGTGCTCAAAAACAACCTATTGGGTCTCCCTTCTATTCTTTTTTCTCTGTTGCATTAAAACATACCTTGTGCAAAGGTAGCAAAAGGCATGTTAATAAGTATTGAGCTAAAGCAGTTTCTATCCTCCCTGTCTAGGCTTTGATAATTTTTCTTTACCTTTCTGTACATGTGTAAGGATCTAGGGGCTAGTTTTAGTCATAATACCCCCCCCCCCCCCCCCCCCCCCCCCCCCCCCGCTCCTTAGGATTTTCTAGATTTGCGAGTAAGGTCCTTCTTACCTGATGTTAATTGCTTTATTCCTGAGCATGAAGTCCTTCGGACCTGTGGAATCAGCAATAAGTAGTGCTATGTTTGCCTTGGATCTGTGCTCAGTTTTTGTACTTAGACTATAAGGAGATGTAGCTGATACGTTGTTAGGCATCATACAGGCTTCCATAACTCAAGGTGAAATGCCAGCAGCCCTTAAGTGATGGCATTCACCCTCTGCTCAAGAGATCCCTTTCTTGACTTCAGCAGCCCTTTGTTGTCCTATCTCAGTTTGCTATGTTTGACCAGTTGGTGCTGACTCAGCTCCAGACTGTTAGCCATTCTGTTATGAGAGAATTAATTTCCCTTTTTGTTTTAAGGTCATTGCACTGGTATAAGTGTAAGAAAAAGTGAAATATTTTCATTCTTTACATATTTTAATGTATTGTGGGCATTTAGGATCCATTAAAAGAAAGCTCTACTGATTCTGTCATTTTAAAGTTAATGAATCCCTACCTTAGATATATTTTATTCCTTTGGGATCCAGAGTTTAGCTTTTAGGTAAAATTAGAATTACAATGTGCTTTATTAAAAGGAATAGAACACAGGCCAAATTGCTGCTAATTAATGAATTGCATGTAAAAACTAATTCTGCCGTAATGTTAAAGTGCTAATTACATTTTTTCACCAATATGGAAGGGCAGTTAAGATATAAGAAGGTGTTTAATTTCACCAAAGATGAGTTATTCATAGCGAACTACTGCAGTGCGGTGTAAGATGGACTTTAAAGATGGCGGATCAGTGAATATGAACAGGAACCCATGGCTCTTTTCTTAAACGATTACACTACTGAACTCCTAATTAGTTTGTAAACTTTTTCATTTTTAACCATAGTCCAGATGATGTATTAACAGCTTTTAGTCAGACATCACAGTAAATAATAAAGACAGATTTCATTTTCACCTATATCAGTGTAAAGTGCATTAGGCTGAGGATACCATCCATAACCCATGTCTCGGTGACACACATATAATCCAATTTACAATCCATAATCAGATGTCTGACCATATCAGCCTTATTCACAAGTGAACAAATGTTAACAAGCCCAAACTGTACCACCTCCTTCATCCTCACCTCTGTTGTTACAAGCATGCAGTAGTAGAACCCTCTAAACTGCCACACCTGTAACAGCTTCCTAGCCCTAGCAACTTCAACTAACTCGCCATCACAGCATAGCTTTTCTGCTCCTCTCATAAACGAATTATCTGTCTTTTATAACAGGAAAAGCAATTAAAGGTGAGACCAATCAAATACAGTGGTCCAGGTGGCAACAGTCATACCAAAGGGGTAAGCCCTTTTGGCACTGCACTGTCTGAAGTAGCGTGTATAGGCACAGTTCAGTAACACCACGAGGTGTGGAGCTCACCATCTCCTGAACTTGAGGAGGAAAACCTACAGCGCTTCACAAAATACAAGTTGATGAATAACAGCAGAACAGAGCATTTAATTCCTGTATGATTTTACCATGATATTTAAATGTTGAAAGTTATACTTACAGTGTTCATCCCTCAAAAAGTGCAAAAGCCTAATATTCAGCAGCAGTCACCTGGTTATCAGGCTGCTACCTTGATAGATGCCACTGATTAGGGCCTTACCTGGATTTACAATGACATTCTCCAGATAATGCCACTGAATATCTCTGCAGACTGCCTCGTCGCTATCCGGATCATAGGCTCCAACTTTTCAAAATGATTGGGGTGCTAAACCCAATGGAAATTACTTTTCCCTGGCCACAATCGAGGAAATTTATTTCAATATTTGGGGTGCTCAAGCACCCTCAGTGCTAGGGTGGGTTGGGAGTGGAGCTAGGAGAGCCGCAGTATTAGGTTATCCATCCAGATAATTTAGAACAGCAAGAAAAAGCTGTTGTAAGTTATCCAGATGGTTGTCTGGGTAATGGCACTGAATATCGATGTTAACTGGATAATCACAGCTCTGCTAACTACACCAGATACTCAGTGTCAATATATGGAGAGCAGCTGAATATTCAGGTGTAACATCAAACACCACAGCACGTGGTTACAAGAATCGTTGACTGTGGAGTTTGAATAAACACTGTCATCGCATAGGAGTTGAGTCATACTTAGAAACGTAGGAGCATGATGGCAGATAATAGCCAAATGGCCATCCACAGCAATCATTATCTCCTCCTTTCCCTAAGAGATCCCAAGTGCCTGTCCCATGCTTTCTTAAATCCAGACACAGTCCTTGTCTCCATTCATCCACCACCCTTTCTGTGAAAAAGTGTTTTTCCTTAGATTGACTGAGCCTATAACCTCTGCCCTCTCATTCCAGAGTTTTTCTTCATTTGAAAGAGTCTCACCTCCTGTACATTAATGCTACAGAGGTATTTAAAAATCTCTATCATATCCCCTCTCTCCCAATGTAAAGGGAATGGGACTTGATATACTGCCTTTCTATGCTTTTTGCAACTACATTCAAAGTGGTTTACATAGCATATACAGGTACTTAATTGTACCTGGGGCAATGGAGGGCCAAGTGACTTACCCAGAATCATAAAGAACTGCGTTTGGACTTGAACCCAGTTCCCCAGGAGCAAAGTCTGCTGCACTAACCACTAGGCTACTCCTCCACTCCAAATTGAGAGCCTTAAGTCTGTCCCCATGTGCTTTATGACAGAGACCACTAACCAGTTTTGTAGCTGCACTCTGGACTGACTCCATCCTGTTTATATCTTTTTGAAGGTGGATTTTCAAAATTGCACACAGTATTCTAAATGGGGCCTCACCAGAGACTTAAACAAAGGCAGTGGTGATCCTAGGTCGGCTGCCACCTGGGGCGGGTCGCCGCTACGCACCCCCCCCCCCCCCCCCCGGGGTACAACAGTGTCCATCCCCCCAGGGTGCAGCACGGCCCCCCTCCCCGGCGCATCAAGCCCCCCCCCCCCCCCAGGGTGCATTCCTGGCTGCTGGAGGGTGCAGAGAGCAGCCGCACACCTGTCGGCTCCACTGGCTCCCTCTGCCCCGGAACAAGAAGTA
This sequence comes from Microcaecilia unicolor, assembly GCF_901765095.1. Taxonomy (NCBI): domain Eukaryota; kingdom Metazoa; phylum Chordata; class Amphibia; order Gymnophiona; family Siphonopidae; genus Microcaecilia; species Microcaecilia unicolor. Next base: position 141,365,523 of record NC_044034.1, on the reverse strand, counting down.
ACCTGTTCCAGGGCAGAGGGAGCAGGGAACCAGTGGAGCCGACAGGCACGCGGCTGCTCTCTGCACCCTCCAGCAGCCAAGAATGCACCCGGGGCAGACCGCCCCCACCGCCCCGCCCTTGCTACGCCACTGTACAAAGGTACTATAACCTCTTCTGCTGGCCATTCCTCTCCCTATGCACCTAAGCATCCTGTGTTGGCGTTGACTATCACCTTTTCTACCTGTTTAGTCACCTTGAGATCATTCAACACAACAGTGGCATAGCCAGACAGCCAGTTTTGGGTGGGCCTGAGCCCACAAAATTTTCTCTGCCTCACCCTATCCCCACCTCAAAATATAAATACTTTAGCTAATGAGGATCCCCATGCTCTGTCAGCTGAAGACTTTCTCTGAAGGTGGCCAGAACTCTCTCTTACCAAACTTGGCAGGCAGCAGCAATGACCCTAACCCATTGATGCCAGCACCCCACACATGCATAGTTGTCAGTGGCTCAAGGATGCTGTTGCCAACTGCAGAGCTTGGTAGAAAGGAGTTCTGGCCATCTTTGGAAGCGGTCTTTAGCTGGGGATGCTTAGGGATCCTCACCAGCTATACAGCAGGGGTCAGGACTGGTGTTAGACCTGCTTGGGCCCAGGTCAGAAAAGTAAAGGTGGGCCCCTCTCCTCTCTGCCCCCCCCCCTCCAATTTCCTACCTGCCATTACTATCACATCAACAGACCTTCACCAAATACAGATCAAGGGATCACAAATTAGAAATAAAAATATTTAGACAAAAATTGAATGGGAACCCCAAGAAGTTAAACTTGGCATTACTGCACCACTAGAGACGTAAAACAGAAATGCATTTCCTTTTTTACTGAACACAATACAAAGACATTTGCTATGCACATTTCCAAAAGCTAACATATTCCATTTAAAACATTCAAAATAAAATGCTTTGTTTCCAACTTTGTTGTCTGGACATTTTATTTTTCCATCTTGCTGGTTCCAGTTTCTCTTTTCTGCTTTCCTGTCAGTCGTCTGCTAATTCTTCTTCAAGTGGCTGCAGTCCATTTGTCTTTTCTCCTACATAAGTACATAAGTATTGCCATACTGCGACAGACCAAAGGTCCATCAAGTCCAGTATCCTGTTTCCAACAGTGACCTATCCAGGTCACAAATACCTCGAAAGATCCCAGAAAAGCTCAATACATTTTATGATGCTTATCCCAGAAATAAGCAGTATATTTTCCCAAGTCAATTTAATAACAGTCTATAGATTTTTCCTTTAGGAAGCCGTCCAGACCCTTTTTAAACCACCTTTACCACATTCTCTGGCAACGAATTCCAGAGTTTAATTACACGTTGAGTGAGGAAATATTTTCTCTGATTCGTATTAAATTTACTACTTTGTAGCTTCATCACATGCCACCTAGTCCTAGTATTTTTGGAAAGAGTAAACAAACAATTCACATCTACCCGTTCCACTCCACTCATCATTTTATAGACCTCTATTATATCGCCCCTCAGCCGTCTCTTCTCAAAGCTGAAGAGCCCTAGACGCTTCAGCCTTTCCTCATAGGGAAGTCGTCCCATCCCCTTTATCATTTTCGTCGCCCTTCTCTGTACCTTTTCTAATTCCACTATATCTTTTTTGAGATTCGGTGACCAGAATTGAACACAATATTCGAGGTCCGGACACACCATGAACTGATACAAAGGCATTATAATGTCCTCACTTTTGTTTTCCATTCCTTTCCTAATAATACCTAACATTCTCTTTGCTTTCTTAGCTGCCGCATCACACTGAGCAGAGCATTTCAACTTATCATCAACAACAACACCGAGATCCCTTTCTTGGTCGGTGACTCCTAATGTGGAGGCTTGCATTACGTAGCTATAATTCGGGTTCCTCTTTCCCACATGCATCACTTTGCACTTGCTCACATTATATGTCATCTGCCATTTAGACGCACAGTCTCCCAGTCTCGTAAGGGCCTCTTGTAAGTTTTCTCAATCCTCTCGCGATTTAACAACTTTGAATAACTTTGTGTCATCAGCAAATTTAATTACCTCACTAGTTACTCCCATCTCTAAGTCTCCCCTGTCTGTTCCCTCACTACTCCTGCTCTGATATATTGATCATTCCCTTTTAGCTCTTTCCTGCCTCACTATCACCCTTCTCCTCCTTTTTACTTTTCAACTGCCTATCAAATTTCCATCTTCTTCTTTCAGCCACTAGCTCCCATTCCCCATCTCACTCTTTCCCCAGCCCTACATTCTCTTTCATCTTCAGTCTACTTTCCATAGCCATATTTCTACCCTCTGTAATCACTATCCTCTCATTCATTTCCTTGCCACCTCCTCCACCTGGCCTCTCCCATAGAGTTCCACCATTCCTATCATCTTCCTCCCTCCACCCTTCTAACCAGCATCTGATCCATCTTCTTCCCCTCCTCCCATCTCCCGCATGGTCCAGCATTTTTCCCTCTTTCTCACCTCATCCTCCTGTGTACCTCTCCCTCCCTCTCATCCACCCCCACGTCCAACATCTCCCCCTCTCATTCCCAATGTCCACCATCTCTCTTCCCCCTCCCTTGTGTTCTGGGTCCAACATCTCTTTCCCCTTCCCTTGCAGCATCTCTCCCTTCTTTACCATCATGTCCAACATTTCTCCCTTCCCTCCAGTCCTTTGTCTAACATTTCTCCCTCCCCATGTACCATTTCTTCCTCCTTTTCACCCCTATGTTCAACATTTCTCCCTCTCTCGCCTCCTATCCCCTTTCTATTGGCACGTCTCACTCTCCTCCATCTCATATGCAAGATTTCTCCCTTCTCACTCCTCTACTCCTGTGCTGCATCTCTCCCTTCTCACCCCTCTACTCCTTTACTGCATCTCTCCCTTCTTTCCTCATGCAGCATCTTTTCCCATCTTCCCTCCCTCGTGCAGTATCTTTCCCCTATGTTTCCTCCCCCCATGCAGCATCTATCCCCCATCTTCCCTCCCCTGTACAGCACCTTTCCCCCATCTTCCCTCCACCATGCAACATCTTTCCCCCACCCCATGCAGCATCTTTCCCTCCATCTTCCCTTACCTCAAGCAGCATCTTTCCCCATCTTTTGCCCCTTCCCTTCTCTTTCCTATCCCATCCACAACTCTCCTTCTCGTGCTTCTATGGGTTTCCGGCAGCGGCAGTGATTTCCACATGCTGCCTGCTGCTCAATGACCTCCTTGCAACCACTAAGTGCTAACCCGTAAGCCTGTCCTCTGCCACATCTTGGCTGGGCAGAAACCGGAAGTTGTGGCAGAGGAGAGGCTTCTGAGTTAGCGCTTAGCGGCTGCAAGGAGGTTGTTGAGCGGCAGGCAGCATGTGGGAATCGCTATGAGCCTGCGACCAGTGGAAGCTGCCTGCTTTAGGGACCTCTACTGGGTGGGCCTGACCCCAGACTGGGTGAGCATGTCTACACCCCTTTGACACAATCACCCCAAGTCTCGCTCTTCTTTTGTACACAGAAGTACTTCACTCCATATACTATACCATTCCCTTGAACTTTTGCAACCTAAGTGTATGACCCTGCATGTCTTAGCATTAAATCTGAGTTGCCAATTGCTGGATCACCCTCTGGGGTGTCCACCGTATTACAGAGTTTGGTATCATCTGCAAAGAGACAAACCTTACCAGACAGTCCTGCAATATCACTCACAAAGATGTTAAAAAGAGCCAGCCCAAGGACCGATCCCTGTGGTACACCACTAATAACAGTCCTATCCTCAGAACAAGTTTGATTTACCACTACCCTCTGTCTCCACCCACTTAACTAGTTTTTAACCAAGTCAGTCACTTTAGGACCCATACCGAGGGCACTCAGTTTATTTATTTGGCATATAAAGGGAAAGGGAAATGGGACTTGATATACCGTCTTTCTGAGGTTTTTGCAACTACATTCAAAGCGGTTTACATATATTCAGACTGCAATAGTATGATTGTTTAAAAAAGAAAGAACTTAGAATACTATAACTTCTTTAATGATAGCAGCTGGGTATGAAAAACATTAATTGCTTTTGATTCTAAATTTCTTAATATGAAACACACTGATAGTAGTGAGGAGGAGGAAAGTGCCAGTTGACATTATGGACTAAATTTAGTAAATGGTGGCCAAATGTGGGCACCGGAAAAAAATGCACACTTAGTGGAATTCTATAAATAGCGCTCCAAGTTGGGTGCCGTTTATCGGGATCCAGGCCAAACTTTTAGGCACCAGAATTTACTCCAGCTGAACCCTGGTGTAAATATCCGCTACTAAATTAGGTGCAGATCTCTCATAGTGTGTGTATCCTTAGTGAATGCCCCTGACCCGCCCATGGCCATGCCCCCATTCCAGTTGTGTGCTAAAGGATTTGCTTGCACATCTTTATAGAATAGCACTTACCAAGATGCACGTGTTAATCCAAGTTGTTGCCAATTAACACCAATAACTTTCAGTGACAAATTATTGGTGCTAATAGGCTTGTTACTCAATTAAATTGTGGATGCAAATTGGGTGCATGCACAGTTTTAAGCGCCATTTTTACAACATTGCCCTGTAAATCTGATAATTTGATATGTCATAGATACTGGCTTATCTAATATATTTATTCTCAAATAGTTCCAGAGAGAGTTTGGCATTATATGAATAGTCATTTGGGGATGAATTCTATAAATCGTGCTTAAAAAATTAGCGCTGAAAAAACCTACTTAAACACTATTTTGTAAGCTGCATCTAAAGTTAGGTGCAGTTTATAGAATAGCAGTTAAATCCTGGAGGTTGCATGTAAATTTAGATGCGTCCATTGCACCAACAAAAACGTGCTATAAATGTCCCACCTAAACTTATACGGGGAACCCCAGAGCCACAGCTACGATCTACCCCGAACCGCCCATGATCCATTTCTGCATCCCCTTTTTCAGGATGTGCATAAAAGTTAGGTGCATACATCTTAATTGATTTCAATTAGTGCCAATAATTGCTTGTTAAGCCAATTATTGGCACTAAATTGTCTAATTCAATTAAATTGTGCACACAATTTTTAGTGACTTTTATAGAATTATGTGGTTGATGTGGCCCTATAGATTACGTTTTTCAACAAAACGTAGAGTTATGTTACAGATCCATGCTTGTCTCTACCTTTATTTCCATATAAATATTTAGATTTTTAGGCAGAGGATTATGGGTCTGCTCCAAGGGTGGGTTGGAGATGGCTACTCAGGTGTAGGACATCTTGGAGCCTTAGGGCTTAATGAGCGAGTTGGAGTAAGGTATAAGCATGGTTGCTCAGTTTGGGTGACTGAGATGAGTATTCCAGGAAAGATGCTTGTTTTAAATAGGTATTATTTGAGCTTGTCTTTATGAGAATGATGTGTTTGTTATTGTTTAAAATTATTTTTTTGTTTTTTTTCTGTTTATTGTTTGCTGTAGTGAGCAGATTCTTATAAGCTGGGAAGGTTTATATAAACTATGAAATGAAATATTTCTGTGGGATAGTGGCTCATGGGAGGCTATGGTATTACAGACTGACAGCAGGCAATATTTCTATTGTATACATGTATTTAGATATGCTTGCAGTTTTGATTTAAAAAAAAAAAACTACCTGAATTAGTCACAAAAGACATTATTCATGAATTCAGATTTTAGAAAGAATGTAATACATTATATGCTGTGCCCCTGCTGCTTTAAATTACGTTTCCATTCACCGCGTACAGATGGTGTTCTCTGTGCAAAGTTAATTTCAATCCTAGGAATGTAAAGTTGCTGCTAAAAGATATGTTTGTTTCTAGTTTCATTCTAACCGTCTAATTATTTAGTTAAAAAATAGTGGAGGCATGTTGGAGTAAAAATATTTCACCGAATCCAGAAAGAAAGCATTTTCTCATTAGGTTTAAAATTATTCTGCCATTGTTTTTAATTAAGACAGAAAACTGTCCTCAACTGAAAACAATTTCTGTAAACTTTAAAATTGGATTTCTATATGCTTTGCTTTTTAAAGAAATCTAGTAAGTTTGAAACAAGATATTTCCATAAATGTCTAACAGCTTCCTTTATATATAATCACTTGAGAAGTTACTTGACTATGCTGTATGTTTCTTGTAGAATCCATGTTAGCTAATACATGTCCTGTAGAGGCTCAAGTTCACCTTGAAGACATGTCATGGAACAATGGTATGAAGATTTTATTATCTATTACAACTCTTTTTTTGACTGTACAACAGCAGTTGAGCACTACAGATAGAGAGAACCAGATAATTAGTATGGGTTTTAGGCCAAATGTTTTTGTGAGACACATAGATCAGTGAGGGACTGGAATTAACTTAACTTTGTGCTTCAGCCTCAGGATTGTCAGATTAGGTGCTTTGCTCCTCTTGGCTGTTTGTCACATAAAGGACTGTTTCTATTCTTTGCCTTCTGCATTCTGACCTTAATGTGGCCCATGAGACACATTTTCTGTTACATTTGCTTCTGCATGTCTCATGTCCCAGATCTCTTATTAAAAGGTGACTAAAGTAATCGGAAACCAAAAATGTGAAACAGTAGAAAAGTTACAGAAGTTCACACGTGTAACTTTTTCAGACTGCTTATGGACCCAGGACATGAAATATCAGCCTTGCTTAACATTTTGGGTCCACTAATTTAGTCACCTTTTCTCAGAAATGGTCACATTTGTATGTTACGTTTGGTGTTTCTGCACTCTTTCTTCCTTGCTGTGCTGTTTCATAAGAGGAATGTGCTACCTTTCCTTGTCCATGATGCTTGGTGCTAGAATCCCAAAGTCTTGTATATTGTACCATTTCATGTTTATTATTTATGTATAATGTTGGGTATCGCATTGACCATTCTCCATTCTATAACTCTACCTGTTCTTATAGAGGACAATTTCCAAAGGCATCTAGCCACTTTAATAATGTTTAACATGGCTAGACTTAAGAATTTGAACATGTTTCCCTCAATACAACCTAAAATATGCGTTAGGGATACGTATTTCTTAGCACATATTCAGTTTGCTAGCATGCTGGTGTAGTGCATGCTGTGTTTTAACAGCAATAAATCTATTAGCAGACATAAAAAAGTTCTAATGCACCTTTGATATAAAAATTTTAAAACGTGTAAAGCAAGCCGAAAGCAAAATTGAGCAAAGGCCCAATGAGCCAAAAATATTTGCCCCATGTACATCACTAGTATGCGTGTTTCACAATAAGTGTACTTTTTGTTGTGTCAGAAACAGATGTGGTGGCTGTGGTGAGTAGGAAACAGAAACCATATGCACACTTTGCACCTGCAGGCAAGCAGGTAGAAGGTCCTCCTCTATCCTGAGTTTTGAAAGGGAGTTTGCATTTGTTTATTGTACTTGAGAATAGAGAAATAACACAGGGACAAAGTTTGTCCCTGTCCTGTCACCATCCCCCTGGGCTCTGTCCTCATTTGCAGAAGCTCAAACACTTTATATTTAAATCTTTGTATTAAAGTATAAAAAAGAACAATATGCTGTGCATCTGTTGTTTATAAATCACAAATAGAAAATAATAACGAGCAACTATAATAACCCCCCTCCCCACCACCCTCTACCCGTCCAACCCCAACAATAGCTGACTTCTACTACTCCAAGGAATCTTAATCCACCCTGTTAAAATGTCCAGGGGTACAAAATACAATGCGTTCTGTATGCCCTAAAGGGGGAGAAATATGCCCTAAGAAGCACTGTTATGAGTTTTTAATTTGTGGATGAATCAACAATCTCAGGATTCAGTCTAGCTCTCCTGTCTTCCACTGTCCTTCCTGCAATAGAAGATGTCTTCTTAGAAGATGTGCTGGTAGCAGGAATGTACAGGATCCCCCCTGCAAATTTTTCTAGCTGTGGCCAGCATGTTTGCTTGTTTTTCTAAAAATCAAGATATCCTCATCTGCATCACTCAAACAGAAATAACAGTCCAGTTCATAAACAGGCTTCAAAGTAGAAAATGCTTGTCCCCATCCCCGTCTCATTCTCTACTTGAGAAGATTTAATGTATATGTCAAGTTTTTTAGTGTCTCATAGTTATTCTGTCTGTTGGAAATATATATTTTTAAGCCTATTATGAATATTTAGTTTTCAAATCAGTGATGCAATATTGGTGATTTTTCAGCCATATAAAGGCTAATTTTATAACAGGATACCTAGGTTAATAGGACAACCAGGTGCTTACTTTGTAAACATATAAATACAAACTTTATATCTCACAACAAGTCATTTGACATAAACAGTACTTAGCTTTCATATGTTCAATTCCCCACTGCAACAGTCTGACAGTGTCCAATGTTTTGCTTCCTGCATCAGGGACTGGCGATTACCAACATAGGAGTATTTTCAACAAAAAATAAAGCAACTTATTAATTTCTCATTTTAAAATATAGTCTAAAGAGACTCTAATCAGTTCTCCTCTGGGAGGTAAGTTCATTTACGCTCTTATTCTCTTTTGAGAATCTCAGCTCTTTTATGTAAGCATTCGACGTCAATCAGTCTACACCAATCATGGAGCAGCAAACACCTCTCTCTCTTTCTTCATTCGCCAATGGGCTATTCCAGTGGGAGTTTATTTAAAAAAACCTTTCAGAAAAAATGCTGCCATTTGATCCCATTGAGGGTCTGCTGAGGCTTTTCCTCCAAGTGTTTACAATTTATATGTCCCCTTCCTGCAAAAGACTATATAAAGTAATATATTGATGTGAGATTATATAGTTTCTGATCATATGTTGTATAAACTCCACCATCTTCCACTTATTTTATAAAGGCAAAGACACCATACCAGGGGCGTAGCTAGAAAGCAGATTTTGGGTGGGCCTAGGCAAGAAGTGGGTGGGGACCAAATGTTCTCTCCCCCACCCCCACATCAAAAAAATATCTCAGCTAGTGGGAAAATGCTTCTCTCCAGTCTCTACCCTGATAGTCTGCAGCAGGCATGCGCTGAAAACTGAGCATGCGAAGGTGCCAGTATTGTGCAGAGTAGCATTTTCATTACCATGTGCTACTGTTGGATGGGCCTGAGCCCTAAGTGGGTGGGCCCTGGCCGACCCAGGCCCACCTGTGGCTATGCCACTGCACCATACCCAGATTCTATATATGGTGACTAAAGTTGCACATGTAACTTAATTGATTAATGAGTTAGAGCCCATAATTGACTAACGAATTTAATTGGGATTTATGCATGGATCATATTTTATACAAATCCGTGCGTAAATCCTATAGTGCATAAATTCAAGGGGAGCATTCCCAGAATTTATGCACATTGTTACAGAATAGACCCTATCGGTGCCTAATTTAGACACTGTAATTACTGGTGCCTTAAGTTAGATGCCATTTAAATGCTTAGCCACTATTTTATAAAGGGTGTGGATCCTTAGTTGAATAGCGCTCGGCGCGTAAATTTTTCAGTACTAATTTTTCGACACCATTTATAGAATCCTAGTCCCTTATGTGTTTTTATTAATTGTTAAGTGAAATCATAGGTAGATTGATGGCGCAGACATTATGCCTGTTCAAGAGCATTAATAAATACACAGTTGTGTTATAACAGTGTCCTGCAGGTTATTCCTTGCAGTTCCCTTCTTTTCCAAAGCATCACCGGGGATAGATCTTGGAAGAGCTCAACAGATACACCATTCTTCTGATAATCCTTGTGCTTCCTTGCAAATTGGTAAATTTCTTCTTTAACAGCAAAGCTATTAAGACCTAATACAATGTCCTGGGGCTTATTTTGAACTGAGAACCCCAAAGATCTATGTGTTCGCTCATTGAGAATCGGGGGGGGGGGGGGGGGAGTCTGCCTCTCCTCCCCCCAGGCCTTTCACATCAGATTCAAACAAAAGTTCCTGTTCTATGCGTTTAACAGCCATAAAAGCATCTTCCTCCAGGATTCCACAGATCCTTAAATTGCATCTACAGGTGTTGTTCTCGAGATCCTCAAGTTTCTCCCACAGTTCAAGTTCCACTTTCTCCACTGTGCCCAGTTTTTGCTGAGTATTATCCACCACCTGTATGCGAGATTCCACTTCATCCTGCCTTTTACTAAGATGAATTCTTGTTTAATCTCAGCAACAGCGCTCCAACTATCAGCCCAGACAGAGCGAACTTCCTCCGCAGACCCTTTAGTACAGCCAACAGTTCAGCTAATAGCACAGCTGACAGTTCAGACACTGCTAGAACGTGCCCCATTCTAGCAGTGTGAGCCCTGCTACTGCCACCATCGTAGCCTCGTTTCCTAGGCTCGTGATTTTCAGGGCTTCCTTGTTAATTTGCCTCCTATGTATTTATAGCTCTCCAACTTCTTCTGAGTAGTCATTGTACCTTCAGGAGGGATTCAGGGACTTCCAATTCAAAAGTTGCTTCAATGGAGGGAATCATTGCACAGAAATAGCTCCATTGGAGCTTCACCTCAGAGCGACCATCCATTCTGGTGATGTCACTCCCTCCAGCAGGGAGCCTGTCTTCTCATGTAGGCTCTCTGGTAACATCAACCCCCTAATGTTAGATATTCTGCTTATGCTACCTTTCAGCGGTTGTATTTTATTCTTCTGTATTGTAGGCTGTGGTAGAGGGGATAATATATCATCTTTTTATAAATTTCTTTTTGGGTTAATGTTTTTTTTTCTTTTCATATAAGATTCCTTTTTTGGAATTGTACACTTGAAAGCTTAAAAAATAAATACAAACTAAAATATACACATACAAATACCTGTTCTTTATGGCCCAAACACACAAAGCATATGCACAAAGGCACCTTGTTGTAAAATTGTGCTACAAAGGCAAAAACTACCATGCTCACTTGTTAGCAGATTATGTGAATATTTGCTGCTATTGAACAATAAAACTTTTTTTTCTTTTTTTCTAGATGACCAGTGCTATACTTTCTTGTGTCGTTGTGGTGGACATTATATTCTCTCAGGGAACGAGGCAGAAGATATCTCCTTTATTTCCTGTAATACTTGTTCATTAACAATAGAGATTCTTCACTACTGCTGACAGCTGTTCCAGTAAACCAATTAGAAGATGCTGATCCACTGTGAAAATTTATCTCATTCTCTAAACTCCGAGGGGCCCTTTTACTAAACTGCTATAAAAGGGGCCCTGCACTGGTGGCAGCGGTCATTTTTGCCATGCAGCAAGGCCCCTTTACCACAGTAGCCAAAAATGAAGCAGCCATGTGGTAAGTTCGCACTTGCCGCGCAGCCACTTCAGGGGGGAGCCCTTACTGCCGCCCAGTGATGTAGCGATAAGGGCTCCCATGCTAACTGGGCAGCAGATTACTGCCGGGTAACCCCCTGTGGAAATATTTTTTCCGGAAATGGTGCGCACTAGGTGGTGAAACTACCGCCAGCACCCACGTTGGGCTGGTGGTAGTTCCGGGTTGCTACACGGCAACCCTTTAGTCAAAGGGCCCTTGAATGCCTGGGCATTACATGGAGAAATCAACTTGAAGTACAAATTGAAGGATGATTTATTGTGCTTGATGCAATTTGAAATGAACCATGGACATGAAATATAAGGGCCTCTACCAGTTAAAAAGCTGTTGCATTTTTTTTCTCTGTCTCTATTCTCCTTCCATATTTCTACATGTCTAAATTTAAGATAAATCACAGAATAGTGACGGATAGTTTTTCAACAATTAAATATCAACTTACTTTGCTATCAAAGAATGTATCAATTCTTGCACACTTGGAATGATTATCAAAATTAAACTATTTGCAAAAAGGGAACAACCTTATGTAATTTGATGACATTTTCACGTTTCCATTTGATTCAAATATATTAGCAATGCCACAGCTTGTTAGAAGGTTGCTGTTTTTTTGAAGATTTTTAGAATGAGAATAAGAGAGCAGGCTTTCTGTATTTGAGGTATTTTCAAGATTAAAGCCTAATTTTCCAACTATAGAACAGGGGCGCTTAATAGAGAGAGATATTTCATATGGTTTCTTCAGCTTTCTCTATTGTAATCTGGTGAATTTACCAGTGCCTGTGGATCCTACTTAAAAATGTTATTTTTGTAAAAACAATTCTCATACCTTTGGCACTAAATTATCCTAACAGAGCAAAACAGAATCAAGTGGATTCACACACATTAAATATTGCACTGACTGGAACCCAATAAACAGAGCTGCAACAATTACTGCAGAATTTGGCCCTTCCTGCTACATCATGAAAAACTGCTGTTGTCAATAAGCAGAATTGAAGCAGACACACAAATGGGATGATGTGATTGCACATCATCAGGATGTAACGTTTTTTTCCAGAGCCCAGAACTAAGTGTATAGTTCTGAACCTGTACGGTCCTTCCATCAAAGCAGTCTTGTCAATAACTTTGTTTTGTTTTTTTTATGCTCTGTTGAAAGGACAAGAAAACAAAGCATTCCTGTTTGTACTGGGTTATTCCCTCTGTTATCTAATGTCATTCTGCATTGCCTTAATCTAACAAAATAATAATAAATGGTTTATCTTATTTTACTAATTTTTCTTCTGTTTTCTGTGCCTTATCCCAACTGAAGTCAGGGTTCTATTTCTTGTTGGCATACAGTGGGCAATGCTTTTAGTCAGGAGGGAGTTTGTTTCAGCCAAAAATGTACCGGCATTTTTGGCTGAATTGGAATTTCAGGCTAGTTTCGGCACCAAAGCAAAAACCAAAGCCAGTATTCAGTCGGTCTCTATTATTGTATTGTATTTTCTTTCTTTAAGGTATTAAGGGTCTGGAGGCTGGTACTATACGTAGCCCATGGGATTTTAATGTTATATAAATGTTCTCATAAGGAGATGGATTTACATCCATAAGCATAAATTAGATATATACTGGTTGGAGTACCACTAGGAGAGCAAGCCTCTGTATATCCTGGAAAGTGAACTGTAGTCTGTATACTATGGGTAAGGATACTGTTGATACTCCAGTATAAATTGGATTGGTTTTCAGTTTTACAGTTTAATGTTGGCACCTTTTGTTTTTTTTCTTCTTCTCTTTCTTTGGGTCAGACATTTATACTGTGCACAGTGATTTGTTGTATGTGAATGACCAGTACTGTAAGAACTGAAAAATGAACATGCAGAACTATTGTTAGTATCCAATGTAATGCCCATTTTTAACAAAGGTTCCAGAGGTGATCTGGAAAATTATAGACCAGTGAGCCCGACGTCGGTGCCGGGCAAAATGGTAGAGACTATTATAAAGAACAAAATTACAGAGCATATTCAAAAACATGGATTTAGTGAAAGGAAATCTTGCCTCACCAATCTACTACATTTCTTTGAAGGGGTGAGCAATGTTTGGCCCTGTTGGGGCTGGCTGGATCACAGAACCAGAACCCAAACCCCTACCCAAACCAAATACCCTCATCTGTATTTTTGTTGGACACCAGCCTGGGCAACCACAAAAAGATAACTATAAACAAAACAACCTTATCATGTTAGCAACTGTTTATTCTTACAAAATTAGAAGCCAAGCAGAAACTAGTTTCTTAGGAAGAATAAGCAGGGGCAAATTGGATACATAAGCAAAAGTGAAAAACAGCAAGTGAGGCACCTAAGCAGCCTCTGGCTCCCCAGAGACCCAGAACTGTCAGTGCCCCCCCTGCCCATAGCAGGGGCGTATCTGCGTGGGGCCTCAGGGGCCTGGGCCCCCGCAGATTTTGCCCTGGACCCCCCTACCGCCATCAACCCTCCCCCGCTGCCGTTCTTACTTTTGCTGGCGGGGGACCCCAACCCCCGCCAGCCGAGGTCTGCTTCCACCTGCCGCTGCCGTAAAAACTTCTTCTTCAGCCGGCGGGGGACCCCAAACCCCCGCCAGCCGCCCCGCGGTGTTTAAAATTCATCTTCGGCCTCCGTGGCCGTGCTGCTGTGATAGGCGCTGTTGAAATCCACTTCGGAGTCTGACGTCGCAGCACGTACAACATACAACGACGTCAGACTCCGAAGTGGATTTCAACAGCGCCTATCACAGCAGCACGGCCACGGAGGCCGAAGATGAATTTTAAACACCGCGGGGCGGCTGGCGGGGGTTTGGGGTCCCCCGCCGGCTGAAGAAGAAGTTTTTGCGGCAGGTGGAAGCAGACCTCGGCTGGCGGGGGTTGGGGTCCCCCGCCAGCAAAAGTAAGAACGGCAGCGGGGGAGGGTTGGCGGCGGGAGGGGGGTGGAGAGAGTCATTGGTGGCGGTGGGGGATCGGCGGCGGCGGGGGGGGGGGGCTAAAATGTGCCCCCTCCCTCTGGCTCTGGCCCCCCGTACCGCCGGAGTCCAGATACGCCCCTGGCCCATAGTATCATCTCTCAGTTCAGAGTACAAAAAAGCTGGTTCTGTAATACAGTGGCGTACCTAGGGTAGTTGACACCCGGGGCCGGTCATTTTTTAACACCCCCCCCTCCAAAATCTAGTACTAGGCATGCCGAGAATACAAAACACTCAGGACCTATAGAGCAATTCTAGCATACCATAAGCAGTAATTTCTACAAGTCACACAAGGAAAAGGAAAGCATCTTAAACACTACAGTGAGCACTAGAACATCAATTCACCTACTGTAAAACAAAACCAGGCAGAATAACACAGATCGTCCATCTTGCACAGTCAATGCCAACCGAAAGCCATGTCTTTTTCACAAACACAGATACACCCTAATCCACTATAGAATAAGCAATAACCTTTCTATTTAGACAAAAATTAAACTGAACCCCCAAGATGCCAGACTCTGCATACAATGCAACACCACAGAAACAGAAAATGTCCCCTAGTACTGTGCAAAACATAAAGACAGCAGATGTAAATTTGAAAAAACTAACAAGTACCAATCACCACTTTACAAATTAACAAATAGAAATAAAACAAATATAGAAAATAAAATAATACCATTTTATTGGACTAATACATTTAGCTTTCAGAGGCCAAAACATCCTTCCTCAGGTCAATACAGTATAGTGCTGTTACAATATCCTATCCAGACCTGAGGAAGGGGGTTTTGTTCTCTGAAAGTTAGCCAAAATGTATTAAAATTAGTCCAATAAAAAGATTACCTTGTTTACATGTTCTATTATAAACATTAACACAGCTACAATACTACTTTATCCTAAAGCAAAAAAATATATATTTTATTTACAGTTTGTCGTCTCTGGTTTCTGCTTTCCTCATCTTCTTTTCACTGTCTTCCTTCCATCCAGCATCTGTCTTTGTTCTCTCTCTGCCATCCAGTGTCTGCCCTCTCTGCTGTCGCCTCCATCCAATGTCTGCCCTCTCTCCCTGCCCCTTCCATCTACATCTGCCCTCTATCTCTGCCCCTTCCAACCACCATCTGCCCCTGTCTGCCCTCTCTCTCTCCCCCTTCCATTCACTGTCTGCCCTTTCTATCCCTTCCATCCACTGTCTGCCCTTTCTCTCTGCCCCTTCAATCCATCATTTGCCCTCCCTCTCCCATCTATCCAGGGTCTGCCCTCCCTCGCCTCCCCCTTCCATCCAGGATCTGTCCCCTCTCTCTTCCCCTTTTTTCAGCCCCCAGTTCCAGCCCCACTATCCCACCAGTCCCCAGTTTCAGCCCCAGTCCTTTTCTCCCACCAGTCCCGAGCTTTAGCCCCCAGCCACTTCTCCCTGTCCCCTTTTTAGCCCCCAGTTTCAACCCCAGGCCTTTTCTGTCACCAGTCCTGAGCTTCAGCCCCAGCCACTTCTCCCTGTCTCCTTTTCAGCCCCCAGTCCCCACAATTTCAGCCCCTGCCGCCTTTCAGCCCCCAGTCCCAGTACTAGCCCCCTTATCCCACCTACCCTCCTTCAGCCCCCAGTTTCAGCCTCTTTCATCCACATGCCTTGCCCCCCTTTTCAGCCCAACCCATTCTCCCACCTGACCCAGGCATGCCCCATTTTCCGTCATGACCCCTTCTCAGACCCCAGTTCCAGCCCCCTTCTCCCATTTGAGAGCCCCCTCCTCCCATCTGAGAACCCCCACCCCACCCCAGTCCCCTTCTCCCATCTGAGAACCCCCCTCTCTCATCTGAGAACCCCCTCCCCACCCCAGTCCCCTTTTCCCATATAAAAACCCCTTCCCCCCCATGTGAGAACCCCCACAACACCCCTCTCCCATCTGAGAACCCCCTCCCCACCCCAGTCCCCTCCCCACTCGTCCCCTTCTCCCATCTGAAAACCCCCTCCCCTCTAAGAAACCCCACAACACCCCTCTCCCATCTGAGAACCCCCTCCCCACCCCAGTCCCCTTCTCCCATATAAAAACCCCTCCCCTCCCCATGTGAGAACACCCCTCTCCCATCTGAGAACCCCCTCCCCACCCCAGTCACCTTTTCCCATATAAAAACCCCTTCCCCCCATGTGAGAACCCCCAGAACACCCCTCTCCCATCTGAGAGCCCCTCCCCACTCCAGTCCCCTTCTCCCATATGAAAACCCCCACCCCACCCCACCCCATCTGAGAACCCCCTCCCCACTCAGTCCCCTTCTCCCATAAGAAAACCCCCTCCTCTCCCCTCCCCATGTGAGAACCCCCACAATACCCCTCTCCCATCTGAGGACCCCACCCCGACCCGACTCTCCTGCTCCCACCCTACTTTTTAAAAAAAAATTTTGAAGCGTCGTTGCAGGCAGCGCCTCGCGTCTGCCCTGCTTGTAAAAGAAGTAAATCTCTTCGCTTCGTCGTCATCGGGCCTCACTATGTCCCGCCCTCGCGGAAATTACCTCAGAGGAGGGCGGGACATAGTGAGGCCCGACGACGACGAAGCAAAGAGATTTACTTTTTACAACAAGCAGGGCAGACGCAAGGCGCTGCCTGCAACGACGCTTCAAAAAACATTTTTAAAGGTAAAGTGGGTGCAGCGGGAGCGAAGCGGATCACCCCCCCCCCCACCCACTGACACCCGGGGCGGACCGCCCCCACCGACCCCCCTTGGTACGCCACTGCTGTAATATGTCATTGTCTCATTATTAAATGAGCGAGAAGGCACATAAAAGATGCATTTCCTGGGTCCTTATTGACACATCCTCAGTAAAAGAACCCTTATCTCACTCCAAAAGTTCAGGATCCAGTTCTCACAAAGGGCAAGATGCACTAAAGACTCGTTAAAGCCCTTTCCTTACCGATTCCCTTAGCGAATCGGTAAGGAATGGGCATGTATTCTCTATTCCGTTGTTAAACAGTCGGCCGGTCAAGCATGCGCAGAGCAGCCAAGCATTATGCTGGCTGCTCTGCGCATGCCAAATATGCCTCCCTGTGCCGCCTGAAGACGCCACGCTGCTCACCCCCTCTGATGCGTCTCGACAGAGGACAGTGCAGTTGAGGACGCCCATCCAAAAAAAAACGTCCGTTTTGGCCATCATTCCCCCTTGCAATAATATAAACATCTTTTTTGGCAGTGCTTCACTCAGCTGAGACCTGGAAGTCTCTGAGCCAATCACAGTGCGTTTAGCACTGCCAAAAAAGACATTTTTATTATTAAGGGGGCTAAAATGGACGTTTTTTTTTTTTTGGATGGGCGCCCATTTTGGCCGCCTCCCCCCCTTGCAATAATAAAAACGTCTTTTTTGGCAGTGCTTCACCCAGCTGAGACCTGGAAGTCCCTGAGCCAATCACAACGCGTTTAGCAAATGCTAGTGTGCCTTAGTAAAAGACCCCCTCTATTACCTCACTAGTTATTCCCATCTCTAGATCATTTATAAATATGTTAAAAAGCAGTGGTCCCAACACAGACCCCTAGGGACCCCACTACCCTTCTCCATTGAGAATACTGAACATTTAGCCCTACTCTCTGTTTTCTATCTCTTAACCAGTTTTTAATCCACAATAGAATGCTACCTCTTATCCCATGACTCTCCAATTTCCTCTGTAGTCTTTCATGAGGTACTTTGTCAAATGTCTTTTGAAAATCCATATACAAAATATCAACTGTCTCACCTTTATCCACATGTTTGTTGTTGGTGGGGGTGTAATGATGAAGGCCCAGAACATGCTTGTCCAGTGCTGGTAAAGCGAAGTTTCTTACCTGAAGCAGGTATTCTCCGAGGACAGCAGGCTGCATATTCTCACATGTGGGTGACGTCACGTCGGCCCCGGAGGATTTTCCAGCAAAATCGGCAAAAGTCTCTTCCAGAGCGTTCTGTCGCGTGAGAGGATCACACCGCGCATGTGTGCGCACGATTTCCCACTCGCGGCGCGGACATGCTCATCAGTTGAATCCAAAAGATGAAAGAAAAGCAACTCCAAAGGGGAGGTGGGGAGGGTTTGTGAGAATATGCAGCCTGCTGTCCTCGGAGAATACCTGCTTCAGGTAAGAAACTTCGCTTTCTCCGAGGACAAGCAGGCTGATATTCTCACATGTGGGGTATCCCTAGCCCCCAGGCTCACTCAATACAACAAACAGTGGTCAATTGGGCCTCGCAACGGCGAGGACATAACAAAAATTGACCTGAAACAAGAAATATCTAACTGAGAGTGCAGCCTGGAACAGAATAAAAATGGACCTAGGAGAGTTGGAGTTGGATTCTAAACCCCAAACAGATTCTGCAGCACCGACTGCCCAAACCGACTGTCGCGTCGGCTATCCTGCTGAAGGCAGTAGTGAGATGTGAATGTGTGGACTGATGACCACGTCACAGCCTTGCAGATCTCTTCAATAGTGGCTGACCTCAGATGAGCCACAGACGCAGCCATGGCTCTAACATTATGAGCCGTGACATGGCCTTCTAAAATCAACCCAGCTTGGGCGTAAGTGAAGGAAATGCAATCTGCTAGCCAATTAAATACGGTGCGTTTCCGGACAGCAACTCTCCTCTTGTTGGGATTAAAAGAAATAAACAACTGGGTGGACTGTCTGTGGGGGCTTGTCCACTCCACGTAAAAAGGCCAGTGCTCTTTTGCAGTCCAAAGTGTGCAGCTTGCTTTCGCCAGGAGTTGTATGAGGGCGAGGAAAAAATGTTGGCAAGACAATTGACTGGTTCAGATGGAACTCCGACACCACCTTCGGCAAGAACTTAGGGTGCGTGCGGAGGACTACTCTGTTATGATGAAATTTAAGGTAATGAGCCTGAAGCTCACTGACCCTACGAGTTGAAGTAACAGCCACCAAGAAAATGACCATCCAGGTCAAGTACTTCAGATGGCAGGAATTCAGTGGCTCAAAAGGGGGTTTCATCAGCTGGGTGAGAACGACATTGAGATCCCACGACACAGGAGGAGGTTTGACAGGGGGCTTTGACAGAAGCAAACCTCTCATGAAGCGAACAACTAAAGGCTGTCCAGAGATAGGCTGACCTTCTACATGTTGATGGTAAGCACTAATTGCACTATGGTGAACTCTTACGGAGTTGGTCTTGAGACCAGACTCTGATAAATGCAGAAGGTACTCAAGCAAGGTCTGTGTAGACAAGAAAAAGGATCTAGGGCCCTGCTGTCACACCAGACGGCAAACCTCTTCCATTTAAAAGAGTGACATCTTTTAGTGGAATCTTTCCTGGAAGCAAGCAAGACTAGGGAGACACCCTCAGAAAGACCCAAGGAGGCAAATTCTAAGCTCAACCTGTCAGCCAGACTGTTGTTTACGCCGACCAGATAAACGGCTTGGAGAAACATACCGTGTTGGCGAGCCCAAAGCCACATCTGCACAGCTTCCTGACACAGAGGCCGAGATCCGGTGCCCCCTTGCTTGTTTATGTAGTACATTGCAACCTGATTGTCTGTTTGAATCAGAATAATTTGGTTGGATAGCTGATCTCTGAAAGCCTTTAGAGCGTTTCAGATCGCTTGCAACTCCAGAAGGTTGTTCTGAAGACGCTTTTCCTGAAGGGACCAAGCTCCTTGAGTGTGAAGCCCATCTACATGCGCTCCCCAGCCTAGAAGGGATGCATCCATCGTCAGCACTTTTTGTGGCTGAGGAATTTGGAATGGGCGCCCCAAAACCAGATTGGATTGAATTGTCCACCACTGAAGTGAATTCCGAAACTCAATGGACAGCTGGATCACATCCTCTAGATTCCCTGTAGCTTGAAACCACTGGGAAGCTAGGGTCCACTGAGCGGATCTCATGTGAAGACCTGCCATGGGAGTTACATGAACTGTGGAAGCCATGAGGCCTAGAAGTCTCAACATCTGCCGAGCTGTGATCTGTTGAGACGCTTGAACCTTGGAGACTAGAGACAGAAGGCTGTCCGCTCTTGGCTCGGGAAGATAGGCACAAGCTGTCTTCGTGCACAACAGGGCCCCAATGAATTCTAATTTTTGAACAGAGTTGAGATGGGACTTTGGGTAATTGATGACAAACCCTAGTAGCTCCAGCACTTGAATAGTCATCCGCATGGACTGTAAAGCCCCGTCATGGGAGGTGCTCTTCACCAGTCAATCGTCCAGATAAGGGAACACATGCACTCCCAGTCTGCGTAGAGACGCTGCAACAACTGCCAGGCACTTGGTAAAGACTCTGGGTGCAGACACCAAGCCAAAAGGCAGCACACAGTACTGAAAATGCTGCATTCCCAGCCAAAACCACAGATACTTCCTGTGAGCTGGAAGTATCGAGATGTGGGTATAAGCATCCTTTAAGTCCAGAGAGCATAGCCAATTGTTTTCCTGAATCATCGGAAGAAGGGTGCCCAGGGAAAGCATCCTGAACTTTTCTCGAATCAGATATTTGTTCAGGCCCCTTAGGTCTAGGATGGGACGCATTCCCCCTGTCTTCTTTTCCACAAGGAAGTACCTGGAATAGAATCCCAGCCCTTCTTGCCCTGGTGGAACGGGCTTGACCGCATTGGCGCTGAGAAGGGCGGAGAGTTCCTCTGCGAGTACCTGCTTGTGCTGGGAGCTGAAGGACTGAGCTCCCGGTGGGCAATTTGGAGGTTTGGTTTCCAGATTGAGGGTGTATCCTAACCGGACTATTTGAAGAACCCACTGGTCGGAGGTTATCAGAGGCCACCTTTGGTGAAAAAATTTTAACCTCCCCCCGACCGCATCACTGCTCCTAGCGTGCATCGGTCTCTTAGCAGCCTGTACCCGGTCTCCCGATGCCAACGCTGCCCTCGATGTCGAGGTACCGGACCCAATAAGCTTTTCTCTTTGGGCCTCTCTAGAAAGCTGAGTGCGCTTTTTCATTTTTAGGCACAACTTACAGCTTTCCTGCAGATGGTCGGGCCCAAGGCACTGAAGGCACCAGGAGTGCGGATCAGTGCCAGAGATGGTCCGCTTGCAGCGGTGCAAGGCTTGAAGCTGCTGGGCGTCTTCGATGATATCGCGGGAAAAATGGCCTCCGCAAAATCAAAGGACGCGATGGTGTCAGAAAAGAAGGACACAAAAAGGGGAAAAAACCCGACCGAGCGACCTAAGAACAGTCACAATGAAAAAGAAAGGAAACCTTAACGAAGAAAAATAAAGAAAATAAGGTTAATTGTGTTTTTTGGGTTTTTTTTTAATATAAGCGAAATTCACTCGACGAAGAAACTTTCACTCCGGGACCTGAAGAAACGCGAAGCGAAACTCCGTGTCTCCTCAGACACGGAAAGGACACAACTGAGGAGCCTGTCCGCGCGGCGAGCAGGAAATCATACGCGCGCGACAGAACGCTCTGGAAAATACTTTTGGCGATTTTGCTGGAAAATCCTCCGGGGCCGATGTGACGTCACCCATATGTGAGAATATCAGCCTGCTTGTCCTCGGAGAATGTTTAATATAAAGAAAAAAAAAATCTATAGATGGTGGAGACATTTTTTCTTCTGCAGATTACAAAACAAATAAGGCTATTTGGTGCCCAGCACACAATCAAGCACCCCCCCCCCCTCTTCCAGCCAGGCCAAAGACAATGAGTCCTGCAATTTCACTGTTTTCAATAGGGGGTGTTCAAAGAGGCCATTTGGAGACTATGTGGATGCACCAGGTTTCCATCTGTTGAACTAATTACCATTTGAAGGGAGCAAGGAAATGGGCATGGAGGAAGAGAGACAGGATTCTTGTAGCCTAAAGATAAGGGAAGGAAAAGACATATTGTGAAGGTGAGGACTCTGGGCCAGATGCACTAAACTTAATGAGCAAGTAGTAAACCCTGGCATGCACTAAAGACTTTTTTCCAAGGATGATAGCAGCTAATGAAAATGGAATGCAGATGAGCACATTGTAACGACAGTTGAGGGGGAGATATGACAGAGGTCTATAAAATAATGAATGGAGTGGAACAGGAAGATGTGAATAATTTGTTTACTCTTTCCAAAAATACTAGGACTAGGGGTACACGATGAGGCTACATAGTAGTAAATTTAAAACAAATTGGAGAAAACATGTCTTCACTTGTGTAATTAAACTCTGGAATTCGTTGCCAGAGAATGTGGTAAAAGAAGTTAGCTTAGCGGGGTTTTAAAAAGGTTTGGCTAATTTCCTAAAAGAAAAGCTCATAAGCCATTATTCAGATGGACTTGGGTAAAATCCACTGCTTATTTCTAGGATAAGCAGCATAAAATGTACTGTTTTGGGATCTTCCCAGGTACTTGTAACCTGGATTGGCCACTGTTGGAAACAGGATGCTGGGCTTGATTGACTTTCATTCTGTCCCGGTATGGCAATGCTTATGTTTTTATGTAACCAGTTACTCTGTGTACTGGTGATAGGATTGAGCCCCTGCTGCAAGTGAACTCTGCAACATTTCAGGCTGAAAAAAAGCATGTGTATCATAAAAGGCTACTGAATGCTGGAAATATTTTCTTATATTTGTTTTACCATTGATTCTTTGATTAAATAAAGTTGGTGCTTCTTTGCTGCAAATTCTACACTGCTGTTGTTTTTCAGCACACATCTTTTGTGTATGGGATGTTTATTTTTCTAAACCATTTATTTTTACAGTAGACAGTATATCAAGTGTGATACATTGTGTCACATTTCACTTGTTTTAGCACATTTTTTTGGTTTGCTAATAAGTAATGAGCTATTTTATATACTTCTTATTACTGCAGCATTGATTTGAATCAACATTAACACAAGCTGGTTTACACACGTGAACAACACTGTTAAATGTCTGCTTTAACGAGTTGTGAAAACGTGCATTGACATTAATACAGTTTAGCATATAGGCCCTTAAATGTATAACCCTAATGTATTCTAAACCAATGACTTTTTTTTGAATAAATTAGACATCAGTAACATTTTCTGGAGTGAAGAAACCATAATATGAATAATCCTGCTCCTCAAACCGATGAAGCTCACAAGTTTATTCCAACATACTTAACATAAAATATAAATTTAGGGCAAAGCCTACCAGGTCGTCTGATATTAGCATGACAGGAGACATTTATTGGGTAATGGGATCAAAGTCAGTGGTACAACCAACAACTGCAGTTCCGAGTTCTATGTGATGTTGCAATATAGCAATTAAAGATACAAGATCTTTTATAGTTAAAAATACCTTTATTTTAAATAAAACCTTTAAATACAGTGTAAAATAGTGGACCACTTTTCAATCAATCACTTAATCTTTACGAAGTATACGGCCATTTGGGCTAGCTTGTAGGAATCCAAATGCATTCAGAGGCCATACCTGCAAAATATAAAATGCCAAAAATCAAAAATCCACCTTTTTTTCAATAAAAACTATACAGGGAAAAAATTATAACAACCATGGTCACATTTTAGCACCTGAAATCAGAAAATTATTAAAAACTTAACTTCATATTATTGGTTTAGTTTAAAAACACCTATAAATTAACAACTTCAAATAATGAAATTGCCATTTTTCAGCTCAAAAAAGGCAATTGTAGGTCTTCAAGTAACATATCTCTGTCCATGGATCCCAAAAATCACAATAGTAACATCTCTCCAATAAATACCAAGGCAGACTTTTATATATCAGGTGTTTGGCAGGCTGAAGGGAGCATCCAGTAAACTAAGGGGTCCTTTTACTAAGCTGCAGTGAAAAGTGGTCTTATCATGCCCTTACACAGGGTTTTCTTGTGCGCTAAGGCCATTTTTCCCACAGCCATAAAAGGGCCTGTTCTATTTTTTTTGTATTAATGGCCATGCACTAATGTTCCCTACATATTTTTATTTATTTCAATGTGGTTTCCACAAGTTTGGAGGTAATTTTTCTATTTAAAATGTAACCAATATTCAATAATCAATAGTAGAAAAACTCAATTTCATCTAACATATCTACAGTGATTCTACATAAATTTAATATTCAAAAGAAGGAAAAGGCCTCATGTAAAAAAAAACAAAACAGATATTTCCAAAATCAGTGAAGGAGCCATCCAGTTTGTGGGTGTTAAGGGCTCACAGGATTTTCCTGTGTTAACCCGTTAGCATGTGGTAATGGAGATGCACAAACTGGTTAGCACAGGAATGCCCACTATATGCCTCTGACATGCCCATGAAAAAAAAAAATGGAAACATTTCTTTAGTTTATGCAAGTTACCAGAGGACACCTGAGTGCATCCCATGCTACTTCATTTTAGCTGTGTTAGGTGTGAATAATGCCTAACACAGCTTATTAAAAGGGACTCCTAAGGGAAGGAAAGGATTTTGGATTTGGCTCACAACTTTAGTCATGGAAAGTTACATACAGGTACACAGTAGGGATTTTCCTGTCCTTGGAAGGCTCACAATCTAAGTTTGTACCTGAGGCAATGGAGGGTTAAATGACTTGCCCAAGATCACAAGAAGCAGCAGTGGAATTTGAATGGGGTTTCCCAGGTTCTCAACCTGCTGCTCTCTTAGCTCACCCACACTAAAACATGTTTTACACTATTTTCCAGCTTAAAAATTTGCTGCACAATTCTCCCTCCTGCGATATCAGTACCAGTGGCGTAGCTAGGGTAGTTGACACCCGGGGCTGGTCAACTACCCCCAAATCCAGTACTAGGCATACCGAGAATACAAAACACTCAGGACCTATAGAGCAATTCTGCCATACCATAAGCAGTAATTTGTACTAGTCACACAAGGAAAAGGAAAGCATCTTAAACACTACAGGGAGCACTAGAACATCAATTCACCTATTGTAAAATGAAAACAGACAGATTAGTACAGATCGTCGATCCTGCACAGTCAATGCCAACCGAAAGCCATGTCTTTTTCACAAACACAGATACACCCTAATCCACTATAGAATAAGTAATCATAAGCTTTCTATTTAGACAAAAATTAAACTGAACCCCCGATGCCAGACTCTGCATACAATGCAACACCACAGAAACAGAAAATGTCTCCTAGTACTGTGCAAAATATAAAGACAGCAGATGTAAATTTGAAAAAACTAACAAATACCAATCACCACTTTACAAATTAACAAATAGAAATAAAACAAATACAGAAAATAAAATAATACCATTTTATTGGACTACTACATTTAGCTTCCAGAGGCCAAAATCTCCTTCCTCAGGTCAATACAGTATAGTGCTGTTACAGTATCCTATCCTGACCTGAGGAAAGGGGTTTTGTTCTCTGAAAGTTAAGTCAAAATGTATTAAAATTAGTCCAATAAAAAGATTACCTTATTTACATGTTCTATTTATAAACATAGCTACAATACTATATCCTAAAGCAAAAAAATGAAAATATATATTTTATTTACAGTTTGTTGTCTCTGGTTTCTGCTTTCCTCATCTTCTTTTCACTGTCTTCCTTCCATCCAGCATCTGTCTTTGCTCTCTCTCTCTGCCATCCAGTGTCTGCCCTCTCTCGCTCTGCTCCTTCCATCCACATCTGCCCTCTATTTCTGCCCCTTCCATCCACCATCTGCCCCAGTCCGCCATCTCTCTCTCTCCCCCTTCCATCAACATCTGCCCTCTCTCTCCCCCTTCCATCCACATCTACCCTCTATCTATGCCCCTTCCATCCACCATTTGCCCCAGTCTGCCCTCTTTCCCCTTCCACCCACCATCTGCCCTTTCTCTCTGCCCCTTCAATCTGTCTGCCCTCCCTCTCCCATCCATCCAGGGTCTGCCCTCCCTCTCTCATCCATCCAAAGTCTACCCTCCCTCACGCTCCCCCCTTCCATCCAGGGTCTGTCCCCTCTCTCTCTGCTCCCTCTTTTCAGGCCCCAGTTACAGCCCCCTTATTCCACCTGCCCCTAGTTCCAGCCCCAGCCCACATCTCCCATCTGCCCCCCTTTACAGCCCCACTATCCCACCAGTCCCCAGCCCTATTCTACTACTTACTACTACTTAACATTTCTAAAGCGCTACTAGGGTTACGCAGCGCTGTACAATTTAACATAGAGGGACGGTCCCTGCTCAAGGAGCTTACAATCTAAGAGACAAGTGAACGGACAGTCCGATAGGGGCGGTCAAATTGGGGCAGTCTGGATTTAGTGAACGGTAAGAGTTAGGTGCCGAATGCAGCATTGAAGAGGTGGGTTTTAAGCACAGACTTGAAGATAGGCAGGGAGGAGGCTTGGCGAAAGGGCTCAGGAAGGTTGTTCCAAGCATAGGGTGAGGCGAGGCAGAATGAGCGGAACCTGGAGTTGGCGGTGTTGGAGAAGGGTACAGAGAGGAGGGATTTGTCCTGTGAACGGAGGTTACGGGCAGGAACATAGGGGGAGATGAGGGAGGAGAGGTAGAGAGGGGCAGCAGACTGAATGCATTTGTAGGTAAGAAGGAGAAGCTTGAATTGAATGCAGTATCTGATTGGAAGCCAGTGAAATGACCTGAGGAGAGGGGTGATATGAGTAAATCGGTTTTGGCGGAATATGAGACGTGCCGCAGAGTTCTGAACAGACTGAAGGGGGGATAGATGGCTAAGTGGGAGGCCAGTGAGGAGTAAGTTGCAGTAGTCAAGGCGAGAGGTAATGAGAGCATGGACGAGAGTTTGGGTGGTGTGTTCAGAGAGGAAAGGGCGAATTTTGCTGATGTTAAAGAGGAAGAAGCGGCAGGTCTTGGCAGTCTGCTGGATATGCACAGAGAAGGAGAGGGAGGAGTCAAAGATGACTCCGAGGTTGCGGGCAGATGAGACGGGGAGGATAAGGGTGTTATCAACTGAGCTAGAAAGTGGAAGAAGAGGAGACATGGGTTTTGGTGGAAAGACGATGAGCTCGGTCTTGGAAATGTTCAGTTTCAGGTGGCGGTTGGACATCCAGGCAGCAATGTCGGATAGGCAGGCTGATACCTTTGCCTGGGTCTCTGCGGTGATGTCTGGTGTGGACAGATATAGCTGGGTGTCATCAGCATAGAGATGATACTGAAAACAATGAGATGAGATCAGGGCGCCCAGGGAAGAGGTGTAGATTGAGAAGAGAAGGGGTCCAAGGACCGATCCCTGGGGAACACCAACAGATAGGGGGATAGGGGTGGAGGAAGATCCATGAGAGTGAACTCTGAAGGTGCAGTGGGAGAGATAGGAGGAGAACCAGGAGAGGACAGAGCCCTGGAACCCAAATGAGGACAGTGTGGCAAGAAGTAAGTCATGATTCACAGTGTCAAAAGTGGCGGATAGATCAAGGAGGATGAGGATGGAGTAGTGGCCTCTGGATTTGGTAAGGAACCCATCAGTCCCGAGCTTCAGCCCCCAGCCACTTCTCCCTGTCCCCTTTTCAGCCCCTAGTTTCAACCCCAGCCCTTTCCTCTCACCAGTCCCGAGCTTCAGCCCCAGCCAGTTCTCCCTGTCCTCTTTAAAGCCCCCAGTCCCCACAATTTCAGCCCCTGCCCCTTTTCAGCCCCCTTCATCCACCACATGCCTTGTATCCCCCCTTTTCAGCCACAGACCCATTTTCCCACCAGCCCCAAGCATGGACCCATTTTCCCTCCTGCTCCCTTGTCAGACCCCAGTTGCAGCTTCAGACCCCTTCTCCCATCTGAGCACTCCCCTCCCCAAACCCCTTCTCCTCTCTGAGCTCCCCCACCCCTCCCCAATCCCCTTCTCCCCTCTGAGCACCCATCTGAGCTCCCCCACCCTCCCCAATCCCTTTCTCCCCTCTGAGCTCCCCCTCTCCCGACCCAGTCCCGTCCCCCCTCCGTCGAGAGCCGACAGAGCCCTCTTCTCCTGCCACGACCCTGCCTTTTTTAAAAAAATCCATGCAGCGGCGCAGGCAGCACCTCAGGTCTGCCCTGTGTGTGTGTGCTGTGAAAAGAGAAAATCGCCTCGCTGACGTCGGGCCTTCCCTCGCTGTGTCCCACCCTTGAGGAAATAGGAAGTTACCTCAGAAGAGGGCGGGACACAGCGAGGGAAGGCCCGACGTCAGCGAGGCGATTTTCTCCTTTCACAGCACACACAGGACAGATGCAAGGCGCTGCCTGCGTCGCTGCATGGATTAAAAAAGGCAGGGTGGTGGCAGGAGACGAGAGCTGTTGGCTCTCGACGGAGCACCCCCAACCCGCTGACACCTGGGGCGGACCGCCCCCCACCGCCCTTGCTACGCCACTGATCGGTACTGCAGGTAAGTGAATCCTATGATAAATTTGGATTTTACACTGCTGCAACCAGAACTTTCACAACCCTATCCCCCAATGCACCCTACCTTTTTTAAAACTAAAGAAAACCCTTATCTCCCAATCTTCTTAAATACTAAAGCTGATGTCCCATCCACTGAACTGATCTATAGCATCTGCCTACTCCTGGTGGGCAGCACTTCTGCCCTGGCATCAGCCCCTACTGGTAGACCACAATTGAGGATACCAGCACTAGGGGCTGGTACCATCCACTACCACCATGGAGCCACAATTATGGCTGGGGAGGCTATCGGCTCTGGGGAACTGGTAAAAGTGAATTGATTTTTCACTCTTTCAAAAACTGCAAAGACCAGGGGACACTCAATGAAATTGATTATCCGACTTTCTGGCATATCCGACAGACCCCCCCGGTGACGTCACATGGTTTCTCTCTCCGTTTTCCAAACTCAGTACTCTACTTTTATCACCGTTGTGAGCCGGGACCCTGCTTTTACAACCTTTGTTTCTGCAGTTTGAGGGGTTACCATTGTTTTTCGTATTATCTGGCAATGGTTCGGTCCCGTTTAGGTCGGATAATTGAGACTTTACTGTAAATAGAAATACTTTAAAAACAAATAGGAGGAAATACTTTTTCACTCAAAGAATAGTTAAGCTCTGGAACTCATTGCCGGAGGATGCGGTAACTGCAGTTAGCATATCTAGCTTTAAAAAAAAGTTTGGACAAGTTCCTGGAGGAATGTTGCTACTAATTGGGTTTCTGCCAGGTACTTGTGACCTGGATTGGCCACTGTTGGAAGCAGGATATTGAACTAGACGGACCATTGGCCTGACCTAAGGCCAGACGCACTGAACTTAATGAGCCATTAACGAGCAAGTAGTAAACCGTGGCATGCACAAAAGGCTTCGCCGAGCCATTTTCCGATCATGGTAGCTGCTAACGAAAACGGAATGCAGATGAGCAAATTAGTACCCCAATGTGTATAAATCGTATTGTAATGAGATGCACTACCGTTTTCTGATTGCCTAACCGTGGAAAATCCAACGGGAGGTCTGTACCTCTCGTTGGGGCTGCATGGGATTTATTCGCCTCTAAAAACTTCTATAAATTTAACAAAAAAAAATCGGGAAAAGAAATGTCCAAGTGCTCGTCAGGGACGTCCTTCACTCAAAACAACTAGCCGGAAACCTTTGCCTAGCCACATCCAAGTGCTCGACAGGGCCGTCCTTCTAAAGTGTCTAACATGGACGTCCTTCACTAAGAACGTCCCTGACGAGCACTTGGACGTTTTCCCCCCAGATTTTTTGTGATGGGTGCAAGGACGTCCAAATCAAAAAACTATTTGGATGTCTGTTTTGATTATGCCCCACCTCCAGGTCTCTCTCAGCCAATCACAGAGCATTTAGCTGACACCAGTGACAGCTAAGTGCGCTGTGATTGGCTGAGAGAGACCTGGAGGAGGGGCATCGGACGTGCTGCTAACACCCTGGGGCAAGGTGGCCGGAGCAGAAGCCGCCGATAGCTGCCAGGTATGAGTTTGATGACACGGTGTGGAGGGGCTTGAGAGAGAGGTTCTGAACTGCGGACAAGGAGGAAAGTAGAAGACTGAAGATCGGTTCCCCAATCCCCGGCTTGCAGATGCAGTTTGCCACCTGCGGGATGCCGTACAGGGAGAGAAGGTGTGCCTCGGCAGAGACGTCCTTTTTTTTGTTTGTTTTTTTTTAGTGAAGGACGTCCATAAAGGATGTCTTTAGCACGTGCACAGCAGCCAGCATAACGCTTGGCTGCTCTGCGCATGCTCGACCGGCCGACTGGCTTCCGAGGGAATAGAGAATGCAAATGAGCTACAATGAGCGGCTCATTTGCATTCCGTTTCCTTGATGCATGGCCGTTCCCTACCGATTCACTATGGAATCGGTAAGGGAAGGGCTCTTCCGAGGACCTTAGTGCATCTGGCCCCTAGTATGGCTATCCTTATGAATAATATAGGAGAAAAGTTAATGCAAAATATATGATTCATTTTGTATAATAAAAAGCTGCTATGCATGCATTTGTATGTGACTCAGCTCATTAATTTTTACAACACACTCTAGGCCAGATTTTCATGTTATGGTGAAATAAAACACATTAGGTGCAATTAATATACATTATGGACCCAATTCTGTAAATGGTGACCAAATTTAGGTGCCTATAAAATCGTGCTCAGAGTTCATTTATAGACTTAGCATTTGGCGGAAGGATTTACAACAACTGAACCTGGTGTAAATTTTTGCATCTAAATGAGGCATAGATCTCCCTTCTGTAAAACTGCGCAAATTCCAGGTACAGCCCTGATCCACTCATTCCCCTCCCCCTTTCAGATCCACACATAGATCCCAGCGCCTAAAGATGTGCGTGTAAATGTAAATGCAAATTAGTGCCGATGGTCATTATCACCCAATTATTGGCACTGATCAGCTCATTTGTCAATTGCAAGCCCAAATTTGCGCATGCAATTTTGAGCGCCATATATAGAATTAGGGTGTATATGCATGTACCATTTTAACTGCTCTTTAATGCAAGCTATAATAGGGCTTAGTAAAACAGACCTTTAATTTTGGATTTTTAG
Source organism: Microcaecilia unicolor (assembly GCF_901765095.1). Classification (NCBI taxonomy): domain Eukaryota; kingdom Metazoa; phylum Chordata; class Amphibia; order Gymnophiona; family Siphonopidae; genus Microcaecilia; species Microcaecilia unicolor. The sequence continues at coordinate 141,334,562 of NC_044034.1, read as the reverse complement.
TTATAAAATCTAATACTTTACATAGGCTAGAAATTATATTCTCAAGCACTGGAATTGCTTATGGATGCATAATCACAAAATTTAGATTGTTTTGATAAATTCCTCAATCTGAACTTCCCCAGCTGTAAAGGAATTAAATACAGTCGTATGCCACTACTTTTGCATACAAAAGCACACAGATATGGAACGCATTACCCATGACCCTGAAAACCATGGACAATCTAACCAGCTTTTGCAAATTGTTGAAGACACATCTCTTCAACAAAGCCTACAGAGTACATCCTTAATGAAACAAACCATTCCTTAAACCTCTCAGGTTCATCAAAAAGCACCTCTCACATGACCTTACCCAATACCTTCCCATCTAAATCCCCATCTACCTCCAGCCTACTATCGATTGTATTCAAGATCATGTAATGACTACATCATAATAATACTCTGTAAGCCACATTGAGCCTGCAAAAAGGTGGGAAAATGTGGGGTACAAATGCAATAATAATAATAATAAATTTATACAAGGTCCAAGATTTCTCTAAGATTAATCCATCTGCTTCATTCAGGGTCCAGTTTTTACTGTTCAGTAGTACATACATGTTAGAGATTAGAAGAATTTTCATGTACGCATAGTCCTGAACTCTAATATAACTTCCCAAACAATGGATCAGTGCCACTACTTAGATAGATAGATAGCTCCTATTGAGTTACTTGTGCTGATAACAGTAGTTCACTGAAATCTAATAATGTTAAAATATGGCAAGACGCAGGAAGGGCATTTAAATGCCAAAAGGGAGTATTTTCTGTGAAGATTGTCCTTGATCTTTAATGGCACTCTGCCAGTAGAGTTTAAGAAACCTTACTCTGTACACAGGCCTGAGCAGTAAACCTTTGTCCTCAGAAGACTGCACCCTGCTGAATGCCTACAACTGTTCCCATAATTATACTTCTCAAGTGTCACAGCTTAATCTGAATGTGCCACATTTCCATGGTAAACTGCTGTGATTGTTATGAAAATGAAAGGCAGAGTTCAAGTTTCTTTGTTTTTAAATACATAGTTGATGTGTTGGTTAAGAAGTTGGATAGCTGATGTTACTTCTCTGGTTTACCGGAGCAGGTTATTATAAAATATGAATATTGGCAGAGTTAGCTACGGCCCAGTGCCTCTTCAATGTGATGTTTTGGTTCATATAAAGAAGGAAACTTTATAATCTGTCTAGTGTTTTTAAACAGATCTGCTTTCTTGAAAGTAGCTATACTTAAAACTTTGTTATCAGGTCTTTTAAAAATAACTGATTATATTAAATTGGTAGTTACTACAAAGTAGCAAACTCCTTACTAGAAAAGGACAGCATAACTTGTGACATGCTGTTCCAGCAAATATCATGACAACTCTTGCACTGGCATCCTGTTGTATATGATTATAACTGGACTGAAAGAAAATAATTTATGTTTAACAAATTTAATGTTCTGATTTCTTTCACTTACTAGTAAAATGCAGTTTTGACTATTTCCAGATGTGAATAAGATGTTGTCTTTATGAGTCGTGTATGCTGCTCGTTTCTGTCTTGTAAAATAGACATGAATTTAGGACAGAAACGTTATTGCTCTTAACTTTATCTGGATATTTAACAGGAGAACAGTGGTACAGCCCATTCTGGCTGCTTTCTATCTGGATTTGATTAAATGCAGCAGCTAAAGTTTAAATATCAACCTGTTAGTGTCAAACATTTTCTATTAAATTTAACAACTTAAGAGTCTATGTACTACTGATGGGCTTTTCTTCCATTCTGTTTCTACAGACAAAATGCTTAGTAATACAGATCCTAAGTATTAGAAGAAAACTCTTTTGTTAATGAAAATAAGTAAAACCTCACAGTTAAAAGTAAGTTTAAAAAAATACATGATTGGAGTGTTGCACAAAGACACATTTCAGCCATGGCCCTTCTCTAGGGACAGATGTAAAGGAAAGATGGAAGGAGAGCTGGAACCTCAGCAAACTCCTCTCCTACCAAGTTTCAGTCAAATCCATCCACAGATAGAGCCCTCAATACAAATGTGCATGCAGAAGGATGGGTGGACAGAGCTGCAACAATAGGTGCTTCTCATTGAAGAAATGTGATTATGATTTATCATACTAAGAAAACATAGTAACAGACTAGAAAACAATTAAGCAATTAGGAAATTGATGATCTGTATACACAAGTACCTTTAGGAAAATACGCCCTTTAATTAGTGCATATGGAACAGGCCCATAGCTCCTAGAATCTGTAGAATTCTTGAGATTGTCACCTTCCAGCCAAACATGTCCTTTTGGTACCTGCTCAATAGAAGATAGCACAATGAGTATGGTATGTTAAAGCCCTTCAGATGTGTAACTTCTGCATCAGTGGTTCCCAAAGTTCTGTAGTATCCCCAGCCAGTTGGGTTTTCAGGATATCCTCAACATGCCCTACGTCCGTGGCATGCAAATTTATATCATGCATATTCATTCTTTATAACTTTATATCTTGAAAACCTAACTGGCTGGGAATCCTCCAGTACAAGCGTGGGAACTTCTGTTTTATATGGTACTAGTAAAAAAGGCCCGTTTCTGGAACGAATGAAACGGGCGCTAGAAAGGTTTTCCTGGGAGTGTGTATGTTTGAGAGAGAGAGCCAGAGTGAATGTGCGGGTGTGTGACAGAGTGAGACTGTCTGTGTGACAGTGTGTGTGTGAGAATGAGAGTGTGTGACAGGGCCCCCTCCCGTGTTCCTAATGCCCCTCACCCCGTTTCCTCCCCTCCTTTTCCTCCTCCTTCCCACACTTTGGGTTCCTTAAGGCTTTCAAAAGTCTATGTACCCCCGTGGCCCTAACGCCCAGTATCCGGATACCCCACCGCTTTCCTCCTCACCCCTCCCCCAAGATGTAATACTTTCACGTCCTTCATTTTTTAAAAAAAGTGTCCTATCTACCCTGTGTACAAATGCCCGGCATTCAGATTGTGTTCCTCTCGTAAATTTTCATTTCTTTCATTCATTCAGAACTTGCCCCCCCCCCCCCCCCCCGAACACTTTTGGTTCCTTCAGTCTTTTAAAACTCTCCTATGTACCCTGTGTGCTAATGGCCAGCATTGAGATTGTTTTCCTGTCCCAAATTTGCATGTCTTTCAGTCATTCACAACTCCACCCCCCCTTCTCCAGTTTAACACTTTCGTTTCCTTCAGTCTTTTAAAACTCTCCTATCTACCCTGTGTCCTAATGGCCAGCACTCAGATTGTTTTGCTTTGCCAAATGTTCATGTCTTTCAGTTGTTCAGAACTCCCCCCTCCCCCCATTTAACACTTTCGGTTCCTTCAGTCTTTTAAAACTCTCCTATCAACCCTGTGTCCTAATGGCCAGCACTCAGATTGTTTTGCTTTGCCAAATTGTCTGTCACTGAGGTCAGTGCGTGCCTGCCTAGCAGACCACTTCCGGCAGGCACGGTCCCAAGCACATACTGTTGAAGGTGAGAATTATTATATAGGATGAGTGCTATGGTGTATGTCATAATGAACTGATTTTCATATATCATGGGTTATATGAAGAAATATTTCCAAGTATCTGTTGTATCACATATTTTCCAAAAATAATAGTTTGCAATAAAATAACCTAAAATGAAGATATAAGTAGTTAGACCACAGTGACAAGATCATTAATTTAATAAACTTCAAGGGGGGTCATTACAATGTTGACTAAAATCTGGCCTCCTGTGACAGTAGCAACCACATCCTCATCAACACCCTGAGGCTAGCACAGAGGCTACAACTGTTAGTGGGCTCATGATGAACTCAATGGTAATTGATTCTGACATCAATTACAAATAATCACATCATTTTATCAAAGTGGGCTTGTGAAAGTCTTAATTAAGATCACAGTTCTTTCTATGTGCAGGCAGGATCCACATCACATAACATTGTAATAATGGCTATGAACAACCATAAAGTCTTTTTATAATTTGCAAAATTAACGATGGTGACCTTAAATTATATTTCTTCCAGAGTTAACAATATGCTGTGCAATAGTTATAAAACTTAATGAAGTTTCCAACTATCTCCTCTTTCCTGTGGTGAGACACAGTATCGTGAAGCCCAAAGGCAGCCTGTTTTCATGCTAATGTTGCTGCCGGCAACGCATGTAAAATTTACAGGATCGTAGTGGTGGTGGTGGGGGGGGAGGAGGGAGCAATGCTGGATCTGAGGTGGGAGAAAGAGAGAAAGAAACCTTAACCATTGGACCAGGTGAGGCCCTGGCAGTGACATCACTTTGGCACCCTGATCCAGTGGCTCACCTAGACTAATGGTCAGACTGTCCCTGTTAATCAGATTCAGGCTGCATACCTGTGAGACGAGCCACAGTTCTGGGGTGAGCCTTCACTGGCACCATAGGGTCATGATTTTATATTTAAAATTTATACCCTGCTTCCTCCTAAATGGTTTACAAATAAAACCACATAAAATCCAACACAGAATCATCACAGTAACAACCTGTCAAATATAAAGAGGTGCATCTTCATATCAAAGACGTAGTAAATGACGGCAGATAAAGACCTGAACATCCATCCAGTCTGCCCAACAGTCACACTCATGATCAATTCACGATTAAACCAACAATGAATGTGATATAAAACACTTGATCAATGTCTATCTTTAGTATTTCTGGACCATTGACAGTAAAAGTTCACCTTGCATTTAAATTAAGAATTCCAAGTACAGGCAACAGCACAGTCATAAGTTCTTGGTGAAAAGTCATTGTAATATAGCAGATGACAGCAGATAAATACCTGTACGGTCCGTCCAGTCTGCCCAACAAGATAAATTCATTACATATGGTATGATGTGATACTTTATGTATACCTGATCTTGATTTGTTCTTGTTCTAAATTTCTGAAGCTGTCGATGTCCTGAAAAGCTCCAAAGCAGCTCATCCAAATCTGTTCAGCCACGATCAGGGCACAGACCGTAGAAGTCTTGCCCAGCACTGGCTTTGCTTCCCAATTATTGTAGATATTCTTTAGCATCATGTTAGTTGAATGTTCTAATGCATATTTATTAGGTGTATCATTAATATTATGCTAATGTATTGTATTTCTGGTATTTGAATTCCAGTGCTGTTAAATGTGTATATTTTTGATACTGTTTCATAGTAGTTCTATTACTAGGTTTCAATCTACTTTTTTCAAAGTTTACCTCATTTATTGAATTTATGTTTATTCTTGGTAATTTTACTATTGTTATGCATTGTAAATTTTATGTTAAACTGTACCTGCTGTACACTGCCTTGGGTGAATCTCTTCATAAAGGCAGTTAATAAATCCCAATAAATAAATTAGCGGTTTTGCTACCTAATTTCCGCTAAGCTTCTTTGGATCCATTCCTTCCAAACAGGATTCCTTTGTGTTTATCCCACACATTTTTTAATTCCATTACTGTTTGCATCTCCACTACCTCCCGCAGAAGGGCAATCCAGGTACCTACCACCCTCTCAGTGAAAAAAATACTTCCTGACATTATTCCTGAGTCGGCCCCCTTTCAACCTCAATTCATGTTCTTTAGTTCTACCACCTTCCTGTCTCTGGAAAATGTTTGTCTGTGGATTTATGTAAGCCCAGACTACAATAATGGCCAAGCCTCAATTTATAATGTCTACAATTTTGATGGGGGGGACCCAGTATAGAATATGGTCTGCAAGGAAAAGGCACCAGACCCCAATCACTGATATTTTCCAATAGCTGCTAATATGGATTAAATAATAAGCAAGTTTTAGCTGTGGGAGTAACCTTTTTCCTAAAGTTTTCATATAAGTGCTTGGTCACTTATGGGAACGACAGGTATATTTTTGTTGATCCCTCTTATTTAGAATCTTTTCTTTTAGACAAGCTGGTTCTTCAAGAAGATGATACTTAAAAGTATTATTGGGTTGAGTTTGTTGGATGCGGATGAGTATATGATATATATTTTTTCTCCTTCTGTTTTGCAGTTTTGTTTTTTTACTTCTTGAATAATTTTCTTCTTGGAATACTAGTCGTTTTCACCTCCCATGGAGTAAATTATGTTATAATTTCTTTAATGTATTTTTTCATTTGTTTTAGCTTATTTTTCTTTAGTGTGTATTGTAATCAATGTGGATAATCAGTTTAAAAAAAAAAGGCAAGACTACAAAGAACTTTCGAAGCACCCTACAATGTAATGGACAAGAATATAATGATCTTGGGCAAGTAACTTTACCCTCAACTGCCTAGGATACAAACTTTGGGGCCATTTTACTAAACGGCATTAAGATCTAATATCCGCTTATACCCCCCCCCCCCCCAGGATTCTATATAGCATCCCTAGAGATCTGTGCTGAAATCCAAGCATATACTATAACAATGCACGTAACTTAATTGACAAGCCTATCAGCGTTAACAGCACTTAACAAGCAAAAATGAGCACTAATTGGCAATAATTAGAATTTATTTAATTTATTTGTTACATGTGTATCCCACATTTTCACACCTATTTGCAGGCTCAATGTGGCTTACATAGTACCATAAACGCGTTCGCCAAGTCCGGTAGAGAAACAAATACATGGTGATGTTGTGGTCGATTAAGGTTCAGGCACAATGGGGGATCGAAGAGAGGAGAGGTTATATAGTGTCTAATACGAGCTTTGGTTTTGCTGTGTTGCAGAGTGTAGACATTTATGTTGGGTCGGTAGTGTATGCCTTTTTTACGCAAACATCTCCCTAAGCGTATTCTGTAACACACTGCTCCTACATTTTAATGCATGCAGGCAAAAAGGGGTGTTTCATGGGCATTACAAAATTTACATGTGTTGTTATAGAATATGGCCCTCTGCGCCTAAATCTACACACCAGGATTTACGCCACATTTTCACTGGTGTAAATGGATGCATGTAGTCAAACGCTAGTTAAGCATATTCTATATTCTGCACCTAAATCTACGCAGCACTTATAGACTACAGTTAGGTAGAAATTTCTAGGTGTCATATATAGAATCTGGCCTTTAACAGATTAAAGCAGTTTGCAGTAATATCCCATTTTTCTGCACACTATTTACATGTTTATCTATTTATATAATATTTTGTACAGAATATGTGTGGAAGTATTTAGCACATCCTGGTTATCACACACTAACTGGCTAATGCTGAATTAATATGGGAGCACTTAGTGCATCTTAAATAGGATGCGGTAAGTGCTACCCCTTTAATTTTTTGCAAGTCCCGCATACTAATGGAAAGATTAGTGCGGGACCAGCACAAAAATAAAGAATCCTAAATATTGCTGTGTTGAATCTGGGCTTAGCACACAGGAACGGGGGCCCCTTGGTAAGCCTTCAAGGGAAAGGAAAATACCTACTGTACCTGAATGTAATTCACCTTGAACTAGTGCTGGAAAGAGGCAAGTGCCAGAAACGATTTTAACTAACCTAAAGCTAAGCCTATGGTTCCCAGTTTTAACAGCCATATTAAGAAGTGTCACAGTCATCTCAGAGCCAGTGTTAGGAGGGTGGAAACAGGGCTCCATGGGCTGACCAGAGGCTACAGAAGATGTAGCCTTTTAGCTGGCTTTAGATCCCCCCTACTAAATTTCTGTCCTGGGCCCCAGCAAGTGTAACATCAACCCTAGCTCAATTGTGTGAAACGCTGTATTACTACTACTACTTAACATTTCTAAAGCGCTACAAGGGTTACGCAGCGCTGTACAGTTTAACAAAGAAGGACAGTCCCTGCACAAAGGAGCTTACAATCTAAAGGACAAAATGTCAAGTAGGGGCAGTCTAAATATCCTGAATGGAAGTATAATGGTTATGTGCCAAAGGCGACATTGAAGAGGTGGGCTTTGAGTAAGGATTTGAAGATGGGCAGGGAGGGGGCTTGGCATATGGGCTCAGGGAGTTTATTCCAGGCATAGGGTGAGGCGAGGCAGAAAGGGCGGAGCCTGGAGTTGGCGGTGGTGGAGAAGGGTACTAAGAGGAGGGATTTGACCTGTGAGCGGAGGTTCCGGGTAGGAACGTAAGGGGAGATGAGGGTAGAGAGGTAATGAGGGGCTGCAGATCGAGTGCCTTTGTAGGTATTCTGATCCAATAAGGCAAAGGAGGACTCAGTTTCTCTATCATGTTGCAAACATATAGATTCAAGAATTGGTAGACCTGTCCCTGTACTGTGGTACTTCTCAAGTCCTGACTGATAGGGTCTGAAGAAAATGTTTTTGCCACAAAATCCTAAAGATGAAGTAGCACAACTTTCACTAAAATGTTTCCCAAAAAAAGGGAAACTAGTGACCACTGAGCACTAGTTGTCAGAGAAAACATGGCCCAAAATTGGTCTCTTTAAAATGGGCATTACTACAGCCTTCCTAAATATTTTATAAAGTCCTTTGCAAATAAGTTAATAATTTAAGATTTAAGTACTTCTGCATCTTTACCATAAGCTTGAGGGGCCTGGATCCTCTAGAAAAAGTAGTTGCATGCATAGACTAAAGCAGGATACTTAAATTGTCTTTTGTGACTTCCTTAAATCTAGATAGTGTAACTTTAGGAAGCTGAAAAGTCACTTAATTTCTTGAAATACCATATTTCTATCTACAAGGTAAAACAAAAGTAATTTACATATTATACACGAATTTTTACAAACATGCTAATAGGAAGAGTACTTCTGTGGAAAGGGTAGAAGAAAGGGAAGGTTAAGAAAGGAACTTAGGGGAATGAGAGAAATGAACCACTTAAGGTGTGTTCCACTGTAGGATGAGGTTCTCATGTATGCCTGAGGGGTCAAGTGTTGCTGTAAATGAAGATAAACAGGTAAACCTTCAAAAGGGTCTTGAATCTAGTTTGATCTTGTAAAGAGCATTCCATGTGAAAGCTTGGTTCTTCAACCAGGCCTTTAATGGAAGAACTAACTAACTAACTTGCTAGTCTCACACATACATATAAGGAGTGGCCAACTGCACATACTGCAGCAGGACATGTTTATCCACTCCTACCCTAGCTGAGATAATATCGAATCACCTCTCGTGTAACTTTCTTTAAATTAGTCCCCTTATTTTCTAACTCCTCTTACTCACTTACCTATGTGCCATCTTTGCTTATACCCTACCCTTTGCTTATACCCTATTAAAATGTTCTATTATGTATTGTGTTGACATTGTAAGTAGTATACTATGCCATACTTTCTATTGTTATTTGGATATTTTGACTGCTGTAATTGTTCTTTGCTTATGTTTGATTTATTCTTACTGTTCACAGTCTTGAGTGAATGCCTTCAAAAGGCGGTAAATAACTCCTAATAAATAATAAAATGTACGTGGGCCCAAATATGAGAAGCATGTTCTCCTTGTACATTCTAATCAGTGGGAGAATGCCAAAGGGCTACTAGGGATACCTCATCATGTTTGAATTCTGTATAGACTAAAAGAATCTTACCATAAAAAAGCGTAGCCAAATCACTTGAATCAAAATCCCAACAGCGACGGGAAATTTTCCATAAGGCACATCAACTCCTTTACTATTTTAAATAAGAGTCTTCGACTGATTTCTAGAGCTCTGAAAAAGGGCAGCAAGGAAAGCTTTCTAAGCTTTCGATATAGCTGCTATAAAGTAAACTAACTTCATTATTACAGGCTAACATTTTTAGATTGCTTTGTGATCAGTGGAACTGTTATACTGATGCAATTCTTCTGCATACTAAGCCAAAGAGATGCCAGTTCTAAGGACTCTCACTTGTTCAAGAGCTAATAGGCTGAAAGATATTTAAAAGCCTGGTCCCAGGCACTTTTAGGCATTATGAATAGGTATCCATAACAGATATAGTTATGTTTATAGGAACACCTCTTGAAACTGCTGTACATCTTCTTTTTGGAACATATCCTGGAAAATAGCTGCAACAAAATAAAATGATTTGATAGTGACAAAAATACCCCTAGCAGGTGCTCAAGGCTGAAAAATAGGCATAAAGTACACTACTTGAAAAAAAGAAAGCCACAAAAAACTTAAGGGGTCCTTTTACTAAGATGCGCTGAAAAATGGCCTGCACTAGTGTAGGCATGTGTTTTGGGTGTGCGCAGATCAATTTTTCAGCGCACCTGAAAAAAGGCCTTTTTTAAAATTTTTGCCAAAAATGGATGTGTGGCAAAATAAAAATTGTTGCGTGTCCATTCTGGGTCTAAGACCTTACCGCCACCCATTGACTTAGCGTGTAGAATGACGATTACCGCCACGCACAGGAAAATAAAAATTATCTTCCAGCACGCGTAAAACAATATTACCACCCGGGCCACATGGTAGCCAGGCAGTAACTCCAAACTGAGGCGCAGAGGATGCGTGTACATGCCTACACAGCTTAGTAAAAGGGCCCCTAAGGTTTTTACCATGGACATAAACTCGGACATGCTGAAGGGACCAGAACCTGAAAACAGGTTAGATTAGCTCCACAGAAAACACTGCAGAAGTTCTGTTCGACAGGTGTGAACGTGTGGTAAGACAGCCCTAATGCTATTCAAGAAGATGTTGGAGCACCAGTTTCTACACCAGGCTCCATTGGCAATGTTACCCATGTGTGAGATTCAGCAGCCAGCCTGAACTCAGAGCATATCCAAGCAAACTTTGCCCCTCCCTACCACTTGTGAACCATAAAGTGGGGTTTTTGTAACAGCCTCTAGAGTTAATTGCTGAGGAACTCCAATAATAATCTCTCTCCTCTATGAGTGAACACTATTTTTTTTCCAACAATTATTAATGATACAGTGCTCTATAATGGAGTAATCTACTATAATAAAACGCACCCTCAACGTTCTGAGGACACTGATGTCACTGCAGGCACTCACACACCGGTTCGTCAGCTCATGGTGGTGAAGCCACAACACTCACCATGTCTTCATGCCCCGCCCTCGCGTCACATGTGATGACGTCGAGGGCGGAACACGTACACAACAAGGCAAATGAACACATGGGGAGCAGTAGGGAAACACGCAGAGCGTGTTTCCCTACTTCTCCCCTTCCAACAAATTGCAGCCGCCGAGGACGTGCCCATCACCCCGCCCCTTTAAAGGGACCACCATGCCCCCCCATCGCCCCCTCTACCCCTCATCACCTTCCCTCCCCCTGTCACCTCCCCTCCCCTTACGCCACTATCCCTGGTGGTCTAGCGGTACCTGTTCGCTCGGGCAGGAACAAAAGAGCCCCCGCTTTCCTGCCCAGAGCGCTGCTGCTAGCTGCCCGTCTGCATCGTGTGTGAGTCCGGCTCTCGGAGTTTCAAAATGGCCGCCGAGAGTTCAAGCTGCCTCGCAAGACTTCAATTCTCGGCGGCCATTTTGAAACGCCGAGAGCCAGACTCCCACACGATGCAGCAGGGCAGCTAGCAGCACCGCTAAGGGCAGGAAAGAGGGGGCTCTTTCTTTCCTGCCCCGACTGAATAGGTACCTCTAGACCACCAGGGAGACTAGCGTAAGGGGAGGGGAAGGGAGTCCCGTGCCCGCTAGCGCCCATTTCATCAGAGGCAGAAACGGGCCTTTTTTTAACCAGTTTTATAATAAGATGTCTACAAAAATTCTCAAAATGCACCTATTTTATAAAGGCAACATGGAGGAGCATTTAAAAATAAAAACATCCTGCTCATAAAGTCCAAAAAAATGTCCATCTCACAGCCATAATCAAACAACAAAAACATCTAGATTTCCTGGTCGATTATGACTCTGAGATGGATGATTTTGCACTGAAAACATCCAAAATGAACTGTCCAACTTTTGAACGACAAAAAACAGAGGCAAACATCTCTCTGACATCATTTTCAAAAAATCATGGCCACACAGATGTCCCTGCAGAACAGAGGAGTAGCCTAGTGGTTAGTGCAGTGAACTGTAAACCAAGGGACACAGGTTCAAAACCCTACTATAATTGTTTTTTTGTACATCTGATCCCTCCGGGATCTGAAAAATACCTGCTGTAGCCTTCAGGCTTGCAGGTGTCTTATATATTTAGGCACAGTAAATATGTTTCACTTTCTAGAAGGCTCAGAATTTTTATTTTTTAAATGTTGAAGTAGGACTTGAACCTGGACCCCTTGTTTCAAAGTCCACTGCACTAACCAGTAAACTACTCCTCTGACCTGGTTGCTGCTTTGTTCAAAATGGCTATAACAAAGAGCCTGGTTTTCCTTTCCAGTTTCATTTTCAGAAGAGGGGGGGGGGCAGCAATCACTAGGGGATTAAGGAGTGGAATTCATGCCTTAATCCCTCCAGTGGTCAGCTGCTCAATTAGAGCAACGTTTTGTAATGTGGATGTGACTGAGACAGGTATAGATTTAAAAAAAAAAAAGTCCTTTTTGGACATGGATGTTTCTTCCCATTCGAAAATTCCTGTTGGATGTGCTACTTTTGGGCCTAGTCTTTCCCAAACCACACCCCCTTGCTATTTGGACATTTTTAGCAAATGGACTTTTTTTTTTTTTTTTTTTAAGGCATTTTATGATGTCCATCTGCTTTGAAAATGAGCACCATAGGCTTCTATGTGCCTTTATAGAACAGGCTCTTAGATTAACCCCTAGTAGTGCACAACTTCCACCTCCTCTGCTTGAGATATGCCCTAGGAATGCCTACACGCAGATCACTTAAAAGTTGGGTAACTGTTTTAATAAACCACTTCTCCTTTTTTATTCACTCGTTTCTGTGGTTTTTATGTAATCTGCTTTTATCTTGTTAATTTCTCAGTGGTCAGATTAGCGCCTCTTGTTTTTGTATCTCTCCTCTGACAGTAAAACTGAATTACACCATTAGTTAAACCAGCTTAACATTACTTTTAAATGTTTTATATATATTTTTAAATGGTAATAAGTCATTTTGTATCAACTAAACACCTGATTTTGTTTAAATGTATAAACATTTTTAATGTAAAATATCGATTTATATTTACCTGTAATCTATTCCTTAAAAATCCAAAACCTTAGTGTAATTATAATGCTTGTAACTTTGTTTAAATCTGAACCTTCCAAAACCACTTTCACCTATCAGGAAATTTAAAGAAAATCTTGCACCTCTTTCCTTTTTTTTTTCCTATTCAGTGTGAAAGCTTTCTTCTTTCTTCAGTTAAGATAAGACCTAATCTTCATACTGGACCAAAAAGAATAAAGACTAGTTTTGTTCTGTCCTTACTGGAATCTGTTTCTGTGCCTCTTTACTACAGCACAAGCAACAAATGTAATTGCTTCATAGCCTCGGGGTGTTCACTTCTTAAAAAGAAGCTTTACTGAATAAACTAGAGCTCTTACTTTTCCTGATTAAAGTGAAATATCATGAAAAGACTTTACCAAATCAAATTACAGAGATAGTAGGTTCTAATGAATTGTCCTTTTTTTTTAAATTGGGGAAAGGTAGGATTTAATTTAAAAAATGGTACTGACAACAAATTTTGCAGACTTCAGAATGGGTTATAGTCAATTTTAAAAATTTCCACATCGCCATCAATTCGTGTCTCCCTAAGACTATACATTGTACAACCAGCAACAGGTTACTTGTACTTGGGGTTTGCATCAGGTAGGTGCACTAGATCTGCTTGTGTATTTGATTTATAAGCTGTTACTTTAGGCACAACTGAGGAGCTAGCTGCCTAATGAAAAGGAAGATTAGAATGTAATACTATAAGAATTGAATTTCATTTTCTTCAACACTATCTTCTTCTTAGTGCAGAAAAGGAAGTAGGAAGTGAACACAGTAAGACAGCTCAAAATGAGGTATTGCATCAGTCGTGCTGAATTTTAACCAATCCTCAATTAACACTAAAGGGCCTGTTTACTAAACTGTGTTCCACTTGAGAGTCCATGGGAAAATCCATAGTAGATAAGGCCCTCCATGGAATTTATAAATTCTTATAAACATCATGGTATGTTTGTAAAATATCCCTTAAAAAAAGTCTTCTCATGCAGGAAAAGCACAGAAACAGCAATTCTGCTATTTATGTCACAGAACTGCTGTGCATTTCCAATACTTTTCTCTCTCCAAGCCTGAGTACCTTCAAGCGATAAACATCTAGATCACATTTCAACAAGGAAACACTTACTATTGACACATGAAACGAAAGGAAAAAAAATGATCCTCCATTGCCCCAGTTACAAAAATTTAAGATTATGAGTCCTCTAGGGATAGAAAAAAGTACCTACATAAAATGTGTACAGTGCTGCATTTGTCTGGTAGCACTATAGAAATGATTAGTAGTAGTAGTACTGTGGATTAAGAACTAGTTAAGAGATAGAAAACAGACTAGGGTTAAATGATCAGTATTCTCAATGGAGAAGGGTAGATAGAGGGGTTCTCCAGGGATATGTGCTGGACTGCAGCTTTTTAACATATTTATAAATGATCTAGAGATGGGAATAACTAGTGAGGTAATTATGACACAAAGTAATTCAAAGTTGTTAAATCACAAGAGGATTGTGACAAACTGTGACTGCTTCCCCCTTGATTGGTAGCATGGAATATTGCTACTAATTGGGTTTCTGTCAGGAACTTGTGACCTGGATTGGCCACTGTTGAAAGCAGGATACTGGGCTAGATTGATCATTGGTTTGACCTAGTATGGCTATACTTATGTTCTTAAGCTGCATACTGGCTGAGCCAGAAGACCCTGGCATATTCGAATGCTGCGCCAACTCCAAAGATGTGCTGCCACCGACCATTTCCTCTGTGCCCAGAAGGATTCTCAGGTTGCACACACTGCAACATTTTGACGCTGGCCAGCGGGTTCCACAGCACAAACACCACTTATCTGCCTCCCTGGGAGTCGCCATTCACCCCGACTGTCACCAGCGCAGCACCGCGTATCATAAGCAGTGAATCAGGATCCTTCCCCTGCACGAAGTAGAACTTGCAACCCTCCAAGTGGTTCTCAGTCAAACTTTAGTCAGACTTATCACTCTCGGCTGCTCCCCCCAAGCTCACAGTCTCCACAATTCTTAACACAGATAAGAGGTTCAGGATTGATATTCTGTTCCACGCTCTCTAGCAAACCTCTTTCCTTCTCCCTTTTTTTAGGTGGTTGTGCTGGAAAAGGAGAGCTCCACAGGAAACAGGGGAGAAGTGAAAGGAGGGAATTAGTAAATTTGCCGGGCACCACAAAGAGGGATCTGACGATCTCCACATATAACTCTGCAGACTCAAGCCATCTGCAAAAGGGATCAGTTGACCAAGAGGGGCATAATCGAAAGAGGCGTCCAAGTTTTCCTGAGGATGTCCTTGCAGGATGTCCCGGCGAAAGGGCGGGGAAACCCGTATTATCGAAACAAGATGGGCATCCATCTTTCGTTTCGATAATATGGTCGGGGACGCCAAAATCGCGAAATTTAGGTCGATCTTAGAGATGGTCATCTTTATAGATGGTCGTCTTAATGGAAACCAAGGACGCCCATCTCAGATACGACCAAATCCAAGCCATTTGGTCGTGGGAGGAGCCAGCATTCGTAGTGCACTAGTCCCCCTCACATGCCAGGACACCAACCGGGCACCCTAGGGGGCACTGCAGTGGACTTCAGAAATTGATCCCAGTTGCATACCTCCCTTACCTTGGGTGCTGAGCCCCCCAACCCCCCCCCCAAAACCCACTCCCCACAACTGTACACCACTACCATAGCGCTAAGCAGTGAAGGGGGGCACCTACATGTGGGTACAATGGGTTTCTGGTGGGTTTTGAAGGGCTCACATTTACCACCACAAGTGTAACACGTAGGGGGGGGGGATGGGCCTGGGTCTACCTGCCTGAAGTGCACTGCACCCACTAAAAACTGCTCCAGGGACCTGCATACTGCTATCAGGGAGCTGGGTATGATATTTGAGGCTGGCAAAATATATTTAAAAAGTTTTTTTTTTAGGGTGGGAGGGGGTTAGTGACCACTGGGGTAGTAAGGAGAGGTCATCCCCAATTCCCTCCGGTGGTCATCTGGTCAGTTCGGGCACCTTTTTGAGGCTTGGTCGTAAGAAAAAATGGACCAAGTAAAGTTGCCCAAGTGCTCGTCAGGAACGCCCTTCTTTTTTTCCATTATCGGTCAAGGAAGCCCATGTGTTAGGCACGCCCCAGTCCCACCTTCACTATGCTTTCGACACGCCCCCGGGAACTTTGGTCGTCCCTGTGACAGAAAGCAGTTGAGGACGCCCAAAATCGGCTTTCAATTATGCCGATTTGGGCAACCCTGGGAGAAGGACAACCATCTCCCGATTTGTGTCGAAAGATGGGCACCCTTCTCTTTTGAAAATAAGCCTGCAAGTGAACCAGGAGCAAATTACTCAGAACTACATCCTGAAAAGTGTGTCTATCCACCTGCTGGAGATAAGAAATACGGAGGAGTTGGACTGGATGCTAAGAGAGATACGTCTCAGCTCAATTTTCAGTTCTCTATCTCCACCTGCTGGTTGATGGACACAACTATCCCACAGGTTCTGGAATAGTGGGAAGCTATATAACAGAAGTGCTAATTTTAACCAGATCTGTTCAAGCACACTGACATGCTACATTTTACTGTGCCCTGTGTGAACATTATGTAATTGCAAGATAAACTGTCTTTCATATATGTACCAAACAAAACTGTATTTTCAAAATAATAGATTAATGCTGAAAAATAATTAAAAAAATTCGCTGGACCCAGACCAGATTCCCAGCATCTGCAGATCATTTTTGAAAATTAACAAAGCTCTATAACTCCACTTCTTTGATCTGTAAACATTATCTTCAGAATTCTGTTAGCTCTAGTTAGCTACAGGAAGAAGGAGCCACATCACCTCCCAAATGAGCTTCACTTCAGCACAAGAGCAAACATATTTCCCTCCCATCAGCTGCAGTCAGGGCATTAGCAGGATGCTGTGATTGATTATCAAGGGAGCGTTGCTCAGAAATGGATGTGTAGCTCAGGTTTTTATCACCAGGACTAGCAAGAAACGAGTTCCTTATTTACAGACCTTAGCTGTATTAAGTGACATTATTAGGTACTTCTTCTGTTTAAGAGACACAAAAGCTTAGCATTATCAGTAGCTTGTGATACACGATCCCAGGATTATGTTCCATGCTTTATGTTTATAAATAGGAGCTGCTGTAAGAGAACATCTGATACAACACTTGTACTGTACTGTAGCTTGAACACTTCAAGCTACAGTAAATAGTAATAAAAGTGAATGCAAACACTACATCAGGATATAAAGGATTTGAATTTCTAATCCAGAATTCAAGAGTAAGGTTTTTAATACTTAAATTAGCTAAGTGATAGCACGAATTGATCTCATATAAGAAATTCTTAAAATCAATTTAATATAATTTGATTCCGTGTAAAAACATTTCACGGATCTACAAACTATGAAGCTATGTTTCTTTTCTGTTCATATGTTATGGAATTTAAAAAATATTTGTAAGCATTTGTGAAGGGATGAGTTTTAAAATTAAGAATAGTAAAATGTCTATATTTTTTATTCTTTCCAACCCAACAGAAGTTGGAAAGAATTATACAGAAGGGGTAAGATGACAGAATAAGTTTGAAAATACCCCAAATCAGACTGGAGGTTGCAATGATATAAACCCCACCCCCTCCCCCCAAAAAGACCCAATGATTTCTATGGAAGAGGAGTTTCCACTTCTGTAGTATAGCTAGTATAGAAACTTAGTGAAATGTACCAGTTAGAGAACATGGCAAGGCAGTTAAAAGGTGGAATTCAATACTGTGCATCTCCTTGGGAGTCCTGCTACAATTTTCCTCCACATATCACCCTCAAACCAGCGGGCAAACAGAACGTTTAATCAGACCCTGAATACCTTTCTCCAAATGTATGCCAACTCTCGACAGGACAACTGGTTGTCACTGTTACCATGGACTGAGTTCTCTTACAATAATAACACCCATGACTCCTCTCAGACATCATCATTCTATTCGATATATGGCCGTCATCCACATGTTCCATTGCCCATCCCTTCGACCGCTGATAACCCAGCTACTCAACAGGTAATCCAAGACATTCAGGCTATCTGGACGCAAGTGCGCCAGCAATTACATTGAGCCACTGCCGCGTACAAACGATAAGCCGATCGGACCAGACCTGTCACTCCTGTCTTCCTCCCAGATCAGACTGTGTGGCTCAACACTAAATACCTACGGCTCCACGTGCCAAAAATTTGCACCCAGATTTACTGGACCCTTCCGAGTACAGGAACGTTTGGGGAGATACATGAAGATACATAATGCCTCCCATGAATCCCTCCTTAAACCCTATACTGCTTCCAAGTGGCATCCGGAACAAACCAATCCTAGTCTCACTGCTCTCAATCCAGATGCAGAATATGAAGTTGAGGAGATTCTGGACTCCAAATGTCGAGCAGGTTCTTTATACTATTTACTTGTGGAAAGGGTTTGTTCCAGAGGATAACTCTTGGGAGCCGGCCACACATGTCCATGCTCCTACCTTAACGTGAGACTTCCACTTCACATGTGCCGTAGTCACACCACTCCTCAAAAAACCTTCATTGCAGCCTACCTGTCCTTCCAACCATTGCCCCATCTCCCTCCTCCCTTTCCTAACCAAGATACTTGAACGTGCGTTCACCACCATTGTCTTGACTTTCTTTCATCTCAAGCTATTCTTGATCCACTTCAATCTGGCTTTCGCCCTCTTCATTCAACTGAAACAGTGCTTGCTAA
This sequence comes from Microcaecilia unicolor, assembly GCF_901765095.1. Classification (NCBI taxonomy): domain Eukaryota; kingdom Metazoa; phylum Chordata; class Amphibia; order Gymnophiona; family Siphonopidae; genus Microcaecilia; species Microcaecilia unicolor. The sequence goes on along the minus strand of NC_044034.1, from coordinate 141,315,891 downwards.
AGTCTCCAATGACCTGTTCCTGGCCAGATCCAAAGGTCTCTATTCTATCCTCATCATTCTCAATCTATCTGCTGCTTTTGACACTGTTGATCACAGCCTACCTCTTGATACGTTGTCCTCACTTGGATTTCAAGGTTCTGTTATTTCCTCGTTTTCTTATCTCTCCCATCGTACTTTTAGTATATACTCTGGTGGATCCTCCTCCAATTCTATTCCACTATCAGTTGGTGTACCTCAGGGATCTGTCCTGGGACCTCTTCTTTTCTCCATCTATACTTCTTCCCTTAGTATTCTGATCTTATCCCATGGTTTTCAGTATCACCTTTATGCTAATGACTCCCAGATCTACCGCTCCACACCAGAAATTTCAGCATGAATCCAGGCCCAAGTATCAGACTGCCTGTCTAACATTGCTGCCTTGATGTCTCTGTCACGTATACACAGCAGGAACCTGGGTTTGTGAGCCCTTGGGCCACTGCCGAGGAGCAGCAGCGGCAGGAGAATCACCCCAACACCAGATAAGGCAGACCGGAACTGGAACACAGTGGACTGGAGTAAGGCTTCACCTACACTTGGCCACCTTTCACCAAGAGTTGAGCTCTGGGCTTCAGGCGGCCGGTAGGACTTGCAGGACAAGGCAGGACACAGCAGCAGGCTGACAAATAACAGGAACACTAGAAACACGCTGGGTTCCAGGAAAAACAGCAGGCAAACGAACAATCCAGAAGCAAGCCGGGTCAGGGCAGGCTGTAGACAGAAGAATAGTCCAATAAACAATCCGGGTCTGGGCAGGCGGCAGGCAGAAGAATAGTCCAAAAAACAAGCAGAATAAAAGTCACCAACATGAAAAGCACAAAGGCACTGCAACACGTGACACCAAAGGAACGCCTCTGAAGAACCCTGTTGCAAGGCAACTAAGAACCTTACCAGGTGGTTAATAAAGGCAGGTCACAAGGGAGTTCACCAGGTATGGGTGCTGCTTGGTTCCAAAAAACTCCCAAAACAATCTGGAGAGCTGGAAGATCCGGACCGGACCAACATATCTTCTGGCACATGGTAAACGGTAAACCATCACTTCGCAGCATTCCCCAGGTCTAATCCCCGGGGACTGAGGTTACTGCGAGCCAGGGACCTGGGCACAACCGTGACAGTCTCGCTGCCATCTGAAACTAAACATGACCAAGACTGAGCTTCTTATCTTTTCCCCTAAACTACCCTCTCCTGTTCCCCATTCTCTATCTCTGTGGATAACACTCTCATCCTCCCTGTTTCATCAGCTCGTAACCTTGGGGTCATCTTCGACTCCTCTCTCTCCTTCTTTGCACATATTCAACAGACTGCTAAAACCTGTCGTTTCTTTCTCTATAATATCACCAAAATTTGTCCTTTCCTTTCTGAGCACACTACCAGAACCCTTATCCACACTCGTATCACCTCTCGCTTAGACTATTGCGACTTGCTTCTTACAGGTCTCCCACTAAGCCATCTCTCTTCCCTTCAATCTGTTCAAAATTCTGCTGCACAACGTATATACCGACAGTGTCACTATGCTCACATTAGCCCTCTCCTCAAGTCACTTCATTGGCTCCCTATCTGTTTCCACATACAGTTCAAACTCCTCTTATTGACTTACAAGTTCATTCACTCTGCAACTCCTTAGTACCTCTCCACTCTTATCGCTCCCTACACTCCTCCCCGGGAACTCTGTTCACTGGGTAAATCTCTCTTATCTGCACCCTTCTCCTCCACTGCTAACTCTAGACTCTATTCCTTTTATCTTGCTGCACCATATGCCTGTAATAGACTTCCTGGGCCAGTACGTCCAACTCTGGCCGTCTTCAAATCTAAGCTAAAAGCCCACCTTTTTGATGCTGCTTTTAATTCCTAACCCTTACTCACTTATTCAGTACCCATGTTTTATCATTCCCACCTTAGTAATTCCCTTATCCCTTATTTGTCCTGTTTGTGTGTCCTAACTAGATTGTAAGCTATGTCGAGCAGGGGCTATCTTCATGTCCAGCACTGGATATGTCTAGTAGCACTACAGAAATGATACGTAGTAATAGTAAGTAGTCTCTTGCTAATGTGATCTGTGACGTCTCTGCTTTCCTTGCTCCTGCCTGTTTGCCTGCAGTCTAGACCTGGACCAGACCCTGACTTCTTCTGCCTGCCGCCTTGCCTAGACCGGACCAGACCCCAACTTCTGCCTGCCGCCTTGCCAAGACCTGGACTGGACTCTGACTTCTTCCTCCTGCTGCCTTGCCAAGACCCAGACTGGACCCTGACTTCTGCCTGCCGACTTGCCAACAACTGACCCAGACTGGACCCTGACTTCTGCCTGCTGACTTGCCAACAACTGACCCAGACTGGACACTGACTTCTGCCTGCCGACTTGCCAACAACTGGACCTCAACTTCTTCTGCCTATTACCTTGCCAAGACCCAGACTTCTTCTGCCTCCCACCTTGCCAAGACCCAGACCTTGACTTCTTCTGCCTGCTGCCTTGCCAAGACCTAGACCAGACCCCGACTTCTTCTGCCTGCTGCCTTGCCAAGACCCAGACCCCGACTTCTTCTGCCTGCCGCCTTGCCACAACCCAGACTGGACCCTGACTACTGCCTGTCACCTTGCCATGACCTGGACCGGACCCTGACTTCTTCTGGCTGCCAGCTTGCAAAGACCCAGACCGGACCCTGACTTCTGCCTGCCACCTTGCCTAAACTACTTCCAGGTAACTTCCGGACTGAACCCTGACTTCTTTTATACACATCTGCCTCTGCCTTCTTCAGCTGCCTTTGGCACAGAGCCTGACTCCTCTTCTTGTCTGTCCCCTTCTGCCTCTTTTTCAAGTCCTGCCAGTCACCCAAACCTGAGGGCTCAACCCTCGGCGAACAGTGATATGCTTTTAGCAGGCAACTATCACTGAAAATAATTTAAGTGCTGTAAACTGTTCAAGAGAATGATCTGCAAACCCAATTTAAAACATACAGAAAAAAGTCTACACAAAAGGAAAAAATGTCAAGACAGATGGATTCGATTATAAAAAATATTAATATTAAACAGTAAACTAAATGCAGTTGTCCCACTAAACACAACAGGAAAATATTCAGCCCCCAGTGGGCAGCACATTCCAAACGCCAGCTAATGCAGGTTTTTTATACCAGGATATTCAGCCTCTGGTTGTACTTGGATACCAGCACTCAATATCCAGGTATTAAGCAGCTTCCAGTGAAATTCAGAGCAGTACTCAGATAACTACTTGGATGAATTAGGACAGCATTTTTATCCAGATGTTTAGGGGGGAAGTGATCAACATAGGCTACTGTTAAGGTGTTTATTTTACTGCTAACCCCAGTTATTAGTGACTAGATCTCATTGCATAAAATGGAACCAGTGGTAAAATAACATGTTAGTGGTAAAATAACACATCTTAACAGTAGCCCACATTGATAACTTCCCCCCTTAGTGTGAAGAGTTTCAGTCTCTGGTAACCAGAGCTGATATTGTGATGTCATAATGCCTCATTCCACCAATAAGAGCCAAACTCATCAGTGATGTCACAATGGCTTGACTGTCATACTTGGCTCACTTTCATTACATATAGCAGTGATTTCCATTTCTAGAGATATGTCTTTAATTAATTGGGGAGGTTATAACCTCCCCTTTTAGTCCTCTAACTAAAAACTATCACTAGTAACCAGGTAACTCCCAGCTCCATCTTAGCTCTGCTCCCATACTGCCACAGCACTACCCAGATAGTGTGGGGCGATATGTCCAGATTTTCAGCAGCACTATCCAGTTAATGGACCTAGTGAAAAGAATTTATCTGGGTAGGAGCCATTTTTATCCAGATAAGTTCTATTGAATATCGACCCCTATACATCTTTAGCAGGGCAGACCAAAATAATAGGGTACACTGGATAGGCTAAATGTCATTTTTGTGCCAGAATCTACTATGTAACTATGGGGTCAGTATTCAAAAGTTTTATATAAATCTCATTTAAAAATATGGTCCTTTCAACTGCCTAAATCTGTATGGATAAAAGCATAAGCCACAGAAATTTAACCATGCAAAAAGGACCAGCTGAGTTTGTTTGTTTGGGGGGGTTTTTCTTTCAAATTTTAGCCAGTTAGGAAAATATTCAGTGCTAACTGGTTGCGTTACCTACACAAGTCTGGCCTCAAACTGTCAGAAATCCAACCACTCCAATTTTGAATACGGTAGATTTGGCCAGATATTTCACTGAAGATTCATGGTGGGGGGCACAAAGGTAGCTAATTAGATGGCTAAAAGTAACCACGTAAATGTACCCAATTACCTTTACTTTTCCAGCAGGTTTGAATATCCACATATTATTTGCACAATCACTGTGATTAATTTACAACTGGATAAAATGGCAAAGCAGATGCTTTCTAGAATAATAAAATATACACTTACATAACTGTGCTTCTTGAGGAGATGTGAAGGATCACTTACACACACTTTGTCTCCTTCTAAGCCAATAACTCTCTTGCAGATGTTTGTTCTTGGATCATTTGGACTTTTTGCTATTATAATATCACCTCTGTGAACACAATTCATAACCAGATTAAACAGAATATCTGTATTTGTGAAAGTAGTAAACAGTGGTAGGACACACATTCATTAGTGAAATGGGATTCTGGGGTAATAAATGAACTATTGTTACAGATGTTCGAATTCATCCCCTTGAGATTTGGAGGCTCATTTTCAAAGCATACAGACTTACAAAGTTACATACGTTACTATGAGGCATATTTTCAAAGCACTTAAACTTACAAAAGAACCTATGGAACTTTATAAGTCTAAGTGCTTTGAAAATAAGCCCTAAGGAATAACATGTATAGAATGTTTGTACGTTTGGGAAGCTTGCCAGGTGCCCTTGGCCTGGATTGGCCGCTGTCATGGACAGGATGCTGGGCTCGATGGACCCTTGGTCTTTTCCAAGTGTGGCATTACTTATGTACTTATGTAACTTTGCAAGTCTATGTGCTTTAAAAATGAGCACCTTTATAATACCAATTTTGTTTTAGAAGTGGAAGGAAATGCTAAGGACAACCCATTTAAGCTCAGCAGCACTGTGTACTATCAACTACAATCATCACCAGGATCGTCTGTGGCTCCCGTATGTCAAATGTAATTTTACTTCAAAACCTGAGGAAATACCAGGAGAGAGAATGGCATCGATGTGGGAAGCCTGACTCCCCCGAAAGCAGAGCCAGATTCACTTCCAGACCATTTGCTCACCATACACATAACACACATATCTGTCCCATTAGGTAAGTGTATGCGTGTATTCTTACTATTAATGATCACTATATACATTCCTCTTCCTTTATAAAAACATGTTGGAATATCCACAGATAAAGTGGACAGTGATTTTTACAGGCACGCAGATTCATGGGAAACAAAAATTGCCAAAATCATGTTCTTTCAATTCCTTTCTTAATTAACATTTCTGAAGCACAACTTTCAGTGGATATTGAGAAGAAACAAAGAAAAAGACTGCAGATAAAAGGCTGTATATCTTATTTTACTTATTTATTTTTATTTATTTGTATCCCACCTTTTCCCACTTATTAGTAGGCTCAAAGTGGCTTACATAATTCCGGAGAGGTGGTTACAGACTCCAGTGTGAACAAATACAGTATAGGAGTACTGTTACAGTGACAAGTACAGTAAAGAAGTATCTGTAAATAGGTTGTGGTGATATCCCATCCAGATTCCACAATTCCATGGCAAATATGCTCCTTCCTGCATAAAACGAGGTGGGTTATTTTATGAAAGGCCATCTCATCTGTGCAGCATATATATGCTTAAGTAATACCATTTCCTAAGGGAAATATACACATACGTCCTCTTTGAAAATGACCTCATAGAAAATGAATGCACACATTTTCCAGCATACATTAGCTGAATATGCACATATTTTATGAAGTATGCATATAAATGCTAGTGCCCCCTCCTTCCAAGTCAATATCCATATGTTTATCCACATACAGTAATACAGGCAATTTTTATAAAAGGTTATTTCTGTGCTTAAAATGCCAGAAATGCTTTTTAAAACTATCCTCTCAGTGACCTGGAGCAAAATGTATACAGCTAGATTAGAATGAACATACTTCATGTATGTGCTGCCACCTTTAGAGCTCAACATTGTGAACAAAAAAGGATAGTTTACATCAACCCCCTAATTCTATAAAAGTCACCAAAAATTGCACAAACAATTTTATTGAGGAAAGAGCAAATTAGCGCCAATAACTGGCTTTGTAACAAGCAACTATTGGCACTAATTAGATTTCACTGGATCTTAAGTGCCTAAATTTTACACACAAGTAAAAAAAAGTAGGCGCAGAAATGGGAGGGTCATGGGGTGTTCCTAGCATTTACACGCATTTTTATAGAATAAGGGGGATACGCCCCACCACATTTCAGTTGGTGCAAATGGTGCAAGTCCCAGACGTAAGCTTTATTCTATAAATTATGCCCAACTTTACGTGCAGCTTATGGAATAGCGCTTTTTCCATCCCTGAGGGAATAATGCAGGCTTCTGGCCAAATAGCACGTGTCAAATGGCAAACATCATGCCCTTAACACACTATTTTTACAACACATCCTATATAATAAAACGCACCTCCAACATTCTGAAGCTGACTGCATGGCTGAGGCATTCCTGCTCTCTGTATCCATCTCTTGAATTGACATCACGTACTTCCGGGTTCGTCACAAGCAGAAGTGACCAATCACACAAGGTTTCTCAGCTTCAGAATGTTGGAGGTGCACTCTATTAAATAGGATTGGTCAGTTCCTTGAAGCAAAGCCAGAGCTCAGCATCCTGCACTGTAACGCTCAGACACCAGAGAGAGAGGGGGGGCATCTCTGTCACACACACACTCTCTCTCACACACACTCTCTCTCTCTCACAGTCAATGTCTTTCTCTCTCTCACTCTCACACACTGTCTCTCACACACTCTATGTCTCACACTGTACCACATTCACTCTCTATGTGTCACACAGTCACTCAAACACTCTCTTGGTCTCATACACTCAGTCTCACAGAGAGTCTGTGTCTCACACACACTCTCTCTCTCGCACACACACTGTATCTGTGTGAAACACACTCTCTCTCTCTCACACTGTGTCTCACATACGCACTTGCACACACTCTCATTCTCACACATACACTCTCTCTCTCACAGACACACTCGCACCCAGACTCACTTTCTCTCACACACAAACACACTTGCACATTCACTCACTCTCTCACACACAGTCACTCTCACATACACACTCCGAGGAAACCCTTGCTAGCGCCCGTTTCATTTGTGTCAGAAACGGGCCTTTTTTTTTTACTAGTGGTAAATAATAAAGAGATACAAAGGACACAAATGAAGACAAAGCTGCTCATTATTATGCAAAATGAATAACACAGCTTTGTTTAACTTTGCAAGCTATGCTATACATGCAAAGCTGAAGCCAATGCACTGCCTGATGTTTCTGGGGAACCTCTTAAGGGTCCGACTGCGAGAACAAATAATTCTTCATCCTGGGCACTTACTGGGAGTATCCTTGGTGGCTAGTAGGTGAACAGAATGATACCCAGTCACTCTTGCTCCATGAGATCCTGGGTTCACTCGACCCCTAGTGCTAGTCTTTCAGTACTACTGATAGAAGCCAGACTGCCACACAGGGTTTGGCCCTTATTTGTACAATTAAATTCCCAAACTCAGCTATTAAAAATGGTGTAGGGAAAGAGAGAAAAATAGCATCATCAAATATAGGGGATATAAGGGCATCTCTAGCGTTTAGCACATGCTAATAACGCTAGCACGCCTTTGTAAAAGGGCCCACATAATGAATGATAATGCTCTAACCAGGCTCATTCAAAAATGTGCCAGCTGCTCACAGATTACAGACACTACATTCAATGGTCACAAGGATGAGGCACATTGATGCTGAACTATCAAAATATACCTTCCAGCAATTAATGAACCTAACATGAAAAAGAAACCATTAGATGAAAATGAAAATGGAAGGAATATGCTTGCTAAAGCCTATTTGAAAAGGAGGGACAAAGACATATAATGAATCTAAAAACAACGTTACAAAACCTACTCATAGAGGAATTCAAAATCTGAAAACATACTTTTGAATAGAATAAAAATGGCGACTCAAATTTTCTGAAATGACAACATCATAGTTTTTAATTGTAGGTTCCATTGAAGGACCTGAACACTGTAAAAAGAAAAGAAATATATAATGAATATTTAACCAAAGCACACAACAGCCTAAAATGTGAAATTTGTAAAATTGTAAAAATACATACAGTATTTAAAATCTATTACAACTGAAAGTAAGTGCCTATCAACTAATCTCCAAAATCTATTCCACTTAGTTTTAAAAACTTTGTACCATAGCATTAACAGATAGAATCTAGAAGGCACTGCAGGATCTAGTTTAGTATTAAGGGGGAATAAAGAGAGAGAAAAGCAAGCAAGACCTAGTTTAGTATTAAGGGGGGAATAAAAAGAGAGAGAGAAAAGCAAGCATTATTAACTAGTTGCCATAGTGTACAGACCCTTGCATAGGTTGCTGAGTCAGCTTCAAAGAGCCTGTTTAAAAAAGGCCCCATATATTCAAAACTATATAAAGAGGAAAGGTCCCACTGAACTTTCTTTCTGACAAGTTCCGAGAGAAGAGGACATTTCTGGCAGAGGCAGTGGGGGGGGGGGGGGGGGGGGGGCGCTGGTGGTTAGGAGGCGGGGCTAGTGCTAGGCAGGCTTCTACGGTGTGTGTTATGAAAGTGGCAGATACCAATCTGGGTCGGGTGTACACAAAGAGTGGTACATGTGAGTTGTCTTGTTGGGCAGACTGGATGGACCATGCAGGTCTTTCTCTGCCGTCATCTACTATCAGTTCTTTTAGGAGGATGTAGTAACAGCGGCCAGCATTATCTGGGTTAAAAAAAAAGTTTGGACAAATTTCTGGAGGAAAAATCCAAAGTCTGTCATTGAGATGGACATGGGGGAAGCCACTGCTTGCTCTGGGATTGGTAGCATGGAATGTTGCCACTATTTAGGATTGAACCAGGTACTTGTGACCTAGATTGGCCACTGATGGAAATAGGATACTGGGCTAGATGGATCATTGGTCTGACCCAGTATGGCTATTCTTATGTTCTTATGAAGAAAACAAAGGTGAATTTCCATTGTCTATTTATTGATGCCAAGAGCCTGCTAATTGCATTTTGTATGAACTTTCTCGTCAAGTGGGGGGATGCTCAAGGTCTGCACTTAGAGATTTTAATTGTATGTTGGTTGTTATTTATTGATAATTTATGTAAGTTTTTATTATAAACCACATTGAATGTACTACGATTGTAGCTGTGATATATAAATTTCAATAAATATGGGACTTGAGGGTTCATCTATACAGTTGCCATATGACATCCTCATTGCATATGAAAGCGACATGAAATATTTTTAACTTACAGCATATGAAATTAGCTACTGTATTTTTTTTAAACTGTAAATTTAAGAAGATGACAGTGTACAATGTGAAAACTCTAAACTATCATTATTATTAAATGTCAATCAATCAATAAATGAAAGTGAAACACCTGTATGTATATTCTGACTTATGGGTGACACAATCTGATGTAGCCCTGGGTGAGAATCACTCCAAAATGACCATTCTAGAAGCCTTTGAGAGTGGCTCACCATGCATGCACATGTCTTCCTGCCTGCCATCACTATGTGGGACCAGATTAGTCTAAAACTATAGCTGATAGAATGCAACTTCAAGGGGAGGAGGGAAGGGAACTGAGAATATGCATCCTGCTGTCCCCAGAGAACATCTACTACTGGTGATTAACCACTTTCTCTGAGGACAAAAAGGATGTAGTAGTTATGAGTGATGGGAATCCCTAGCTACCAGGCTGTCTTGAAAAGAAAAAAAAAAAAAGGAGAAAAAAAGGGGCCTGGTACTGTTTCTGGATAATCTGGAACTGAAAACAAATGCCATTTTGAACCTGGAAAGCAACAGGGTAAAACCATTCGGGGATCTCTTCTGCCCTGCCACTAACACATCATGGAAACCCCTGAGAAGTTCTGGCAAGAGGGGGCAGAGAAAGGTGAGGGAGACTCAGCTGCCAAGCTAGGGGATGGGGGATTGGGGTTATTGGATTTTGTAGTATATGGGGCTGTGGTAAATGCATCATCAGGTAGCGCATTCACTGTAAATATCTGCCCCTTAGACTTTAAAATAATGATTTTTTTTAATTTAATGTTTTTTAACAAATAGAGCAGTAAAACGCAGAAAACATGTAAAAATCAAGTGTGCCAAACTATGCAAAAGTTATACCAACACTCTTAGGCATAAGGCAAAAGAGAACCCTGGCACAGCAAAAGATGCTCAAATCCCCCTCCCCCAAAGGCAAACATGGTAAAGTTATACAACTATCTGTCAGCATGTGCAGCAACCATACCCTCCTGCTGTTCTATACATTTTTTCGTAAAATAAAATTGAGAAGCTATTTTGAGTCTCATGAGACTGATTTAAATAATAGTAGGGGGCAAACAGATCAAGAGTTTACAATACCCACCTTTTCATCTCAATATAAAGTACCCTCGGTTTGGGTCCCCCCTCCCCCTCCCCGGCTTAATGATCTGGTAGTGGAAACCTTTCAGAAACTAGTACTGAAAGATTTGGAATGTGTAGAACAGCAGCATGTATTGGCTTGACATAATTTAACCAGGGCTCAAAGAGAAGCGTTAAAAGACTTAAAAAATGACTCTAACATTGTCATATCCCAGGCAAACAAGGGAGGCGGTGTTGTAATTCAGGACTATGAAAAATATGTGTTTGAAGCGAATCGACAATTATTAGACATAACATTTTATCAAAAGCTTTTAGCTGATCCAACACAGGATTATTTACAAATAGTATTAACATTGTTACAAACAGCTAATGAACAAGGTATAATAACAGCTATGGAATATAAGTATTTAGTAAGGAAAGATCCTAGTGTCCCTCATATTTACATCACACCTAAGAGCCATAAGTCCCTTGATAATCCCCCCCCCCCCCCCCGGTCGCCCGATAGTATCGGGAATAGGGTCTTTGTTTGAGCCTTTCAGGCTCATTTTCGAAAGAGAAGGACGCCCATCTTTCGACACAAATCGGAAGATGGGCATCCTTCTCACAGGGTCGTCCAAATCGGTATAATCGAAAGCTAATTTTCGGCGTCCCCAACTGCTTTCTGTCGCAGGGATGGCCAAAGTTCAAGAGGGTATATCGGAAGCGTAGCGAAGGCGGGACTTGGGCGTGCCTAACACATGGACGTCCTCGACCCATAATGGGAAAAAAAAGGACGTCCCTGACGAGCACTTGGACGACTTTACCTGGTCCTGTTTCTCTTATGACCAAGCCACAAAAAGGTGCCCGAACTAACCAGATGACCACCGGAGAGAATTGGGGATGACTTCCCCAGAGACGCAGATGTCATATTCAGGTCCTTGACAGCAATATGCAGGTCCCTGGAGCAGTTTTAGTGGGTGCGGTCCACTTCAAGCAGGCGGACCCAGGCCCATCCTCCCCTACCTGTTATGTTTGTGGAGGAAACAGCGATCCCTCCAAAACCCACCATAAACCCACTGTACCCACATCTAGGTGCCCCCCTTCACCCGTAAGGACTATGGTAGTGGTGTACAGTTGTGGGTAGTGGGTTTTGGGGGGGGGGGGGGGTTGGGGGCTCAGCACACAAGGTAAGGGAGCTATGTTCCTGGAAGAAATTTATGAAGTCCACTGCAGTGCCCCCTAGGGTGCCCGGTTGGTGTCCTGGCATGTCAGGGGGACCAGTGCACTAGAAATGCTGGCTCCTCCTATGACCAAAGGGCTTGCATTTGGTCATTTCTGAGATGGGCGTCCTTGGTTTCCATTATCGCCGAAAATCAGAAACGACCAAGTCTAGGGACGACCAAAATTTCAAGATTTGAGCGTCCCGGACCATATTATCGAAATGAAAGATGAATGACCATCTTTTTCGATAATACGGGTTTCCCAGTCCCTCCATCGGAATGTTTTGCGAGGACGTCCTCAACAAAACTTGGGTGTCCGTTTCAATTATGCCCCTCCACGTCTCAATTCTTGGATCTTATTTACAGCCCGAAGTATTTAAAAATTCAGTCGTATATTTGAGACTCCAATGATATGTTGAATCATTTGTCTTCAGTTCAGATACCACAAGATCAGTCAGTTATAATGCTGACATTAGATGTTACAGCATTGTACACTAGTATTGCGCAACAGGCAGCTGTTCAGATTATTAGACAAGTGTTAAATAGCAAGGATTTATCTGGAGCATTGATCCAACTATTATTGCAGATGGCCTCTCTGGTGATAGAAAAGAACTATTTTACGTTTCTAGATCAGTATTTTTTGCAAATTAGGGGAGTCGCCATTGGAGCCACGGTTGCTCTCATGGTGGCATGCCTCTATATGGGTAATTTTGAGACTCAATATGTATCCCCTTCTGAATCTGCTGGAAAAAATTTGATGTGGAAGAGGTACATTGATGACGTGTTCATCATATGGTCGGGTACAGAAGAGGAGCTATGTCTGTTCCTGGAGTATTTAAATTGTGGTGATCCCAACATCCAATTTGAAGTACATTCGCAAGGCAATATTGTGCAATTTTTGGATATCAATATTGAACAAGTGCAAGATCAATTTGTCACTAGTACCTATAGAAAACCTAAAGATAGGAACACTATTTTACATTTTAATAGCCACCACCCTCGACAGATAAAAGAAAGTATCCCTATGGGGTAATTCTTGCGCATAAAAAGGTTATGCTCTGATGAAACTTATTTTGTGAACCAGGCACAAGAACTATTTGTCAGATTCCAGCAGCGGGGTTATCCCAGACCAACTATACACTCTGCATATAGGCGAGCTAAATACACACAACGATGCTGGTTATCACACAGGGAAACTAGAGAAAAGAATTCATATATAAATTGCATATTACCTTTCTATAAGCAAACTCATTTGATTCAAAAGATTATATTAAAACATTGGTCAATATTATCGTTACATAGGGGGTTAGTGGAGAAACCCCGATTCTCCTGTACACGGGAGAGAAATATGGGGGAGATCCTGTCCAGTAGTAAAAGAGCTTGGTTTACCGGTGACTGTAGAAAATAGAGGGCATGGCCTGTGTCAACATTGTGTGTAATGTCAACATGCAATTAGTGCTAATCAAATATGGGTGAAAAACATTAGTAGGCAGTTCTACTTAAAATCAAAGACTGATGGTAATTCTAGGAACGGAGCCTATAGTATCTGTTGTCCATTATGGTATATTGGAGAAACTACACGGAAAATAAAATTGCGAACAGTACAGCATCTAAGCAATATAAGATTACAATGACAAGATACCTCTTTAGTTAATCATTGGTCGTTACATCATCATTCAATTCAGGATTTGCAGTTTGTAGTTCTTTTTCTAATTGAGAATGGGAGGGGTAGTGTGGAAAGACAATTAGTAAGTACGGAAAGAGCAGAGGCTGATATATAATTGGAACACGGTTGAACCCTGCGGGCTAAATAAAGAAATTGATTGGCCTTTGTTAATGGCTATATAGAAGGAGCGGTGGTAAGCAGACACCCACTTTTGCATTGCAGGAAATGAAGCAGAGACACCAGAAGTTGTAGAGCTCCAAATGGTGTGCCTGACAGAGATTAGAGGTCCCTGCACGACTAATATTCCGCCAGTGTCGTTATGCTCATATTAGCCCTCTCCTCAAGTCACTTCACTGGCTTCCTATCCGTTTCCGCATACAGTTCAAACTCCTCTTATTGACTTATAAGTGCATTCACTCTGCAGCTCCTCAGTACCTCTCCACTCTCATCTCTCCCTATACTCCTCCCCGGGAACTCTGTTCACTGGGTAAATCTCTTATCTGCACCCCTCTCCTCCACCGCTAACTCCAGACTCCGTTCCTTTTATCTTGCTGCACCATATGCCTGGAATAGACTTCCTGAGCCGGTACGTCAAGCTCCATCTCTGGCCGTCTTCAAATCTAAATCTAAGCTAAAAGCCCACCTTTTTGATGCTGCTTTTAACTCCTAACCCTTATTCACTTGTTCAGAACCCTTATTTTATCATCCTCACTTTAACATTTCCTTATCTCTTGTTTGTCCTGTTTGTCTGTCCTAATTAGATTGTAAGCTCTGTCGAGCAGGGACTGTCTCTTCATGTTCAAGTGTACAGCGCTGCGTACGTCTAGTAGCGCTATAGAAATGATAAGTAGTAGTAGTATAAGGTATGTTAACTACATTCAAATGTTTATAAGGTTTTAGGGTGAGAGTGTGGGGAATTTTGTAATTTTGTGCTTTACTTATTGTATAAGGTTTCCTAATGAAGTTATAAGGAAACACAGAACCAGAAGAACCTTTAAGTACAGGTTGATGGAATTTAAGTCAGATATCCTATACTTCACCCAAAGATTTGAAGTTCTTCTTCAAACCTCTTGGAACTTACAACGGATTTATGAATTAAAGTTCAGCATTCCTGACTGGGGGAACGCCAGAATTTAAAACAGAGTCTGGAAGCAAATAAAGGACTTGGAATTTTCAATTAACATATTACATCTGTTATGATTTCAACAGTTGTCATTGGAGAAGGACATTAGTGTATTGTGTATTTGTGGATGGGGTGGGATATCATGAGATCATTTAATAGAAAGTTTTTTAATTGTTAGAATATGATTTTTGTAATAAAGATTGTGATTTTAAATGCATGTATGAATGGGTTTTGGTATGTTTATCCTGTTTTGAAATTGTATTAGCCAAGACATATTGGTACTTTGATGCATTATGGCTAATTATTGAGAATTTAACCCTGTGTTTGATTTGGATAAAAAGATGACAGCATATGCAAATCCTTCTCAGATATAATTGTCAAGAATATCCTGAAAGTCTAACTGGTTTGTGTCCTTAAAGATTACTGTTTGAGTTCTCGATCTACCGTGACCACAGGTTAAAGTGTGTGTGTAGGGAGGGGAAGGGGGGAGGTTAGAATAAGGGACTAGGAAACAGTATGAAACAATTAAGGCTTGATTATATTACAGGACACCTACATGGGGCACCAATTTGAAGCCTGTTTTATGAAGGCCACAAAGGCACCTATGTGCATTTATAAAATAGGTTAGCAGATCCAGCCTCAATAGTGCACAAAATGCCAACACAAGTTTACAGCAGTCCTGAAAGTATAAATGTGTCCATGTGCACTGCAGTCCTGACTCAGCTCCTCACAAACTATATCCTGGAACTCCTATGTGCAGATCGTGTAGTGGGCACCCACTTTCTGTGCTCCATGCATGTGCTTTCTACACATGTAGAAGATCACATAGTTCTATAAAATCCCTTTTCTATGTGTAAAACAGGCTTCACACACAGAAAAGGTTTTAGAAACTAACCCCCTTAAAGTGCTTAAAAACAATGTGGTTTAAACTATCGCCATATTTTATTAACAATTATTGCGTTAAAATATAAAATTGAATGAAATTACCACAACAATTTCACCAAGGTATTCAAAGGCACAATGTGCTATGCAGCCATATTGAACAGTATAACCAAGAAATCCCAGCGTTTTTCCCAGAACACCTTGAATCATGTTCACAGTGCTGGACAGCAGCTGCCTGACAGGTTCTGAGGTAAAGCCTGAAAGACACACAATGAACAACAATTTCAAAATTTTACAGTGTACACTAAACACTTCTCCTATAATCAAGTAAATTATCCTTTAGACATGCTGCAATACTTCAAAATTAATTCTAACAAAAATATCAGTAGACAAAATGTTAGAATTATCTTAAAGGAAATTGACAGTAATTGTTAAAATAATTATATTCAGCAGTAGAAATGTACAGCTTCCTGTCTATTTCATAACTACCCTGAAAAAGGAACGGCTTGTCCATTACCTGAAACAGTACTGAAATTCAAGGAAGGAAAGTCGATTGCTCCTCAATGGAGCCAGCATCAAAGCGTACAATGGAATTCACAAGTTAGGGACTGGACCCTGCTGTGACACATTTTCCATTCTAATACTACCAAGAAACTATTTACACTCCCATTTTGAGCCAAAGCAGCAATTTGTCACTTTTCCCAGGGATGTTACCTGTTATATCTTGTAGTAGCACTGGTTCAAATTTTGGCACATAAACCTTAAGAGGGTAAGTAGGCACCGATTTAGGAGATATTATTATAAAGACACATGGAGGGGCATAATCGAACGTTGGGGCCGGCCAAATGTCAGAGATGGCCGGGTTTGAGATGGCCGGCATCGGTTTTCGCCGATAATGGAAACCGAGGCCGGCCATCTCAAACCCGGCCAAGTCCAAGGCATTTGGTCGAGGGAGGGGCCAGCATTTGTAGTGCACTGGTCCCCCTCACATGCCAGGACACCAACTGGGCACCCTAGGGGGCACTGCAGTGGACTTCAAAAATTGCTCCCAGGTGCATACCTCCCTTACCTTGTGTGCTGAGCCCCCCCCCCCCAAACCCACTCCCCACAACTCTACACCATTACCATAGCCCTTATGGGTGAAGGGGGGGCACCTAGATGTGGGTACAGTGGGTGTTGGGGGGGGGGTTTGGAGGGTTCCCATTTACCACCACAAGTGAAACAGGTAGGGGGGAATGGGCATGGGTCCGCCTGCCTGAAGTGCACTGCACCCACAAAAAACTGCTCCAGGGACTTGCATACTGCTGTCAGGGAGCTGGGTATGACATTTCAAGCTGGCATAGAGGCTGGCAAAAAAGTTGTTGGGTTTTTTTTGGGTGGGAGGGGGTTGTGACCACTGAGGGAGTAAGTGGAGGTCAATCCCCATTCCCTCCGGTGGTCATCTGGTCAATTGGGGCACTTTTTTGGGACTTGGTCCTAAAAATAAATGGACTAAATGAAGCCGGTGAAATGCTCCTCAGAGCTGGCCTTCTTTTTTCCATTATCGGCTGAAGCCGGCCATGTCTTAACAATGCCCCCGGCCCGCCTTCCATACCCTGCGGAAACGCCCACTTTAACTTAGGCCGGCTCTGCGACGGAAAGCAGTTGGAGACGGCCAAAATCGGCTTTCAATTATTATTATTATTTTTTTTTACATTTGTACCCCGCGCTTTCCCACTCATGGCAGGCTCAATGCGGCTTACATATTATATACAGGTGCTTATTTGTACCTGGGGCAATGGAGGGTTAAGTGGCTTGCCCAGAGTCACAAGAGTGCCTGAATTGGGAATCAAACTCAGTTCCTCAGTTCCCCAGGACCAAAGTCAACCACCCTAACCACTAGGCCACTCTTCCATGCCGATTTCACCAGACTTGAGAGATGGCCGGCCATCTCCCAATTTGTGTCGAAAGATGGCCGGCCTTCTCTTTTGAAAATAAGCTGGATAGGCACCTTGAGACTTTATAAAATACTGGTGCAAGCGGCAGAAATCATGCCCATGTTGCAGGCGCAGAAATTTATAGTATGCCTGCTACAGAGCAGAATAAATACCGATGCCTAGATTATTTAAGTATGGGTGTAAATTAGTATATTTTGTAATCTACACACTAACTTATAAATTCTGTCCTTCTATGTGTCTATAGGCAAAATATATAACCATCATAGCAACACATACTTTTTACAAGGCATTAAACGTGACGTACCTGGACAAACGTCTAGATTCCCTCATGACAAACTTGACAGATTAAAAGATAGCATAAGCAATATGAAGGGTGCCATGAAGGCCACCTTAAAGCACTTTCATTCACTCCTAGCAATGCTCGGGTTTGCCTTCAGAATCATGCCCATGGACCACATATTCTTGAGGCGATGGAGATGAAGTAAGGAAAAAAGCAATGCTATATTAGGGCTACTAGGGCAATAAAAGAGGTTCTACAGTTCTGGGATCCAATTTATTCTCAGCAACCTTCATGCAATACCATAATTTATTTTTCTTTACCATGTATGTATGCACACGGTATATGTATATACCATGATCTGTTCCATATATGTCATGTTCCATGTATGTTACCATGTATGTATGCACCTTAATGCAATACCATTTGTAATTCTGTTACCCGGAAATGGCAACCGTCATTATGGCAAATGTAAGCCACACTGAGCCTGCAAGTTGGTGGGAAAATGTGGGATACAAATGCCACAAATAAATAAATAAATTCTGTCAATCATTTAATGGCTTGGCGTTTTGGCAAGGACCTCAGTATACAATGGCGACAGAGAGCTAGGCACAGATGCTTCTGGGGGTGTATGTTTTAGCAGGTACTTCAGGGGGTCATGGTGCTCTGAGCTATGGTCCCAGGAATGGAATGAATCAGTGATTACAAATGATACTAAATTCTTATAGTTGTTCCCTCTTATGATTGCTTTGCAGATGTGGAGTAGGCTGATAATATGGCAGTTGTTGAGGCTGTCAGCCTGTCTGTGTCACTGCTCACTTAGGAAAATTAAATATTGCTATATGTGTGTTATATTATAACATTACTTTTAAGTGGTACATGATTGTGCATCAGCAATGTTCATTTTCTTGATTCAAGCTGTTGGCATCCCTTGCCAATGTGGACATAACTGTGGTATCAGAGGCAAGATAGACCAATGGAAACATAACTGTGGTATCGGATGCAAAATGGAAATTTGGCCCACCAAAGTTTGGCAACTGATCATGACATCCTTATCCAAACACATCACAATGAGATTTGCAAAGTTCCTTTGAGAGTTCATGGATTTTTCCAAACTGGAGGTAATTGAGGACGAGAACTGGCAACATGGCCACTCGGCAGCACACTTTACCTTGAAACAAAAAAATAACAGCCTGCACTGCTCAGCAACACAGACCCACTTGGCAACCATTACCTTTTTGCAAAGGCACTATGTATGATAACTCTGTTGATTGATTGATGTACTCATTTTTTAGCCCATTCTCCCGAGAATGCCCAGAATGGGTTACAGCAGTTACATTTATAATAATAAAACACTTAATAATAACAACTGTCAAAACATTAACTTCAAATTGACAGAAAGCAATTCAATGTAACAGTTCCTCAGCATACATTCCAACAATCTTCTAGAAATAGATAAGTTTTCACGGCCTTCCAAAGACTCAAGAAATCGTCAACAGATCTTATAGTGGAAGGCAACCTATTCCATAACCAAATCAAAAAGTTAGAGTAAGCACGTGCCAGGGCACATTATAATAAGAAAGCTCTAGCTGAGGGCATAACAAAATGTCTCTCACTCTGGGAGCGAAGTAATCGCTCAGGAACATAGCTTGGCAATTTATCACAAACATATTTGGGAGCTATACCATGAAAGACCCTGAATGCCACACCACTCTTTTAAAAATGCAGCGTTTGTGGACAGGTAGCCAATGCAATGCAGAAAAAAATACACATAATATAGTCTCAAAAGCCTACATTTTTTTTAAAGTCTAGCAGTTGCAATTTAAAACCGCTGGGGTCACTTCAAACTCCTTTTAGGCAACCCCACCAACAATATGTTGCAATAATCAATACATGAAATTACATAAGCATAAAGCAATTGGATAAAATCTGACTCTGTAAAATAACTTTGAATCTTATGTAATTGGCGCAAGTAATAAAAGGTTGAGATCAATTGAGAAATATGGCTATCAAAAATTAAACCTGCATCCAACAAGATTCCCAAGCTATGTACTTGATCTTTTGCTACTATAGTAGTCCCCTCCCTAAGTACAGAAGGACGATGATACTGGCAGTTCTCTCTTCATATCCACAAAAATTCTGACTTTGATGAATTCAACTGTAATTTATGATGATGGAAAATTGGGCTTCCTTGTCTCCAATACTCTGGACTTGACATGCCTGATCATTCACGAATGTTCGAGTAGCATGTTTTAGGGGCCCTTTTACACATCGGCGGTAAAATACAACATGGGCCTACCGCTCGCTCTTCCAGGACTACCACTGGGCCCAACGTGGTTGCTGGCGGTAGTTCCGTCTCAAGCACGCGCAGTTTCCAGGGAAAAAGGACCCCCCCCCCTGGAAATGGCTTGCGCGGCGGTAAGCTGGTAGTAATCGGGTATTGCCACGCACTTCCTGGTTACTGATGGGTTAGCGCGGGAGCCCTTATCACCACCTCAATGGGTGGTGGTAAGGAAAACCAGCCCCTGCTGCTAGCGCAAGGCTCTTTTTCCTGCATCTTGGTAAAATGACCACTAAATGTAGTATGTTGTAATTCCTATGAGACATGCTTATGTGCATTCTATTTGGCACCTTCTGTGTCAGTAAATTGGCCCAGGGCATGGCCCACTCAAATAACCCTTTGGGTTTCTGATACAGAGATGTTTTGGTTCAGGATAATAAAATATCCATTCGAACACATAGATCCAAAACAAATCAGGAGGTTAGAGGCCAAACCCTACTGTCTGAGAGGCAATCTCACTTGCCCAGTGCTAAAATTTCTTTAAATATTTGGTGATGTGGACTAATGGCTCTGACATGTTGTTGGTATATGAAGGCGACGTTACTCACCTGTAGTAGGTGTTCTCCGAGAACAGCAAGACATACATTCTCACACATGGACGATGTCATCCATGGAGCCCTGGTGCAGACACTGACCAGCATTCTATTGTTTTTAGAAGCCTTTCGCAGGCTCCCAGCATGCATGCACGAGTGCCATCCTGCCTGCCTGACTCATACGGGATCCCCAGTCGGATATAAAAGAATAGAGAATGCAAGTTCTAGGAGAGGTGGAAGAATATGTGAGAATGTATGCTCTGCTGTCCTTGGAGAACACCTTCAACAGGTGAGTAACTTCATTTTCTCCAAGGAGGAGTAGGACATTACCTTCTCACATGTGGGTATCTCTAGCTACCAGGCTCACCAAAAGCAACAAACAACAGACAATACGGACTTACAAAGGCAAGCCCTACATAAGCCATTAACACTAAAGATTAGCTCGAGTTATCTGCAGCAAGGCCCATAGGAATAAAATGGGCCCTGCTACAGATAACTCAAGCTAATTAGTAAAAGACCCCCTAAAAAACCAAAACAGTCCTGTTGTGAAGGCGCAGCCTGGAACAGAAAACAATCAGGCTCAGTTTCGAATGAGAAGGACGCCCATCTTTCGACACAAATCGCAAGATGGACGTCCTCACAGGATCGTCCAAATCGGTATAATCGAAAGCCGATTTTGGACGTCCCCAACTGCTTTCCGTCACAGGGACGGCTAAAGTTCAAGGGGGCATATCGGAGGCGTAGCGAAGGCGGGACTTGGGCGTGCCTAACACTAGGATGCCCTTGACCCATAATGGAAAAAAAAGGATGTCCCTGACGAGCACTTGGACGACTTTACCTGGTCGTGTTTTTCTCATGACCAAGGCACAAAAAGGAGTAGGGGATATTCTTCCTATGGCTAATAAAGTCAATATTGGTAGTTTTCTCTGCTTACTTCAGATATTGGTCCTTTACTTGCAAGATAAATCGTAATTAAAATGCAGCCCTAATATCTAGCACATTTCATTTTGTTTTGATCACATGGAGGGGCATTTTCGTTATGACATCTAAGTCTGAATTTGGACGTTTTCAACAAAATGTCCAAAATCCGAATAAAAAAGGTCATTTTCGAAAAAGAAAAACGTCTATCTTTATTTTCAAAAATACTGTTTCAAACAAGGGTTTGTGCTTTGGACGTTTTGTTTTTTTTGGTCTATTTTTGAAAAAAAAAAAAGTGCAAAACGTAGAAAAGCAAGTCATTGGGATGTAGGAGGAGCCAGTATTTTTAGTGGACTGGTCCCCCGGACATCCCAGGAGAGCAATGGGGCACCCTAGAGGGCACTTCTGTGCACTTCATAAAAATGCTCCTAGTTACACATCAGTTTTGCTTCCTTATCTTGTCCCTGAGCCCTCCAAAACATACTGCCCCCACTATACACCACTACAATAGCCCTTATGGGTGAAGGGGGCATCTATATGTGGGTACAGTAGGGTTTGAGTGACTTTGGAAGGGGTCACAGTTTCCACCACTAATGTGACAGGTAGAGGGAGATAGGGACCTGGGTCCTCCACTGTGTATTGCACCGACCAGTACACTACTCCATGGACTTGCATGCTGCTCTAATAGACCTGCCTCTAACATCTGATGCTGTCAGAGTCTAGTAAGTCATATTTTTATTTACAGTTTTGAGTGGGAGGGAGTCAGTGACCACTGGGGTGGTTATTGGGGGACACTCTGATTCCCTCCAGTGGTCATCTGCTCATTTAGGGCACCTATTTGTGCCTTATTCGATCTGAAAAGAGGTCTAGACCCAGACATCTTGGTTTTAGTCCTGGACGTTTTTGTTTTGTTCCATTACAGCTGTAAAAGTCCAAGTGTTAGGCACACCCTAATTCCACCTCTGAAACGCCCCTGACATGCCCCCTTGTGATTTGGATGCACTGCAGATGAATTGCATAGATAAACGTATGCAAAATAGGTTTCAAAAATACAGATTTGGACGCTTTGAGGAAAACATCCAAATGGTGCTTTATGACACTTCTTGGACTTTTTCTCGTTCGAAAATGAGCCCCATAGTAAACTAGTATATACAGTTTACTTACATTCATAAATGCAACTGGTTACATAATGTGGCTTTGGTAGAAATTATTTTACAATAAGGTAATTTGCACTTCTGTGAAAATAAATCATCTTCATATTTACAATATGCAAAATAAAAACCAAGGTGTTCTTTTACTAAAGATTAGCTCGAGTTATCTGCAGCAGGGTCCAATGTATTCCTATGGGCCCTGCTGCAGATAACCTGAGCTAATCTTTAGTAAAAGACCCCCCAAGCTTTTTCAGGTATCACATGACTATAGTTTAAGAAGTTATAATAATAAAAAGTAACTGTTCTCAATGAGAAAATAAACACAAAGAATCATCAAGTAATTAACAATTACATGTGGAAGTCAGCTTCAGTTACAATATCGAGGCTAGTTATGAAATTACACATTGGTGGTAATTTTCAAAGCACATAGACAATAATGATATGAAAAATCTTACTGGAAATATATACGGCTCTTCTTTTCTTATAAAAACTTTCAATGCTCTCTGCTCAGCTGATTTTTTCTTTATAAAATTAATCATAGCTAGCAGGGTAGAATTCATGAACTACATCCAAGAGATGGGAAGGGAGGGGGATTAGTTCTCTGTCGCTGCCAGTTATAGCACCAGGTGGCTTTTTCTGCAATGAAGGTGTTACCGATAATCCCATTACACTGCTACTAAATCTTGCAGACATCCAAATAATCACCAAGGCTTCTTTTCATCCCATCCTTTCCAAATGACTGGAAGTTGCTTCACCTGAAAGAAGTCAAATCCACATGCAGCTGTTGTTTTAGCAGCCAACGCACTATGAGAATGCCAATCGTGTTCCAATTTCGTTGTATTGCTAGCCCCCTATTCCCTGTGCAATAATGAAGTTTAATCCTACCAGGGACCTCATGTTGGTCTTGTCTTCCAAAAAGGCAGCAGGTTCTGCTGTCTATTTTTGCTAGTATCTGGGGAATACATTTTAAATCCCAGTGCTACTTAGAAGAATAAGCTAAGGATCACAAAACATGACCTCAAAACCCTGATATGACTATACTGTGACCCAAAGGCATTAATTCTAGGTGAAGATTAGAACTTTGCATAATAAGATTACACAGCAAGTGAATGATATCAAGGGACTCTCCATATTCAGCCGCCTGGTTTTCTATAGACAGCTTGTGCATTGCAATATGCAGACGAAATGGAGCTTACTCTTTCTATCTAAAACAAAATAGATTCACATAAATTAGCTGGGCCATTTCAAGATGCCTAAATCCCCTATTACATCTTTTATTGACAGCCCCAGAGAGGACAGCACAAATTTTTCCTCTTTTTTATGTTCTTAGCTTTTATAGCACACTAGATGCTGTAACTAAAAAGTATATACATTATGTTTTGAAATTAATACCTTTTTTAATTATTTGGATAACAATGCAGATAATACAATTAGGACATCTAAGCTACCTATGACGTTCTTAAATAACTGGAAAGTTTAAAATGTAAGAGCCTAGAATGATGGTAGAATTTATAATATTCAAGCAAAATTTTATTTAATTAGTATAATAAATTGTATGAATACATAGATGCATAAGATAATACATAAGAATGATTATCAATACTCCCCCCCCCCCCCCCCCCCCCGCTCAATGGTTCCCAGGTCCTCTTGTGTGCTCCCAGCCTGACACTCATTTTGTCCATCCAAGGTGATAGCCTTGCTGATAATCAGATGTTTTCTTATCACAAGAAAGTGGTAAAGTCACAAGTTACAAAGGTAAGCCACCCCCTCCCCCAATCCAGTGTGCATCAACCCTGAATCTAAAGCTAATGGACAACCATGGTGCACTTTGTGTAGGCTTTATATATTGGCCTATTTGATTAGCTTATCAATGTAGTTTGATTTTCCAAAACTGCCTCAGACAGAGGAAGAATCTGTTACCAAAATCTCAGCACATCAAACCCCCACACTGGCATTAGTGGAAGTAGCAGAAACAGCAAACTCCAGATCAAAAACAATGCAACATAATCTAACCTACCCCCTTCCCATTTGCATTACTCTTTACATAGTGTAACTGCTCTCTTCATACCTCACTCTTCCACCTACATTCCATTATGTGCTATGTTTTTCTATGTACTTATAATAATTGTAAGCCACTTAGCTGAATACTGATAGGTGGTATATCAAAATCTGATGAAACTAAAAAAACTTGGTAGAGCTTTCAGAATGGTGTCTTGTTGGTTATGTGGTGTTTTCTGTTTCTTTTTATGATTTGCGTAGTGTCAGATGATCAGTAAAAGAACACAAGTGCCTAAATTAAGGCAGTGTCGATTATGGATCTGCTAAATAATTCACCCTTGAAGCCACAGACAGAACACCAGAGGAAGAGGGTCATCTTTGACTGTGAAGGACTGTTACTGCTGTTTATTCCAGTTCTACAGCAACTTTTGAGCTGTAAGAACTGTCCCCCAGATTCTATATATGGTGCCAATTCAGGGTTTGCGCCCAACTAACTGGCTCACAATTCAATTAGTACTGATTACTGGGTACTAATTGGCATTAATTGGCACCAATCTGGAATTGCGTATACAGCATGCTATTCTATAACAATGTGCGACCAAATCACATATTGCAGAACCCAAAAGGGGGCATGGCCATGGGAGGAGCATGGGTGGGTCAGGGGCCTTCCTAAAATTTGAACGCCGTGTTCTAGAATACCAGAAATTAACACCTAAATTGGGCACTGAGAATTACACTTGGTTTCAGCAGGCAAAAGTCCTGGCTCTAAAATTTGGCCACAAAGTCTGAGTGCCGATTTCTTTTGGCGCTGATTTTAAAGAGCCATTTATCGAAATCTAGCCTTTTATAACTGCTTCGTGCTAAAGAGGTTTATACAGTGGTTACTAGGCATGTGTATGTGCACACGCCTAGAATAAAGGGCCTGCCTGCTTGATGAACACAAAATGAAAACTTAAACTACTCTAAATTAGTGGGAAATTAAATTTTAATGAATTCTGGTTGTAAAAAGTAGTTTTACACCTTGTATTCGAACACATTCAACTACTGCTTTAATTTTTCTCAATCTAGCCATTATTTCATATGTCATAGTATCATAGAACACAAAAAGGAAAATGAATTACTTGCCAAAGTACAAAAAAAATCCTTCCTAAAAAAAAAAAGTGACTGATCAAACTATGATATCCAGATTAGGAGTCTTGAGTTCAAATCCGAGTTATTTTCCATTCCTACAACAAGGCTCTTTTTACAAATCTGCGCTACCAGTTATTTATTTTTTATTTATTAGGATTTATTTGCCACTTTTTTGAAGAAATTCACTCAAGGCAGTGTACAGTAAGAATAAATTAAACATAAGCAACAGACAATCACAGCAGTAAAAATATTCAAATAACAATGCAAAGTATGGCGTGGATGGGCATAATTGAACAAAAACGTCTATCTCCATGGGCGTTTATCTCCAAGAACGGGTCCGTGAAGGGGCGGACCGAACCGTATTTTCAAAAAAAATAGACGTCCATGTTTTATTCGACACTTTGTGAGCTGGGCGTTTTTGTTTTTCAGTGATAATGGAAAATGAAAGCGCCCAGCTCAAAAACGAATAAATTCAAGGCATTTGTTCGTGGGAGGGGCCAGGATTTGTAGTGCACTGGTCCCCCTCACATGCCAGGACACCAACCGGGCACCCTAGGGGGCACTTTTACAAAAACAAAAAAAAAGGTAAAAGAGCTCCCAGGTGCATAGCACCTTTCCCTTGGGTGTTGAGCCCCCCAAATCCCCCTCAAAACCCACCGCCCACAAGTCTACACCATTACTATAGCCCTAAGGGGTGAAGGGGGGCACCTACATGTGGGTACAGTGGGTTTGGGGGGCGGTTTGGAGGGCTCCCATTTACCAGCACAAGTGTAACAGGTGGGGGGGGGGGATGGGCCTGGGTCCACCTGCCTGAAGTCCACTGCACCCCCTAATAACTGCTTCAGTGACCTGCATACTGCTGCCAGGGAGGTGGGTATGACATTTGAGGGTGAAAATAAAATGTTGTGAAACAGCATATTTTGTGGTGGGAGGGGGTTTGTGACCACTGGGGGAGTCAGGGGAGGTCATCCCCGATTCCCTCCAGTGGTCATCTGGTCATTTAGGGCACTTTTTGGGGCCTTATTCGTGGAAAAACAGGGTCCAGGAAAAGTGCCCTAAATGCTCGCTAAAAACGCATATTTTTCTTCCATTATCGACGAAAGGCGCCCATCTCTGATCGCCCGATAACCACGCCCCAGTTCCGCCTTCAACACGCCCCCATCAACTTTGTCCGCATCCGCGACGGAGTGCAGTTGAAAACGTCCAAATTCGGCTTTCGATTATACCGCTTTATTCGTTTTTGTGAGATAAACGTCTATCTCCCGATTTGGGTCGCAATATAGGCGTTTTTCTTTTTCAATTATAAGCTGGATAGTATACTACTTACAATTAGCACTCTGAATGCGAAGAACCCATGGGAATAGAACAGACTACTTCAAATTCAGCGCGCCGCTAATCAGTAGCAGTGCTTTGTAAAAGCAGCTCACAGACTTATTTGAAGAACATAGATTTTTCACTCAGGCAAAAACAGCCCATAGCAGAAGACGGAATCTATTAAAAATATCTTCTGTTATGGTATGTTTTGTTAGGCTTTTATAACCCGCTTTATCCCCAGAAGGGTCCAAAGCGGGATAAAATAAAGAGAGACCAATTTATCAAATCGAAAATCTATAAAACCCTATTGCAAAAGATATTTACAGAACAAATATAAAAATATATCAGCAGGACAACAGAAAATCTTTGCACACTTAAGTTTTTTGGCATATGGAAATTCCTTTCTATCAAATTGTTATCTCTTTAAATAGCTATATTGTTTCCTTCCAGTGAAGAAGCAAAATTATGAAACACTGAATTTGCTGTAGTTGAATGTAAGTAACTTGCATTGAGCTACCACTGAAGAGGTGCAAGCTAAATCCAAATGGCCCCGATTTACTCAGCTTTTTTCCAACAGACACACAAATGGGACAAAGCCCAAGTCAATCAGGCTTGTAAATCTAACTGCGGACAACAGCCAATCATAATCTCTATTGTGATAAGGATTTGGTATTAGCTCCTTCCCTGCTCTGTATCAGCTCATCTT
This sequence comes from Microcaecilia unicolor, assembly GCF_901765095.1. NCBI lineage: Eukaryota > Metazoa > Chordata > Amphibia > Gymnophiona > Siphonopidae > Microcaecilia > Microcaecilia unicolor. The sequence goes on along the minus strand of NC_044034.1, from coordinate 141,288,096 downwards.
TTATCTGTATCTATTTGTGACCCGCAGCCAGACCGGATTTGGCATAAACATTAACATGAACCCCCCCCCCCCCCCCCCCCCCCCCCCCCAGAATTTTCTGTTTAATTGCCCTGAGCTGCTTCTCTGCACTGTAGCTGCCAGAAACCCAAATGTCCTGTTACAGAAATGATAAGTACTAGTAGTATAGTCTAACAGTGGGGGGGGGGGGGGGGGGAAGCAAACAAACAAACAAAAAAGTTATTCAACTGGGGTTATCTACTAGGTTGTAGCCATGGCAAAACTGCATGATCCAGACTAAAATCTTAGTCTCCGTAAGGAATGATCAAAAAATCCAGGCAAGACTAAATATCTAGAAGACAATTTCAGAAGATTTATATGTAGAAGAAGAGGTACAACTTATATATGTGTACATTCAGCATGTACAATTTTGAAGGAGGTATGTTCTGGATGCGGTTTGGAAGCACCTTAAAATTACACTTCATTTCCTGTTATGCAATAGAAATATATGTACATTTCAAAAAATGTTCCCACTGGCCATTTATAACTGTTTTGAGGAATGCATAATTATCAGTGAACTGATTGCTTGGATTTGGGGTTTAGAAGAGGTGTATGTGTGTGTGTGTGTGGGGGGGGGGGGGGGGGTTGTTAATTATGCTTAGCTCTCTGGTATTCAAAACCAACTCAAAGAGCACAAAATTGAATTTTGAGATTGGATTTTGCAAAACTATATCCAAACTGGAGCCAGTGCTTCCACATGTATGTACTAAAGTCTGCCACTTAGAAATCTAAATGCCAGCACCTTCATTTACAAAAAAAAACCCTGAATTATGCCTCTGTTTTTATAATGTAAAATAGCTGTTCTCGCTGTACATGCACATTTTCCCATATTGTGAATAGTCCAAATTGGGCATCCCTCTGTTCTGACCTATGGGCTTCAAGTGTAAATATGTTAATATTGAGCCCCAATTAGTTACATTTTCAGGAAATTACATCATCTGAAAGGAAGTCCTGATCCGCAGGACTGCCCTTTAAAAACAGTTGCCATTTTGACCCACAATGTATGCAACGAGGAAGATGATCGCTTTTCTGCATATCTTCTCCTGAAGAAGTAACGAAACAGTGGGAATTCTATGACTGTCGAGAGAGATTCTAAGAGATTGAGAGAGACTGTTTATGAGAAAGATTACTTTAGACTGAAGTTTCTTGCGGCTGATACCTTAGCATTTTTAGAGGCGCCTCTTGGATATGACTCATTTTCCTTCTTGGGTCTAAAGCTAAGTATTTCCTTCTTTTTTTGTACTCTTTGGTTTCTGTTCTGCAACAAGTTTTTTTACATTCAATCCTCTCTCTCTTAAATATTTTGGCCTTACTCTTCTGATATACTATATTACATTGATTTGACTTAAGTGATATTCTCTGTGCTTATAGTCAATTGATCATTTATATGCTACGATACCACCCTCTGTTTTTTTACTACAGATTGATCTGGTTATCTCACTCTGTAGGTTTTTCGGAGGCGGTAGTTGGCCCATGATATAAACCTTGTTAGGTGTGTCCACTGAGTTGGTACCCTAAGCTAATGAGGCCTCTTGTTAAAATCATTTATGATACACTTTGTGACAATAGCACAGATAATATCTATAGCTAATTAGAGCAAGTTTCTTAATACTGAGCAGGGCCCATACTTAAAACAATACGAATACAGTACAAGTCTTAAACCTTTTCATATACAACCCACTATAAGAACCTAAGAAAGAATGAGTTGCCCTATTGGATCAGTGCAAAAGGTTCATCTAACCCATTTATCCTGTTTGTGACAGTGGCCAATCCAGGTCACAAGACCTGGAAGAATCCCAAAAAGTCCCAAAAGACAGGAGGAGGAAAAAAGAAACCACTCCACAGGTAATAATAGCAAAAATAGTGAGGGGAAGTATAAAAAGGGGCAGCAAAAATAAACTACTGTTAATATCAATTTTCAATCAAAATAAACTATAAATTACAATAGATTACTAAATCACTAAAAAAGCCTGGAGGCATCAGATAGAAATATAAATGGGCTATTGGATCTCTTATAGCTTGAAGCTATTCCAAATCCAAGCTCTTTACTGTTTTATCAATCACCAGCCTCCAGAGCTTTAAATTATTGTAAGATTACATCATTACTTCACTTCACTATAAGATGTAGTGCAAACAAAAAAAAAGGTACAATAGCTACTACTTTGCTCAACCACTCCTGTGGACACAGCGCTATAAAATTCACTCAAAGCTCCCTGCTTCAGGGGATTGTGAGCAGTCGCTAAGAAGTAGTTACATGGCCAACATGGCTGCAAAACAGGCTAAGACGCCGCATCTCAAGTTCAAAAAATAAAGACCTATTTTGCAGCCATGTGGAAGAGACCCTAAAATGGATGTTAGCTGTTTTATGAGTGACTTTTATGGAACAACACCTCCTTTGAAGGCTATTGTTAATGAATTGGACAGTTATTTATATTTGAATGATGCAGATCATGATGTTTTGACATTTTGGAAAAACAAACAAAAGTGCTGGCCAAAACTGGCAAAACTTGCACAGGGGATCCTGCGCATTCCTGCTATCAGCACATCTTCTGAGAGGAGATTTTCTATTGTGGGAAGGACTGTGGAAGACAGGAGAGCTAGACTGAATCCTGAGATTGATGATGACATTCATCCACAGATTAAAAAATCATAACAGTGCTTCTTAGGGCATATTTCTCTCCCGCTAGGGCATACAGAGATTAGGGTTCCTTGGGGTAGCAGAAGTCAGATATTGTTGGGTTTGAAAAGGTGGTGGGGTGGGGCGTTATTTCAGTTGCTCATTGTTACTATTTTCTACTAGTAAAAAAGGCCCGTTTCTAACACAAATGAAACGGGCGCTAGCAAGGTTTTCCTCGGAGTGTGTATGTTTGAGAGAGTGTATGTGAGAGTGACTGTGTGTGAGAGAGAGAGTGAATGTGCGAGTGTGTGTGTGTGAGAGAGAGAGTGAGTCTGGGTGCGAGCGTGTCTGTGTGAGAGAGAGTGTGTGTGTGAGAATGAGTGTGTGCAAGTGTGTGTGAGACACAGTGAGAGAGAGTGTGTTTCACACAGATACAGTGTGTGCGAGAGAGAGAGAGTGTGTGTGAGACACAGACTCTCTGTGAGACTGAGTGCATGAGACCAAGAGAGTGTGTGAGTGACTGTGTGACACATAGAGAGTGAATGTGATACAGTGTGAGAGTGAGAGAGAGAGAAAGAAAGAAAGACATTGACTGTGAGAGAGAGTGTGTGAGAGAGAGAGTGTATGTGTGACAAGAGATACCTCCCTCCCCCCCCCCCCCCCTCTCTCTCTGGTGTCTGAGCGTTACTGTGCAGGACGCTGAGCTCTGGCTGTGCTTCAAGGAACTGACCAATCCTATTTAATAGAATGCACCTCCAACATTCTGAAGCCGAGAAACCTCGTGTGGTTGGTCACTTCTGCTTGTGACGAACCCGGAAGTACGTGATGTCAATTCAGGAGATGGATACAGAGAGCAGGAATGCCTCAGCCATGCAGTCAGCTTCAGAATGTTGGAGGTGTGTTTTATTATATAGGATATGTGATTTATAAACAGTTGTACAGAATATTGTTCCTTTTTATACTTTAATAAAAGGATTTAAATATAAAACCATAAGTGTTTGAGGCTTGTGAGAATGAGAACAGAGTCCACGGAACAGGGCAGGGACAGACTTAGTCCCTGTGTCATTCTTTATTCCACAGCTTAACTATGTGTCGACTGATACAATATTTTCTCCTATTTGTTCTAAATGTATTACAAATATTATGCCACTTCATAGAGTTTCCCTCAGTCTTTCTACTTTTGAAACAGTAAGTTATCCTTTCCATTCCTCTCATGATTTTGTAGACTGCTATCATATCTCCCCTCAGCCATCTCTTTTCTAAACTGAAGAGACCTAACCTCTTTAGCCTTTCCTCATTTGAGAATCCTTCCATCTCCTTAATCATTTTGGTTGCCCTTCTCTGTACCTTTCTAATTCTACTATATCTTTTCTGAGATAAGTTGACCAGAATTGGACACAAAAGGGCTCGTTTTCAAAGCCCGTAGACTTACAAAGTTCCATAGGTTATTATAGGTTCATTTTCAAAAGAGAAAAACATCCAAACGTGTCATAAAGCACCATTTGGACGGATTTCATCTCAAAACGTTCAAATCAGTATTTTCAAAATCTGTTTTGCAGACGTTTATCTACGCATTTCATCTGCAGTGTGTCCAAATCACAAAGGGATGAGTCGTGGGCGTTTCGAAGGCAGAATTAGCTTAGCGCATGCCTAACACTTTGACATGTTATAGTCATAATGGAACAAAAGCAAAACATCTAGGGCAAAAATGTCAACGTTTTGTTGTTTTTCTAACAAATAAGACACAAGAAGGTGCCTTAAATGGCTAGATGATCCCTAGAGGGATTCAGGGATGACCCCCCCTTATTCCCCCAGTGGTCACTGACCCCCTCCCATCCCCCCAAAATGGGAATTTAAATGGTACTCACCAGCCTCTATGACAGCCTCAGATGTTATAGCCAGGTCCATTAAAGAAGCATGTAGGTCCTCGGAGTAGTCTAGTGGTGGGTGCAGTGCACTGTAGACAGGTGGACCCAGGCCCATAACTCCCAGTACCTGTTACACTTGTGGTGGAAAGTGTGAGCCCTCCAAAACACTGTACCCACATATAGGTGCCCCCTTCACCCATAACGACTATTGTAGTGGTGTATAATTGGGGGTAGTAGGTGTTGAGTGGGTTTTGGAGGACTCAGCAGACAAGATAAGATGTATAGCTGGGAGAATCGGTGAGATGTGCACCTGGAACATTTATATAAAGTCCACAGCAATGCCCCCTAGGGTGCCCCAGTGCTCTCCGAGGATGTCTGGGGGACCAGTCTGCTAAAAATGCTGGCCCCTTCTACATCTCAGTGGCTTGATTTTCTACATTTTTCACTTGTGTGAGGTTTCTTTTCGAAAATGTCCTGAAAAGATAAACGCACAGCGCAAAAAACCTTGTTAGAAATGGTATTTTCTGAAAAAAAAAAAAAAAGACATTTTGTTTTTTCAAAAATAGTTATATTTCCACTCAAATTTGGGACATTTAGCGCAAACATCCAAAGTCCAACTTAGATATCATATTGAAAATACCCCTCTCTGTAACTTTGTAAGTCTAAGTGCTTTGAAAATACACCTTAATATCAGTTAAAAGAAAAAATAATCCAGATTCAATTTTTCTTTCTAATTTACATTTCAAGTCTGAATAAATATTAATGTTTCTGGACATTTCTCTATAATAAATCAAAAGTAAATCAAAGTATGACTATGTAAATCATTAATAAGAATGCCCTACAGACCTAAAAATAAACCTATAAGTATGAATGGACACAAACTGGAAAGGGGAATCGAGGGGGTGGAGAGCAGGAGGGGAAGGACATAAAACCCAAAACTTCAAACTTTCTGTAACTTGCTAAATTAATGTGCAAAAAAAATCCATTCTTTTCAAGACAATTATTTTCTTACATATGCAAAAAGTATTAAAAAAAAAACTTTAACACATGCTAATTCATAACTGCAACACTATTCTCTCAGTAAATCCCCTGATATCCACATCCATGAATAGAAATTCATCAGGTTTAAAATACACTGTGCCTATTAAGCAAGAACAAAAGCATATGCACAAAAGAGCTTTTAATATATTTCAAAACCCACTAGAGCTACAGTCTCATTAAAATTATAAATTACATAAACATGGAATGAAGATTCAAACTACAGTACAGCTCCACAGATTACAGCGAACCCTACGTTCCATATGATAACACACCACAGTCCTCCCAGATGGGGGCTTGGAACAAAAAGGACATGAGCACAGCAAGGGAAAAACCTCCTTGTGATCTCTGGTTTCTCGGCAGCAGATGACAGCCAAATAATATGTTGATTATTCTGTTTATGCTGCTAAGCTTGTAAGATGGAATAAAAGTGATATGATCTGTTGTGAGTTCAATGCTAATGTGTTGCCCCATTCATAAATAACAAAATTAATTTGGAATTATCTTTTCATCTAACTTCAATTTTTAAATGCATGAACTAAAATAAGAGACAGCATAACAGAGTTAATCTTACTTTTGTTTAAAGTCAGGAAGGCAAAAAAAAAAAGATAGAGAAGCTTTAACCACAAGTCTGATTCAATCTTTCTTCTAATGATTAGATACTAAGGTCCCCATTTTTCTCCCCCCCCCCCCCTTCCTGGTTCCCAGGGTTTAAAGAGGCTTACCCACTTAATATCTTCACCTGCCAGCAGGAGTCAAATCCTGTAAAACACCCCTTCAGGCTCACATGCATATCACTTTGGTGAGAAAACCTGCTAAACAGGAATTGTAAATTCTTTGAAATCAAAATTCAAAAGATTTACATTCCATGTATAAAATTATTCATATCAAAGTCTTAAAAATGAATTCAAATACAATAACCTACGGCACCATGTTACACCTATAGAAAATCTGTTTGATGGATCTTTAGAATTTAAGATCGACATGTTCCATACCAATCTATAATAAATTCTGATCTTCTTTCAATATTCCCACTCCAAACAATTGCTGTTTTTCATTATATCTTTCTTTCTTATGGAGGAAAAGACCTCAGTGGCTTCAATGGCCTTAATTAGGCACATTAAAAAGCCTCACAAAAACGCACCATCATAGTTGTTCTGTACCAACCAACACTTGTTTACCATGCCAGTGGCACGGTACAGAAAAACTACAGCAGCACTTACAAAATTGAAAATAAATGTACAGGTTCCTGAAGAAGCTGGACTTGGTGAAAGGGACGGCTCCGTTGTGCCTGTGAGCCTGAAATTGAAAAGCCAGAAAAGATAAGAGACTTTAAATTGTGAATTTTTTTTACCTATAAGAAGAAAAGAAAAAAAATATTAGGAGTTATTTTTTTAAATTGAAGTTTCAATTATTGTACAAACAAGAAGTACTTGAAATATAATTGTCCACATTATGGAAGAAAAATGGTGCTGAAGTAACAAATAAAATTCCAGAAAAAAAATCTCAAAAGAAATTCGACCTGACTATATATTAAACCGATCTTAAATACACTTAGGGGCTCATTTTCAAAGCACTTAGACTTACAAAGTTCCATAGGTTATTACAGAACTTTCTAAGTCTAAGTGCTTTGAAAATACACCTCTTAGCCACTTTAGTTGACTACTTAGCTTCCCTATCTAACAAGAACCTCTCCAGCTGATCTGGTTCAAAGAAAACATATTGAGCTTCAGAAAGGGAAATTAAACATTTAGATGGAAACTTTAAGAAAAATTTAGCCTGTGTGGATCTAGAAACATCAGGAAATATTTGGAGCTTACCGCCACAAAAAAAGAAAACCCTTTTCCTAAAATAAGCTTTCAAAGCCATAACGTTATCTATATCCAAAGCAAAGGAAACTAACAAGGTGGAGCGTCGAGTATATCATCATAAGCCCCAAAGAGGGGCATAATCGAACGTCGCTGGCGATCTATTTTGGCGGCGGCGCAACAGCTGGCCGGAACCGTATTTTTGAAAAAGATGGCCGGCCATCTTTTTTTTTTCGATAATACGGTTTAGCCCGACCAAATGCCAGAGTTCGCTGGGTTTGAGATCGCCGGTTTTGTTTTTCAGCGATAATGGAAAAAAATGCTGGCCATCTCAAACCAGGCGAAATCCAAGGCACTTGGTCATGGGAGGAGCTAGCATTTGTAGTGCACTGGTCCCCCTGACATGCCAGGACACCAACCAGGCACTTCTAAAAAATTTTTAAAAATACACAAATACCTTGGGTGCTGAGCCCCCCAAATCCCCCCCAAACCCACTCCCCACTACTCTACACCATTACCATAGCCCTTATGGGTGAAGGGGGGCACCTACATGTGGGTACCGTGGGTTTTGGGGGGGGGGGGGTTGGAGGGCTCAACACTTAGCACCACAAGTGTAACAGGTGGGGGGGGGGGGGGGGGGGGAAGGACCTGGGTCTGCCTTCCTGGAGTGCACTGCACCCATTAAAAACTGCTCCAGGGACTTGCATACTGCTGTCAGGGAGCTGGGTATGACATTTGAGGCTGGCATAGAGGCTGCCAAAAAAGTGTTTTATTTTTATTTTTTTATTGTGGGAGGGGGGTTGGTGACCACTGGGGGAGTATGGGGAGGTCATCCCCCATTCCCTCCAGTGGTCATCTGGTCAATTGGGGCACCTTTTTGAGGCTTGGTCGTGAAAATTAAAGGACCAAGTAAACCCGGCGAAATACTGATTAACGCCGCTTTTTTTTTCCACTATCCGCAAAAGCCAGCCATCTGGTAGCCAAGCCCATGCCCCGCCTTCGCTTCACCGCCGACACGCCCCCTTGAACTTTTGCCGGCCCAGCGACGGGAAAGCGGCGATGGTGTCAAAAACGCCGCTTTCGATTATACCGACTTTGCCGCTTTTGCGAGATCGCCGGCCATCTCCCGATTTATGTCAGAAGATCGCTGGCGATCACTTTTGAAAATAAGCCTGAAAGCAACCTAAGAACACAATACCAGTGACAATAATATTCAAAAAATAAAACCAATGAGTTACTTCAATAAAAATTACTTAACAGTAAATACATACTTAAAAAAAAAAAAGCCTGCGGAAATAAATAGGCTTTCAATTGTTTTTGAAAAGTATAGACTCAATGTGACGTAAATTCAAAGGCAAAGAATTCCAAACTGTTAGGCCGGTAACCATAAACATAGAATTACTATATACATCAAGTCTAATATAAAGACTGGGACCTCTAAAAGAGACTGGTTCCTTAACTGCAAGGAGTGGGTAAGTATATAAATCTTCAAGGTAGCAGCAACACAAGATAGAGTTTTATCTACAAGACTTTAAAAATCAATGTCAAAACAAATTTGCCAGAAAATAGACAACCAATGGAACTGTAATGTGCTCACAACAAGAACAACCAGAAATCAAACAACAGTGGAATTTTGGGCTACCTGAAAATGCTTGTACCACCAAAATTTGTAGGGCTCAAACATTTTTTAAAGGTCTAAGAGAATTTACTTTAAAAAAATACAAGTCATACAACTTCTTTGAGATGTGGTTTCATAGATAGGGAAGTATCTAACAAACTCCTAAATATTTCATCTCCTTCAACACACGTATTCTAATCCCATTTTTTTAAAAAAACAGGAAACTGTGAAGAATCAGAGCCAGAAAGAAAGAGGACCCGTGTTTTAGCCGAGTTCAGCTTTAATTTATTAGCAGATAGCTAAGATTTTATAGTGGATAAACAAAGACCCCCCCCCCAAAAAATCAAAAGTATAAGCAAGTGAAGCCTTAGTTGGAAAACAGAACTGAATATTGTCAACATACAAATCGATGTTACACTGAGACAGCCCAAAAGTTTGCACAGTGGAGCAATAGAAATGCAGAACCTTATGATATTGGGCACCATACAGAATATTCTGAACCTATTTTAATTTGAAATTGGCGACCATGTAGAAAGGAGGCCTAAAGCATGTAACCTCAACAATAAGAGTTCATGATTGATAGTATCAAAAGCTTAAATAATATCAAGCGTCATTGTCAAAAACTCAGTCCCCCCGATCAAAATCCATACGAATTAAATCTAACACAGAAATTAAAAGAAGGTCAGTATTATGTTTAGATCTAAAATCACAAAAAAAGAAAACTGAACTTGCCATAGAATGATATAGAATACTAGTAAAACATGCCCGTTTCAGGCGCAAATGAAACGGGCGCTAGCAAGGTTTTCCTCCCGAACCCCCCTCCCTGCTCACCCCTTCTGCGTTGTGAAGGCACTGACCGCCATTGTTGCGGACCTCGTGAACGCACGCCAACGCCACCTTCAATATGCTGAGTCGTTGGTTGTGAAGCCACTGACGCCATTGCTCTGCCCTCGAGGTCATCACGTTTGACGCGAGGGCAGGGCCCCAACACAGTGATTTCGTTGGCTTCACCACCACGAACCCTTCGAACCGGAAGGAAGTGCCCGGAGGAACTGACAGTGACGTCAGTGTCCTCAGAACGTTGAGGGTGAGTTTTATTATATAGGATTCTCAAAAAATCAACTGTGGACCATTACATTCTCTGTTACAACTCATACAAACAATATAGAGGGTTTTGTTGGAGGAAAAAGACCTCAAAAGACCTGTGGTGCTCACATTTTTGCTAGAAAAAAAAAAGCATCCACTCTGGCTTAAACTCATCATTGGCCAAAAAAACCTCCAAAATTATAATAGAATTTTATATGTATATAAATACAATGTGCTAGTAGCATTCAAAAACAGAATTAGCACACTTATCTTATTTCTTCAAACACAACGGGGTCCTGTTTCACTTCTGCCTTTTCAAGGGAAAATGTGCTTTCATCATTCATCCAGCTTCTTCATATCGCTTGCTGACTTCTGGATAAGTGCAGTCAGAAGAAGGAGACTGCATTGGATAAAATACAGTCAGAAGACAGCAAGCAATATGAGGAAGCATCACAGGTCTTCTGAGGTCTTTTTCCTCCAATAAAACCCTCTATATTGTTTGTATGAGTTGCAACAGAATACGTAGTGGTCCACAGTTAGATCTAAAACCAAACTGAAATTGGTCAAGAAATCCTCTCTCATCAACAAAGCTTTGTAGCTGTTCTAGGGCCTTTGAGAGAAGACAATGAAAAACTAGGACTAAAACTGTCAACAGAGGGATCAAGTTTAGAATTTTTCAATAATGGGCACACAGATGCTAATTTTAACTGATCAGAAACCACCCCCTCCTGAAAAGGCTTATTAGTAATACAACTGACAATAATTGGGGGGCTATATCTGAATAGCCTTCATCACTGCAGTAGAACAAATGTTCAAAGGACTAGAAAAATAATTTAGTGAGCAAATAACTTCTGCGTTCTGATTAACAGATACTTCAGAAATAGTCTCCCATGAATCAGATCCATCACACAAAGATTCAACAGGAAAAGTAGAAGAGTCTAATGATGTAACAATGTCTCCCACTTTCTGTTGAAATCATTCAGCAAACTGTTGAGAAGTAGACCTTTTTTCAAGAGGTGGTGAATGGGTAGAAGTCAATTTAGAAACAACAAAAAACAATCTTTTGGGATTTTGAAGACACAGATTCATCATAAAAATGTTTCCTGGGGGTTCCAGGTCATGATGCAATGCTGAGCGGCAGCTCCATGTCTCAGCTCCTAGCCCTCCCCACTTAATATAAATCTTGGCATTGCATTAAACTTTTAGCCAGTGGTGCTTACGAACTCATGAAGAACACGAGTGCAGATGATTTTGCAATATATTCAGCTTGGGCCCTGAGTTATGACAGTAAGGACCCCTCAGTCTGTGAGGGACAAACACAACGAAGATCCTCTTAAGATGGTGATGGCAGTTCTGACACCTCCCATGTTTACACTGCAGAAAGAGGCAGTAAAAGAACTTACCAGGAATCTCTCATCAGTAATAGATTTCATGCTATCTAAACTCCAGGAAGTTGATGAGACCAGGAATAGCCTGGAATGACAGGGCCAGAGAATCCAAAATGTGGAGTAATGCATATCCTAACAAGAGGATTGAGTGGCTACTATGCAGGCACAGCTCAGAGACCTCCAGGCTTGTTTGGGGGACTGGGAGAACAGGGGGTGGAGAAACTACATACAACTTGTGGGCCTTCTTGAAAATATCTGGGACACAGAGCTCTGGTCTGTGCAGGAAATTTGGCTGCCAGAAGAGTTAGCCCAGGGCCCTGCAGGTTCAAGTATAAAGGTGGAATGGGTGCACCAGGTTGAACCCAGATGCGAAGAATCGGCAAGCCCGAGACCATTCCTGCCTACAATTCTTTGAAGGAGTAAACAAACATGTGGACAAAGGGGAGCCAGTTGATATTGTGTATCTGGATTTTCAAAAGGCGTTTGACAAGGTACCTCATGAAAGGCTACAGAGGAAATTGGAGGGTCATGGGATAGGAGGAAAAGTCCTATTGTGGATTAAAAACTGGTTGAAGCATAGGAAACAGAGAGTGGGGTTAAATGGGCAGTATTCACAATGGAGGAGGGTAGTTAGTGGGGTTCCTCAGGGGTCTGTGCTAGGACCGCTGCTTTTTAATATATTTATAAATGATTTAGAGATGGGAGTAACTAGCGAGGTAATTAAATTTGCTGATGACACAAAGTTATTCAAAGTCGTTAACTCGCGACAGGATTGTGAAAAATTACAGAAGGACCTTACGAGACTGGGCAGCTAAATGGCAGATGACGTTTAATGTGCGCAAGTGCAAGGTGATGCATGTGGGAAAAAAGAACCCGAATTATAGCTACGTCATGCAAGGTTCCACGTTAGGCGTTACAGACCAAGAAAGGGATCTGGGTGTCGTCATCGATAATACACTGAAACCTTCTGCTCAGTGTGCTGCTGCGGCTCGGAAAGTGAATAGAATGTTGGGTATTATTAGGAAAGGTATGGAAAACAGGTGTGAGAATGTTATAATGCCGTTATATTGCTCCATGGTGTGACCGCACCTTGAGTATTGTGTTCAATTCTGGTCGCCGCATCTCAAGAAAGATATAATGGAATTGGAAAAGGTGCAGCGAAGGGCGACTAAAATGATAGCGGGGATGGGACGACTTCCCTATGAAGAAAGACTAAGGAGGCTATGGCTTTTCAGCTTGGAGAACAGACAGCTGAGGGGAGACATGATAGCGGTATATAAAATAATGAGTGGAGTAGAACAGGTGGATGTGAAGCGTCTATTCACGCTTTCCAAAAATACTAGGACTAGGGGGCATGCGATGAAACTACAGTGTAGTAAATTTAAAACAAATCGGAGAAAATTTTTCTTCACCCAACGCGTAATTAAACTCTGGAATTCGTTGCCGGAGAACATGGTGAAGGCGGTTAGCTTGGCAGAGTTTAAAAGGGGTTTAGACGGTTTCCTAAAGGACAAGTCCATAAACCGCTACTAAATGGACTTAGGAAAAATCCACAATTCCGGGAATAACATGTATAGAATGGGAAGCTTGCCAGGTGCCCTTGGCCTGGATTGGCCGCTGTCGTGGACAGGATGCTGGGCTCGATGGACCCTTGGTCTTTTCCCAGTGTGGCATTACTTATGTACACAGTGAACTATGCATAGAAAGACCAAACAATGATGTTATACCGGAAAAAGCCATCAGTGGAATACAAGGGATCTAAAATTGTACTTTTTAATGATTACTCCACAGCTGTGTCTGAGTCATAAAAACACAGAAACATAGGAACATGATGGCAGATAAGGGCCAAATGGCCCATCCAGTCTGCCCACCTTCAGTAACCACTAACTTCTCCTTTTACTAAGGGATCTCACGTGTCTGTCCCACACTTTTTTAAGTACTGACAGTCTTTGTCTCCACAACCTCCACCAGGAGGCCATTTCACGCCTCCACCACCCTTTCCATGAAAGAGCATTTTCTTAGATTCTTCCTAAACCTACTTCCTCTTAACTTCATCCTATGCCCTCTCATTCCAGAGTTTTTCTTCATTTGAAAAAGGCTCTCGTCCTGTACATTAACACCACTGATGTATTTAAACTTCTCTATCATATTTATTTGTTGCATTTGTATCCCACATTTTACCACCTATTTGCAGGCTCAATGTGGCTTACAATATTCCGCCCTGGTTATTGCCATAGCAGACTAAAGATACAATTAATAATTACAGTAGAATATATATATCCCCTCTCTACTGCCTCCATTCCAGTGTATACATGTTGAGGTTCATAAGCTTGTCCTTATATGTTTTATGACGGTAAGAGCTTACCAATTTTGTAGCCGCCCTCTGGACAGTCTCCGTCCTGTTTATATCTTTCCGTAGGTGCGGTCTCCAGAACTGCATGCAGTACTCTAAATGGGGCCTCCCAAGACTTAAACAAGGGCACTATCATCTCTTTTTTTCCTACTGGTCAACCCTCTCCTTATGCACCCAAGCATCCTTTTGGCTTTGACCATCGCCTTTTCTACCTCTTTAGCCACTTTAAGGTCAACAGACACAATCACCCCCCATTCTTCTTCCATACACACCCCATATACTGTACCATTCCTTGGATTCTTGTAACCCATGTGCATGACCCTGAATTTCTTAGCATTAAATCTTAGTTGCCAATTATCGGACCATTCTTCAAACTCCGCTACATGCTTCCTCATGCCAACCACACCCTTCGGGGTGTCCACCCTATTATAGAGTTTGGTATCATCTGCAAAGAGACAAACCTTACCAGCCAGCCCTTCCACGATATTGCTCACAAAGATGTTAAAGAGAGTCAGCCCGAGGACCGATCCCTGCGGCACACCGTTGATAACATCCCTTTCCTCAGAGCAAGATCCATTTACCACTACCATCTGTCTTCTCCCACTCAACCAGTTTTTGACCCAGTCATCACTTTAGGTCCCGTACCAATGGCACTCAATTTATGTATCAGTCACCTGTGCAGAACCGTGTCATAAAATCCAGGTACACCACATCTAGTGCTCCTCCTACATTCAACTCTTTGGTCACCCAGTCAAAGAAATCAATCAGATTTGACTGATACGACCTGCCTGTAGTGAAGCCATGCTGCCTCAGTTCCTGCAGTCCATTCAATTCGAGAAACCTTACAATACTTAACTTTAGAAGAATTTCCATTAGTTTACTCACCACCAAGGTCAGACTGACAGGTCTGTAATTCCCAACCTCCTCCTTACTTCTGCTCTTCTGCAGTGTGACCACATCCATCCTTCTCCAGTCCTTCGGGACCACTCCAGACTCAAAGGAAGCGCAACTTTGGCGCCTTACTGTTCTGACTTTCGCAACAAAGGAATGTGATTCTTGGTTCAATATCCCATCAAGGTAAAAATCTTCACGGAACATGGTACTAAGATGTGCGATACCTTAGATGACCTGAAAGTTTTCACCCATGGTCTCCAGTGACCCTAATCAAGAATGTGCTTTTTTTTTCTTGCTATGCCTATGGATACATCAGTAGATGAAAGCGTAGATGACCGGTGGGTTCTTGTCACCTGCAAATAGTTACTACTAGGCTAGGAAGAAGACAAGCGCCGTTGTACTTTCCCTGTCTAAATGAGGTCTCATTTAGGCACTATGGTAGGTAGTGATTAAGGTGTTTTACAGCCCTAAGATGTATTATTTGCCCCTTAATGCATGTTAATGGACAATAACGTGTGACGACGGATGCATCTCTCCTTTTTTGGGCGATTATTTCTCCAATAAAGTCTTATTAATACCACCTAGTGATCTGCTCTTTTGTTTGCTTCCACATTGGATTTTGCGGATCATCTGCCTTCTTGTTTTCATGAACTGTGGAGGCCATGTGCCCCAGAAGTCTCAACATCTGCCGAACAATGGACACCAGGGACAGAAGATTGTTCGCCCTTGTCTCGAAAAGATAAGCTCTAGCTGTCTGAGTGTTCAAAAGGGCTTCAATGAATTCCAATGCTTGGACTGGGGTGAGGTGGGACTTGGGATAATATATGACGAACCCCAGTAGCTCTAGAACCCGAATAGTCATTCGCATGGATTCCAGAGCACCCTCCGAAGTGCTCTTCACCAGCCAATCGTCGAGATAAGGAAACACATGCACTCCCAGTCTGCGTAGTGACTCTGCGACTACAGATAGGCATTTGGTAAACACTCTTGGCGCAGACGCCAGACCAAAAGGCAGTACACGGTACTGAAAGTGCTGTGTTCCCAGACGAAATCGAAGACACGTCCTGTGAGCTGGAAATATTGAGATGTGTATGTAAGCTAGTCCAGACAGCACAACCAATCGTTTTCCTGAATCATGGGAAGAAGGGTGCCTAGGGAAAACATCCTGAACTTTTCTCGGACAAGAAATGTGTTCAGGGCCCTTAGGTCTAGGATGGGACGCTTCCCCCCTGTTTTCTTTTGCACAAGGAAGTACCTGAAATAGAATCTCAGCCCCGGTTGACAATTTTGAGGTTTGGATTCCAGATTGAGGGTATATCCTGACCGGACTATATGAAGACACACTGGTCGGAGGTTATGAGAGGCCACATTTGGTGAAAATATATCAACCTCCCCCTGACCAGCAAGTCATCCGGGATGGACACTTTTACTGAGGCTATGCTGAACTGGAGCCCGTCAAAAGCCCGTTCCTTGCTTTTGCTGTGGAGCCACAGAGGCCTTAGGCGCATGCAGTTGATGAGAATGAGCGTGCTGGGACTGAGCCTGGACAGGCTGCTGAGAAGCAGAAGTGTACCTACGCCTTGCATAGGAATAGGGAGCACTCCTCTTCCCTTCAAAAAACCTCCTAGATGAGGAGGTAGTAGCAGAAGACGCCCGGCAGGAGAGAGAATCCATAGAATCATTGTGCTTCTTAAGCTGGTCAACCAGATCCTCTACTTTCTCACCAAAAAAGGTTATCCCCCGGCAATGAACATCCGCCATCCACTGCTGGAACGAATTATCCTGGTCAGAGACACGCAGCCATGAGAGTCTGCGCATCACTATACCTTGGGCAGCGATCCTGAATGCTACATCAAAAGTGTCGAACGTACCCCTGGCTAGGAATTTTCGACACGACTTCTGATGCCTGACCACCTGGCGAAAAGGCTCGGCTTGCTCCGGAGGGAGTGCATCAACCAAGCTAGACAATTGCCTCACCGAGTTCTGCAAGTGGATGCTCGTGAAGAGCTGGGTATGTTTGAATCTTGACAGCGAGCTTCCTCCCAAAAGAGTCCAAGGTTCTAGATTCTCTGCCTGGGGGCGCCGAGGCATAGTCCCTATTACTCTTGGCAAAGGAGCAGTTACAGCCTCTCTAGGTGGAGAAGGATAATCCAGGACCTCAAGCATCTCAGCCCTGGGCTCATCCTCAACCTCCATAGGGAAGGAAATAGCCGCAGCCATTTCTCAGACAAAGGACGTAAAGGATAGACTCTTCGGTGGAGAAAGTCTCATTTCTGGTGGAGGGGAAGGTTCAGAAGGAATCCCATAGGACTCATCAGAAGAAAAGTACCTGGGATCCTCCTCTTCCTCACACGAATGCTCATCTTCAGTACCGGACAAGACATCTCTCAGAGAAGTCCGAAACCGAGCCTGCCTCAATGCCAAGGAACAACGTCCTCGATCGCGGTGCCGAGAAGTCAACGCCCACCTGGACTCCGGTGAAGCTTCCTCCACCGACATCGAAGGGGAGTCGACCTGGGTGGCAGCTGACACCGATGCCGCAGGCGGCACCGAGGTCGTGGACCTCACCACAGGCAAAAGGCAGATACTGCTGCAGCAGACAGTATGGAAGGCGCAAGCACCCGACACTGAAGCACACTAGCGCAGTAACCCTTCCAGAAACTCTGGAAGCAGGGCCCTGATGCGCTCGTCGAGAGCCGCTGTCGGACAAGGCTGCAGGGTCAGTAAAGGAGCCGGTGGCAGAATCAGTGGAGGCTCGGGAGCAGATACCGGGCTGCTAGACCGACGCATCGGCACCTCCTGAATAGAGGGAGACTGATCCTCTCGGCGCCAATGCTTCTCGAGTGCCAAATCCCTCGACGCCCCGAAGCTCCCAGCGCCATGTGTCAAAGGAGAACGACGACAACGGTGCTTCTTCTCCTTCGCTCAATGTCCGTCATTGAGACTCCTCGGTACCGATGAGGAAGATGTGGAATCCTCACCTCTCCTCGGGGCCGGGTCCGACGAAGGTCGGTCCCAGGGGGCCTGCATAAAGGAGGCCTCAAGACAGGTGGAGACCCACTCGATGCCTCACTGCTCCCAGCACGAGTTGGTCGTTCCGCAGCCATTACCTTCGTTCCCGACGTCGATGGGTCCCCCGATGTCAACGCCGCCAACCTCAGTACCGATGTCGACTTCGAAGGACCAGACTGAGCCCCAAAAAGCTTCTCTCGTTGGGCCTCTCGAGATGCTTGGATCCGTTTCTTCATGCAAAGACACAGACTACAAGTGGCTGGGTTATGGTCGGACCCAAGGCACTGGATACACCAGACGTGGGTATCGGTACCCGAGATGGTCTGGTTGCACCGAGTACAACGTTTGAAGCCGCTGGGTGTCTTCGATGACATGGAAGAAAAAACGGCTTTGGCGAAATCAAAAGACGTGATCGTGCCTATTAAAAGAAAAAAGGGCACGAAAAGAAGGGAACAACCCAACCGCGTGGCCAGTCGAAAAACAAAGGAAATTTTAAAAGGGCAAAAAAATAAAGAAAACTACGGGAAACTAAATTTCTATTAAAAAAAGAAAAGAAATAAGGCAAAAGCCACAAAACGAATGAAACTCTTTCCCGGGCCTGAGAGGAGCAGGGAAAAAAACTCAACCGCACCTCAACGCGGAGAAAAAAATAACTGAGGAACGCGTTCACGCGACGGGTGGGAAATCGGTCCGCGCACGCACACCAGAAGACTCTGGCAACACTTTTTTAATATTTTGCTTGCAAAATGCCGGTTCCCAGGCCAAAGCAGACGTCAACCCACATGTGAGAACAAGCAGCCTGCTTGTCCTCGGAGAGAGGATGTTACCAGGGTTGTGCTGCAAGGTTCGGTTCTTGGGCTGGTTCTTTTCAACATTTTTGTAAGCGATATTGCTGAACGGCTGGCTAGTAAGATTTGCCTCTTTGCAGATGATACCAAAATCTGCAATAGGGTTGACACCCCTGATGGTGTGGATAACATGAAGAAAGACTTAGCGAAGCTAGAGGAATGGTCTGGAATTTGGCAGTTTAAATTTAATGATACAAAATGAAATGTCATGCATTTGGGCTGCAAAAACCCAAGAGACTGGTACAGTTTAGGGGTTAAGAACTTTTGTGCATGAAAAGTCAGAGCATAGGGACAGGAATGTCCAATAGGAAAAAGATGGTGATGATGCCCCTGTATAAAACTCTAGTGAGATCTCATTTAGAATATTATGTACAATTCTGGAGACCACACCTTCAAAAAGATATAAACAGGATGGAGTCAGTCCAGAGGGCAGTTACTAAACTGGTCAGTGACATTCGTCATAGAGTATGGGAACAGACAAAAGATCTTAACATATATTCTTTGGAAGAAAGGCGGGAGAGGTGAGATATGATAGAGACATTAAATATCTATGCGGCATAAATGCACAGGAGGCGAGTCTTTCAATTGAAAGGAAGCTCTGGAACGAGGGGCATAGGATGAAGATGAAAGAGGATAGACTCAAAAGTAACCTGAGGAAAGAGTGGTGAATTTGTGGAACGGCCTCCTGGTGGTGGAAGTGGTGGAGACAAAAACAGTACCTAAATTCAAGAGAGCTTGGGAGAAGTGCATAGGGACGCTCATTTTCAAAGCACATAGACTTACAAAGTTACAGAGGATCTCTAAGGGAGTGACAGGGAGAGTAGATGGCATGAATGGGCAGACTGGATAGGCCATATGGTCTTTAACTGCTTACATTTTTCTATGTTTAAAACCATGTTGCCTGGGAATCTGCAGTAATTTCTGTTTTAGAAACATTTTCATTAATTTACTCACCGCAGAGTTCTAACTAACCGGCCTCTAATTCACAACCTCTTCCTTACTTCCATTTTTTGGAGAGAGAGACCACAGCTGCCATTCTCCAGTCCTCTGGAACCACACCTGTATTTAAATTGTGAATAGGTCAGACAGCAGAACTACCAGTATTTCAGTAAGTTCCTTCCATACCCTTGGGTGTATCCTAGCCAGTCCCACTGCTTTGTATTTAATTCAGCTAGCAACTCATGGAGTCTTCTGAAAATCATTTGATATCTAACTTACTTCTATTCTGATATGTTTGTTTTCTGCAGTCATGCCCCTTCACCTATGAACACAGAACAGAATTATCTGTTAAGTAATTTGGTTGTATTCTCAACAGTTTGAATATATTCCTCCCCTTCAACCTTAAGTCTGACAATACCACTTTTGAACTTCTTCCTATCACAAATATAGCTTTTTAAAAAATGTTTTGTTCCCAATTTTACTGTATTAAACTATTCTTCTTTGCTTTTCTACATTCCATATATTGTTTTTCTCCCTTTTCCTGCAATTTGTTAAACTTGATGAAGGCTAACCTCTTTTTTTCTTACCTTATTAGCAACTTTCTTTAAAGAACCACAGCAACCTCCTTTCCTCTTATTTTTATTTACTTTCCTAACCAACAGCCCTGTTTACTATGGTGCGCTAGCATTTTTAGCACACACTAAAGCTAGAGACACCTATATATTCCTGTGGGTCTCTAGCATTAGCTCGCGCAAATGTTTAGCATGCGCTAAAAATGCTAGTGTAGCTTAGTAAACAGGGCCCCAAAAACATTTGTTGCCCTTTAAAATTTCTTTCACTTTTGCGCACTGCTTTCCCACTCACAGGCAGTGGGATGGAGTTGGCCACTGTTGCCATGGTCTGACCAACATTTTGCCCAACACAGCATAAGCAACTAGAGAGCTTGGGGATGAGACTGAGCCTCTCCAACCCAACCAAAATGGTGTTCTTCTGCCCTCCAGATGTTCCCATCCAGCTAATTAAGGTATGCTTAATCTTGACAAGTTAATAGATCCGGGAATTTAAAGACCAGTGAGCCTGATGTTGGTGCCAGGCAAAATGGTAGAGACTATTATAAACAATAAAGGGGCCCTTTTACTAAGGCACACCGAAAAATGGGCTGTGCTAGTGTAGACGCGTGTTTTGGGCGCGTGCAGAATTATTTTTCAGTATGCCTGCAAAAAATGCCTTTTTAAAATTTTTGCCAAAAATGGGCATGTGACAAAATGAAAATTGCAGCGTGTCCATTTTGGTTCTGAGACTTTACAGCCAGCCATTGACCTAGCGGTAAGCTCTCATGCGGCAACCAGGTGGAAATGGTCTACATGCGTAGAATGCCGATTACCGCCTACGCGCCAGAAAATAAAAATATTTTCCGGGGCATGTAGCAGACATGCGTCAAAAATTAAATTACCGCAAGAGCAACAAAATAGCCAGGTGGTAACTCCAAACTGATGTGTGTTGGGCGCGCATAGGCACCAAGCTCCTTAGTAAAAGGGTCCCAAAATTACAGAATCCACTGCTTACTTCTAGGATAAGCAGCATAAAATGTATTGTTTTGGGATCGTGCCAGGTACTTGTGACTTGTATTGGTCACTGATGGAAACAAGATGCTGGGCTTGATGGACCTTTGGTCTGTCCTAGTATGGCAATACTTATGTACTTATGAATGAACCCTCTCAGCTCATATTCTTTTTGTTTTTTCAAATCAACCACACACATATATACATGAAGCAAAAAAAGAAACAAGTTCACATCAATGGGGAAGGAGAAAAAAACTAGGTAACAGATGTGCAAAATATCAAATCTTGGTGCCACAATCTGAAAAACCCATTTACAAATCCCTCATCAAATTGACAAAAAGAAAAACCATTAATCACATTCTCTTTTTCAAGCAATAATTGCTCCAACTGAGCAGAATAAAAAAAACAATTAGAATCAAGAAATGTAGCTAAACATTTACAGGGAAATTTTAAAATGAAAGTTGTTCCCACTACTAAAACACGGGCCTTTAAATGCAAGAAAGTTTCTTCTACGCAGCGGTGTAACACGAGCTAGGTTTGGAAAAACTAGTACTTTAGCACAGCAAAAAAGGAAATTTTTAAAATGTAAGCTTTCATTACTAACATTTTACCCTTTTCCGTAATGAAAGACACCAGGAGGGTAGTCCTTTCAGATGTATTCTCTTGAGTAGTTTCTAAGAATTTTGTCAAATCAAAAGATTCTTTAATGGACAACACATCTGTATCACCCTATAATAGCTCATCTATATATATAAAACTCACCCTCAACGTTCTGAAGACAGTGACGTCAGTGAAGCCAAGTCCTGACTTCCTTCAAAAAGGTTCGAAGATTCATGGTGGTGAAGCCACCAAAATCGCTTTGGGCCCCGCCCTCGAGGGCGGAGCAATGGCAGAACAACGAAAGGGTTGGCAGAGAGAGAGGCAGGAAGGGTGGGAAATCTCTACGGGCCCCGCCCTTGCGTCAAACGTCATGACGTTGAGGGCGGAGCAATGCCAGAACAACGAAGGGGTTGGCAGGGAGGGAGGGAGGCAGGGAGGGGGGGGTGTTGCCGACGAAAACCTTGATGGCAGAACAACGAAGGGGTTCACAGGGAGGGAGGCGGGGGGGGGGGTTGCGAAATCGCTCCGGGCCCCACCCTCACGTCAAACATCATGACGTTGAGGGCGGAGCAATGGCAGAACAACGAAGGGGTTGGGCAGGGAGGGGGGTTGTTGGCGACGAAAACCTTGCTAGCGCCCGTTTCATTTGCTCAGAAACGGGCCTCTTTTACTAGTGTTCTAATATTGAACCATACTACCTGGTGATCACTGGATGCCAAATGATCACCCACTATACCATCAGAAATATTCTGTCCATTTGTAATCACCTTGGCCTCCTCCTGCATAGATTCTATTATCAGTTGCTCAAACTATTCTCCCTACTTCTAGGCAACACCACCACAGGGAAGCCCCAATCAACATCAAGCATACTGAAATCATCTATTTCCCCATTTGTAGCAATAACGTGAATGCCTTCAATTTAAATCAATACAATAAAAATCAAATGTTTGATTAGCCTGCAAATAGGCAAAAGAGTTTTTTTCTAACTAAAAAAAAAGAGAGCTGATGGAGGGAATGAGCAGTTTCCATAGTTAAAGCTTCATTAGTTCTTCACCAGAAAGTGACACTGGTTGTTGTGGTTTTACTATAGAGTGGTATCTTCACCATTATATCATATAGGGCATGAACTGAGGTTGAAAGGGGGCCAACTCAGGAATGTCAGGAAGTATTTTTTCACTGAGAGCCTGGTAGATCTGGAATGCCCTCCAACAGGAGGTGGTAGAGATGAAAATGGTAACAGAATTCAAAAATGCGTGGGACAAACACAAAGGAATCCTGTTTAGAAGGATCAGATCCAAAGAAGCTTAGCAGAGATTAGGTAGGAAAGTCAGTGCTGGGCAGACTTCTATGGTCTGTGCCCTGATCAAGGCTGAATAGATTTCGATGGGCTGGAGTGGAGCTTTTAAGGGCTCTGACAATAGCTTCAGAAATTTTAGAACAAGACCAGTGCCAGGTAGACTTCTACAGTCTAAAAATGGCAAAGAAAAATCAAGACCAGGTATACATATGAGGTATCACTTCACGTGTAATGAGTTTATCTTGTTGAGCAGACTGGATGAACCATACTGGTCTTTATCTGCCATCATCTTCTATGTTACTATGTTATGAATTTCCTCCTCTGTTGCTAGCAAAAATGAGTGCATTTGGAAAGATCTTATGCAAATTTTTAATATCAGCCAATGGGTACAAATAACATGGTTAATTTCTGTCATCAAGATCCAAGTTACAAAGCTTTGCAGGGTTGGACCCGTGGCACATATAGAGAAACCTGGATTTGAAAGCTGCTCTACAGATCAGCAGAAATGAGGATATGGAGCAGGCATAATCAACATGCAATGGCGACCTCTAATAATTGCAAACAGGGCACACAACTGTACTTTTCCAGGAGAAGCACTGGTAAAGCTCCTCAACAAGGACTGATTCTATAGTGGCAGTGCAAAATGAGTTGAAAGAAAATACAAAATAGAAGACAAACCCCCAGGTATCTACAGGAATGGCCATATCATAAAGGAACTGTGTTTTTTCACACATGGCCCCACTTTTCAGTCTTTATATGTATCAGCCACGTCACTCCAGAATATTTGTAAATGAAAGCTCTTGGTCCCATACTTCAGAGGTCACAGCCACTAGAGGTATACAGCCAAAAGGAAGCTACTATTAATAAATAAATGACAAATCAAAGTCAACAAGTTTCCTTTCTAATAATAAGAAATCAATATGTAGAAGTTTTCAGAGAGAGTTTCTAGAAATAATATTGAGGTATTGTTTCATGCAACTTACTAAGAGGGATCATATACTGGATGGGATGAGCACAGAGCATTGTATATGACAGAAAAGGAAAGTAAATACACAAACTTGTACAGACTGTGCTACTGAAACAGGAAGACAGTACCAGAGGGAGGGGGCCATAGGTAATTCCCCTCTAAGACCCTTATGTTCCCAGTGTGTTTCCTAGGAATACAGGAAGATGATGCCAGAGAGGTCTGGGGTCATTCCCCACTATTACTATCCCTGTTCTGATGTGTCCTAGGAAAACAGGAAGACGATACCAGAGGGGCACCCATTGGTTTTTCCCCACCATTACAATCCCTGTGTTCTGAATATGCTTACTAGGAAAACAGGAAGACAATACCAGAGTGGCCTGTTGGTCATTCCCCACTATTACAACCCCTGTGTTCTGAACATGCTTCCTAGGAAAACAGGAAACCGATACCAGAGGCGTTAGTCATTCTTCACCATTACAATCACTGTGTTCTGAATATTCTTCCTAGAAAAACGAGAAGACTATATACCAGAAGGGCCCATTGGTTGTTTCCCAGTTACAATCCCTATGATTCCAGAGCATTTCCTAGGAAAATGGGAAGATACCAGAAGGGCCTGTAGGTCATTCCCCACCATTACAATCCCTGTGTTCTGAATATGCTTCCTAGGAAAATGGAAAAACTATACCAGAGGGGCCCATTGGTTGTTTCCCACTGTTACAATCCCAATGTTTCCAGAGCATTTCCTAGGAAAATGGGAAGATGACACCAGAAGGGCCCACTGGCTGTTTCCCCACTTACAATCCCTATGTTTCCAGAGCATTTCCTAGGAAAATGGGATGATATAAGAGGGGCCCATTAGTTGTTTTCTAATGTTACAATCCCTGTGTTCTGAATGTGTTTCCTTGGAAAACAGGCCAATACCAGATGGGACCATTGGTTGTTTTCCACTCTTACAATCCCAATGTTCTGAATGTGTTTCCTAGGAAAACGGGAGGTTCTCTCTCAATGTTACAATCACTATGTTTTGAATGTTTCTCCTATGAAAACGGGAAGAGGATACCAGAAGGGTGTATTGGCTGTTTCCCAATGTTACAATCCATATGTGTTTCCTAGGAAAACGTGAAGCCGATACCAGAAGGGCCCCATTGGTTGTTCCCCACCATTACAATCTCTGTGTTTCCTGTGCATTTTCTAGGAAAACAGTACCAGAGAAGCCGCTTGGTCATTTCTCGCCTTTACAATCCATATCCTCCCCCGTGTGCTTCTTAAAAAGAATCAAGCACTGAACAATCAATCCTTGCAGGAGAAGCTGGTGGAGGAGCGCGAACGAGTCGTATCTCTCTCTAAGCGGAGGGTAATTAACGTGAGTACACGAGACTAATCAGAACTTACCGCGTTACAGGTTTCCCAGGCCGCTGTTATGGGAACAGGCGATACAACCCGCCTCCTCGCACCAACTCGTGTGCTGATTGGCTTCTGCACTTTGAAGCTCTCGTTCCATTGGCCAGACCGTGGATCCCCATAATCCTCTGCTGTGCGGAAGGTATGGAGGATGTTCGCGGCTGGCGGCTCCATGGCCTCGAGTAGTTTCCGGAGGAAGGTCGGGGGAGGGCTAGCCGTTATCCCGGGCACCAGAGCGTCGGTGCACAATGGGCAGTTGCTAGTGTCTACCGGCGCCTCTTCTCTGGACTCTGTCATAGGTCGGTGGCTGGTGCTTCCCTTCTCGCGTTCCTCTGGTTCTGACAGTTTGCCGCGCACAGCTCCCCCGCCCCCCCCCACTATAACGCAGAGCCTTGATTTCCTTCCCCGACATCCAAACACTGCAGAGATACTAAAAGTGCATGATCTTTCAGATAGTGTGTTCCTGGTATAAGTTTACAAAGCTTTAAGCCTTTGATTATAAGTGAAAGATACTTGCTTCTCTTGCCTGACTTTGAAAGAATATAAACAGACTGGAGGACAGTTTTCAGAGGAATTTGGTCCAGTAACTGAGGGTTATCCTCATAAATTTCCCAGAGTGAAACCACTCTCCCATTGGTTGCTAAAAAGAACGTGCAAAGCTTCTACTGCACCTATAATGCTAGATGAAGGGAAGGCAAAGTGTGTAGGAAGATGTGCTCAAATTTATTCCCACTTGTCCATTTCTTACTCTTAGACTTCTCATTAAACAACAACCAAAAACAAAATAAAACAATGATCTCGTCAATACAGTGTTATTGAGCCTCCAATGAGTGAGAACATAAAAATAGCCATACTGAGTCAGACCAATGATCCATCTAATCCAGTATCCTGTTTCCACAGTAACTCAGGTAGTAGTAACATTCCATGTTACCAATCCTAGGGCAAGTAGTGGCTTTCCCCATGTCCATCTCAATAACAGACTATAGACTTTCCCTCCAGGAACTTGTCCAAACCTTTTTTAAATCTAGATACGGATACGCTAGCTGCTGTTACCACATTCTCTGGCAATGAGAGTGTGAGAAAACCTTAAATGAGTGCAGCACACTCCTAACGAATGAGATTCGGCATGTTTGGCATTGCTCCCTCATTCTTTAATCTACGTTCATGCCCTGTGTTAGTGCACTTATAAAATGCTTTGCTCTTATTAAAGAATGTTCTTGTTTCTCTTTGAATGTTGATCACTACTTTTTGGTGTGATCACTCCCAATATACCTGACTGGATAGAAAATGAATGGGCTGCTTAAAACCTTTTTATAACTAAGCAGTATCCCTGGTCTGCCGTGTTCCAAATGTGGAGCTTGCCTTCCAAGTTAAACCAACACCTGGGTGGATTATCTGTACAACACTGTGTACACACAGTCTTATTGACGCTTTATATTATCAGTCATCAGATGATAATGTGACCAGAGGAATGGAATTTTGATTCTTAAAATCATGGATTTGAACAAGGACTGCATCTTAACTGTAATTATGGAGTCATTTTTATGTTAGTGCTGCAGGTAACAGGAAGCAGTTAAAAACCATCTCAAAAGGCTTAACTAACTGCATCATGTTATCGGTTGTGAAATTAACATGCAGTATAGTTTAGTAACTCAAAAACAAAACCCTGGAAAGGTAATAGTTTTGTAGCCTCCAAGAAATATGTATTGACTATCCTCACTTATTAAAAGAGACTTGTATTAATGAACATACTTTATAAAACAAGCTTATATGTGATTAGTTCTCAGAACAGTGCAGCATAGTCAACAGTGGACAGGCTTACACATTACAATCATTGCATTTCCTGTGTGTTCTTCATACAGATAACTTGGAAAAAAAATGTGCACTAAGATGAATGTGCAGAAAAACAGAAAGCAACTTCTCTTATAGTGTGTATAGGAAGCATGCCAAAAGTATCATAGGTTAAACTGTATTTATCTTAAGACTAGCATAGAATCTGCACAAGAGATGTTGAATCCTCTTCCATTGCTGCCAATGCTTCTCTCAAAACTTATAAAAAAAGTTCTCAAAGTGTCAAAGAGACCAATAATTCCAAATAAAATCCTTTGCCTTGATCTTGTTGAAATGTAGTCCAAAAATAGATACTCTAATCTTAGATTGATATAATCCAAAATGATTAAACTCAACAAGTGTTTTGCAAAATTGTGTTATCAGGAGATTCTTAAGTCCTATACCATTTTTATTCATGTACTTTTCAAACAAACGAATGGAGATGCTAGAAAGGGAACTCCATCATGACTCAATTCAGTCCCAAGCATGTCCTGTAAAGATCCTTTGCTAGTCTTAAAATAAGTACAGTTTAATCTATGATACTTTGGGGATGCTTACTATACAGCTATGAGAGGAGTTACTTATCTATTTTTGTGAACATTCTTTTTGGTGCACAAGTTATTTGTATGAAGAACTCACAGGAAGTGATGTGTAAACTTGTCCACTGGTGGCTATGCTGCACTTTTATTTATTTATTTGTTACATTTGTATCCCATGTTTTTCAACCTATTTGCAGGCTCATTGTGGCTTACATAATACCGTAGGCGTACGTCAAGCCGGTAAAGAACAAATACAAAGTGGTAATATGGTAGAATAAGATACTTGTGTTACAGACATATTTGGGAATCGTAGCAAGGAGGAGTTGCGTTGAGTCCAGTTCTAGCTTTAATTAGTTGTGTAGCAGGGTTCAGGCTTTTAGGTTATGTCAGTAAGGTATGCTTTTTGGAATAGGTAGGTTTTTAGTGATTTCCTGAAGTTTAGACGGTCGTATGTTGTTTTCGCGGCTTTTGGTAGTATGTTCCACAGTTATGTGCTTATGTAGGAAAAGCTGCTTGCATAAGTTGATTTGTATTTGAGACCTTTGCAGCTTGGGTAGTGAAGATTTAGGTATGTTGTTGTTGATCAGATTATGTTTCTGGTAGGCAGGTCTATGAGCTCTGTCATATATCCTGGGACTTCGCTGTAGATAATTTTGTGGGCCATGGTGCAGATTTTGAAGGCGATACGTTCTTTAATTGGGAGCCAATGCAGTTTTTCTCAGAGTGGTTTGGCACTATCATACCGTTTTTTTTCCCAAATATTAGCCTGGCTACCGTGTTCTGGGCGTTCTGTAGTTTCTTTATAAGTTGTTCTTTGCATCCTGCGTAGATGCCGTTGCAGTAGTGTACGTGGCTTAGTACCATTGATTGTATCAGGTTGCGGAATGTTTCTCGTGGGAAGAATGATTTTAGACATTTGAGTTTCCACATTGAATGGAACATTTTCTTTGTTGTAGTTTTCACTTGGGTCTCTAGGGTGAGGTTTCGGTCGTTTGTCACGCCGAGGATTTGAAGGCTATCTGAGATAGGGAGGGTGTGGTCTGGGGTGATTATATTTATGGGTTTGTTCACGTTGTATTGGAATGAGAGGATGAGGCAGTGTGTTTTTTCGGTATTGAGTTTTTCTGAGCACTAATCACATATAAACATATTTTTTTTATAAAGTGTGTTAATTAATCAATAAAAGTCTCTTTGGATAAGTGAATTTAGTTTAGTAACAATATTGCTCAATATTAACTGCATGGTAACATAGTGGGAACACCACCAACAGTTAACACAGAGGTTTTGCAGTTATCTTGTAGTAACTGGGAATAACCCTAGTAAAGGCCCTATTATGGGTTTGATTGATTGTGATTGTACTTAGAGGAAACTTTCATAAGCTGATCATAAGCTTCTATTGGAAGCATAACCAGTTGGACAATTTTTTAGGAGGTGGGGCCCAAACCATTCATTTTTGTAAAGATCAAAGATGTTGTTTTCAAATGAGCATGTTGCCAAATAGTTAACCAATTTAATTGTATTAATTTATATACTATTGTTGCAGTTATCTATGCTCAAGATGGTAAACGTGAACAGTTACTGGGGCCCTTTTACTAAGCTGCGCTAAAAGGTGGCCTGCGCTATGACTGTTGCTTGGGTTTCCTCATGCTCTGAGGCCACTTTAATGCAGATGTAAAATGGCAGATTTTTAATTTCCTCAATTAATGGCCATACACTAATTTCCCAGGTGCATGGCCATTAGCATGTGAGCCCTTACTGACACCTATTTAGTAGGCAGAAAGAGTGCACGAGCTAATTATGCAGTAATTGATAGGGACACAGCAATGTAGCTAAGCTAACTGATTAGTGCTGGGCACGCCTACTCACCCCCCAAACACATCTCCAATGCTAAAAAATAAAAAGTATTTTTTAGCGTATTAGACAACTGCATAGCTGTCAATACTACTGCGGGACAGCTGAACATGCCCCGCGGTAGTGTATTTTTCACATGGTAAGCACGCGTTAGTCCTTACTGTCACTTAGTAAAAGGACCCCACTATTTTTTAAACAATCATACAAACAAACTTTGTGAGAAGCAAATGAAGACTGTTCTCTGAAAATGTAGGGATCTGGTTACTAAGGTATGCTAACGAATTAGTGTGCTTTAAGTGCTATGCAGGCCACAGGTATACAACGTTTGCTAATCATTAGCACACATTAGTAAAACAATCCCTTAATAAATAGGATAGACAAGTACTATATGCTGATTTTTATTATATTTTTTTTCAAAACATATCCATATTGGTAGTATGATAGAATACATTCCATCAAGTTTGTAGGTATATAGAAACTAGTCAATTCCTAGTTATATTTTACCTATTTTTTTGTTGTTGTTGTTACATTTGTACCCCGCGCTTTCCCACTCAGGGCAGGCTCAATGCGGCTTACATGGGGCAATGGAGGGTTAAGTGACTTGCCCAGAGTCACAAGTGTTATGATTGGGGTCAGAACCCCTCTCAAACTTACCTCTTTCCTGGGGGTCAGCTTCTTAGCTGGCTTCTGTTTCTTTTCTCTGTCCTTTCTGAGCTGGGTCTGTCTCTCTGTGCTGGCAGCTTCCAGCAGCATGGGGCTAATTGTTTCACTTTACTACAGCTGTGTGTGTGGACAGAGTTAGCTCTAACTCTCTTTGGGTGTACTGGCTTCAAGTGCTTCACGGTTTTGCATTGGTGTGGGTTGGGCCTCTCTGGGTCAGTGTGCTGTTGCCTGGGGCTAGGGAGTGTGACATCATCAGGGAGGGCCTTGATAAGGAAGTGGTGGTGTTTCCTTCAGAGCCTTTGCAACGGTTGTGTTTGCTTTAGGTAGGGTGGAGCAGTGTGCATTTCTGACTTTGTGTCTAGTTTCCCTGCTTGATTTTGCTAAGGTCCAGGTTAGTGTTAGTGCAGTGTGCACTGGTGTTTGTGTGTTTAGCTTTCTTGCTTTTCCCTTTGGCTCCCCTGCTTTTCCCTCTTGGTTTTGGAAGCATTGCTTTGTGTAGGGCTTTGGAAGCTCTGTTGCTGATAGAAGTACTTCAGGGTTTGGTGTTGTTAGGAACACTACAGAGTTTGCTGTTAGAAGTACTTCTGGTGTTTGTGCTATTGGGAGCATTGCAGTCTTTGCTGTTGATGTTTGGTGCTTTAGAAGCACTTTTGGCTTATGTGTTAGCTTCCCTGCTTTTTCCTTGTGGCTCCCCTGTCTTCCCTTTTAGTGCTAGGAGCTCTTCTGGTTGCTTGCCAGAGTAGTGCTTAGGAAGCACCTTGTTAGTTTTGTATCTAGCGTGCTAGAGCAGTGCTTAGGTAGCTTGTTAGTTTTGTGTTTAGCTTGTTAGTGTAGAGCTCTGCTTGTAGCTTGGTGCTTAGTAGCACCTGTGTTAGCTTTGTGTTTAGTTCCCTGCTCTGTTAGTTTAGGGCTTAGGAAGTCCCTTTCTTGAGCAGGGCTTAGGAGCTCCTGTTTAGTATAGGGCTTAGGAAGTCCTTTTGTCAGTTTACTGTTAGGAACACTCCTGCTGGGGTAGGGCTTGGGAGCACGTAGATCAGTTTAGGTTTAGGAGCACTTCTGTTTCCAGTCCTGGTCCCTGTGTCATCCGGTATCAAGTAAGTCCTGCCGGCTACTCGAACCCAGGAGCTCAACTCCTGGGGGGCTTAGTAGCTAAGTGCAGGTGACGCTGGGTGGACCAGTCCAGGGTGCTCCTGTCCAGTGTTTCAGTCCTGTGTCCTCCAGTCCGGGGGATTCCAGTCCAGTGTTCCAGTCCGTGTGTTCCGGCTCGCTGGGCAGTGCCTGCAGTCCCTGCTGGTGTCGGTGTGCTTGCCCAGCGTTGGTTGGTGGGTTTTGCCTGCTGCTGTCGCTCCTCGTCAGCAGCCCAAGGGCTCACGTTTGCTCCTGGGCTCTGAACCTGAGAACCTGACAACAAGGAGCTGCCTGTGCCTGAAGTGGGAATCGAACTCAGTTCCCCAGGACCAAAGTCCACCACCCTAACCACTAGGCCACTCAAATATATATATATATATATATATATATATATATATTTTTTTTTTTTTTTTTAAATACGCGCATCGAATATTTTAAGTGCACAATATAAGTCTAGAAGACAGACAGACACATCTGTGATCCAGACATCCGCTCAAAGCAATTTACAGGGCAATTAACATAAAATACAAAGTTGAAAATAGTGACTCTGGGTAAGTCACTAACACCCTCTTTTACAAAGCCACGCGGCAGTGCTGACACAGCCCATTGAATGGGCTGTGTCAGCATTGCCATGCGGCTTTGTAAAAGGGGAATAAGGGGCTCATTTTCAAAGCAGTTAAACTTACAAAGTTCCATATGTTACTGTGGGGGCTCATTTTCAAAGCACTTAGAAAGTTCTATAGGTTACTACAAAACATTAAGTCTTAAGTGCTTTGAAAATGAGCACCTGTGTAATTTTGTAAGTCTGCTTTGAAAATACACCTCCACGTAACTTTGTAAGTCTAAGTGCTTTGAAAATATGCCTCTTAACCCTCCATTGCTCCAAGCAGGGGCGTAGCTACGGGTGGGCCTGGGTGGGCCCAGGCCCACCCAATTTAGGCTCAGGCCCGCCCACCACCCAAGCGCACACAAAACACACTGCACTGACTGCAGCAGCCTAGCGTACCACCGCGGCAGAGACGGCACCTGTGCTCAGCTGATATCCAGCCTGCCTACCTTTCGACCTTGCAGTGCAGAGGTACAGTGGCAGACTCGGGTCAGCAGTCCGCTCGGCACGGAAGCAGTTGCAGGTCGCATCGCAGTCACGCAGTTCGTCGTTGTAGTTGTTCTGCTCCCCTCTGCCCTGCAGCTGCTGCGGTGCCTGCAGCTTTCATTTATCGGCCCATTGCTGTTAGCAATTCACACAGGCATTCTAGGGTGACCTTCTCTCTGCTGTGTCTGGCACTCGCATAAATAGGAAATTCTATCAGCGAGGTCAAGACACGGCAGGCTGCTCTGATTTGAAGTGCCTGTGTGAACTGTGAATCGCTGCTAGCTACAGCTGAAAATGAAAGTGGAAGTGCAGCAGCGTGGCCAGGCAGGAAGAGTCAACACTCTCGGACAGCTGGAACTGTGGGAGGAAAGGCAACAAGAGGTTGGAGGAAAAGGAGAGAGCTAATCAATGTGGGAGGAAGACGAGGGGGCTGGAAGGAACGGAGGGAGCTGCTAGGTGTGGGAAGAAGAGGAGGAGGAAAGGGCTAGAGGGAAGGGAGAAAGCTGCTGGACGTCTGGGAGGAAGAGAAAGAGGGGGCTGGATTGAAGGGAGGGAGCTGTTGGAGGTGGGAGGAAGAGGAGGAGGGGGCTGGATGGAAGGGATAGAGCTCCTAGAACAGCACAAGGGGGGAGGGAAACAGAGATGCCAGGCCTCACAGTGGGAGAGAGGGTGGACAGGCAGACAATCCAGCAAGCAAACCAGATGCTGGAAAGAGGGGAGAGAGGGAGAGAAGCTGGATGGGGTAAAGTAGGGTTGGGGAGGAAAGAGATATATTGGCCTGGGGGAGGGAGAAGCTGGACATGGAAATACAGGGACAGAGGCACAGTGATGGAAGAAGATGGATAGTGGACATGGAGATGGTAGAAATGTCAAATGGACAGGAGACCTTGGTGAGTGAGTTAAGATAAGACAGAGGGATAGCAGAAACCAGAATCTGGGTCAACATGATTTTAAAAATTAAATGACCAGACAACAAAAGGTAGAAAAAACAATTTTATTTTTCCATTTTGTGTTTAGAATATGTCAGATTTGAAACGTACATCCTGCCAGAGCTGGTGCTAAATATGGCCGGGGCCCAAGGCAGAAATTTGGGAGAGGACCCCAAAGCTTACTATTAGGCTATACCTTCTTCAGCTTCGAGCTGTCCTGTAGTTCTCTCTGGCCAGGGGGCCAAGTGCAGTTGGCCTAGTCGTAATCCCTAACACCACCTGTGGCAGGCGGTATCATTATATTTGCACAGTGTAGGAAAAATGCATCTATTTCTCTGGTGCTGTACTACATGCAAGGTTTGGCATCTTGGGATTTCCACTGAAATTGTTTATGGTTTGCGGTCACTTATTCTGTATTTGCCATTTGTGTTCTGTGTGTGTGACCAAAGTATTGTTAGCATGAATTTTCTGTGTAATATTCTGTAGTAATTTGGCTTGTTCAGTTTTCTTGATAGAAGTATTCATACTTTAGAACCCCACTGAAATATTTAGGGCCCTAAAATATCATAGGTAGGATCCTTGTTTTGGATGTTAGTGCTGGCATAATAGAGTTGCTCTAGGTTCTGAGTGACTTTTTGTTTGATAGATTTTTGTACTATACAATATGCCTGTTATTGAAATAACACTAGAAACAAATATTTTTGCATGGTGAGTTTTATAGGGAAATGTCCTAGCTCTGCTCTGCATCCACTGCTGGGGGAGGGCCAGGGGGTTCTATGGATACACAATATTTGAGGGAAGCATATGTGTGTTGGAGGACCATGACTGAATGGAAAATGAAGAGTACACCCTCTTGTACTTCCCCTAGCCCTCAACGTGACTTGCAGCCACTGAAGCCAGCACTGCTACCCTCATTGAAGTTACTGGGAGTGGGGTAGGGGCAGGGCATTGGTGCATCAGGTGTTTCTCTAGTGCCCACCCATCCAACCTGTTGGCCCACCCAAAAGTTGCTTTCTGGCTACGCCACTGGCTCCAAGTACAAAATAAATACCTGTATATAATATGTAAACCGCTTTGATTGTAACCACAGAAAGGCAGTATATCAAATCCCATCTCCTTTCCTTTCCATTACATTACAAATATAGAAAATAATCATACATACACATGGCTGCTTTTGTCAGAGGAAATGTGGTCAAAGTATTCTACCATGTTGAGCAGTCTGTGCTTACAGAGAGTCTGAAAGGTACATATAAAGATGAAATTGTAAGGTACATTTTAATAACAGACTTTTATGGTCTGTGTCCTGCAAATGACGAGACGAATTTGAATAGGATTTGTCAGCAACTCCAGTAGTTGGAACAGAGCTGAGTGGACTTCTACGGTATGTGTCCCAGAAACAACAAAGAAAGGCCATGATCAAGTATATAATATCACGTTCATTGTTGATTTAATCTAGAATTGAGAATGAATGTGACTGTTGGGCAGACTGGATGGACCATTCAGGTCTTTTTCTGTCATCACTTACTATGTTTTATAATACACTGTAGATCTCCCTCAAATCACAGTCCTCCTTGCTAACAACTGTGATATGATTTTAGGCCAGAATAGATTCCACGTCACGTAACAACCCTAAGACAATAATCCATTTTAAATTATTGAAATTATCAACGTGTTAAGTTCTCAAAGTCCCATACCTCATTACAGACTTCTTGCCTGTTCATAAAAGGAACGTTATGACCAAACAGCCAAATCATGTTGTGTGAAAGGTTTTTGTGTTTTTGCATTTTTAAACTTTAAATCTTATAGTGCAAATTATATGTGTGTCAGTAGGTGCTACATTTGTTAGGGGATCTGTCTAAGGTAAATAAGCAAATATGCTGAGCAGAGAGTGCTGTAAAGTCTCAAATGCAAATTGTCTTCATGTTGTTTAATACATTCCTGATGGTGGAGCCAGGCTAGATGAGCTATGGTATATAAGATGTTATGAATGTGAAGAGGCAAACATTTTTAGATTAGATTTCAGATTTTTCCCCAGTTTAAGGGATAACAAGTGCACATACCTATTAGTTGGGCTGTTTAAATATCAGCCTTTGGGCTCCTTTTACAAAGCAGCACTACTGATTAGCGTACGCTGAATATGAAGAAGCCCATAGGAACTGAATGGGCTTCTTCGCATTCCAATTGCCACTTTGTGTACCTAATGAGTTTGAAACTGCTCACCTTTTCAACTTCTTTCTCAAAGATGTTGGGCAGACTAGATGGACAATTCAAGTCTTTATCTGCCGTTGTCTACTGTGTTACTCTGGAGCTCATTTTCAAAGCACTTAGGGCCTCATTTACAAAGCTGTGCTACCGATTCCTGGTGCGGCAAATGAGAGGAAGCCCATTCAATTCCTATGGGCTTCCTCTCATTTGTCGCATGGGAATCGCTAGTGTGGCTGTGTAAAATAAACCCTTAGACTTACAAAGTTCCATAGGTTACTATGCAAACTGTGTACCGCGGCACCCTGGTGCGAAGCAGTGAACTC
The DNA here is from genome assembly GCF_901765095.1 of Microcaecilia unicolor. Classification (NCBI taxonomy): domain Eukaryota; kingdom Metazoa; phylum Chordata; class Amphibia; order Gymnophiona; family Siphonopidae; genus Microcaecilia; species Microcaecilia unicolor. Next base: position 141,252,182 of record NC_044034.1, on the reverse strand, counting down.
TCAGGGGTGCTGCGGCGCATTGCTCCCTACTTTCCCCTCACGCAAGTCCAACATCTGCCACTTTCTGCTTCTTTCTCTGCCACCGCAGCAGTGCTTGCAGCTTACATTTTCGGGCTGTCTGCGATTCACACAGGCACTGCGGGGAATTCTCTCTGCCGCATCTGGCCCTCGCAACAGGAAGTTGCATCAGAGGGGGCCAGACACGACAGACTGGGAAGGCCCTGGAGTGCCTGTGTTGAATCACGGATGGCCCGAAAATGTAAGCTGCAAGCACTGCAGTGACACCGGGGGAAGAAGGAAGCTTCAGTGATCCTGGACCTGCAGGAAGGAAGGTAGCGAGCGATGCTGGATTTAGGGAAGGCAGTGTTGTACTGGTATGAGAGGAGGGGGCTCTAGGGAGGCAGAGGTGTGCTGGTGTGAGAGGAGGGGGCTGCAGGGAAAGGGAGACCCATTGGGGGGGGGGCTGCGGAGACCATGTGGCCAGGGTTGGGGGTTTCCATGGGAACCCAAGTGGCCGGGGGTGGGGGGGTGGGGATGCCGCGAACCAAAAAAGTTTGGAAACCCCTGGGCTTAAGTGTTTTGAAAATACACCTCTATGTAATTTTGTAAGTTGTAAGTACTTTGAAAATGCACCTCTTTATCAAATGCTGACCTGTTGTCATGTTTTTATCTTCTATTTTCTTTTATTCAAAATCATAACTGCAAATTCTTTTTATTCCTTTTTTTTAACTTCAGAGAACAAACTGGGGATTTACAAATGCATGACTTTCTTATTTGTTTTCCCCCCAGGAGGAGGATTGGCCGTTGGAACACTTCTGCTTATAGGTTAGTAGATATTATTATAAAGTACTTATAGTAGGCTTTTCAGTGCTGTGTGAAATGGAGACACGGTGGAGACATCATCCATTAATGTGCCTTAATGCAGTATGTAATGCCTGTGTTAACAGCAGATGTTTATAATATATAAATGAGGTACATGGTAATCCAGTTCTGCTTATTATAATATGCTTTGACGTGTGCATTAGCACAAAAACTTAACTACTATTCTAATAGTTTTTTTGTATTATTATTTTTATTAATTCAGAAATAGAACAAGAAAGTCAAATACATACAAGGCCGCCACAATAATGGTGACAAAGTATCCAGACTTCCTTAAATAAGGTGGCAGCACAATTACCAGTTCAAGAAATAAGAAAACCAGAACAGTTACTATGCTAATAGTTATCTATTTTGCATAATTTTGCATCTTGGCATTGATTTTGCTTTAACACAAGTTAGCAAAAGCATTTAGAAATGTTCTTTATACATTCTATTAGAGTGACTTGCATGTATTGAAGCGCCAGCTCCATAGGGTGGAGCACATCTGGCAACGTTTGAGATCACTATCTAGCCCAGAGGTGGGCAACCACAATCCTGAAGGGCCACTGGCCAGCTCAATTTTTAAGAATTCCACAATGAATATATATGATATTGATTTTCATGTACTGCATCCATTGTATGCAGAATGATCTCATGCATATTCATTGTGAAAATCTTGAAAACCCGACTGGGTTGTGACCTTCGAGGATCGTAGTTGCCCACCCCTGGCCTTGCCTATCATCCTGTAAAAATCTACAGGCTCTCTACCACTCTTGGTTAAAAGCTATATGCTCTCAATATTATACAAATTTGATTAACAGATCCTCTGACCTCGCTAGGCAGTTGTTCTCTCTCATTCCTAAACGCTCCACACTTACTCTCAAGACATCGGGACCATCAAACCTTAGTCTCCAGCATCACTTCCATTCTTCCTTTTTCCCCCTCTTCCCAGCCTTTGTTCCCCACCTCCCCTTTTTCTCCTGTGTCTGGTACCTTCCTCTTTCCTCTACCCTTCCTGGTCTGCCTTTAATATTCTATCTCTAATTAGTTTTTCCAAAGTGGTTAATTCGTCCAGACCTACCACCTGTTTTCTCCGAGGACAAGCAGGCTGCTTGTTCTCACTGATGGGTGACGTCCACGGCAGCCCCTCCAATCGGAATCTTCCTAGCAAAGTCCTTTGCTAGCCCTCGCGCGCCCGCGCGGCCGTCTTCCCGCCCGAAACCGGCTCAAGCCGGCCAGTCTTCTTTCGTCCGCACTCGGTACGGCTGTGTTTTTGTCGTGTCGAGCCCCGGAGAGTCGACCTCGCGCGTCCGTTTTAAAATAGACGTGTTTTTTTTCTTCGGAAAAGTTCTAACTTTGTTCGGGAAGTGCTCCGGAAACCCCCTTGGGTTTCGTTTGCCCCTTCCCGTGTTTCCAGTTTTCGCCCCGGTAAGTTTTCTTTCGTCGTCGGGGTAGGCCTCTTTTCGGCCTCGGTCGAGATTTTTCTCCCTTAAAGTTTTGGTGCTCCAAATTCGTCATTTCGGATTTTGATTTCGCCGGCGTGATTTTTCCGCCCATGACATCGAAGCCTTCCAGCGGCTTCAAGAAGTGCACCCAGTGCGCCCGGGTAATCTCGCTCACTGATAGGCACTCTTCGTGTCTTCAGTGTCTGGGGGCCGAGCACCGTCCTCAGAACTGTAGTCTGTGTTCCCTGTTACAAAGGCGGACTCAGGTAGCGAGATTGGCCGACTCCCGCCAGTGGAACGTTTTGTTCTCGGGCTCTTCGTCGGCATCGGCACCGGGGTCATCGTGTGCATCGACGTCATCAGCGTCCAGACCTTCATCCTTGGCCGCCAGTGCATCGAGTGCATCGAGGCATCGGCCCTCTGCATCGGCGCCGAGACATCGGATAGCTGCATCGACGTCGGTGGTACCGGGACCTCGTCTCCTGATGTCGTCGGACGGTGGTGCATCGGGTGGAGTGCAGGTGAGGGCTGTCCATTCCCCTGCTGGTGGCGGTGAGCCTTCGGGTGGGTCTCCCCCTACCCTGAGGGCTCCTGCGGTACAGCCCCCCCGGGATCGACCTGCTTCGACCTCGGCCCTGAGGAAGCGACGGATGGATTCTACGTCCTCCTCGTCGGTGCCGGGGAGCTCCGGTGACATGCTTCGGAAGAAGTCGAAGAAGCATCGACACCGGTCTCCTCCCCGCGTCGGCACCGAGAGCTCTGGGTCGCCGAGGGAGTCGGCACCCAGCAGGCATCGGCACCGAGAGGACCGCTCACCCTCTGTTCAGGAGGTGTCGATGCGCTCCACTCTGGACAGCCCGGACCAGCCTCCACGCCCGGAACAGGTTCTGACGTCGACGCCTGCATCGACCTCCCTGCCTTTCTCTGCAGCCGCTCTGAACGAGAGCCTCCGGGCCGTTCTCCCAGAGATTCTGGGAGAGCTGTTGCGCCCTACCCCTCCGGTACCGGCGGTGCCTGCGCCTCCGGTACCGTCGAGCGTGGCGCCGGCTGGCCCATCGCCCGGGGTGAGGTCCCCGACGTCGGTACCGCGTGCGGTGCCGACTGCGGCCACCTCCCAGGAGGGCTCCCCGACTACGTCGGCGGAGGGAGCTTCGCCGATGCGGGCAAGGGAGTCTACCTCTCGACGCCCCCATCGTGGACGTGGCTCCACCGAGTCGAGCCGGGCGAGGTTGCAGACACAGGTCCGTGAACTTGTGTCTGACACCGAGGGTGAGGCCTCGTCGGAAGAAGAAGAAGACCCCAGATATTTCTCTGACGAGGAGTCTGAGGGTCTTCCTTCCGATCCCACTCCCTCTCCTGAAAGACAGCTTTCTCCTCCCGAGAGTCTGTCTTTTGCTTCCTTTGTCCGGGAGATGTCTACGGCCATCCCCTTCCCGGTGGTTGTGGAGGACGAGCCCAGGGCTGAAATGTTTGAGCTCCTGGACTATCCTTCTCCACCTAAGGAAGCGTCCACTGTTCCCTTGCACCATGTCCTGAAAAAGACATTGCTTGCGAACTGGACCAAGCCATTAAGTAACCCCCACATCCCCAAGAAGATCGAGTCCCAGTACCGGATCCATGGGGACCCAGAGCTGATGCGCACTCAGTTGCCTCACGACTCTGGAGTTGTGGATCTGGCCCTAAAGAAGGCTAAGAGTTCTAGGGAGCATGCTTCGGCGCCCCCGGGCAAAGACTCTAGAACATTAGACTCCTTTGGGAGGAAGGCCTACCATTCCTCTATGCTCGTGGCCAAAATCCAGTCTTACCAGCTCTACACGAGCATACACATGCGGAACAATGTGCGGCAGTTGGCGGGCTTGGTTGATGCTCTCCCCCCTGAGCAAGCCAAGCCTTTTCAGGAGGTGGTCAGGCAGCTGAAGGCGTGCAGAAAATTCCTGGCCAGAGGGGTGTATGACACCTTTGATGTTGCGTCCAGGGCCGCTGCTCAAGGTGTGGTGATGCGCAGGCTCTCATGGCTGCGTGCCTCCGACCTGGAAAATAGACTCCAGCAGCGGATTGCGGACTCGCCTTGCCGTGCGGACAATATTTTTGGAGAGAAAGTCGAGCAGGTGGTAGAGCATCTCCACCAGCGGGATACCGCATTCGACAAGTTCTCCCGCGGGCAGCCTTCAGCATCTACCTCTACAGGTAGAAGATTTTAGGGGGAAGGAGGACTGTTCCCTACTCTTCTGGCAAGCGTAGGTACAACCCTCCTTCTCGACAGCCTGCGGCCCAGGCTAAGCCCCAGCGCGCTCGCTCTCGTCAGCAGCGTGCGCCTCAGCAAGGCCCCGCGGCTCCCCAGCAAAAGCAAGGGGCGAGCTTTTGACTGGCTCCAGCAGAGCATAGCCGACATCCAAGTGTCAGTGCCGGGCGACCTGCCGGTCGGGGGGAGGTTGAAAGCTTTTCACCAAAGGTGGCCTCTCATAACCTCCGATCAGTGGGTTCTGCAAATAGTCCGGCAAGGATACACCCTCAATTTGGCCTCAAAACCTCCAAATTGTCTACCGGGAGCTCAATCCTACAGCTTCCAGCACAAGCAGGTACTTGCAGAGGAACTCTCCGCCCTTCTCAGCGCCAATGCGGTCGAGCCCGTGCCATCCGGGCAAGAAGGGCTGGGATTCTATTCCAGGTACTTCCTTGTGGAAAAGAAAACAGGGGGGATGCGTCCCATCCTAGACCTAAGGGCCCTGAACAAATATCTCGTAAAAGAAAAGTTCAGGATGCTTTCCCTGGGCACCCTTCTCCCCATGATTCAGCAAAACGATTGGCTATGCTCTCTGGACTTGAAGGATGCCTACACACACATCCCGATACTGCCAGCTCACAGACAGTATCTGCGATTTCAGTTGGGCACACGCCACTTCCAGTACTGTGTGCTACCCTTTGGGCTCGCCTCTGCGCCCAGGGTGTTCACAAAGTGCCTAGCTGTAGTAGCAGCGGAACTTCGCAGGCTGGGGGTGCACGTGTTCCCATATCTCGACGATTGGCTGGTGAAGAACACATCCGAGGCAGGAGCCCTGCAGTCCATGCAGATGACTATTCGCCTCCTGGAGCTACTGGGGTTTGTGATAAATTATCCAAAGTCCCATCTTCTCCCAGTGCAGAAACTCGAATTCATAGGAGCTCTGCTGGATTCTCGGACGGCTCGCGCCTATCTCCCAGAGACGAGGGCCAACAACTTGTTGTCCCTCGTCTCGCGGGTGCGAGCGTCCCAGCAGATCACAGCTCGGCAGATGTTGAGATTGCTGGGCCACATGGCCTCCACAGTTCATGTGACTCCCATGGCCCGTCTTCACATGAGATCTGCTCAATGGACCCTAGCCTCCCAGTGGTATCAGGCTGCTGGGGTCTAGAAGACGTGATCCACCTGTCCACGAGTTTTCTCGAATCCCTGTATTGGTGGACAATCTAGTCCAATTTGACTCTGGGACGTCCTTTCCAAATTCCTCAGCCACAAAAAGTGCTGACAACGGATGCGTCTCTCCTGGGATGGGGAGCTCATGTCGATGGGCTTCACACCCAAGGAAGCTGGTCCCTCCAGGAACGCGGTCTACAGATCAATCTCCTGGAGTTGCGAGCGATCTGGAACGCTCTGAAGGCTTTCAGAGATCGGCTGTCCCATCAAATTATCCAAATTCAGACAGACAACCAGGTTGCCATGTACTATGTCAACAAGCAGGGGGGCACTGGATCTCGCCCCCTGTGTCAGGAAGCCGTCAGCATGTGGCTCTGGGCTCGCCGTCTCGGCATGGTGCTCCAAGCCACATATCTGGCAGGCGTAAACAACAGTCTGGCCGACAGACTGAGCAGGATTATGCAACCTCACGAGTGGTCGCTCAACTCCAGAGTGGTGCGCCAGATCTTCCAAGCATGGGGCACCCCCTTGGTGGATCTCTTCGCATCTCGAGTGAACCACAAAGTCCCTCAGTTCTGTTCCAGGCTTCAGGCCCCCGGCAGACTGGCATCGGATGCCTTCCTCCTGGATTGGGGGGAGGGCCTGCTGTATGCTTATCCTCCCATTCCTCTGGTGGGGAAGACTTTGTTGAAACTCAAGCAAGACCGCGGCACCATGATTCTGATTGCTCCTTTTTGGCCGCGTCAGATCTGGTTCCCTCTTCTTCTGGAGTTGTCCTCCGAAGAACCGTGGAGATTGGAGTGTTTTCCGACCCTCATCACGCAGGACGAAGGGGCTCTTCTGCATCCCAGCCTCCGGTCCCTGGCTCTCACAGCCTGGATGTTGAGAGCGTAGACTTTGCCTCTTTGGGTCTGTCAGAGGGTGTCTCCCGCATCTTGCTTGCTTCCAGGAAAGATTCCACTAAGAGGAGTTACTTCTTTCTGTGGAGGAGGTTTGCCGTCTGGTGTGACAGCAAGGCCCTAGCTCCTCGCTCTTGTCCTACACAGACCCTGCTTGAATACCTTCTGCACTTGTCTGAGTCTGGTCTCAAGACCAACTCTGTAAGAGTTCACCTTAGCGCAATCAGTGCATACCATTACCATGTGGAAGGTAAGCCGATCTCAGGACAGCCTTTAGTTGTTCGCTTCATGAGAGGTTTGCTTTTGTCAAAGCCCCCTGTCAAGCCTCCTACAGTGTCATGGGATCTCAATGTCGTTCTCACCCAGCTGATGAAACCTCCTTTTGAGCCACTGAATTCCTGCCATCTGAAGTACTTGACCTGGAAGGTCATTTTCTTGGTGGCAGTTACTTCAGCTCGTAGAGTCAGTGAGCTTCAGGCCCTGGTAGCCCAGGCCCCTTACACCAAATTTCATCACAACAGAGTAGTCCTCCGCACTCACCCTAAGTTCTTGCCAAAGGTCGTGTCGGAGTTCCATCTGAACCAGTCAATTGTCTTGCCAACATTCTTTCCCCGTCCTCATTCCTGCCCTGCTGAACGTCAGCTGCACACATTGGACTGCAAGAGAGCATTGGCCTTCTACCTGGAGCGGACACAGCCCCACAGACAGTCCGCCCAATTGTTTGTTTCTTTTGATCCCAATAGGAGGGGAGTGGCTGTAGGGAAACACACCATATCCAATTGGCTAGCAGATTGCATTTCCTTCACTTACGCCCAGGCGGGGCTGGCTCTTGAGGGTCATGTCACGGCTCATAATGTTAGAGCCATGGCTGCGTCGGTAGCCCACTTGAAGTCAGCCTCCATTGAAGAAATTTGCAAAGCTGCGACGTGGTCATCTGTCCACACATTCACATCTCATTACTGCCTGCAGCAGGATACCCGACGCGACAGTCGGTTCGGGCAGTCAGTTCTTCAGAACCTGTTTGGGCTTTAGGATCCAACTCCACCCCCCGAGGGCCCTGTTTGTTCTGTTCCAGGCTGCACTCTCAGTTAGTTGGTAAATTTTTTAGGTCAATCTCAGTTATGTCCTCGCCGTTGCGAGGCCCAATTGACCATGGTTGTTGTTTTGAGTGAGCCTGGGGGCTAGGGATACCCCATCAGTGAGAACAAGCAGCCTGCTTGTCCTCGGAGAAAGCGAATGCTACATACCTGTAGAGGATATTCTCCGAGGACAGCAGGCTGATTGTTCTCACAAACCCGCCCGCCTCCCCTTTGGAGTTGAGTCTTCCCTTGTTTCTCTTTTGCTACAATACGAGACTGGCCGGCTTGAGCCGGTTTCGGGCGGGAAGACAGCCGCGCATGCGCGGTGCGCGCGGGCGCGCGAGGGCTAGCAAAGGACTTTGCTAGGAAGATTCCGATTGGAGGGGCTGCCGTGGACGTCACCCATCAGTGAGAACAATCAGCCTGCTGTCCTCGGAGAATACCCTCTACAGGTATGTAGCATTCGCTTTCTTGACCCCGTCCCTTCTTCCTGGATCAAGATCCTAGCCCTAGGCTTGCTTTCTGCTTTGATTGTAACCACAGAAAGGCAGTATATTAAGTCTCATTCCTTTTCCTCTTTCCCTCTTTATAGTTAGCAATAGCCTGAAAGTGGTTTCAGTCCACCAGCATGGAAATTTGCTATTGTTCATACCATTCTTTAAAAAAAAAAAACCCTCTCTTGATCCTTCCTTCCTTTTTTATTTTCATCCCATTTCTACCTTATCTTTTCTGTCAAAATGTTATGATCGTGGTCAGAACCCCTCTCAAACTTACCTTTTGCCTGGGGGTCAGCTTTTTAGCTGGCTTCTGTTCTGTTTTTCTGTCTTGTTTGAGCTAGCTCTCTCTCTCTCTGTGCCGGCTGCTGCCAGCATGGAGCTAATTGTCTCACTTCACTGCAGCTGTGGGTGTAGTCTGAGTTGCTCTAACTCTCTTTGGGTGTACTGGCTTCAAGTGCTTCATGGTGTTGCATTGGTGTGGGTTGGGCCTCTATGGGTTTCAGTGTGCTCTCTGGATCAGTGTGCTGTTGCCTGGGTCTAGGGAGTGTGACATCATCAGGGAGGGCCTTGATAAGGAAGTGGTGTTCTTTCCTTCGGGGCCTTCGCAACGTTTGCTTCTGGCTACTTGCTTTAGGTCCAGGTTAGTTTAGTGCAGTCAGTGTGCACTTGTGACTTGTGTGTTTGACTTCCCTGTTTTTCCCTTTGGCTCCTCTGCTTTCCCTTTTGCTACGGTGTGTAGCACTGCTGTTAGTGCAGTGCTGGGAGCACCCTTGTTAGTAAGTGTTTAGGAAGCACCTTTTGTTGTTTGGGTATTTGGCTTTCCTGCTTGTTTCCTTGTGCTTTCCCCGCTTTTCCTCGTGACCTGTGTTTAGCTGCTGCAGCTTGGTGCTTAGGAAGCACCAGTGTTAGGTCTGGCGTTTGTCTTCCCTTCCTTTTCCCTTGTGGCTTCCCTGCACTTCTGTTAGTGTAGGGCGTTGGGGCACCCCTGTTAGTTTCTGTTAAGAGCACTGCTGTTAGTGGAGGGCTTAGGAGCTCTTTGGTTGGTGCCGGGCTTAGGAACACTTTTGGTCAGTTTAGGAGTTAGGCGCACTTCAGCTACAGCCTGTTCTAGTCCTGGTCCCTGTGTCGTCCAGTAAGTCCTGCCGGCTACTCAAACCCAGGAGCTCAACTCCTGGGGGGCTTAGTAGCTAAGTGCAGGTGAAGCTGTGTGGACCAGTCCGGTGTGCTCCAGTCCAGTGTTCCAGTCCTGTGTCCTCCTGTCCGGGGGATTCCAGTCCAATGTTCCAGTCCGGGGGATTCCAGTCCAGGGTTCCAGTCCTGTGTCCTCCAGTCCGGGGAATTCCAGTCCCGTGTTCCAGTCCGTGTGTTCCGGCTTGCTGTGCGGTGCCTGCAGTCCCTGCCAGTGTCGGTGTGCTTGCCCAGCGTTGGTTGGTGGGTTTTGCCTGCTGCTGTCGCTCTTCGTCAGCAGCCCAAGGGCTCACGTTTGCTCCAGAGCCCGGCCCCGCAGGCTCTGAACCTGAGAACCTGCACAAAGTTAACTGAATGAATTGCCTTTCTGTAATTGCTGAAGCATGCTGGGGCTTCTTACCTCTTGCACTCTTATCAATCTGGCTTCCGGCCTGGACGTTCAACAGAAGCCATTATGACATTCCTCCTAAATAACTTCCATTCTGCGTTTGATTGAGGTGATGCTGTACTCCTTATATCGTTTGATTTGACCCCCAACGTTCGATCTTCTTGATCATTCTCTTTTATTCTTGAGGCTCTCTGCTTTGACATGTCTCGTATGGTTTTTTGTTGGTTCCAATTCTTTCTCTCTGGCAGGATATCTACTGTTTCACTTCCCTCTTCTTCTGATTACTACCCGCTTTCTTGTGGTGTCCACCAAAGTTCTATTCTTTCTCCCTTCCTTTTCAATATTTCCTCAGCCACAATGATCTGGGAACTCTCAAGGGTTATTTCTATGCAGATAACATTCTGCTGGTCTCCGCACAAGATCCTTACAATTTTCAACTTGCTTCTTTTCAAAAGTGCTTAGATTCCATAGACTACTGGCTATTCTCCAATCATCTCTTATTAAATCCCTCTAAAACACTGGCTTTATGACACCCACTTCATCCCAAGACCACCCCCACCCTCTGTGGTTCCCCAAGATAATGCCAAATATCTTGGCATTATCTTGTATACCAAAATTAGTAATCAGGGTATAACTCTTTTAATTCCAGAGTCACTTTTAATATCAACTACACAAAGACTCCAGTATTTTTTCTTTATCACAAAAACATTTTATTATATTGCAATGCCCGCTAACCTCACTAGCACTGCTACCTACTATTAAAACCTCACACATTCACTCCTCCGCTCACCTTGCACACCTGTATTTAATTTAAATACAAAACAGTTGATTTTACATCTTAAACTACATACTTATACTGTTTCGTATTGTGCATATGTTTTGCCATGCTTATACATTATATCATACTCAAATAATCAAAACTCAGTCCTGCCAGTGTTTCCCTTTTAAAAGCAGAATAGATGTGCTACGTGCAGTGATTTCCTGTGCGGCGTAAGGGAGTTTCAATCCGGCATGCAGCCACTGGAGGTGTAGAACAAGTAAGTGTTAGTTGGAATGTTATAGCGTTATAAGATTGTAAGAGAAGCATTGATGATAGTAATGGTAATATTTAAACTGTTATAGATTTGATGGTGGTTCCTCCTGAGGAAGATTTGTGAAATGCGGTCCTGCATTGAGGAGCCGGCATAACATGAAACAGACATGGTGGACTGTTGAGTTAGTCACCGAGCACACAGCACCTGTATTGTGATGCATACTAATGACTGGAGGTGGCGTATTTGAACAGCCAATGGAGGTTTAACGGACATACAGAGTTTGTCCATGAAGAACAGTCATCCAGCATTTATGTGGAAACATTTTTACTGTGTCCATGCGGAAGGCGTGGCTTTTGTAGGAAAAGGACTATTTTGCTGGCAGGACTGAGTTTTGATTATTTGAGTATGATATAATGTATAAGCATGGCAAAACATATGCACAATACGAAACAGTATAAGTATGTAGTTTAAGATGTAAAATCAACTGTTTTGTATTTAAATTAAATACAGGTGTGCAAGGTGAGCGGAGGAGTGAATGTGTGAGGTTTTAATAGTAGGTAGCAGTGCTAGTGAGGTTAGCGGGCATTGCAATATAATAAAATGTTTTTGTGATAAAGAAAAAATACTGGAGTCTTTGTGTAGTTGATATTATCTTGTATACTCAGTTATGTTTCGTGTTTGCATTAGTCATGTTTTCTATCCCTGTGCCACATCAGATGCGTGTATGATTACATTGATAATTCAGCTTGTGCAACCCAACTTTATTCCCTTTTAGCATCACAGCTTGATTATTGTTGTATTATTTACGTGAATCTTCCTTCCTCATTTTTTTACTATTATGATTATCTACAGTCTGTCCAAAGTACCTCCATCGGGCTTCTCTCTCATACCCACTGTTATGACTACATTCGCCACAAATTTCTGACTTGATCCCATAAAGTTCTGTATCGGGGGTCCCTTCTTATCTCTCATCTCTGATCTCCCCTTATACTCCCTCTCGGTTGCTGTGTTCCTCTTTCGAGCATTGTCTGTCCATTTCCCAGTTCATTGCTCTCAATTATAGTCCACACACCACTCTGCATGGGTTTATTTTTTTTTTGCATTGCCCCTTCCCTCTGGAACTCTTCCACTTCCCCTTTGCTTATAGTTGCCCTACCCAGCATTCAAAGTTTCCTTGTAAACCTTGGCAGTTGATCTTGCATCTGTTCTCTACTATTCTTTCATTTGTTATGTTCTCTAAACCTAATGCTTAATTCTCTACCATTGCACCGTGTCTCACAGCCTTCCAGCCTGTAGTTCTGACTTTCTCAGCCACATCACTGCTTCTCTGATCTGGCAGTCTTCCATTAACATCTCTCTGTTTACTTTAGCGTAACCCATGTAAACCGCACTGAACCCTGGCTAGGGGATATTAGCGGTAGCTAAGACCTTATTTGAATTGAATTGAATATTGTAGCTTCTCGCTGTTCTGATTTTATATTTAGATTGTAAACCACTTTGATGTTTTTAGTGAAAGGCAGTATATAAAATGCCATTAAATATAAGCGTAAGCATAAATGCCTGCTTTAACGTTGTGTACTTTTGTACATTGGCCTCTAATTGAGGAATGAACCAAAAACTCTTAATTTGTAATCACAGATCCTACCTGTAATCCAGGAGTTTGCTTTGTTTGTTGGTTCATAGTCCCATGTCTTGGTAATAAGCATGGAAGAAATCTATTTCTTTCACATAATTTTTATTAAAGTTTCCATAATTAAATAGTAAGTGTGGGACAGGGGAATAGCTTAACGGTTAGAGCAGCAGGCTGGAAACCAGAAGACTCTTCCACCACTAACTCCAGACTCCATTCCTTTTATATTGCTGCACCATATGCCTGGAATAGACTTCCTGAGCCGGTATGTCAAGCTCCATCTCTGGCCGTCTTCAAATCTAGGCTAAAAGCCCACTTTTTTATGCTGCTTTTAACTCCTAACCATTACTCACTTGTTCAGTACCCTTATTTTATCATCCCCACCTTAGTAATTCCCATACTCTTATTTGTTCTGTTTGTCCTAATTAGATTGTAAGCTCTGTCGAGCAGGGACTGTCTCTTCATGTTCAAGTGTACAGCGCTGCATACGTCTAGTAGCACTATAGAAATGATAAATAGTAGTAGTAAGTTCATACTACAAAGACCAACCAATGTGAATATACACAACCCCCCCCCCCCCCACATATATTCAGAACTATCTAACAATATCTGCTTTGTTTATTCATATATTATGTTTTATCATTATCTTGTTGCCCAAGATCTTTCTGTAACACTAAATGTCTATTTTCTAATATATTTCCATCACTCATGATGTATTGTAAGCCACATTGAGCCTGCAAAGAGGTGGGAAAATGTGGGATACAAATGCAATAAATAAATCTCCTGGTAGCTCCTTGTGCAAGCCACCTAACCTTCCATTGCCTTAGGATGACTCTAGGCCTGCCATAGAAACTGTTCCACTCAGGTGGTAGGCCCCATAATTAGTTCATGGCTTGGTGCTTGTGTGCAGGAAGAATACCATGCCTACCATATAGTAGGAGCAGAGCAGCAGACTGAGAACTAGGGAACATAGGGTTCAGTATAAAACTTGTATTGCACATAAGTGTAGATTTGGGCAGGCAGTGTGTAATAGTATGTATGAATAAATAAACAGATTCTTCTGGTCAGGGAAATACATAATGACCTGAAATAAAACTCATCTAGATATCAGTCTCGTGACCATGGTGTAAGAAACTGAAAAGGAATAGCTAATTGGTGTAACTAAGTGGCATTACTGTGCAGAGGAATTCTGAGAGGTTTGGGGTTTTTTTTTTTTTTTTGGGGGGGGGGGGGGGGGTTAACGTATGCTCTGCTATACTAATAATTTGTAGTTCAAAGATGCAATTTTTGTATCAATTTAATTAAATTTATCAACCATCTGCTGTGAAAATTGATATAACTGGTATAGTTTACTTCAGCCAACCCTCCATCCTGACCATCACTTTCCAGATGCTGACTCTACACAAGAAATTATCTTGTGCAACATCAACCTCAGGAAAAGCTGGACGCACAACTGCACTGGGTATCGCAACCCCTTTTGGGAGGAGGGGTTGGATCAAAGAGCCTGTTCATACCCTGGCCTTAGAAGAACATCATCTTGGGAAGAGGCACCCCCCACCCCCACCCTAGTAGGAGAAGGAAAGACTAGAGGAGAAGAAGTGAATATTGTACCCAAGCTTGGAGAGGCATCAGAAACTATTGAAGTTTGAAGAGCAAGAATATGGTCCTTGGGTAACAAATGTCCTTAAGACCCCTAATCTTTGAAGTACTAACTGTACTCAGTTTGCTCTTCCTTTTCCATTTCCCCATAATAATCAAATAGAAGGGTACCTTGGAAAAACAATTGAATAGTCTCCAACATCTTTGGGGCATGCCCTACAGCTACGTCCCACAGTACCTGTGCTTCTCATATTGATCTTGCAGTGGCAGCGGGTGATATCAGATGCTGCCCATTTCCACTCTCTGTAGGCTAACTGCTCCACTGGAGGCCCTGGCAAGGTATGCACTGCTGTTTCCAGCACAAGGGTTGCCTGTGCTGCTCTTATATGTCTCCAGCACTGGCAGATTACAGCAAGGCTGCCCACTTCTGTACTGTCCAGACTACCTGCTCCACTGGAGGCCCTGGCAATGTATGCACTGCTGTTCCTGCTTCAGAGATGCTTTTCCAGACTAAGGGATCATTGTCAACAGGTTTTTCCATGGGTAGGTAGTGGAGATGCGCTTTACAAAAATTATCCCTCCCCCACTCCCTAACCACCACCACTATGGAGGAAAGTATGCATGATCTCTAAAACACACATACTTTTCTCTGCAAGAAAATGAGACAGTGCTTGGACTTTCCTGGTAAAATGTTCACAATAGTCTATCTTCAGCTTCCTGTGCTTATTTCCCAGTGGATATAAGATTTTCAGAGGAGAAAGTCCATCCCTTCGAAAATTAGCTTGCAGGTCAGTAAGTATAAAGATCTGAGAGTATTATTTGGCAGATGTAGTAGATGGTAGCAAAGAATGACCAATATGGTCCATTGAGTCTACCCGGATGTTATCAGAGCCTTATTAGGACAGTAAGATCCAAAATCCTTGTAGTAACAAACATGTATATAACCTTCTTATACTGTTTTGAATTATTTATTTATTTAATAGGATTTATTTACCGTTTTTTTGGAAGAATTCACTCAAGGCGGTGTACAGTAAGAATAAATCAAACATAAGCAATAGACAATTACAGCAGTAAATATGTTCAAATAGTACAAAGTATAACATAGTATACTACTTACAATGTCAACACAATACGTAATAGAACATTTTAATAGACAGTGTAGGATATAAGCAAAGATGGAACCTATAGATAGGTAAAGAGTAAGAGGAGTTAGAAAATAAGATGACTGATTTAAAGAATGAGGTTAGAGAGATGATTAAATGTTATCTCATCTAGGGTAGAAATGGATAAACAATAATTCCCCTCCATCTTCCCCAGGCTCAGTTCCCCGTAGCTCCCCACCCTCCACAGACCTCTGGACAGTTACCTACCTTTGTAACAAAGGTGGTCAGACTTAAATTTACCCTTAACAACCTTTACCAAAATTTATTTTTTCTCCAGGAAAACCACTTGCCCCCTTGACCCTATCCCATCTGCCTGGATTGGAGTCTCCATCCATGGTCGTCTTCCACTTGCTCTCAACATGGTTACTAAGAGCCTTTTATTAGGCGTGATGCCAACATCTTCGAAAACTGCAATAATTTGCCCTGTCCTTAAGAAGGCCTCCCTTGATTCTTCTGCCACATGTAGCTACAGACATATCTCTAATCTCCCTTTTCTCGCTAAATTTACTGAACGGGTAATTTTTCCCACAAATATTTTCAGCATGTCGAATCATCTAATCTCCTGCATCTCTCATAATTAGGTTTCTGTCTAGGCCACTCTGCAGAAACAATACTTGTCAAATTACTTAATGATATTCACTCCGCATTTTACCACTGGGATGCAATTTTGTTGGCATATTTTGACCTTTCTGTGACCTTTGATCTTGTCGGTCATTCTCTTCTCTCCTTACTCATCTCTGGTACTGTCCTTTATTGGTTTACCTTTCTTTCTGTCTTGAGTGCACATGTACAGTTGTTACCCCCATCCTCAAAATCAGCCCCCACTTTTTTTACCCTGTGGGATCCTCCAGGGCTAATTTTTTCACCTTTCTTTTAACATCTTTCTCAGTCCACTGGCCACCCTCACTCAGGACTCTAATATCCGCTGTTGTATTTATGCAGATGACATTCCTTCAGTGTCAACTCAGTCCTTATGCACCAGATCTCCCCTTTCCATAGTCCTGTTTGGATTTAATCAATTGATGGATTATTTTGTTGTTGTTACATTTGTACCCCGCGCTTTCCCACTCATGGCAGGCTCAATGCGGCTTACATGGGGCAATGGAGGGTTAAGTGACTTGCCCAGAGTCACAAGGAGCTGCCTGTGCCTGAAGTGGGAATTGAACTCAGTTCCCCAGGACCAAAGTCCACCACCCTAACCACTAGGCCACTCCTCCACTTTGAATTGCTTGGTGCTTAACCCCTCCAAATCTCCTTTGGATCACAGGTCATTCTTCTTATCCCTCTATTTCTCCTACCCTGTTGCAATTGGTAGAGTCCCTGAAGTATTTAGGTGTCACTTTGGATACAAAACTTCCATTCAATTCTCAGGTTTCCTCTGTTGCCAGATCCTGCTTTCTTTCATTATGCGCTATCTGTTCATTGTGACTATCTTTCATTACGCACTATACATTCATTTCATCCATACCTTGATGATAACATTTTTGCCAAGCTTCTTTATTCCCTTTATCATCCAAACTGGATTATTGCAACACCATTTATTTCAGTCTTTCTTCCACCCATTTGAAAAACTCCAGTCTGTTCAAAATACCTCTACTCATCTTTTGATACACGCACACTGCTTTGACCATTTTATTCCTTTCCTGAAGCAACACCACTGGCTTCCAATCCCCTTTAGGAGCAAGCATAAGATACTGACTTTGACACATAAGATCTTATATTCCAGAATTAGATTTTAGTTTCCTACATGAATGTGACGGGCAGTCTTTACCGCATTTGCAGGTATCCAAACCTTTCAGGTTTGGAGAATGTGTGCATACATAGCTACAGCTGTACCCAGTGTCATCAGGGAACTTTACCTGTCTTCATAAGCTGACAGTTCTCTTTCCTTTTCTGTGTGAATGGCAAGAATTGTTTACAGTTAGCAATGTTTGTTTTCTTTATTGATTTGGCTTCCTTTTTTGACATGCACATCTGCAAATTGATGTTGGATAAAATTAGTGCTGGGGTATAGCACTTAATGAGAGAGAAAAATGTGAAATTTATGGGATTTATACATCCAAGCAATCTTCAAGTGTATTTTCAGTGTATAAGAAATGTTAAGTGTTCTGTAAATTAGTCCCTTAAATTTTCTTTTAAATTAGATGTCTGCTTCAGCCCATCAACTATAAACTTTCTACAAAAGTGTCTACGTGTGGCTGTAGGACTGAATGATTGCTCATGATCATTTGCTAGTGCTCTGTTCAGTTGATTTTGCTTACAGTTTTTACATTTTATTGATTTTGTAATCTGCAAAAAGTCTTTAAAATACTTTTGAATTGAGTCAAACCTTTCAGTATGTTATTCATCGAGCACAGTTAGTGAGAGGATATTGCCAGCTAGTCAATATTTTTCTGCACCTTCACACAGTTTACTGCAAATTTCAAGGCGATTAGTTTTGCTTCCAAAACATTTAGCATGAAAGCATTTCACAAATGACCGCTGAATGAGAGTTACACATCTTTCCTGCTGGAGGCTTCTCAAATAATCTCACAGTGCTGCTCTGAACTGAATTGCGTTCAATTCAATAGCCTTTATTTCACGATCGCTTATCCTCCCACCACCAGTTGTGGGTAATTTAATAAAGAAACATTGGAAACATGTCAAAACTGTGTTTTGCAGATGTGCCTATAGCTCTTTGGGAAAATGCTTTTCTTGTGAACACCATAAACAGATTAAATACAAAATATAATTGTAGTCTTCTCATGACATCAATATTATTAATAATAGGACTATGATTAGCTTTGTGAGAGCTTGATTTACTATGGCCATTCTCCCATTATGTGGCTATGGAGATAAAATTTAGTATAGCAGACCATGATTTATATTGAACGGTTTACTACACTCAGGAGGTATCTAATCAAATATGGAAGGGGGTTGATTTTATGGTTTATTATTATATGCTTATTATTTTATTCTATATGTTTTTATTTTCTATTGGGAGTAATCTTTTTGGAGTTGTGGGCAATAAATGCTGCAGAATAAAACAATGAGATTTTCTTTGCTTTATTTTTATAGCATTCTTAATGTTATTCACAGGCAGAGTTTTGGGCAGCCCTTTTTTTCCGCCGGATAAAGAAAGGGATGGGTCGGTGGATGTGCTTCATTGGTTATTGAAAACGTTCCGTATTCTGACATTAAAGGATTTGAAATAACTGTTATTGAAAGTTCATAGTTCTTTTTGCATCCTAGAGCCTATTCATTCAGAATTAATCAGGATGTTTGATGACCCAAAGTTGGTCTGGATTTGTGATCTAGTGAATTAATTTTTCCTGGAAGGGTGTTTACCAGACCAGTTGAAGAAAGTTAGGTTAGATTCTTCTGGCTTTAAAATTACTGATCAACTACCAATACAGTATTTCATATCTGGCTAGTTTGATAGAAAAGATGGTACATGGCCAAATTTAGGATGTCCTGGGTGAGACTGATAGGTTGGACAATTGACAAGTAGGATTTCAGATGGGCTCTGGGCCATAAATTATTACATTTGTCATTGTCTGTTAAACAAGATCACAATCCTTCTGGTCTTGTTGAACTTGTCTAGCACTATGGATTATGGAATCTTGTTGGAGAGATGTAAACAATTGGGCCTGGCAGGAATGATCCTGGTTTGGGTCCATTTGTTTTTGACAGGATCAAGTTACACATAGTAACTACTGTTTGTAGAGGGGGTTTTTCCCCTCAGAGTATGGTGTACTTCTGGGGTGTTCTTTTTCACCCCTTCTTTACAACATTTTCTTGTTTCCATTGGGTAATATTATTCAAGCCATCAGCTTTTTATCATATCTGTATGCAGATGATATCCAGATAGTGGTACTTTTTAAGGAGAATATTGAGGAGGGGGGGGGGGGGGGGGTCCTAATTTTAAACACATACTTGTTGGAGGTTGCGAGTTGTATAAAGTATAGTTGGTGATGAATGAGGAGAAAACCGAAGTTTTGTGGATAGGACTGATGGATTAGAGGGAGCAATGTGTGCTTCCAAAAGTGGATGGCTATATTATCTGATTTCTTCTATGCTAATTAGCCTAGGATTATGATTGGAGTCAAGTTATTCACAGAAATGCTTACATGAAGTTGAGTCAGGTCTCTCTGTTTTTTGGGGGACACTTTCGCATTGCACACAATACAGGTCTTGGTGCTATACACTGCTGATTATTGTAATACCCTTTATATAGGTGCGGCGTGGAAATTTGTCAGGAAGGTACAGTGTTTCCAAAACATTGCACCCTGGTTTGTAAATTAAAATTTATCAAGGGCAAGTGCTAGAACATTGCTGTTTGATCTATATTGGCAACTGGAAAGATTCCCAAACACACTTCATGGACTTTATTTCAAATGCGTGTGTCTCCACCTCAAATCTTATCATCATAGGGGATATCAACTTACACCTTGAAGACTCCACCTCAACTAGCACCCAAGAATGCGAAGAATTCCTACAACTATGGGATCTCCACAAGCCAAACGCGCAACCAACCCACAAAAAAGGACACACATTAGACATCATCACACACAAATTTGACCCCGATTTAAACCTCATACTAACTGATACAAAGTGGACACCTACACCGTGGTCCGACCACCACAAAGCAAAACTCCGCCTCCAATGGCGAAAGAAAGACTCACCCAATAAACAAATACGAAAAACCTACACCACAAGAGGAAGAATAGACCCAGCAACATTTTGGCAACAGATTTACGATAATGAATGGACTACAAAAACTGATACAAACCAATTCTTCCAAGAATGGGATAAAAGATGCAAACACATACTAGACGACATAGCCCCGATCCAAACCAGAACCTCACATAGAAAGAATTCACTACCATGGTTTAACGAAGACCTGAAAAAAATTAAAACACAAGTTAGAAGACTGGAACGAGCATGGAACAAACAAAAAAACAACTCCACATACGAAGCCTGGAAACAACTACATAGGAAATACAAATACACCATAAGACAAACTAAAAGAACATACTACAAAACCATAATCGGACCAAATTACAAAGACACACACAAACTTTTCCAACTAGTGAACAAATTACTAGACACCACACCGGTCACATCTAACAGTACAGAGGCACCAACAGCAGACAGCCTCGTGAAATACTTCAATGAGAAAATCGTAAAACTATGACAACAAATACCCAGCAGCACCATCGACTACACCACAATCCTCGACTGCCTAGACCCAGACTCTGGTGTATACCCTGCGGACAGAACCTGGACAAACTTCGAGACGGTATCAGAAGGCAGCATCTCCCAAACGCTCAAGAGATATGCCAAATCTCACTGTAAATTAGACATATGTCCCAACAACCTCATAACATTCGCTCCTCAACAATTTATAACAGACCTCAGAACATCTGAATTACATGCTACAAAATGGTCTCTTCCCAAAGGAGAAAGGAAATATTCTACTCACACCCATACCCAAAGACGCAAAGAAAAATGCTAGCGAAGTAACGAACTACAGACCGGTAGCATCTATCCCCTTAATAACCAAAAATAACGGAGGGAATGGTAACCAAACAACTAACTGACTACTTAAATAAGTTCTCAATACTCCATGACTCCCAATCAGGTTTTCGTGCTAACCACAGCACTGAAACAGTACTAGTCACTCTCATGTCCAAATTTAGACAACTAATCGCTACTGGCAATAACATACTACTTCTACAATTCGACATGTCCAGCGCTTTCGATATGGTCGACCACAGTATTCTACTACATCTCCTCGAATACATCGGAATCAGAGGCAATGTTCTTAACTGGTTCAAAGGATTCCTAACCACAAGATCGTACCAAGTGACATCCAACTTGACGACACCTGAATGTGGAGTTCCACAGGGATCCCCCCTCTCGCCGACTTTATTCAATCTAATGATGATACCTCTGGCTAAACTACTATCCAACCAACACCTCAACCCATATATATACGCAGACGACGTAACGATTTACACCCCATTCAAACAGGATCTACAGGAAATCTCCAACGATATTAACCAAAGTCTGCACATCATGCACTCATGGGCGGACGCATTCAAGCTCAAACTCAATGCAGAAAAAACCCAATGCTTAATACTCACTTCTCAACACAATACGAACAAATTCACCACCATAAACACACCAAATCTGACACTCCCTATATCGGACACCCTAAAAATCCTAGGAGTGACTATCGACCGTCATCTGACACTTGAGAATCATACGAACAACACAACCAAGAAGATGTTCCACTCAATGTGGAAATTAAAAAGAGTAAAACAGTTCTTCCCAATGACAGTCTTCCGTAACTTTGTACAATCAATGGTGCTCAGCCACCTAGACTACTGTAATGCACTATACGCTGGCTGTAAAGAACAAACAATCAAGAAACTCCAAACAGCCCAGAACACCGCAGCCAGACTTATATTCGGAAAAGCAAAATATGAAAGTGCTAAACCATTACGAGCAAAACTACACTGGCTCCCACTCAAAGAACGCATTACGTTTAAGATTTACACACTAGTTCAGAAAATCATCCATGGAGACGCCCCAGCGTATATGTCAGACCTGATAGACTTACCGACAAGGAATGCCAAAAGATCAGCCCGCACATTCCTCAAGCTTCATCTCCCAAGCTGCAAAGGTTTAAAATACAAACTTACACATGCAGCAAACTTCACCTACTTGAGTGCCAATCTATAGAATGCACTGCTGCACAACCTGAGAGGGATCTATGAACTAACAAACTTTCGAACATCACTGAAGACCCATCTGTTTAAAAAGGCATACCATATAGAATAACAATTATAAATGTATACATCTCCCACATCTTTACTCAGATCTATTTTTATAATATCTGCTTGCTTTAAACTCTAAGACGTTATTCAACATCTCTATATAACAATAAGTGATTACGTTCTAATCAATTACCACCAAGAACGATTTATTGTAAGCCACATTGAACCTGCAAAGAGGTGGGATAATGTGGGATACAAATGCAATAAATAAATAAATATTGGCTACCACTTTGAGGAAAGGCAATGTTTAAGTTGTTGTCTTTGGCTTTCTGTGCTCTTAGATATTCTGAGCTTGCAAATTTGAAGTCTCCATAAATGATCTCATCTGATAAGCAACTTCATTCTAGTCAGAAATGCCAATTGGTAGTGCCTGCAAGTCTGGAAGCTCAGTGGATGCACTGTAGGATGTAGACTTTTCTCATTTGTGGTCCCCAAGCTGTGGAGCTTGCTCCCCTTCACACTCCACCAAGAGACTATCTTTTATTCCAGAAGAGGGTTGAGATGTTCCTCTATCTGGGAGCGCAAAAGATAACTGGTGGGTAAGGATAGGGGCTGATTTAGTTGTAAAGGTATGGAATGGGAGCTATTTGACTGGTTTGGCTATTTCCACTCAGGTTTATGGTTCTTTGCCTGATATATGTATTGTTTTATTATGTTTGTTTATTTATAAACTACTCTGGTATCCTTTGGACATATAGGTGTATTGAAATGTTAAAATAAATATATAACTTCAGATGTCTTTTCCTAAAACCCTGTCCTAAAAAGACTTAAACCCTCCATGGAGTTTGTGTATATCTCCATGTGTGAAGGGAAGGAGTGTTCTTGTAGGGCTGTACTACCGTACGCTGGGACAGAATGAATAGACAGACGAAGAAATGTTTACAGAGATTAGGAAAGCTTTCAAATTAGGCAACACTATAATAATGGATGATTTCAATTACCCTGATAGTGACTGGATAAATGTTACATGAGGGAGTACCAGGGAGATAAAATTTCTAGATGTAATAAACGACTGCTTCTTGGAGCAGCTGGTCCAGGAATCGACAAGAGGGGGAGCCATTTTGGAACTGGTCTTTGGTAGCGTGCAATGCATAGTGCAACAGGTGGCAGTTTTGGGTCCCCTGGGAAACAGTGATCATAACGTGATCAAGTTTGAGCTACTATCTGGGATGAATCTGCAAAGGAAATCTACTATAGCTGCATTTAATTTTTGAAAGGGCAACTATAATAAAATGAGGAAAATGGTTAAAAAGAAACTGAAAGGATCAGCTGCAAAGGTTAGGACACTATTCAGTTGTGGATGTTATTCAAAATGTCCTCCTATTTGTTTAAAAATATTTCCATGTAACTTGCTCGAGTGTCCCCTAGTCTTTGTACTTTTGAAACAAGTAAAACATCGACTTACTTCTACTCGTTCTACGCCACTCAGGATTTTGTAGACCTCAATATTATCTCCCCTCATCCGTCTCTTTCCAAGCTGAAAAGCCCTAACCTCTTTAGCCTTTCCTCATGCAAGAGGAGTTCCATCCCCTTTATCATTTTGGTCGCTCTTCTTTGAACCTTTTCTAATTCCACTATATCTTTTTTCAGATATGGTGACCAGAACTGAACGCAATACTCAAGGTGTGGATGCACCATGGAGAGATTTAAAGGCATTATAGTGTTTTTGTCTTATTTCACCATTTCTTTCCTAATAATTCCTACCATCCTGTTTGCTTTTTTGGCCACTGCCACATACTGAGCAGATTTCTGCATATTCTCTACAACTACACCCAGATCTTTTTCTTGAGTGCTGACTCCCAGGTGGACCCTAGCATCAGGTAACTATGATGGGATTATTCTTATGTGCATCACCTTGCATTTGTTCACATTAAATTTCATCTGCCATTTGGATGCCCGTCTTCCAATTTCCTAAGGTTATCCTGCAATATTTCATAGTCTGCATGTGTTTGTCTACCTCGTATAGTTTTGTAATCATCTGCAGACTTGATCACCTCTCTCGTTACGATTTCCATATCATTTATAAATATGTTAAATAACACTGGTCCCAGTACAGATCCCTGCAGCACTCCGCTGTTCACTCTCCTTCATTGAGAGAAATGACCATTTAATGCTACTCTCTGTTTTCTGTCCAATAACCAATTCTTAATCCACACCAGAACCTTGCCTCCTATCCCATGACTTTAATTTTCACAGGGGTCTCTGATGAGGAACTTTATCAAAAGCTTTCTGAAAATCTGGATATACTACATCAACTGCCTCACCTTTATCCACATATTTATTCATGCTTTAAGGAAATGAAGCAAATTGGTGAGGCAAGACTTCCCTCAGCTGAACCCATGCTGACTCTGTCCCATTAAATCATGTTTGTCTACATGTTCTGAAATTGTATTCTTTATAATAGTTTCCACTATTTTGCCCAGCACCGACATCAGGCTTAGTGGTCTATAATTTCCTGGATCACATCTAGAACTCTTTTAAAAAAATTGGCATCACATTGACCACCCTCCAATCTTCAGGTACTACGGACGATTTTTAATGACAGGTAACAGATTACTAACAGCAGGTCAGGCAATTTCATGCTTCAGTTCTTTGAGTAGGGAGGAGGGAAAGGAACTGCAAAACAGGAAGAACCTCTACACCAAATTGTCCCATCAAGCAAGAGTAGAGGCTGACCAAAGGGAGAATCTAACACTGGAGACAGTGCTTAAAAGGCTCTTCATTGATTACTTGGACAGGATTTGGGTTTCTGCCAGGTACTTGTGACCTGGCATGGCCACTGTTTGGAAAACAGGATACGGGCTAGATGGACCATTAACCCAGTATGGCTACTCTTATATTCTTATGTTCAATATTGCTCCACTTCCCAGAAAAACATTGCCTATAAAGTCTTTCTATGCTCACTATTTTAATGAATTTACAATCTGAAATGACTGAAAGCCTTGCTGCTGGAGCATAGTTTTTTATAGTAAGGCTCAGAATAAAACAATACAAGGTTTTAAAAATTACGAAAGTATATCTTCCATTGCTTTTCAGTCCATCATATTTCAATTTTTGCTGTGAGATGACAGTATGTGTAATGTCTAACTGTCCCATTCTGCATTCTGTTGTATCATATCAAACTTCATCCTCTGTAGCAACTGAAAGATGGAAAAAGGAAAATATTTTACATTGTCCAAAATTATTCTGTGTTGGCTGCGTAAAGTTTGAGGGACTTCACAGTATTGCTGTTTTCATGCACTGTGCCTCTCAGTGGATTTAGAATATAAATCATGTACAGGAGTTGGAGGTCAGGAGGCAGCCTAGTACATGTACCAATCTGGGTTCACTATCTGGAGAGAAGCCAAATAAGTTCAGGCAAAACAGAACCAAAGTCAGCACCAGCCAAGATGAACAGGAAATCACCCTCTGAAATCAAGATGAAGGTAAAGCACAGAGACCAGGAACAAAGAAAGGGACAGCATGAGAAGTACAGTTGACCCTCAGGGTTATAACTTATGGAGAGCTACTGGGAAGCCAGGGTCAGGACCCTGTAATTACTGTGCTTGAAATCAGCAGAGAGTTCTTAGGTGGGAGGCACCTCTGGCTCAAGAGACCTCATGGGGTTGGTTGAAGATGGTTCTCACTCACACTGTTCAGCAACCTTTGCTTTATATTCACTATAAACAAGTGTAGAGAGAGCTATGTACATGTTCACTGGCTGCCGTGAAAATAACATTGAAAAAAAGTAATGTGTATTCAAGTTTAGGCAGACAGAATTCTTCTCTTCTCTATATGTGAACATTTGAACTTTTTAATCCAGCTCTGCCCTTTTTCTGCATTTTTTCCTGCCAGTTGGAAGGCAGATGGGTGGAGATATGTAAGCTGTACTTGGTACTGATTTCTTCTGATGTAAGCAGCAGAATAAGGTAGGCAGAATAGTGTTTGTGCTCTTTCAATGTTGCACACAAGATCTTCAGACTAATTTTTATTTTATTTATTTATTTATTTATTTGTTACATTTGTATCCTACATTTTTCCACCTATTTGCAGGCTCAATGTGGCTTACATAGTACCGTAGAGGGCGATCGCCAGTACCGGTTTTGAACAAATATATAGCGAGGGTTGTGATACAGTAAAGTTCATGTGTGACAAACGCATTGGGAATCATATTGTTTAAAGAAAATACTCTCTGAATTTTAGCTTCTTTTTTTAAAATGTACTAAGGAATAGTACAGAAATTCAGTAAAGTCTTTACATGAGAGCAGTTCTAGGATGGGTTCAGATAAATAATTTATTTATTGGGATTTATTAACCAGCCTTTATAAAAGAGATTCACCCAAGACTTGTACAGTAGGTACAGTTTAAACGTCAGACTCACAAGTTTGTTAACGGTATAAACAATAGTAAAATGTCAAGTGTAAACATAAAGAGGAAAACTTGAAACCAACAATTGAAACCTAATAATAAGACTACCATGAAACAGATCAAAAAATGTACACATTTAACAGCACTGAAATTCAGATAACAGCAGGGCTTTTTTTTGAGGGGGTACTGAGTACCGTCACCTTTTCCAGTTGTCTGCTAATTTGACCATGGTTCCCAAGTTTTAATGAAGAGCTCAGGCTCTACAACACCAATTCTGCCTTGTCTAGATTCTGTGACTGGTTGCAGGGGTCTGGCTATTGTGGGTGGGTCCCTCAGTGATCACCCCACCCTTGAAGTGTGGCCTAGCATTTGAGTACCGGCAACCTTTTTGCTAGAAAAAAACGCACTGGATAACAGAGACATAATATGATGCAAGCATAATAGCGATGGAGTATCTAATAAGTACATAATTAGAACATTCAAATAACATTGCTATGATTCTAATGCTTTTCTACAATACATCTTACCATATAGCTGAGAGGCCAGATGCAGATATATAGATGGAGACAAGATGCTGATACAGAATCAGTTGGAATAAATAGATGGTTGGCTAAACTAAAGGCAGTGCATTTTTTGTGCCGGTACGCTGTACCAACACCTTTTTTACCCAGGGCCGGCTCACCTGCCCGCCTTCATCTTCCCGACAGCCCTGCTTTCTGTTCCTGCCTCCCCGCGTTTAAATATTTTATTTTTTTTTTACCTGAAGTCGCAGCGTCGGCGGTGGTGTTAGTGAAAGCAGCAGGCTCGCCTCCTCCAGCATTCCCTTCCCTCTCAGTGTCCCTCCTTCCTCTGATGTAGTTTCCTGTTTCCGTGAGGGCAAGACACTGAGAGGGAAGGGAAGGCTGGAGGAGATGAGTCTGCTGCTTTCACTAACGCCACCACCAGCACTGCAACTTCAAGTAAAGAAATAAAAGATTTAAACGCAGGATGGCAGGAACAGAAAGCAAGGCTGTCGGGGAGGTGAGGTTGGGCAGGTGGGGCTGAGGTTGGAACTCGGCAGGGTCTGAAAAGGGGGGTAGGTGGAGGCTAGGGCGAGTCACTGGGCATGGATGGGAGGGGAGGAAGGGGGTAAAGGAGAATCGCTGGACATGGAGGGGACAGCAGGGGAGAGAAGAGAATCACTGGACATGGGAGGGGAGGATAGGGGCAAAGGAGAATCACTGGACATATATGGGAGGGGTGGACAGAGGAGAATCACCGGACATGGATGAGAGGGGAGGGCAGGGGAGAGAGCAGAGTTGCTGGGGCATGGGATGAATGGAGGGGAGGGCAGGAGAAGTGCTGGACATGTATGGATGAGAGGGAAGAGAGAGGAAGGAGATGGATATGGGTGGAGGGGAGGGAAGAATAGTAAGGGATGCATACTGATGAAGATGAGGGAAAGAGAAAGAGGAGAAAAACTGCACATGGATGGAGAAATGGCAAAAAGCTGGATCCACTCTATACCTCCTCCAATCAAGTCCACGGAGGACTCAGCTTTTACCTATGAATGTAGGGCAAGAAATGAAGAAGAAAGGAGGAAAGTAAAGAAATAAATGGAAGGAAGCCCTGGAAACGGAGTTAAGGGAACAGATAGAGAGCAGCAGAATCAGAGACTGGGACCACATGATCAGAAAATAAAGTCACCAGACAACAAAGGTAGAAAAAATCATTTTATTTTAATTTTAGTGTTTGGAAGATGTCCAATTTGAGAATTTATATCTGCTGTCTTATTTGCATTGGGTATACTGGAGCTGTAACAGCTTACAGAAATTATTTATAATGAAAAAAAATCACGTTTTTTTTTTCTCCTATACTGGTATAGTATTTTCAATGATACTGCTTATATGCGCCACGGCTGGTACAAGGTGGTGGCTACCATAGGGGTGGAGCCATAAACGGTGACCCCGCCCACAATGAGTAACAGTACCCTTTTTCCTATAAAGAAAGCACTGACTAAAGTCATGTTCTTTGTACAGTTAATCATGAGATAAGGAACTGATAAGTTACAGTGTGTTGTAGCAAGCTAGTCCAAATGCAGAATGGGTGTATAGTCAGTTACTCTATGTGTTAAAGGCTTGGGAGTAGAGCCAGGCTTTTTTACCTGCTTCCTGAAGTAGAGGGTAGTCTTGAGTTATATGTAGCTCCTCTGGGAATAAATTCCAAAATGTGGGGGCTCCTGAGAAGGCTCGCTGGCAGGTATCACATCATACAGTTTCTTTTGATTATGGGACAGATAGTGATGCTCCTTGAGAGGACTTAGAGGTCTCAAGGTGTGTAGAGGGCTAACTTACTCTTTAAGTACTCTAGCCCATTTTGTTTGTGAACCTTGAAAAGCAAACATTGAGTTTTAAAGTTAGCCCTGTAAGGTACTGGTAGCCACTGTAATTTTTGCAGGAAGGGTATGATGTGGTCACGCCATTGCAGCCTTTTTATCAGTCGTGCTGCATCATTCTGAATTAGTTGAAGCTGGTGCAAACTCTTTTTGGTTTGATCAGTATACAGGGCATTACAATAGTCTAGTCATGATGTTATCATGGCATGGGCCACTGTGGTCAGACTCATCTTTCCAATATATGGAGAGAGATTTTGTAGCTGCCATTGGTGATAGAGACCATTTTTAAGTTGTTTGAATTTAGAGGATCAGCGTGAGTGATGAGTCTAGCAGTATCCCAAAATTCCTGATCTGTGATTTTAGGGGGAGTTCATACTTCCTAAAAAGTATTTGAAGTCAGGTGTTTGTCCACTTGAGCTAGGTACTCAAAGAATCTCTGTTTTGCTTGGGTTCAGGCAGAGTTTGTTGTGGTTTTGCCCATTCCTGATTTGTGGTTAGGTATGCAGACAGTTTACCCAGAGCTGTGGGTAGATCTGGTTCACTAGGCATGAGTAGTTGAACAACATCAGCATAGATGTAGAATTTTGTGTCCATCTACCAAAGCAGCTCAGTCAGAGGCTTGAGGTAGATATTAAATAAATGGGAGACAGTATGGATCCCTGTGACACCCTAGAGTTCAGTGTCCAAGGTAATGATGTGCGGTTGCTGAACAGAACTGATTGTTGTCTATCTGACAAATAGACTCATAAATAGGATTTGAACCATGTAAGTACTGTGTCACTGATACCTGTTTCTGCCAGTCTTGTAAGTATGATATTATGATCCACGGTGTCAAAGGTTGCCGAGAAATCAAACACTAGTATCGAGGCAGATCCCCTGTCACGATTTCAGTGCAGTTCATCAAGAAGGGACACTAATGATAATGATATGGTGATAATGATAAACTAGTCTTGTATCCCATTAATACCTTAACAGTCGAAAGCAGGTAATAGAATCTTAAGAAACTAGAGACAATCCTCTGGAAGTAAACAGTACCTGGGTCTGAAGCCAGATTGACATGGGTCTAGCCAATTACTTTCAATTAGTCAGTCGTTTAAAGCTGGGTTACAGCTCCTTTGGAGGCTGCATCAAATTTGGAAAAAGATTAGGCAGTATAAATTTGGGCATTCTCAGATTAGATGCCAATTCAAATTAAATCCTCATCGTAATTTCACCCACCTCCATGTTAATTAACAGAGTATCTACCTAAGGGCCTTGTTTACTAAGCTGCACTAGAGGCACGTTAGCATTTTTAGCACACAATAATCATTAGCACACACTAACCGTGAAACCGTGTAGATGCCCATAATATTCCTATGGACGTCTACATGGTTAACGTGCTAATTTTTAGCACGCCCTAAAAATGCTAGCACACTTTAGTAAACAGGGCCCTTAATTTTCTTTAAGGAATCTCCTTTCAATGCTTGAGGACTTATAGAGAATTGTGAACCTACTTTACTGGTTATGTCTTTTGTCTTAATTCAGGTAATCTTTTTTCATTGGGCTGTGACTTTATTTCCCTACTATATATATAAAAAGAAATTAACAAAGTAGCAGTAGATTGTGGATATTGACAGTTTATTTTCATTGTTATGGGTTTTTGATAATGTGTTAATATAGAAGCTTACTAAATTCATTAGGAAAGCAATGCTTGGAATATTTATTTATTTGTTACATTTGTATCCCACATTTTCCCTCCTGTTTGTAGGTTCAGTGTGGCTTACATAGTACCGTAAAGGCTATCGCCAATTCCGGTATGAACAAATACAAAGTGATATTGTGGTAGAATAAGGTTCATATGTAACAGACACATTAGGGAATCGTAGAGAGGAAGAGTTATTTTATGTCCATTACGAGCTTTGGTTTCATTGTGTTGCAGGGTTCAGGCATTTAAGTATACTTTGTAGAGTGGTTATCTATTAACATTGTTACTTCTAAATCATAAGTTTGGTCATAGTCATGCTTCATTTATGACACCTTAGCAAATAGGTACTTTATGGCTGTTTTAGTTCAAAGGAATTGAAATAGCTACTCAAAAACTAAGGAGAAGAGTGGAATGTTTAATTAATACAAACTGAACATTGTATGAACGAGAAACTTTCTCCATGCCCATGAGGTCATTATAAGAATCAGTTTATGCCAAACAGTCTATATTCCCCAAGCTGAAGGAGGAATGGGTCTCACTGAAATAGAGTATACCTATTGAGCTCCTGTTGTAGGCCTCCAGGCTTACTTAACAGTGTTATCAGTTTCAGGTATACAAAAGGTGTTGAAATATGAAAGTAAACATCCACAATCCATCATCATCATTAACTTGGACAAGCATTCAATGAATAGAAGGAATAAGTGAGAATCTACCAGTATCAAAAGGGAAGCAAACAGCAGAATTTGTGAAGGAAGTGAAAAAAAAAAAAAGAAAAAAACTCTTCAAGGAATTAGATCAGAAAATGCATAACTATAGTGGGAATACAAAGTGTTACTTCAAGAACCATTCTTTGATCAAAACTGGACCCAAGAATGGTTATGGAGAGTTGAATTGAAACCTAAGGATGAATGAGTCATGGTTGCAGTCCAGGACAGCAGATTGTGGATGAGATGGTCACAGCAAGCATAGAAAATAACTGGTACAACAGACATTTTGTAGATTCTATTAGAAATAGTCACTTATCTCATAATGGCTGTGAAGTTCTGATGGCAGACATTTTCTCTACATCTTTTGCAAATGTGGTAAACCTTACAAATCGATGTACCAGAAAAGCACTGGGATCATGACCCTAGGAGGATTACGGAAAGGGAAGATGATGTGATCATCTGAGACATCCCCATTTCAACCAATAAAAACCAGATATAGCGGTGAAAGAGAAAAACACCAGAACAGCTTTGATCATAGAGGTGTTAATCCCAAACAATTTCTCTGTGGATTGTGTAGAGAGAGAAAAAAATCCTCAAATACAAGATCTGCAGTCCGAGAGCAAGAAAATGTGGCAGAAAGATCAGAACTATTCCTATTGTTTTGGATGCCGAAGGCCTGATTAAAAGACTTGTTCAAGCACACTTGGATAGGTTGCCTATATATGTCACATCTCATGAACTGCAGAAGGAACTCTTCTTGGCATGTTGCAAGTACTGTGGTGAGCATTAGCAGTAAATTTGAGAGACTGAGATCATACACCACATACCCTGGCTTAGGAATGAGGTTCTTTAGTGTCATTGTATGCAGAACACTACTGCTCCCTGCAGTGTAGACCTAGCAGTTGCTTCCAGGCTGGGGTGCAGTTTCCATAACTATCATTTGCAACTAGCCAAGGATGTTTTCCAATGTTCTATACTCCCTCCCAGCATATGCTAGTGTTGTCATCATTGTGACAGTTCTGGCTGGAACTATGTACCAGTGCTCCTTCCAGCACCCTGCAGTTTTATACTGTGAATTTGACCACTGGGTGTCACCACTGCATGACTGGAAGACTTCTTACCCACCCTCCCTCACTAGGAGCTCTGCATTCAGCCTCTGCAATATCTCCAACAGCTGAAAAGGTAAGCTTTTAGAATAAAACTACACATATATCCTAAGTTTACAGAGCAAGGGCAGGCTGAAATTCTTTCAGCTTCTTCTTTTTTACTGAAGTCCTGAGCATGTCCATTTTCAGAAGAGCATAACTTATTCTTCCAGGCTGTGGAATATTGTTTGTCATATTATAGCCAGTCACATTTTTATGCTTATTTTGGCATTTATAGGAATGTGATTCATTTAAAGTATTCTTTTGCTAACATTGCTTTTCCCAGGGTTGTAGAAGGTATTACAGGGGAGTGTGAAAATGATTTAAAAATATAATTGCTTAATAGTCCAGGATGGTTATTACTGCTTATCATATACATGTTTGAAATACTGCCCAATACCCAGATGATAAATTTTCTTTTCAATGCATAGTTACATAAAAACCATGATAAAAGTGAACATTGGTAATATATGTCTGTGTGCTTTGTAGCTCTTTTAACGAAGCCTAGTCAGGATATTTGTACACAGAGTGCTTTTGGTGTAGTCACTGCCTGCGGAAAAGTTTGGAAGGTTATCTAAGAGGAGAATGTAAAGGTTTTTAGTTCAGTAAATGCGATCAAGTGAAAGAATTGTTAAAACAAGACTATGCTTGTCAAGCTAAACCTTAACTGCTTGAAGTATTTTAATTAGCTGCTAGTATTTATGTTAGGTAGGTAACGTAACCTGTCTGTTCAGGGTTCCTTTCAGTTGTCAATATAATTGATTTTATCATCTTCTTAAGTTTAGAAAGGTAATCTGAACAGATATACAAAACAATGATTTGCAAAATATAATTATTCAATCATAAACTGTCAAAATTCACCTTCATGCTGTGTAGCTAAATGTCAATATAGTGGCATATATATTTGCTAAGTCTGCGCAAGAGACACAGGTTAGAGCTTAGAAGCCATAGATATTTGCAAAATATCTTTCAGTGGAATTTCAGATACACAAGATTATAGAAAGATATGTTAAAATTTATAGTAGTTTTCATAAGATGTAAATTATGGATGACCTTAGATCAGAGCTTCCCAAACTGTGAATTGGGACCCAAATGGGGTCACGACCTACAGGGTGAGGCAAAAAAAAGGAACCCCTTAGAGTTTTTTTTGCTGTTTTCTCAGCAAGTGCTTTGGATTTCAAAAAGAGATTTTATGTACTTATTTAGTCATTGTACTTACATATTACTATTAACATAGTAAGTGATGGTTATCTTAAGCTATGTTGATGTTACTGATATTTTAGCATTACTACCTAGCAATTTTTGCAAATTAAAAATGTTCAAGCTAAAACACATCAAAATGACATTATTCAAACAATGCAATTAACAGTGTGTCAGAATTTTGCAGAATGCTCGAAGTGTCCACCCGAGCTTTAACACAGGCCTTCAGTTGCTTTGGGAAGTTCTTACAGCCTTGTCGATCGATTGGTTTGCTGTGACAGACAGTCCCCAGATCATCTGCAGCACTTCCTTGAGTTTGGCAACTGTTTGCGGCTTTGGGTGGAGCTTGTGATAGGCCTCCAACATTGCTCCCCTGAGAAAAGTCAGTGCCACTACAACACCATAAACAGTAAGCTGGTACCTTGTTTTGTTTTTTTCCAAATAATGGTAGTTTTACAGTGCAAACACCCACAGAAGGTGAACTCTCCACAGGAAAACCAATGAAAGGCAAAACACACAGTGGATCCAAAAAGTCCTCTCACAATGAGTGTCTTCCTGAACAAGGTCTTTATTGACAGTAGCAGAAATGACCCGACACGTGACGTGTTTCGGCCGTGAGGCCTGCGTCAGGGGTCTATAAAATAATATAATATACAAAGACATGCATAAAAATACAATTATAATTAAAACCATGAATAAAAACTTGAACATCCATATACAATTTCTTGTACAAATTTAGACAAATAAAACATCAGAATGAAAGATGCAAAATATATATAATAAAAAATATATGATAAAAATATAGGAGTATATGACTTTAAAGGAATAAAGAATATTGAATTATATAAAGATATGAAATTATACCACATAGAGATAATGAGGACAAGGCATGGAATAAAATACACAACATAATAAAATATAAATATAGAGGACATACCTAGTATTATCTGTAGAAAAAAGTACCTTGTAGATCAGATGAAAAAAATAGCACTAAAGCTGCTAACAACGATATCTATAATAAATATGTAAACGAAGGAATAAATCACTACATCCTCTCCATACATACATATACAACAAAATGAAATGATACTGAAAAAAGTAAAACATAGAATATATGGACAGGGATCCCAAAAAAAATGTATTGATGATGGAGAATAATGAAGAAGACCACATAGGTATGAAAATAAAAATAAAAAATGAAAATGAAAACAAGGCACGACTGCCAAATGAATCAGCAATGTCAAAGGTGATGAACCATAAAATGATAAGGATGGGAGAAACAGAAAAAAGAATTACCTGATATTACTGTGAAAAATAGCATATATTAAAAAAGAAGACCATAAACTACTAAGAAAAATGAACCATACATAGGGGAACCACCTAACTGAAAGATAATATTACCTTTGCAAAAGTGCAAAAAGAACCACATAACATGCTGGCAGAGTACACCTGAAGGCCATGTTTAGACGATACTGTACATTTTAAATGCAAGAAAATTGCTGGGTGGTAACTCTAAAAAGTCTGTAACTTTGCCGTGTTTAAAGATAATCTCCATTTGGCACATAAATGTTAATAGTAACAAAGCTGTAAAATTTCATGTTGAAATTCCCTGTGGTTGCTGACTAACATCAGAAAACTCTAGGAGGTTACTTTTTTTTTGCCTCACCCTGTAAGTGGGCTCATTATAGGTGCATCATTATTCTGCACCTGGGGGGGGGGGGGGGGGGGGGGGGGGGGGGGGGGGGGGGGGGGGGGGGGTCACACTATTTTATTTGGCTGCAGTCTTGGAGTTACGGCCACAAAAGATTGGGAAGCAGTGCCTTAGATCACACCACAAGTACAGTTTATGGGAAAACTGCAACCGTTAAACAGCACCACATTTTGACAGTGTTTTGGCAGATTGTCCAGAGTTTTCACAAAATGTATGTTTAGTATTTTGTATTTATTTGTAGCTTATTGTTCACTGAGGCTGTTTCTCTATTCTGAATTTGATAACCTGATATTCCCACAAGGAATCTATGTGGGGTACAATATTAATCATAACATGCACAAATAAAAGCATATATGTTACTGTCAGGCCATATTCTCTCAGCAAAGATCGTAACCCCGTACAAGGAGTAAGGGTTGTGCCATGAAGTTACAGAATAGTACATTTAAAGCAACTTCTGGCACTGAGATGAAAGAATTGATCCAGACCGGCAGTTGAAATAGTAGCCAGGAGCCTGACTGACTTGGAGTTCCCACCTGACCACCACCAGGATGAGGATGATTTCTTGCAGAGAAGGGAGCTCAAGAACATAATTTGTGACAGGCTGTTCATATTCTGATCATTTCTGATGTGAACCAGTAGTTTGTAAACATATGTTACATGCCAGTATGCAGTCAGATCTGATTACAGGCTGAATTTTCTTCACAACATTTAACTCACACTGGTTTTGATTTTAAGCTGTTGGCTCGTCTTTCTTACACAATTTACCTGGAACTTCACTGCTGCTATACCTTGTGTGGAAGTTTATTATTCAAGCACAGTTTCTCCAGCTTTCAATAGCAACGTACATCTACTGAAGCTTGGCTACAGTGCATGCTATCCTGTATGAATGTACTTTAGATCTTTTGAATGCAACAAAAGTTTAGTGACCTAGAAATGAATCAATAAAAAGCAATTGTCTGTGTGACAAATTGAAGAAGTGAAAGATTTTTTTTACAGATGCACTGACTTTAACAATTCAACCTGTATTATTTGTAATGGCTTTCCACAGACACACTTAATCCTTTCTGTGCTGTACTAAAATGCAAGGAGTTTGGTATTTAGGGTGCTCTTTAATACTTTACCTTCCTGGGTTTTTTTCCCTATATGATGAAAATACAACAAGCATTCAAAGAACCAGTGCCCGACAGAGAGCTGTATTGATTTGGATATCAAGCTTCAATAATGATTCAGAGTGAGATATTCAGACAGAGATTTTCAGTCCCCTGGTCTTTATACTTTTTGGAAGAGTGAAAAATCAATTCACTGCTACCCGTTCTACACCACTCAGGGTTTTATAGACCTCAATCATATCCACCCTCCCCCCCCCCCAGCTTTCTCTTTTGCAAGCTGAAGAGACCTAATCTCTTTAGCCTTTCCTCATACAGCAGGAATTCCATTCACTTTATCATTCTGGTCGCTCTTCTTTGAACTTTTTCTAATTCTGCTATATCCTTTTAGAGATATGGTAACCAGAATTGAACGCAATACTCAAGGTGAGGTCGCACCATGGAGAGATACAGAGGCATTATAATATTCTTGGTCTTATTTTGCATTCCTTTCCTAATAATTCCTAGCATCCTGTTTGCTTTTTTGGCCGCCGCCACAAACTGGGCAGAAGATTTCAGTGTATTGTCTACAGTGACACCTAGATCTTTTTCTTGAGTGCTTGTGGGGACAAATCATATTTACCAGACCTCAGGAGAGGACCGGCAATGAGTCGGTGGCAGCCTTGGTGGTGGCTCACTGTTGGTTGTGGCAGCGCCACTGGGCTGCTGTCACTGCCTCCTAGATGTCCTTTAGTCAACTTCCCTTCAAAGGTGGTTGCTGTTTGGGGAGGACCTGGAAATGTTAGGGGAGGACGTAGGTGAGGCGCAGTTCCCTCTGACTTCCTGAACTCTGACAGAAAAGCTTTCTGTGTCTTTCAGCAATTGGGGGGGGGGGGGGGGGTCCCCACAGGAAGGCGGGCCGCTTTTGGACAGATAGATGCTCGGTGGCTCCAGCCTCTGCTGTGGTCAGGCCCTTTGGCCGAGCTCCTTTGTGGTCCTAAGAGGTCCAGAGTCTCTGGTTCTGAAAGTGGGACCGGAACTTCCTGCCTCTCCAGTGGGGGCATGCCAGACCCCTTGGTGGTTACAGTATTTTCCCATGGGGATCCTCCAGTTTGTGTTTGCTTCAGTGTGTCCTGGCAACTTCTGGACCTCACAGAGGCCTATCTGCATATTCCCCTTGTGGAATATCAAAGTGTGAGGAACCCGAGGGTCAGGGAAGAAGGGATCTGGGAGAGGAGCAAGATGGGTAGGTTTCATACCCGGGATTCCAACTACAAGTCCCAGGATCCTAGGGGCTGGGAAGCCACACCCCTACGGAGACATAAGTTTCCCAAGAGCCGGAGAAGAGAGGAGGACTACAGTTCCCAAGAACCCCTGCAAATCCCTGGGGGCAAGCAAAGAGAGCAGCAAGGGAACTACATGTCCCAGGATCCCAAGGGAGAGGAGGGGGATTGGCTGAGGGGGAATAATCAGGAGGGAGAGGACCAGCTGGGGGATCATAAAGGGAGAGGAGCCCATGGAATGGGAGGTGGAGAAAGAGGTAGGAGAGGAGATCTAAGCCCAAGATGACTGGGGAAGTGAGCCCATGGAGATTGCTGCTCTAGCTCAGGTACAAGGGAAGAAATTGAAAGGCTTCATAACAAACCTTCTTCAAGGCTGGGGAAAGCTTGGAGGAAAAGTTAAGCAAATGTTCCACTCAAGGGGGAGAGAGGTGCCGTGCTGTAAAGCAGCAAATGATTTCAGCTGTGGCCAGAAGTCAGACCCGGCTGGAGAAACAGGTAGTGACTTGAACTGTGTCCAGGAACATGGCCATGCTGGGAAAGCTGTGAGTGATTTGACCTATGTCCAGAAGTCATGCCATGCTGGGGAGACAGTGAGTGATTTAAATTGTGTCCAGAAGTCATGCCATGCTAGGAAGCAGTGAGTAATTTAAACTGTGTCCAGAAGTGGTGCCATGCTGGGGAAACAGTGAGTGACTTGAACTGTGTTCAGAAACTGGGGCCGGCGGGGGGAAGGAACAAGGGGTGATATGTGCTGTAACCAAGGACTGTGTCTGGAAGAGGAAATATCTTGGCCTTGCTGATGGAATAAAGCGGTTTTAAGCATATTTTTGGAGTCTGTTTCTGGGAGTGCTGTGTCCAGGGAAGGGCCCTTCCAGGGTCAGCCAAGTTCATACCTGCAGGAAGACCTGAAGGTGGTGGCCTGCTGACACAAAGCAATGCCTCCGCTTCAGTGTTTTTGGGTGCCTTTTCAATTTCAGGCCCTTTGGGCTGTCCACGGTGTCCCCAAACCTTTTCCAAGGTAGTGGTGGTGGGGGTCAGTAGATCTAAGGTGCCTAGGCGTGCGGATCCGTCCTTCCTTGGACAGCTGGTTGGTTTGAGCCAACTCGGAGGCAGATGTCAGGTTGGCCACCTAGCAGTTCACAGCCTTTGGGAGAGTTTGGATTGAGTAGTGAATTGTGTTGAGTCACCTGCTTTTTTTTGGGGGGGGGGGGGGGGGGGTCCTGGAGTGCCCGGGTGTCTAGTTTTCTGCCTGGAGGTCCAGGCAGTTAAACTACAGGCCCAGCAGCACAGCTTGTGCGAGCTGTTGGTTCCCAGATTTTGACTGTTTAAAGCTCTTGGGCTCTATGGTGACATTGGAAATGGTATCTTGGGCCCGAGAACACATGCAGCCTCTTCAGTCAGCCCTTCTGTCTCACTAGAGCCCGGTCTCTCAAGACTTTGGGCCAGGAAGACTGGGGCCTGGGGCTCATGAGATACTCTGTTTCTTCCTTTTTATTCTCAAACACAAAACTGGAAAAAAAAACCCAAGAGTCAGTCCTGGCATATGCCAGAGTAGTGAGTGCCACTCTGTGGTGTTATGGTTGCTTGATAGTCATTGCAGCTACAGCGGTTGATGGGGCACATTCGTGCTTACAAAGGGACCTTCTGCTGCTTTGGAAGATGCATGCTGAGGTTTTTCTCTCAACACCAGACCTTGTACCAGTGAGGGTCACTGGAAAGAGATCAGTTTTTTTTCTCTGTCTCCATCTGCTGGTAGGAGGGAGATAACACCCACTTTTTCAGAATAGTGCAGCTGATTAAAGGAAAGCAAATTATTAAGGTAAGGCATAATTTCACCTTATTGAGAACTAGGTTTCCTTGTCCTTGTTTGATCATCACTACTGTGTTCTTTCATCTTTTTGTTAGGAGTGTGTTCTTCTTTGTCTCCTCATCCTCTCTTGGTCCAGACAGGAAAAAGTAGGGATGCACAAATAGCCTTTCAGTCCACTCACAGAGACAAAGATAATGCTGAAAGTATTTTATTGAAGAATATTAGTAAATATGCAAGCACACTCAACACAGATCCATGTTTTGGTGCTTTGTGCCTGCTTCAGGAATCGGTGTTTGTTCTACTGATCGTTTACGAGGTCCGTGACTGGACTTTTTTGCTGACGTTGCACCCTTGTGGTGCTTGTGTTGATAAATTCTGATAAATCAAGTTTTGCAGATATATGACTCCTAAAGCAGGCATCAAGCACCAAAACATGGGTCTGTGACAAGTCTGCTTGCTTATTTACTGCTATTCTTCAATAAAATACTTTCAGCATTATCTGTGTCTCTGTGGTTGGACTGGAAGGCTATTTGTGCATCCCTGCTTTTTCATGTTTGGATTTTGCATGTGGGCTTTATCTTTCTTTTTCTGTGTTCTCTCTTGGTTCATTCATATCGGCCTAATTCATACAACTCCTTTTGGATTTCTACTATCCAAGTGCATCACTTTGCATTTCTTTGAACATGTGTGTGCACACACACACACGGACACCATGCCTTCCCTTAGCTATACAGGTGACATTCTAATATATCTTGAGCAAGAACACCCTAAGGCAAAAGTGATACTGCACAATACAAAATAAGGGTGGGCCAAGGAAATTCAAACCGGAAATGAGAGAATCCAAAATGTATTTAAAAATAAAACCATATATGTTTGAATAAATCATCATACTCGGTATCATAATAAGAAAATCATCATAAGCTGTCTACACACAACAATCAAAGCTGATATGAAAGTCCACCAAAGGTCATTATATGTAAATACCCTGTGTGAGAGTCCACCAAGAAATGTGTCAAAATACCCGACACAGATCTGTGTTACGGTGCAAAATGCCTGCCTCAGGGGTTAAACAAAAACTTTTTGTAGCCTGATTACACTGGAACATCTGTTTTTGCTTACCTGTTATCTGGATTTGGAATTTAGCTTCTCAGTGTTGCAAAGTTTGTTCTCAGGAAGAAAATCAATGCTTATCCTCCTAGGGGACGATCTAGGGTAGCTCCCAGGGTTTTCCTTCTGGTGTTTGTAGGTCATCTGACTAGGAGCTCCGCACTTTTGGTCTCTCAACAAAGGTCTTTGTAACATCTGATAACTAGGTTATTTTGTTTAGAATTAACTATCTTTGTATATTACTGGATATGCCCAGTTTCTTAACATTGTGACCCACATTGAATCTCTAATTGAGAAGTTTGTGAGATATGAGAAACAATGTAATGTAATGAACCGCTCCACCCCATCCCATGGTACACACCTACAGAAAACATAGACACACATCTGCACTCACATGCTTAAACACAAACAGAACATAGATAGGCATACCCTCACACACACACTGGAAATAATTCCATGAGGAATGCTGTGCATGCTATTCCCTACATGAATCCTGCACTGTTGCCAAAATTCTATGCCTGCTGGGAAAGCTTGGCTTGATTTTAACATGTATTTCATTTTTAGTGTTGTACATTCTACTGTGAAATCCAGTGACTGAGCCATTTTGCTTTCTTGATGGTTGCTATGCATGGTGACACCTAGAACCATGTAGTTTGCTGCTGGCTGTTATATGTACTGCTGACTACGGATAGAGAAGCATGGCAGTACCTGTTGCAGTGGGACAGTGGCACCCTGTGGTTAAACTTTACAATTTATCTTGTGAAAAATGTTAACAGTGGCATCTGATTAAATATATTATCGCACTTGGTTTGGAATATTTGAGTATCACTCCATTTGAACTATCCCACCTTCTCCTCTTCATTTCAGAGTCACGTACACAGACAATACATATACATAGCCATGCACAGATATACTCTCTCACCTGCACACATCCACCCATGAGCATGCATACACACTAAGGTTGGAAAGAATGCCTTGAGCTGTGCTCCACATTCTTTCCTCACTTGTTCATTATTTTCAATCAGTTAAAATCAGAAAATAGCAATTTTGCAGTAAAAAGAAAACCAAAAAGCAAACTTAAAGATTCCATGTTTAACCTTGTCCCCTGTGGAAGTTGTGTCAGATTGTGTTCACATTAAGGACTTGGATTCAATGAAACATAATGTTTGACAAGAGATACCTAAACTATTGCAATGTGATTTAGGCTGTTGGTGATGGTCCTAATTGTCATGATTAGTGTTAGAATCTGTGTGTTGTTTCCGTCAAATGCACAAACAAGAAATGTTTTCTGTTTTGTAAAAGTCACACTTCCACTCTTCTCACTTTAATTGGGTATAGTTGTGTGTGCTATTACATTGATATGAAACTCAAGATTTTAGTGTCATAGGTGCCTGAATCTTACTTACTTTCCCTTTTACAAGTTGAGTTGCATTTCGGAGGGCAGAAATATATAGACCCTTTATATTTGTTAATTATTCCTGTGGGAAATATTGTTTTGAGTTAATCAGTAAATTAAAATACTATAGTGAATCTCAGGCAGTAACTCCCAGTAAATATGTTTATTTTGACAGAAGAAGATAAATACAACATGTACTCTAATTTGTTGCTGAAGTATTTCATCGCAGAAGGAGTCGTCTCTGGCCATGATCTTTTTGTTGCTTCTGCTGAA
This sequence comes from Microcaecilia unicolor, assembly GCF_901765095.1. NCBI lineage: Eukaryota > Metazoa > Chordata > Amphibia > Gymnophiona > Siphonopidae > Microcaecilia > Microcaecilia unicolor. Next base: position 141,210,062 of record NC_044034.1, on the reverse strand, counting down.
GAAGATCCCAGTAGCATTCTACAGGTAAAGATTTTTTAAATAGCTATATCAAATTATTACTTACTACTGACCCATTGCTGTACCAATATTAACAGTAACATATTTAAATTTTTATCATGGTGGAGTGGAGGAGTAGGCTGTTGGGTAGAGCAGCAAGTTGAAATCTCATTGCTGCTCCTTGTGATCTTTGGCGAGTCATTTAACCCTCCATTACCTCAGGTACAAGCGTGTGAGCTCTCCAGGGACATGAAAATACTGATTGTACCTGAATGAAACTCACCTTGAGTTATTATTGAAAAAGGTGTGAGCTAAATCCAGATCTCTTCAACTTCCCTTAAAAGTTATTGTGAAGCATTTGAAAACATGAATGTAGCATAAATGTGCATTCGTTAGTGCATATTCATTTCATTAGTGTGCCTTAAAAATGTAAATGCATGTTAACCTCTAACATGCATTAAATGTTTGTATTAAAAAATCAAAACTGAAAGGCCAACCAAACTGAAAATATGTCCCCTGTGCATGTCCCTAATTTATAGCTCTGGACTCTGATATGCAGATGTTTGATATTAGAACCTAAAGTGTGAATATTGTCAGACATATTTTGATGTCACTCAACAGTTATACAAAATTAGCCAGCTTTTTCATCTCAGTTCATATGCATGTGCATCATCCTACCCCTTTGGACTTCCAGGTCAGGATGTGATACAGTGAACTTTATATGGGCCTAGCAGGGATGCTGTCCTCTATTGCTTATACCATCCCAGGATAAGTCCTTGGCTAGGAGTCATGGACCAGGGACTCATTCAGGAGCCTTGTGGTTATTGGCTGCATATCTGGTCACTGAATGTCACAATGCACAATATCTACAAGTCCCTTTCCTACAGTGTTGTGAGTATTACCTCCACAGCACCACCAGCCCTGGCCAAACCAGGACGTGAAAAGCCTAAGATGGGTATCAGACTTACTTCCCACCAAGCCACAAGGCTTGATTTACATGGGCACTTATAAAATCATGTGTACAGCGCTGTATACGTCTAGTAGTACTATAGAAATGATCAGAAATAGTAGTAGTAGTAGTAATAGTTCAGACCTACAAGTACCTGCGGTAGAAGCTGGCATGTGCTTTTACTGCAGTGGCACGATTTAGTATTTCAATCAGCAAGATTTGTGCTAGTGTTTTATAACAGAGGCACCCCGTTGAAAAAATAACCCCCAATAAGGGATAAATAGATGGTTCCAAAACTGGGATGTGGAACAACTGGTTCTGAAAGGAAGCCCAGCACTGATTTTTAACTAATAAATTCTAGCATGAACTGCAGTGCTTCAAGACAGCATTGTAAAGGAGCAGCTTGACATCTGTGCCATTGCATCTGTGGAAAATACCACTTCTGATTTGGATGCTGAAGTCTTTTTTGTTTTTCTGGTTGGTGCTATCATATCTTGAAAATGAATCCCAAATGTAAAAGCTGATTTAACTGCACACAAATATGTATCCCTCTGTTTTTTTCCAGAGGAAAATACCAGCTGTTTTTAACTGCAGAAACAATAATTTGTAAACATTTGATACATGCATTTATATACGTAGTGAATTTTATCAATCTACCTGCTAATGACTCTTCTACAATAGAACCTATGATAAGACATTGCTATGACAAAATAAATATTACCACAGCTTAGCAGTGCATGGACAAAGGGCTTGCATTATTTCTGGAAGAACAAACAGAAATCTTAACTCATGTGACAATGTGGGAAGACAGAAGAAGAAAGCATTAAGACAGTATAAATGGATATTCAGTATGAGGTTCATAGTCAGCCCTGTGCCCTTATGACAGTAGAAGCAATATTCTATTAAACTGTCACATTTCTTCAACCCACCAGTCTGCGAATACTACAACAAATGAGTGACCAAAGCTGTGGCATTAAGAATGTCTTCAATAGCATTTCAACAACATTGAAATGGTCTAATTGCCCTGCTTTATTTTTATGATATGAGCTTGGGAGTTTCTGGAACCTATAACCAAGACAAATATTGCTAGTACTAGGAAGGGGAAAAGACAATCTTATAGACCATAATTATCTTAAAACTGTGTGTAACTAAGAGAGACAAGTAAAGGATAAAAAGCCCATCAACTGCCTAGATATATTTTATTACCACCCAGCAATTTATCCATCATCCTTGGAGAACATATTCATGCCTATTGTAGTCAGAGCTCCTTCAGGAAGTCAGTATTAAGATGTAACACTGAAAAATTACAGCCCTGTAGAACAATCTCCATGCTGTTTTTAACAGCATGTTTTAAACATATTTCAGGGCATTTCATTCAGTGCACTTATATCTAAAAGACAGCTCTTGTCCACCTTGAAGATACCGTGTCTCTTGCTTAGTACAGAAATACAATATCAATGTGATATAAAGAAACCTGCCTCTCTTCCCTTCTAAGGAATGTTCATGACAGAATATGCTGTGATAGTACCCAGCCAGCTGGAAGATTCTGCTTTTGGTCATTTTCAAACACCAATATTCTTCCATCCTTAAATACAGTTCCTTCTTACCCAGTCCACAGTATGCTGAGCGGCGCTGTTTTACTGCTTAAAATGTGCAGTGCGTATGCAAAGAAACTGTATGAACCCACACAAGAGGAAACATTGGCATCATTTTTTTATAAGTCCCAGTAAAGGAAAACTGCAGTCCTTTGTGGATTGCTGTTCCCCTCCTCCATTCTTAAATCACTTCTTTTATTTCTTTATCATGTAATATTAATGATTGTAAAAAATTGTGAGCACATAAGTATTTTCTTCAGACACTGCACATTGTACGGTAAAATATGTTGCATTTTTTGATGCGATAGAGATAATTTAAAATGTATAATTTTGACCATTTTCAAGGGTTACTTTCAATTGATTATAGACCACTGAGAAAGGGGCCTGTCCCCACAACATGCTGAATGATAAAGAAGCTTTTGTTATGTTTGTTTGTTGCATTTGTATCCCACATTTTCCCACTTATTTGCAGGCTCAATGTGGCTTACATTATGCCGTAGTGGCGATCACCATTATCGGAATGAGAAATGCATAGTGGTATTGCATTGAAGTTCATAAGTGACAGATGGGCTCATTTTCAAAGCACTTAGCCTCCCAAAGTTCCATAGAAACCTATGGAACTTAGCCTCCCAAAGTGCTTTGAAAATATGCCTCAGAGTACTTTAAGCAGTCAGGTATAGAGAGTTCATTTCCGGAATGAGAAATAAAGTGGTATTGCATTAAAGTTCAATGGTGACAGAGTAAATTAAGCAATCAAGTATCGAGGGTTCAGTTTTGTCCAGTTCTGATATAGCGCTTTAGAAATGTCAAGTAGTAGTAGTAGTTTCGTTATCTGGAATTTAGGCTAGGTCATTGTGGTATGCCTTTTTGAACAGGTTGGTTTTTAGTGATCAGACTGTTATGACTGTTGGAAGGGGTTGGGGGAATGGGCAGGGGGTAGGGAAGCCTTGTGGGCAGCTCCTTGAAGTCACCTAGGTGCACCAAAATTCAGTGGCAGTATGTCATCTTCAATACTATAGTAGTGCCAAGAGAGGCAGTGAACTTCTTTTCTTCTGTGGTAGTTCCTTCCAGCAAAGATTTTTCTTACTCAGTTTGGCTTCTCTTTGTTAAGTTGCATTGATCATTATCTCACTTAAGCATCAGTGAGTAATTGTTAGCCATATGATTTACAAGCCATTTTTTGGTTGTATTTGCGTTAGCAAGAAAATCTTCTGGAACAATGAGTTTGTCTGTTGTGTTTGTTTGGCTCCCGCTACTTCTGAAATCATGGATTTCTACGTGATAGATCAACCTGTTCTTGAAAAGTATGTAGTGATTGTAGCTTCTTTTGAATCCTAAAAATTCTGTTGTGCTAAAAAATCTTCTCACAAGGTCATTCTGTAAATCCTTGCAATTTTATGCTATTTTAATAACTTTGAGTAACTTTTGTGTCGTCCACAAATTGAATTGCCTCACATCAAAGATTACTAGTTGCAGATTATCAGTTTCATGTTTGAGCACTTTTAGGACTCTGGGGTGAATGCCATCCAGTCCTGGCAGTTTGTTGCTCTTGAGTGAAGTGATCCAGTTTGTAGTTGACTCTAAATTATTCAAAATCATTAAAATGGCAGAGGAGCGCATGGTTTGATGTGGAGTATCCTTGAAGGATACTATTGAAACAGGATCGTTAAAGAATCCCAATAGAGAGGTTTCAATATTGGTGAAAGAAAGCCATGTACATGCAAGGAAAAACACAATTTGAAGTGCCTGTTTCCTTGTCATCAAGCAGATAAATCCATTACGAGTGGGTTGTGTCCATCAACCAGCAGGGGGAGATAGAGAGCACTGAAAAACCATAGTGCCTCATGGCCAGCTAGCTCCATCTGCCTCTTCAGTATTCTCTATCTCCCCAGCAGGGTGGTTGCAGCTTGTTCAAGCTCCTTCAGAAAATCTGCCTGGGGTGGCTCCTGTGCTTTAGCCAGTTGTAGCAGGGGTGTTGTGGCTGATGGTTCCCACTTTAAAGGCAAATAGGTTAGCCCTTTCCCTGCCTTACCCGGCCCCCGATGTGGAAGTAGACAAATAGGCAAGCCCTGTCCCTGTCTTTGCCCACGCTGTGGATGCAGGCACATAGGTTCGCCCTTTCCCTGCCTTTCCCTCGCTACTGATCCTCCGGAGTTGGAAATTTGCCTCTTTCGCTGTTGCCTCAAACTTTCCTCACAGCGTTAAAAAAAAAAAAAAAAAGTTGCGTCGCGCTTTGGCACTGTGATCCCAGAAAAGAGGTTTTCTTCTGATTGTGCAGCGGTGACCGGAGCTCGGAGACTCGGTCTGGTGAGGTAAGAGCATTTTGTAGCTCCTCCGGGGAGGGTCCACATTCGGGACGATTTTGGTGCGAATCCGCCATTTTGAATTTTGAATTTCTGCAGCTTTCGGCGATGGCTGCTGAGAAAGTAAAGCACTATTCCGTTTGTGGCAAGCGCAGATCTGCAGCGGGACTCTGTAAGGCGTGCTTTTCAGACGGTGGAGCCGGCCCGAGCATGGCGAGCGATGTTCCATCCCGCTCCATGGAGCTGGCAGGGGGCGCCATTTGTAACAGCATTGTGCGACCCCCGCTGAGGCGAAGGGGTTTGAGCCTGGAGGGGCGCCTTCTGTAGAGGCTAATAAAAGAGCTGTTTCCCCCAGACTGGAACCGGGAGGCCAGGGTGAGCCATTTTCCCCTGAATTTGTTTTATTGCTGCATAATGCATACATGTTAAAAAGAGCTCTTCCGCAGAGGTCCTCTGTGGCCCTGCTTTCTGTATCCCCTCCAGTGGAGTCTGGCCTTGGATTACCGTCAGGCGCGTTTTCCCCTGACAGATGGCCGCAAGACAAGCGCAAAAGGGTAGATTCCCCTTCAGAGAGTGGCGCACCCCCTTCCCCCCCCCCCCCCCCCCCCCATGGTCGGGATGTGAGAACTCTGAGGGATCTGGCAGGTCTTCGTGGTCTGGAGAGCCAGAAGAAGGTGCAGGATTGCCACCGGATCCAGATGATCCTTCCGCGGTGAGGATTTTCCACCGCGATGAGCTGCCAGCGCTTATTACTGATGCCTTGCAGGTACTCTCTATAGAAGACCCTGGGAGTACTGAGACCTCCTCCGGTAATCCAAGGATGGCAAGTACTAAGAAGCCTGCTCGAGCCTTTCCTTTGCATGACTCCATCCAAGAGCTTATCACGGCTAAATGGGCTGACCCTGAGGGGCCTTTGAAAGTCGCCAGGGCTATGGGGCAATTATACCCTCTAAGTGAGGAGCATTTGGCGCGCCTAGCAGTGCCTAAAGTGGATGCCCTAGTCACGGCTGTGACAAAGAAAACTACCCTCCCAGTGGAAGGAGGAGTTGCCCTGAAGGATATGCAGGACCGTTGCCTGGAGGCAGCTATGAAACAGTCCTTTGAAATTTCAGGCCTATCCTTACGGGCGTCTGCATGCAGCTGCTACGCTGCCCAAGCCTGCCTCGCTTGGTTACAACAGGCAGTGCAACAGCCCGGAGATGGAGCGGAGCGCCTTACAGAGGTGGCACCGCGGATGGAGTCGGCCTTGTCATTTTTGGCTGACGCACTTTATGATCTAAACAGATGGCTGTAGCGGTGGCGGCTTGCCATCTTCTGTGGCTATGGCATTGGCAGCTGACATGGCCTCTAAGCAAAGGCTGGTGAAGTTGCCCTTTCAAGGCCTTCTCCTGTTTGGTGAGGAGTTGGAGAAAATTGTGAAAGGCCTTGGGGATGCCAAACCCCAGCGCTTACCTGAGGATAGGCCACGGCCTTCTTCCAAGGGTCAAGTGGTTCCCTCCTCTTACAGACCTCGCTTCCGTGAAGCTAGAAGGTACCACCCGGGGCGTTCTGCTGGGTTCACTTCGTGTGCCCATTTTCAGCAGAGGAACTCCTTTCGCTCGGACAAACGTTCCGCAGCGGCAGGCTCAAGACCTGGAGTTCATGGGCGACCCTCTCAATGATGGTGCGCTGGCCCCCTCCTCGACTCCTGTGATAGGAGGACGACTTTCCCTCTTTCTCAAGGAGTGGGCCAAGATTACCTCAGATCAGTGGGTCTTGGACCTGATCAGAGAAGGCTACAGAATAGAATTCAATGCCCCGATAAGAGACGTGTTTGTGGAGTCCCGATGCGGTTCTGCCGCCAAACAGGAGGCGGTAGAGGAGACCTTGCAAGGCTTGATTCACATTGGGGCGGTTTCCCCCGTGCCTCCCGCCAAATGCAGCTCTGGCCGTTACTCCATTTACTTCGTGGTGCCACGAAACGGAGGGTCTTTTCGGCCTATCCTAGACTTAAAAGAAGTCAACAAGTCTCTGAACGTGCGGCATTTTCACATGGAAACCCTGCACTCCGTCATAGCGGCGGTACAGCCAGGAGAGTTTCTCACGTCTCTGGACCTGAAAGAAGCTTACTTGCACATACCAATTTGGCCCCCGCACCAGAGGTTTCTGCGTTTTGCGGTGATGGGAAAACATTTCCAGTTTCGGGCCTTGCCTTTTGGCCTCGCCACAGCTCCCCGAACCTTTTCCAAGGTAATGGTGGTAGTAGCTGCTTTTCTCAAGCAAGAGGGTATCCGGGTTCACCCGTACCTAGACAACTGGCTCATCAGAGCAGACTCTGCAGAAGAGAGTCATCAGGTTACAGGTTACAGCCAGAGTGGTCTCAGTACTGCAATCTCTGGGCTGGATTGTCAATATAGCCAAAAGTCACCTGACCCCCTCTCAGTCTCTAGAATATTTGGGGATCCGGTTCGACACAGCCTCGGAGATGGTCTTCCTACCCGAGCAAAGGTGGTGCAAGCTTCAGAACCAGGTCCGTCTGCTCCTGAGGATGCCTCGCCCGCGAGCTTGGGACATTGTCCAGCTGTTGGGGTCGATGACGGCCACTTTGGAAGTGGTGCCTTGGGCGAGAGCGCACCTGAGACCTCTGCAGTGGGTCCCTGCTTCAACGGTGGTCTCCAGTATCTCAGGATTATCAATGCAGACTCACGTGGCTCCCTGTGGCCCGGCTCAGTATGGAGTGGTGGCTCTCAGACAGCATGCTGCGGCTAGGAGTGCCGCTAGCGCTCCCCGATTGGTGCCTGGTGGTAACAGATGCCAGCCTGAAGGGCTGGGGTGCACATTGCCGGGGAAGACATGCCCAGGGTCTTTGGACACCCGAGGAGTCGGAGTGGTCCATCAATCGCTTGGAGTTGAAAGCGATTTTCCAGGCGCTTCTGGCCTTTCAATTGACCCTGGAAGGATTTTGCTGTCAGAGTTCTGTCAGACAACACGACAGCAGTGGCCTACATAAATCGCCTAGGAGGCACTCAGTGCATAGCACTAGCCGCACAGGCCGCGCAGATTTGCCACTGGGCTGAGCTTCATCTGCAGTTTCTGTCAGCAGCTCATATTGCAGATCAGAGCAACGTGCAAGCCGATTATCTGAGCAGGAATCAGATCGACCCAGCGGAATGGGAACTTGCAGACGAAGTATTCCTGCAGATATGTGCCAAATGGGGAAAGCCTGTAATGGATCTTATGGCGTCAAGCACAAATGCCAAAGTCCTGTGCTTCTACAGCAGACAGAGAGATCCTCGTTCGGCAGGGTTGGATGCCTTGGCTCAACCCTGACCTCAGGGCCTCCTGTATGTGTTCCCTCCATGGCCCTTGATAGGGCGAGTACTCCTGCGGATTCGGCTACATCAAGGAGAGATGGCCCCCCCCCGGATTGGCCCAGGAGGCCGTGGTATGCGGTCCTCCGGCGGATGCTGGTAGAGAATCCCCTGCCGTTACCTCTGGTACTGAACCTGTTGTCACAGGGCCCGGTGACCATGGAGGACGCCTGCCGCTTTGGTCTTACGGCATGGCTATTGATAGGGCGCAATTGAGAGACAAGGGATATTCCAGTAAAGTCCTTTCCACTCTCCTACAGGCCCGCAAGCATTCCACTTCCGTGGCTTATGCAAGGATTTGGCGCCAATTTGAGTCTTGGTGTGCTTCTAAAGCGATCACACCCATGCGGGCTTCTGTCTCGCCGATACTTGACTTTTTGCAGGATGGTTTACAAAAAGGCTTGGCCTATAATTCCCTGCGTGTTCAAGTGGCAGCCTTAGCATGTTTTCGAGGGAAGGTCTCTGGCCTCTCTCTGGCTGCTTGCCTGGATGTGACACGTTTCTTAGAGGGGTGCTTCGGCTGCGTCCTCCCGTGCAGGTTCCGTGTCCGGCCTGGACCCTGGGGTTAGTTTTAAAGGCTTAGGCGAGCTTCGGAGAAGGATGTGACCTTAAAGACGGTCTTTTTTGGTGGCCATGACATCGGCGAGACGGGTATCTGAGCTCCAGGTGCTGTCCTGTCGAGTCCCATTTCTGCAGTTCTCAGAGTCGGGAGTAATGGTACGTACGGTGCCTTCCTTCATGCCTAAGGTGGTTTCAGCGTTTCACCTAAACCAGCCTATTTTCCTGCCCTCCTTTTCTAAAGAGGAGTTTCCAGAAGCCTATGGGCAGTTGCACCTTCTGGATGTGCGAAGGGCTCTGTTGCAATATCTGTGCATGTCAAATGCCTTCAGGACCTCTGACCATCTTTTTGTTCTTTTGTTAGGTCCGCGCAGAGGGTCTCCAGCGTCTAAGGCCACTATAGCACGTTGGCTCAAAGAAGCTATCTTTTCAGCATATCTGCTATCTGGCTGGCCTCCGCCTGAAGCCTTTAAGGCACATTCCACAAGAGTGATTTCCTCTTCTTGGGCTGAAACTGGAGCACTATCTCTTCAAGAGATATGTAGTGCAGCTACTTGGGCTTCTAAGCTCTCGTTTGCCTGACATTACAGGCTGGATGTGGCTGCCAGGAGAGACGCGCATTTTGGAGCACAAGTGCTGGCGCATGGTGTGGCTTGTTCCCACCCTATCTAGGGATTGCTTTGATACATCCCACTCGTAATGGATTCATCTGCTTGATGACAAGGAGGGGAAAATTAGGTTCTTACCTTGGTAATTTTCTTTCCTTTAGTCATAGCAGATGAATCCATGAGCCCTCCCTCTGTGGTTCATTATGTGATTCATGTTAATTTTATGTTCAGTGTAGATATGTTCCCTCATTGGGAGAAGTTGGAAAACAGTCTTCAGGATTTCTGTTCAGTTACAGGAGGATGAGTTCATTCCCTCCAGGAGGATGAGTCCATTCCCTCCTTTGACTTATAGCTCCAGTTTTGGGGCGTTCATCCGCTGTGAGGAAAGTTCATGTTATTATGCTTTGCGGTGTAACACTGCTTTGGAAGCTTCAAATACTAAAGAGGCAGATGGAGCTAGCTGGCCATGAGGCACTATGGTTTTTCAGTGCTCTCTATCTCCCCCTGCTGGTTGATGGACACAACCCACTTGTAATGGATTCATCTGCTATGACTAAAGGAAAGAAAATTACCAAGGTAAGAACCTAATTTTCCCATACAAATGCTAGAAGCCTAAAAATATAAGTTGGGAGATTTAGAGTCAAGCCCACCATGCCCCTCCCCCCATTCTCTATTTCAGTAGATGGCACCCTCATCCTCCCTGTCTCATCTGCTCTCAACCTAGGAGTCATCTTTGATTTCTCCCTCTCCTTTTCCGCTAACATCCAGCAGAGGGCCAAAACCTGTTGCTTCTTTATCTACAACATTAGCAAAATTTGCCCCTTCCTCTATGAATACGCTACCAGAACCCTTATCCAAACCCTTGTCACCTCTCGCTTAGATTATTGCAATTTGCTTTTCACTGGTCTTCCGCTCAGCCATCTCTCTCCTCTCCAGTCTGTCCAAAATTCTGCGGCACGACTTATTTTCCGCCAAAATCGTGTTACCCACACTAGCCCACTCCTCAAGTCACTTCACTGGCTCCCTGTCTGCTTCCACGTACAGTTCAAACTTCTCTTACTGACCTTTAAATGCATCCATTCTGCAGCCCCCCATTACCTCTCCTCTCTCATCTCTCCCTACATTCCTCCCCGTAATCTCCGCTCGTTGGACAAATCTCTCTTGTCGTCCCCCTTCTCCTCCACTGCTAATTCCAGGCTTTGTTCCTTTTCCCTTGTGGCACCTTATGCCTAGAATGGACTTCCTGAGCCTGTACGCCTATCTCCATCTCTACCTGTTTTCAAATCTATGCTGAAAACCCACCTTTTCACCACTGCTTTTGGCTCCTAACCACTACTCAATTCCCCTATCCTTGTTCTTTCTCACCCAGTACTTTCCTTGTCCTTAATTGTCTTGTCTGTCTGTATTTTTAGATTGTAAGCTCTATCGAGCAGGGACTGTCTCTCTTTGTCAGGTGTTCAGTGCTGCGTGTGTCTGGTAGCGCTATACAAATGTTAATAATAATAATAAATGATAAGTTTGATGTAATAGGCATCTCAGAGACTTGGTGGAAGGAGGACAATCAAATGGGACACTGTGTTAACAGGGTACATACTATATTACGATAGGATCAAATTGGAGTGGGGTTGTGCTATATATTAAAAAGGGAATTGAGTCAAATAAAATAAACATTCTACATGAAACGTTGGATAGAAATTCCATGTGTGGAAGGAAGGAGTATTCTTGTTGGGCTGTACTACTGTTCAGCACAATAGAATGAACAGACAAATGAAATGTTTATAGAGATTAGGAAAGCTGGCAAATTGGGCAACAGTATAATAATGGGGGATCTCATTTACCCAATACTGACTGGATAAATATTACATCAGGGAGCACCAGGGGAGATAAAATTTGTAGATGTAATAAATGATTGCTGCTTGGAACAACTGGTCCATGAACCGACAAGAAGGGGGGAAGACATTTTAGATATAGTACGAGAGGTAATGGAGTTGGGTCCAATGGGAAACAGTGATCATAACATGATCAAGTTTGAGCTACTATCTGGAATGAAGCCACAAAGGAAATTTACTGTAGTAGCATTTAATTTTCAAAAGGATGACTAAGATTAAATGAAGAACATGGTTAAAAAGAAGCTAAAAGGATCAGCTGAAAAGGTTTGGACATTAAATCAGCCATGGATGTTGTTTAAAAATACCATCTTAAAAGCCCAGACCAGATGCATTTCACCTATTTACAAAAGTGGAAAGAAGAGAAGACGACATCCAGCATGGTTAAAAGATGAAGTAAAAGAGCCTATTAGAGCCAAATGAATACCCTTCAAAGAATGGAAAAAAAGACCCAAATGAAGAACATAAGAAGCAACATATAAGCACTGTCAAGCTAGATGCAAAGCATAGATTAAACAGGCTAAAAGAGAATATGAAGAGAAATTTGCTGCAGAGGCAAAAATTCACAGTAACAACTTTTTCAGGAACATCAGAAGCAGAAAGCCTGCAAGGGAATCTTTGGGACTGGATCACCCCTGGAACCATTTTAAAAAAAATTCAGCGTCACATTCAGCGTCACATTGGCCACTCTCCAATCTTCAGGTACTATGGATGAGTTTAACGACAGGTTACAAATTACTAATAGCAGAGTAGTAAATCACCTGGACCAGATGGCATGCATCCAAGGGTACTGAAAGAACTCAAACATGAAATTGCTGACCTAGATTGACACTGTTGGAAACAGGATACTAGGCTAGATGGTCTGAACTAGTATGACTATTCTTATATTTTATTTACGAGGATTTGCAGAAGGATTTTTGTTAGATTGAGAGTCTGGGCATCCCCTATTTTATTTAATATTGTGATAGAACCATGAAATCTTTCGTCTATACAGACAACCTAAAAATATACTTAACATTTGATGACCAAATCCATGATATTCTAAGCACTATCCACAGTAGCCTAAAAATAGAAAACTGGGCCTCCTCTTTTCATCTTAAATTGAACAGAGACAAAACTAAATTTCTAATTATTCAGAACCAAAACATTACCCAAGAGCTCACCAGTTTCACAATCAATAACATAACATACCCTATTTAATCTAATCTGAAAATATTAGAAGTCATTTTTGATAAATGCCTATCTTGTGATGAGTAAGTATATGCGGTAATCGCCAAAAGTTTCAAATCAATGTGGAATTTGAAAAGAATTAGACCATACTTGCCTACCAATATTTTTCGCTCACTAGTAGAAACAATGATTTTACCTCAGATTATTGTATTGCCGTATATATAGGTAATAAGGATTCAATAAATAAACTTCAAACAATCTTCAACTCAGCAGCAAGACTAGTTCTTAGAGTCTCTAAATTCGATAGAGCAGCACCTCTTCTTATCAAACTATACAGGTTACCCATAAAAGCCAGGTTAATTTTCAAAACATGTACTTTTATCTACAAAATAATCTACGGAGTGGCTCCAAATTACGTGTTGAACCTAATAGACCTTCCAAATCAGAATGCTTCCCCCATCTCTAGATTTTATCTCACTCTGCACTATCCTAACTTCAAGAACATAAAATACAAGTCCATACTGTGTAGAGATTTCTCTCATTTGGGTACCAATTGGTGGAACTCTATTCCTAATGAAATTAGATGAATCATCAACTCTTATCTGTTCACTAAGTTTCTACATTAACGATTAAAATAAGATTAAATAAATATCAATACCATATTGTTTGATCACAACAACATATTGCTAATTTTTATAAAAATGGCTAATCATGCTCCTACTGTTTTGAGTATATAACAATATGTTAACTATGTGCATATGTTTCTATATTCGCATTCACATGCCACTGTTTAATTGTATCAATCATCTATTAACATTGTAAGCCACATTGAGCTAAATAATGTTATTTGGATAATGTGGGATATAAGCATCAAATAAATAAATGAATGTCAGATGAAATTTAAGGTGGGTAAGTGCGAAGTGATACACAGAGGGATACATAATTCTAACCACAGGTGTGAAATTCTGTGTCCTGAGTTAGGCATCCCACCACCCAGAAAAAGATCTTGGAGTCATTGTGGAATATATGGTACATTATTTCTAGGATAAGCAGCATAAAATGTATTTGTTTTGTGATCTTTCCAGGTACTTATAACTTGTATTGGCCACTGTTGGAACAGGATGCTGGGCTTGATGGACCTTCTGTCTTTCCCAGTGTGGCAATACTTAAGTTCTTATGAAATTTTCAGCCTAGGATGCTGTGACTTCTAAAACTGCAGATAGATTATTAGGGATTATTCGAAAAGGAATGGAGAACAAAACTGAAAATAATATTATGCCTTTGTTTAGGTCCCTGGTACAACTGCACCTAAGAGTTTAATTTGTAGACAGAGAGAAGTGAAAATATGAAGCTGGGTGAGGGTGCGGGGCAAGAGGGAAAGAGGGTCTGGATTACGGAGTAGAACGACTGTTCTCTGCCCTGCTCCAGGCTGACTCCTTCCCCTCTTCTTCCTTGCAGGCTTCATGATAGGGAGGGCCTGGAGCAGAACATCCCTTCTGTTCTGGATAAAGAAAAGTGATGAAACTACATCCCAGGCTATTCCTGCCTCCCAGAAATTAAGCCCTGCCATACCTTAAGTATTATGTACAGTTCTAGTCATCCTATCTTAAAGAGGATACAGCAGAACTAGAACAGGTTTAAAGAAGAGCAGCAAAGAAGATAAAGGGAATAAAGACGCAACAAGTAAGGACTCTTTGGCATGGAGAAAAGATGACTGAGAAGGGTGTATGATAGTTTATAAACTCATGTGTGGGGAGGAGCAGTTGGTTTAACCTGTCAACCAGTACAAAAACGAGAGGCCATTCCAAGAAACCAAAGAGCAGCAGATTGAAAGCAAATTGTAGAAAGGTGGTTTTTTGGTTTTCTTTTTGTCATGCAGTACATAATTAAGCTATAGAATCTGCTGGCAGAGGATTCGGTCAAGACAACCAACACTTTGAGGGTTCAAAAAAAGTGTGGGACAATGGATTTGACATACTGCCTGTCTGTGGTACAACCAAAGTGATTTACATTTATTATATGTGGGTATATGCAAGTTCCTATAAGAAAAATCTATAGAAATTATTAGCCAGGTAGACTTTGAGAGCCATTGCTCACCTGTGAAGATTATATGTGGGAAATAGATCTACTTTTTGGGATCTATTGGGTACTAATATTGCTGACAGGATGCTGGGCTTGATGAAGCATGGTGTGACTCATTCCTGTGTTCTTGTGGAGAGCAGGGGGACAGGCACTGATACAAACCCATGTTCCATTTTTTTTAATGTGTTTATGTTTGTGCTAGCCATCTGGTCTTATGTCGCCTTGTGCTCCATTAGTAAGGGAAAAAGGTTTGTGTACACAGATGTAACACACTTTAATTAGTTCTGTAGAAGAATCCCCAATTAGATCTGCTTCTAGTCAGTTCCAGAAGTTTATCCTGCGTGAGTGTGTCCAGTAGCACTATAAAAATAAGTATTGATAACATCCCCTTCATCATGACACTCTTCTTCATGAATTTTTGGCAAACATCTGGCACAGCTCCTAGTCATACTGACAAGCTGGGTCATTTTGATGTTTATGTGATGTTGAGGAAGCCTGGTTGGAGCGTAGCCTGTTGTTTTAAGTGAAAGCACCAGTGTTGGACTAGGAGTGCTACTGGAGTCACTGAGGGCCTAATTACTAATCTGCATTAAGAACTTAACATGGCTTTTAACAACGCAGCGGATTTGCACTTAACGTGCCTTTATTTTCACTGTTATTAATGTTCATTAGGTGCAAAGACTTAGCACAGGCTAGTAGATAGGCTAGTGCTCAATAAAATC
This sequence comes from Microcaecilia unicolor, assembly GCF_901765095.1. Lineage (NCBI taxonomy): Eukaryota > Metazoa > Chordata > Amphibia > Gymnophiona > Siphonopidae > Microcaecilia > Microcaecilia unicolor. The sequence continues at coordinate 141,194,842 of NC_044034.1, read as the reverse complement.
TTACATTATAGTAAGCAGTTTTAAAATAAGTTATAAATGAGATGTGTTTTGTGAAAAATGACTAATACTCTTGGAAAACTGCATTTTTGTTTCTGTTGTACTTGTCAGAATGCACTTTCTAGCCCTTGACTTAAGTCCATGTTTCTAATTAGCTTAGCATATTTCACATAAGATAAAAGGGGTCAAATTTATTATGAATTTTCCTAAAGAAACAAAACAGAAGAGATCAGTTTTTTCCATTACCCAAGAAGGGAGTAACCTCTTGAGAATAGCATCCAAAGAATTTGTGTACTTTAGTAAATGTAGGCCTTTGTCATTCCTGGTCTGCAAAAGGTAAGTATAAACACTTTACTTTAGCTGGGTCATATTGAAACATGTAATCTATAAGACCTGTAACGATCAAAGAGCTTTTATTTAAAGTGTAATTTTAGATATCCTGGATAAAGTGCTACTAATCATGCAGTACTGCATGTGTAATATAGTGAATAGTTTAGAGTGCATTGTGGTATTTGTAGGTAGTATATTACTTTGGTAATTATGAGGGTGTGAGGTTAAGCTTCATTAACTGCCAAGGGTCTGTGCTTGAATTTTATTGTGCCCTAGAGAACAGAAGTGAGAAAGGTCAGACTATTAAAATATGGCATTTACCAAAGCAAAGCATGTAGATTAATATACAGCAAAAATGCAGGACTATATGTGATCAGTTTCATAAGAATACAATTTCGGTAGAATAGATTTTGCCTTTTAAAACTGAAAATTGTTTTAGTTGTCTTTAAAATGTTATAATAAGTGTACAAGTTTCTGAATCTGGATCATCAGATACATTTTCATAAAATAAAGCAAGAAATTATAATAAAGAAGGGATTATGAAGTTTTGTTGATGTCACAATATGTTACAGGTGAGAGCAGAGCTCCTGAGCTTTAAAAACCTATACTTTGGGGACCAGGGTTTTTTAATTAAGCCTTGAGTATTGTGTGCAGTTCTCCTTACCTCATCTCAAAGATGATGAACCTTGTGAAAGTATCATCAAGTGAAATTTCTGCCTAAGAAATACAAAAATCAGATTCAGACTGTAAGATTTAATGTTCCAGGCTTACATTGATGGTTTTCTGTTCAAATTCTAAAGAGGGTGGAAGGAATTAAAGAAGAAAAAGAGACTAATCTATTAAATTTTTTGAAGGTATAGACAAACATGTAAATAAGAGCATAGGAAACAGAGTAGTACTAATGATCACTTTTTGAAATGGAGATAGGTAAATAGTCAAGCACCTCTGGGATCTGAGCTGGGACCAGTGCTATTTGACATATTCATTAACGATCTGGAAAAGGGAACAATAAGGGAGGTGATCAAATTTGCAGATGACACACAATTATTCACAGCTGTAAAAATACGAGCAGACTGTGAGGACCTGCAGAAGGACCTTGCCAGATTGGAGAACAGGGCATCTAAATGGCAGAAGAAATTGAACGTGGTTATGACTGCAAACAATGCACATAAGACAAATTAATTCTAACTAGAAATACACAATGCTTGGTTCCATTTTAAAAGCCACTGCTCAGGAAAAGTATCGTGAGCCATTGTTGAAAGCCTTAGTGCCTGCATTTTAAAGGGGGACATAGAATGTTAGAATCTATTTGGAAAAATAAAGGACAATAGAACAATATTGTTATGCATCTCTATTGTTCAGTGTTACTCTTTCAGATAGCTCTAAGACTAGAAATACTACATGAAATTAACAGGTAGCAGATTTGAAACAAACTGGACAAAGTACTTTTGCAATCAGTACTCAATCAAGTGCTTGGATTTGTTGCTGGAGGATGTGGGCAAGGCATCTGGTGTAACTGGGTTTATAAGGGATTTGGACATGTTCCTGGAGGTTTAGTCTGAAAGTCACTATTAGCTATGTAGACTGGGAATGAGCAGCAAGGGATGGATATACTCTTTGAGATATGCCTGCCTGATGGCCCTTTGATCAGAGCCAGCATGGCAGATTTTATGTTCTTAATTGTTTTGCCCTGTGTCAGCATGGCTCATGGCTGGCTGCAGGACCTCATAGAACTGTGGCACACACATACAGGTTGCAGGTACACACACACACACACACACACACACACACACACACACACACACACACACACAATAGTTCCAGTCAATACTCTTCATGTGGCTGGCTCCTAAACATGTCCAAACACTGTGGCAACTAATACCGTCACGTGTCCCTTCTGGAAACACACCAAGTTCATATACTTTAGGAAGATTCTCTCCTACCTTGGCAGTCTTTCCACATGTAATCAACTACTGGAGGCTGAGAATTAAACATGGTTTCCAACCCCAGAGAAACTACTGGGTTCTGGCTACTTCTCTTCCCTGCATTTCCCTCATGTACTGTAGCTTTAGATGCCACTCCCTTGAAGACATCTTGCCTCAGGGCCTACCCCTTGGAGATGACTTGACTCTGGGTCGCCCTTTATGTGTTCTACCTCAGGACATTTAACCACCTCCCTTCCCGAGCCCTGACTCAGCAGGTATGGCACCGCCAAGGTGGCTCAGTCTTGGTGAAAGAGTGATCCTATGGGAACTCGGCCATACACTACCCATTGCCTCACATGCCCATATAACTTTTTAGATCACTATAACAAAGTTTAAGCACAAAAATCAGAATCTGGAGACCCCAGTCTAAATCCCTTTTTAGTTATATACTTTGTAACTTCAAGAAGGTCCCTAATATTCTGTTCATACCTAGATGGTAGATCTTTAGAGAAGGGAAATACAAACCAGTTTATTTGCTCACAATGTTGTGTACACAAGGATGTAATTAATAAACAATTATGTTGATAATCTGTTTGAAGTGCTTATGGCGCTTATTTTAGAAGCGCTGTTCAGGTTTTAGATGTGCATAATCCAGTGTTTAGATGTTTATATTGCATAAATGTCTCAAACCTGAGATAATACACATCTAAAGCATGCATATAGCAAAGGGGTGTGGTCTAGGTGTTCGGCAGGCGTGGACTGGGCCTAAAAATTAATAATAAAACCAATAATCTAAAGAGGGAACAAAAATACATCCTATATAATAAAAAGCACCTCCAACGTTCTGAAGCTGACTGCGTGGCACTAACTTTGAGGCATTTGTGCTATCCATCCCATGGACTGACATCAGTACTTCCTGGTACGTCACAAGCAGCTGTGATCAACCAGAACAAAGCAGCACGATACACAGCAACAGAATCGAAGAATGTAGAGTTGCCACTTGCCAGCCTCCGCGCCTCCCTCCCTCTCAGAACGAAAGGAATGGCAGAAACTGCTCCAGCGGCAACAGCATCAGCCGCTGCACCAACGGCGGCTACAAGCGCGGCCAACAAAAACGTGAAGAAGCCGGCTGGAGTGGAGAAAGCATGAAGGCCGTTTCAGCTTCAAAGGAGCGCAGCGGCATGTCCCTGGCTGACCTGAAGAAGGCTCTGGCGGCGTCGGGCAACGACGTGAAGAAAAACAATACTTTCTTGAAGCAGGCCGTCAAGAGCCTGGTGAGTAAGGGCCCCCTTCCTCCAGGCCAAGAGTAGCGGAGCTTCGACCTCCTTCAAGAAGCAGCCGGACAGCAAGAAGAACAGTGCTCCAAAAAAAAAAAGAAATTGGCCGTGAAGAAGCAGAAAAAGGAGGCATTGGCGGGAGTGAAAGAGAGTCCGAAGAGACCCGAGAAACCGTCAGCAGCAGCCACCAAAAAAATTGCAGAGCACCCCAAAAAAACGAAAGCAGAAGAACACAAGAAAATAGCTAACAGCCCGGCTAAAGCAGTAAAACCGAAGGTGAAGAAAAGCCCAGCAAAGGCTGCCAAAACCAAAGCCAAGAAGGCCGCAAAGGGGGCGCCTAAGAAAAAGTGAAGCTGTGTGTCTTGCTTGATTCTTTTATAAACCCAAAGGCTATTTTCAGAGCCAACGCCACACGCATCAAAGAAACAGTAAGATGAGTTTGGGTCTTATTAAATGACTTGAAAAGCATGCTTCTGCACGGGGGGGGGGGGAGGATGGGGGTCCTGAGACCGGGGGGAGGGAGAGGGGGTACTGACACCAGGGGGGGGATGGGGGTCCTGAGACCTCAGAGGGGACCTGAGACCAGAGAGGGAGGGGTGGGGGGGCCTGAGACCAGAGAGAGAGGGGGAGGGGGGCCTGAGAGCAGGGGGGGGAGGTATCTATGATTGTGTGAGACAGAGAGTGTGTGTGCGACAATGTCTTTCTCTCACTCACACACACTGTCTCTCACACACTCTGTCTCACACTGTATCACTTTCACTCTCTGTATCACACAGACACTCTCACACACTCTCTCGGTCTCACAGAGAGTCTGCGTATCGCACACATACTCTCTTGCACTCTCTCTGTCTCACATACACTCTCTCTCACACACTGTATCTGTGTGAAGCACAATCTGTCTCTCACTCACTGTGTCTCACAAACGCACTTGCACACACTCTCATTCTCACGCACACACTCTATCACAGGCACACTCGCACCCAGACTCACTCTCTCTCTGTCACACACACACACTTGCACATTCACTCTCACTCTCTCACACAGTCACTCTCACACACACTCTCTCAAACATACACATTCAAAGGAAAACCTTGCTAGCGTCCGTTTCATTTGTGTCAGAAACGGGCCTTTTTTCTAGTACATAATAAAATCCAATTTAACAAAATGAATGATAAAACAAAATGATGCATAGCTACAACTAATACACACTTACACAAACCAATGAAAATAGAAACATAACATCAATGACTGTTATATGCCCTCCTCCCCCCCCCCCCCCCCATTCAACTTAAGTAAACATGTATTCCCTGTTTCAGAAGGGGAATGTATGTCTGTGTCCAAAAAGAGATTTACACTTGCTACCTAGCACATCTAGGTTACAGAAAACTGTTCCCATTCCGCAGTGAGGAATTACGGGAGCTTTCTCCTTTAATCCTCCAGTGCTTGGTGTTTCCCCTGGAAGCAAAATTAGCATGGTATACCGGGCTGTATGACAGCTACAGGAAAATAAACATTTATGTTTCTAAAATGGCTGATTATAGATCAGTGATGGCGAACCTTTCAGAGACCGAGTGCCCAAACATCAACCCAAAATCTAATTATTTATCGCGAAGTGCTGGTACTCATTATGGGTGGGGTCACCACATATGACTCCACCCCTATGATAGCCACACCCCCTTACACCAGCCATGGCGCATATAAACATACATCATTGAAAATATTATACTAGTATAGGAGAAAAAAATAACATGATTTTCTTTCATTATAAATCATTTCTGTAAGTTGTTACAGCTCCAGTATACCCAGTGCAAAATAAGACAGCAGATGTAAATTCTCAAATTCGACATATTCCAAACACTAAAATGAAAATAAAATGATTTTTCTACCTTTGTTGTCTGGTGATTTTGTTTTTCTATCCATATTGGTCCTAGTCACTGATTCTGCTGCTCTCTATCTGTTCTCTTAACTCCATTTCCAAGGCTTCCTTTCCATTTATTTCTTTACTTTCCTCCTTTCTTCTTCATTTCTTGCCTCCATTTATTTCTTTACTTTCCTCCTTTTTTCATTTCTTGCCCTCCATCCATGTCCAGCAATCCTCCTCTCCCCTCCTGCCACAAATGTCCAGCCACCCTCCTCTCCCCTCCAGCCACCCTCCTCTCCTCTCCAGCCACCCATGTCCAGCCACCCTCATCTCCCCTCCAGCCACAAACGTCCAGCCACCCTCCTCTCCCCTCCAGCCACCCTTCTCTCCAGCCACCCATGTCCAGCCACTCTCCTCTCCCCCTTGCCCGCCCGCCCTCCCTCCCACCCAGCATCAGGCCGCCAGCCTTCCCACCCAGCACTAGGCCTCCCTCCCACCCAGCACCAGGCCTCCCCCCTCCCACCCACGCAGCACCCAGCATCAGGCCTCCCTCTCAACCACCCACCCACCCAGCATCAGGCCTCCCTCCCAACCACCCAGCAGCACCCAGCATCAAGCCTCCCTCCCTCCCACCCAGCACCCAGCGGCACCCAACACCAGACCTCCCTCCCAGCACTAAGCATTAGGCCTCCCACCCTCCCACCACACAGCAGCACCCAGCGTCAGGCTTCCCTCCCATGCAGCAGCACCCAGCGTCAGGCCTACCGCCCTCCCACCCAGCATCAGGCCTCCCTCCCTCCCACCACGCAGCAGCACCCAGCATAAGGCCTCCCTCCCACCCAGCAGCACCCAGCGTCAGGCCTACCTCCCTCCCACCCAGCACCAGGCCGACCTCCCTCCCTCCCACCAAGCACCACGCCGCTTGCCCTCGCTCCCTCCCTCTTCCAAACAAGCATCAGCCCGCCCGTCCTTCTGCCCTCCCTCCCAGCACCACGGCCCCCCTCCTCCTCCTCCTCTGCAATTGAAAAAAACGTACCGGGTTAAGGCAGCGTCGGCAGCGGCAACGGAAAGCGTAGTCTTCACTGGCGCGCTTCCCTTCTGTCTTGCTCTCAAGCTCTGGTCCTGCCCATGAAGGCGGGCCCAGAGCTTGAGAGCGAGACAGAAGGGAAGCGCGCCAGTAAGACTACGCTTTTCGTTGCCGCTGCTGACGCTGCCTTAACCCGGTACGTTTTTTCAATTTCAGAGGAGGAGGAGGAGGAGGGGGGTGGTGCTGGGATGACGGGCGGGCTGATGCTTGTTTGGAAGAGAGAAGGAGCGAGGGCAAGCGGCGTGGTGCTTGGTGGGAGGGAGGGAGGCCGGCCGGCCTGGTACTCGGAGAGAGGGAGGGAGAGTGGGCGGAGCGGACCAGCAACTGGCGCACGTGCCAAGGGAGAGGGCTCTGCGTGCCCTCTCTGGCACGCGTGCCATAGGTTTGCCATCACTGTTATAGATGGTTATATTCTAGCACCAAACATCTGTGTTGCTGTTTCATAACATAGACTTGTATGTGTTTATGTTTATTATGGTTTGCTAAAATTGGCCTTTTTACAAAGCAAATCACAGCGATGAACAATCAAAAAATTAAAAGCAAGAAGGAACTAGCACCTCCTCCTACCACCTTACCCCTTCTCCTCATTTTATTACCTACCTACACATCTCCTTTACTCTGCTAAGCTTAGCCTGTACTCTCTACACTTTGTAATCCTACTACTATGTAAGCCACATTGAACCTGCTATGAGTGGGAAAGTGCGGAGTACAAATGTAACAAATAAATAAATAAAATACAGTGCCAGCACATGTTGACCTATTGATATTTTAAATATTTATGATTCTAAAATGGATGCTTCTGCTACATGTAACCAGTGCATAAATGTTCTTTTCCCCATGTGTTTTAAAATACTAGCAGGACTTGAAATATCCTGACCTGGATGTCTTAATTTGGATTTGTGCATCTTTTCTTAGATCTGTCTCTATATGTACAGAGACATTCTAGTGGTGTAGCAAGATGGCAAATTGTGGGTGGGCCAGTGATAGAATGGGTGTAGATGATTCATTTCCTCTCTGCCCTCCCTGCCCCCCCTCCCCCGGTTCAACTTAATTGCATAACAGCTGGCAGGGATCCCCAAGCCCCATCAGCTGATGATGCCCAGAGCCTCCCATAACTTCCCACAGACAACCTCGGCAATTAGTAGCAGTTCTGATTCTGGTATCCCACAAATGTTCAGTTCTTATGTATGAACTGAGCTTGCATGAGATGCAGGCATTAGTGACATGGAGCTCTGCTGTTGACTACTATGGTTGTTGGAGGAAAGTTAAAAGAGAACTTGAATGTCTTCATCTGATAGGGCTTGGCAAACCCACCAAGCTACACCAGTGGTGTGCTACTGCTGGGTGGACCTGGGCTCTCCTGGCCCACCCATGTCTACACCTGTGGGCATTCTCACTGTTTCAGGAGAGATAGGAAAGTGTCTCATCCTGGGGAACAAAGTTTCAGTCAGTCCCACTAACCCTTTCTTATCTTCGCGTGCTTGGGTAATGACTAGTGTGAGTGATTCCTCTGAGGCTGTTGGCGGTCAGAAGACAGAACTGGTGGAAGAAACTGTTGTGAGAACCAAGCATTTGGACTGTCAGTTACAGAAGTTGCTGTAGGAAGATTCCTAGATCAAAGGTGAGAGAGGAATGCGCCAAGGAATCAGTGATTTCTGGCATTATGAGTTCCCTAACACTGAGTCTGCAGTGTAGTCGGAGGGTCAGTGCCTGCACCTCTGATGGTTGCTCCTTTGATTCAGCCTACAGAAATTACATTGGGTAGTTGCCTCAGTGCATCTTTCCCTTCTTATTGTGGTTCAGAACTTTGTTGAAATTGAAGCTTATGAGTCCATATCCAAGGTATAGCCCAAAAGGCTGAAGAGCTTGTCCAAAAGTTCTCTCAGGTGAAGGTTATTCTGTCCATTTGGAAGTAAGTCACAAGCACTTTTCGGCTAGGGCTGAATTAGTAGTTATTTAGAAGCACAGTAAATACTGTACTCAAGATGCTGTCAAGTTTCATATGTGCACCTGCAAGGTTTTTTTTATTTTTTAGATTTGAGTAGGAGAAAAATCTTTGCTGGAGCCTAGAACACATGTTTTTTATAAGTTTTACTTACCAACTTAATTGTAAGTTTTTGACATTCAGAACAGATGTTCGAGAGCAGGCCTAAATTTCCAAGCCTGCAAGGTAAGCACAATTTGTGCCACTTATGCTAGTATTTTATAAAGACATACAGGCGCAGTGGTGTGCTGGAGCCGGCTTGCACCGGCTCGCAAGAGCCGTTTGTTAAATTTACTGGCATCTTGCGAGCCAGTTGTTGGCCCGTGCGAGCCGGCTCGCCTCCGCTCCCGTGCCCCGCTAATCCATCTTCCGTCTGCCCTTGCGCAAACAGGAAATACATCAGGCAAGGGCGGAGCCATGATGCGAAGGAACGGAACGAAGGCACGAACCGAGCTGAGCCTGCTGCCTTCGCTTCAACGCTGGCGCGCCTCGATGGAAAATAAATTTTTTAAAGGCAGGGCAGCGGCGGCAGCGCAGAAAGGAAACCAGCAGGGCTACTATCGGGGAGCAGAGGGCAGATGGAAGATGGATGACCAGGGGAGCGGAGAGGGCTGGAAGATGGCGGAGAGGAGGGCAGGGGGGAGACGAGGATTGCTGGACATGGGTGGGTGGGTGGATGGAGAGGAGGGCAGGGGGAGAGGAGGGTTGCTGGACATGGGTGCCTGGAGGGGAGAGGAGGGTTGCTGGACATGGGTGGGTGGATGGAGGGCAGGGAAGAGGAGGGTTGCTGGACATGGGTGGATGGAGGGCAGGGGAGAGGAGGGTTGCTGGACGTGGGTGGGTGGAGAGGAGGGCAGGGGGGAGAGGAGGGTTGCTGGACATGGGTGGATGGAGGGCAGGGGAGAGGAGGGTTGCTGGACATGGGTGGATGGAGGGGAGAGGAGGATTGCTGGACATGGGTGGATGGAGGTCAGGGGGGAGAGGAGGGTTGCTGGACATGGGTGGATGGAGGGCAGGGTGAGAGGAGGGTTGCTGGACATGGGTGGATGGAGGGCAGGGGAGAGGAGGGTTGCTGGACATTGGTGCATGGAGGGGAGAGGAGGGTTGCTGGACATGGGTGCATGGAGGGCAGGGGAGAGGAGGGTTGCTGGATATGGGTGGATGGAGGGCAGGGGAGAGCAGGGCTGCTGGACATGGGTGGGTGGATGGAGGGCAGGGGAGAGGAGGGTTGCTGGACATGGGTGGAGGAGAGGGAAGGAAGAGAGAAGAAATGCTGGTTCTCCAAGGACAAGCAGGCTGCTTGTTCTCACTGATGGGTGACGTCCATGGCAGCCCCTCCAATCGGAAACTTCACTAGCAAAGGCCTTTGCTAGCTCTCGCGCGCCCATGCGCGGCCGTCTTCCCGCCCGAACCGGCTCGTGTTCGTCAGTCTTCTTATGTCCGCGCTCGGGACGGTCATGTTTTGCCGCTGTTTCGTGCCCCTCAAGTTGACCTAAAAAAAAAAAAAAAAGAGACCTTTGGTCTTTGTCCCTTCCCGTGTGTCCAGTTTGTTTCCCCGGCGTAAGTTTTCTTTCGCTTTCGGGGTAGGCCTTTTTTGTGGCCTCGGTACGGGTTTTTGCTCTCTCCTTATTTTTGGTGCCCTTCGTCACCATCGCGAATTTTGATTTCGCCGGCGTGATTTTTCCGCCCATGTCATTGAAGTCTCCCAGCGGGTTAAAGAAGTGCACCCAGTGCGCCCGGGTAATCTCGCTCACTGATAGGCACGCTTCGTGTCTTCAGTGTTTGGGGGCTGGGCACCGCCCGCAGGCCTGTAGTCTTTGTGCTCTTTTACAGAAGAGGACTCAGGTAGCGAGATTGGCCCAGTGGAACGTGTTGTTCTCGGGCTCTTCGTCGACAACAGCACCGGAGGCATCGAGTGCATCGACGTCGACAGCATCGAGGTCTTGGACCTCGGCATTGACTGCATCGACGGCATCGAGGTTTCGACCCTCTGCATCGTCGGTACCGAGACATCGGAAGGCGGCGTCGGTGGTACCGGGACCTCCGCTGTTGCTGATGTCGTCGGACGGTGGTGCTTCGACTGGAGTGCAGGTGAGGGCTGTCCTTTCCCCTGCTGGTGGCGGTGAGCCTTCGGGTGGGTCTCCTCCTGCCCTGAGGGCTCCTGCGGTACAGCCCCCCCGAAACTGACCTTCTTCGGCCTCGGCCCCGAGGAAGAGACGGTTGGATTCTACGTCCTCCTCGTCGGTACCGGGAAGCTCTGGTGACATGCTTTGTTTGAAGAAATCAAAGAAGCATCGACACCAGTCTCCTTCCCGCATCGGTACCGAGAGCTCTGGGTCGCCGAGGGAGTCGGCACCCAATAGGCATCGGCACCGGGAGGATTGCTCACCCTCTGTTCAGGAAGTGTCGATGCGCTCCACCTTGGATAGCCCGGAACAGACTCTGACCTCGACGCCTGCATCGGCTTCCATGTCTTTCTCCACAGCTGCTCTGCACGAGAGTCTCCGGGCTGTTCTCCCAGAGATCCTGGGAAAGCTGTTGCGCCCTTCCCCTCCGGTACCGGGGGTGCCTGCGCCACCGGTACCGTCGAGTGAGGTGCCGGCTGGCCCTTTCCCCGGGGTGAGGTCTCCGACATCGGTACCGCCTCCCAGGAAGACTCCCCGACGACATCGGTGGAGGGAGCTTCGCCGGTGCTGGCGAGGGAGTCTACCTCTCGGCGCTCCCACCGTGGCCGTGTTTCCACGGAGTCGAGTCGGGCACGGCTTCAGACACAGGTTCATGAACTTGTGTCTGATACCGATGGTGAGGCCTCGTGGGAGGAGGAGGAGGACATCAGATATATTTCTCTGACGAGGAGTCTGATGGCCTTCCTTCTGATCCCACTCCCTCCCCTGAAAGGCAGCTTTCTCCTCCCGAGAGTCTGTCTTTCGCGGCCTTTGTCCGGGAGATGTCTACGGCCATCCCCTTCCTGGTGGTCGTGGAGGATGAGCCCAGGGCTGAGATGTTTGAGCTCTTGGACTATCCTTCTCCACCTAAGGAAGCGTCCACAGTACTCATGCATCATGTTCTAAAAAAGACATTGCTGGCGAACTGGACCAAGCCTCTAACTAATCCCCACATTCCCAAGAAGATCGAGTCCCAGTACCGGATCCATGGGGACCCAGAGCTGATGCGCACTCAGTTGCCTCACGACTCTGGTGTGGTGGATCTGGCCCTAAACAAGGCTGAGTTCTAGGGAGCATGCTTCGGCGCCACCGGGCAAGGACTCTAGAACCTTAGACTCCTTTGGGAGGAAGGCCTACCATTCTTCTATGCTCGTGGCCAAGATTCAGTCCTACCAGCTCTACATGAGCATTCACATGCGGAACAATGTGCGGCAGTTGGCGGGCTTGGTGGACAAGCTCCCTTCTGAGCAAGCCAAGCCGTTTCAGGAGGTGGTCAGGCAGCTGAAGGCGTGCAGAAAATTCCTGGCCAGAGGGGTATATGATACCTTTGATGTTGCGTCCAGGGCCGCTGCTCAAGGTGTGGTGATGCGCAGACTCTCATGGCTGCGTGCCTCCAACCTGGAGAATAGAATCCAGCAGCGGATTGCGGATTCCCCTTGCCGAGCGGACAACATTTTTGGAGAAAAAGTCGAACAGGTGGTAGGGCAGCTCCACCAGCGGGATAACGCTTTCGACAAATTCTCCCGCCGGCAGCCTTCAGCATCTACCTCTTCAGGTAGAGGTTTTTATGGGGGAAGGAGGACTGTTCCCTACTCTTCTGGTAAGCGTAGGTACAATCCTCCCTCTCAACAGCCTGCGGCCCAGGCTAAGCCCCAGCGCGCTCGCTCTCGTCAGCAGCGTGCGCCTCAGCAAGGCCCCACAGCTCCCCAGCAAAAGCAGGGGGCGAGCTTTTGACTGGCTTCAGAAGAGCATAGCCAATGTCAAAGTGTCTGTGCCGGGCGATCTGCCGGTCGGGGGGAGGTTGAAAGTTTTTCACCAAAGGTGGCCTCTCATAACCTCCGACCAGTGGGTCCTCCAAATTGTCCGGCAAGGATACACCCTCAATTTGGCCTCAAAGCCTCCAAATTGCCCACCGGGAGCTCAATCCTTCAGCTTCCAGCACAAGCAGGTACTTGCAGAGGAACTCTCCGCCCTTCTCAGCGCCAATGCGGTCGAGCCCGTGCCATCCGGGCAAGAAGGGCTGGGATTCTATTCCAGGTACTTCCTTGTGGAAAAGAAAACAGGGGGGATGCGTCCCATCCTAGACCTAAGGGCCCTGAACAAATATCTGGTCAAGGAAAAGTTCAGGATGCTTTCCCTGGGCACCCTTCTTCCCATGATTCAGCAAAAATATTGGCTATGCTCTCTGGACTTAAAGGATGCTTATACACACATCCCGATACTGCCAGCTCACAGACAGTATCTTCGATTTCGTCTGGGATCACGTCACTTCCAGTACTGTGTGCTACCCTTTGGGCTCGCCTCTGCGCCCAGAGTGTTCACAAAGTGCCTTCGCAGGCTCGGAGTGCACGTGTTCCCTTATCTCGACGATTGGCTGGTAAAGAACACTTCAGAGGCAGGAGCTCTACAGTCCATGCAGATGACTATTCGACTCCTGGAGCTACTAGGGTTTGTGATAAATTATCCAAAGTCCCACCTTCTCCCAGTACAGAGATTCGAATTCATAGGAGCTCTGCTGGATTCTCGGACGGCTCGCGCCTATCTCCCGGAGACGAGGGCCAACAATCTGCTGTCCCTCGTTTCCCGGGTACGAGCGTCCCAGCAGATCACAGCTCGGCAGATGTTGAGATTGCTTGGCCACATGGCCTCCAAAGTCCATGTGACTCCCATGGCACGCCTTCACTTGCGATCTGCTCAATGGACCCTAGCTTCCCAGTGGTTTCAGGCTGCTGGGGATCTAGAGGACGTGATCCACCTGTCCACGAGTTTTCTCAAATCCCTGTATTGGTGGACGATTTGGACCAATTTGACTCTGGGACGCCCCTTCCAAATTCCTCAGCCACAAAAGGTGCTGACTACGGATGCGTCTCTCCTGGGGTGGGGAGCTCATGTCGATGGACTTCACACCCAAGGAAGCTGGTCCCTCCAGGAACGCGATCTGCAGGTCAATCTCCTGGAGTTATGAGCGGTCTGGAACGCTCTGAAGGCTTTCAGAGATCGGCTGTCCCATCAAATTATCCAAATTCAGACAGATAACCAGGTTGCCATGTATTACATCAACAAGCAGGGGGGCACCGGATCTTGCCCCCTTGTGTCAGGAAGCCGTCAGCATGTGGCTCTGGGCTCACCGTTACGGCATGTGGCTCCAAGCCACATATCTGGCAGGCGTAAACAACAGTCTGGCCGACAGGTTGAGCAGGATTATGCAACCTCACGAGTGGTCGCTCAACTCCAGAGTGGTGCGCCAGATCTTCCAGGTGTGGGGCACCCCCTTGGTAGATCTCTTCGCATCTCGAGCCAACCACAAGGTCCCTCAGTTCTGTTCCAGACTTCAGGCCCACGGTCGACTGGCATCGGATGCCTTCCTCCTGGACTGGGGGGGGAAGGTCTGCTGTATGCTTATCCTCCCATACCTCTGGTGGGGAAGACTTTGTTGAAACTCAAGCAAGACCGGGGCACCATGATTCTGATTGCTCCCTTTTGGCCGCGTCAGATCTGGTTCCCTCTTCTTCTGGAGTTGTCCTCCGAAGAACCCTGGAGATTGGAGTGTTTTCCGACCCTCATCACACAGGGCGAAGGGGCGCTTCTGCATCCCAACCTTCAGTCTCTGGCTCTCACAGCCTGGATGTTGAGAGCTTAGACTTTGCCTCTTTGGGTCTGTCGGAGGGTGTCTCCCGTGTCTTGCTTGCTTCCAGGAAAGATTCCACTAAGAGGAGTTACTTCTTTTTATGGAGGAGGTTTGCCGTCTGCTGTGACAGCAAGGCCTTAGATCCTCGCTCCTGTCCTACACAGACCCTGCTTGAATACCTTCTGCACTTGTCTGAGTCTGGTCTCAAGACCAACTCTGTAAGGGTTCACCTTAGCGCAATCAGTGCATACCATTACCGTGTGGAAGGTAAGCCGATCTTAGGACAGCCTTTAGTTGTTTGCTTCATGAGAGGTTTGCTTTTGTCAAAGACCCCCGTCAAACCTCCTACAGTGTCATGGGATCTCAATGTCGTTCTCACCCAGCTGATGAAACCTCCTTTTGAGCCACTGAACTCCTGCCATCTGAAGTACTTGACCTGGAAGGTCATTTTCTTGGTGGCAGTTACTTCAGCTCGTAGAGTCAGTGAGCTTCAGGCCCTGGTAGCCCAGGCCCCTTACACCAAGTTTCATCATAATAGAGTAGTCCTCCGCACTCACCCTAAGTTCTTGCCGAAGGTAGTGTTGGAGTTCCATCTGAACCAGTCAATTGTCTTGCCAACATTTTTTCCCCGTCCTCATTCCTGCCCTGCTGAACGTCAGCTGCACACATTGGACTGCAAAAGAGCATTGGTCTTCTATCTGGAGCAGACACAGCCCAACAGACAGTCCGCCCAATTGTTTGTTTCTTTTGATCCCAACAGGAGGGGAGTAGCTGTGGGGAAACGCACCATATCCAATTGGCTAGCAGATTGCATTTCCTTCACTTACGCCCAGGCTGGGCTGGCTCTTGAGGGTCATGTTACGGCTCACAATGTCAGAGCCATGTCTGCGTCAGTGGCCCACTTGAAGTCAGCCACTATTGAAGAGATCTGCAAAGCTGCGACGTGGTCATCTGTCCACACATTCACATCTCATTACTGCCTGCAGCAGGATACCCGACGCGACAGTCGGTTCGGGCAGTCAGTGCTTCAGAATCTGTTCGGGGTTTAGAATCCAACTCCACCCCCCTAGGCCCATGTTTATTCTGTTCCAGGCTACACTCTCTGTTAGTTGGATAAGTGGTTAGGTCAATCTCAGTTATGTCCTCGCCGTTGCGAGGCCCAATTGACCATGGTTGTTGTTTTGAGTGAGCCTGGGGGCTAGGGATACCCCATCAGTGAGAACAAGCAACCTGCTTGTCCTCGGAGAAAGCGAATGCTACATACCTGTAGAAGGTATTCTCCGAGGACAGCAGGCTGATTGTTCTCACAAACCCGCCCGCCTCCCCTTTGGAGTTGTGTCTTCCTTTGTCTTTGTCTTGCTACATACGGGACTGACGAACACGAGCCGGTTCGGGCGGGAAGACGGCCACGCATGCGCGGTGCGCATGGGCACGCGAGAGCTAGCAAAGGCCTTTGCTAGTGAAGTTTCCGATTGGAGGGGCTGCCGTGGACGTCACCCATCAGTGAGAACAATCAGCCTGCTGTCCTCGGAGAATACCTTCTACAGGTATGTAGCATTCGCTATATGGGTGGAGGGGAGGGAAGAGTGAGGAATGAGATGAGAAGAGGGAAAAGGAAGAGAGGAGAATAACTGCAAATGGATGGAGAAAATAGGCAGAAGCTGAGGACCGGAAATTTTATTTACTTATTTTTGTTACATTTGTACCCCGCGCTTTCCCACTCATGGCAGGCTCAATGCGGCTTACATATTGTATACAGGTACTTATTTGTACCCTGGGCAATGGAGGGTTAAGTGACTTGCCCAGAGTCACAAGGAGCTGCCTGTGCCTGAAGTGGGAATCGAACTCAGTTCTTCAGTTCCCCAGGACCAAAGTCCACCACCCTGGAAGCCCTGGAAACGGAGTTAAGAGAACAGATAGCAGCAGAATCGGATACTGGGCCAGCATGAGCAGAAAAACAGTCACCAGACAACAAAGGTAGAAAAAAACTCATTTTATTTTCATTATAGTGTTTGGAATATGTTCACCTTGAGAATCAGGTGCTCAACATTAAAAGTTTATATTTATTTACTTATTTATGGCATTTTATCCCACATTAAACATGAATTAGATTGAAACCTGGGATCATTTAATAGTTTTTTCCTGGAGAGAGTAATGCATTGCCACCCCCCCCCCCCCCCCCGGCTATAGCCAGCTCTGCAATTTGGGGGGGGGGGTCGCAGAGGTGGACCGGGGAGAGAGCCTGTTGTTAAAAATTTACCAGCACACCACTGTACAGGCGCCTATGTAGGCACTCACTTGGCCTCTTAAACTAGGTGTCTCCTTATAAAATTACTCTCATTCTGTTTTGTGGAAAGACAATGACACTCATTAAAACTATTAAGTGATTAAAATATATTACAGTATATTAAAGACACCTAATTTTAACAGACTTTCTTTTAGGATAATTTTAAGATTATCATTCTCACATTCCTACAAAGCAAAATTAATTAATTTCTCAGGTGCGTTATTTTTACGATCAATAGAGCAGTCTATTGTTCTTCAGACAGCACCTGCATCATTTTGAGGCATAGGTTATCTTTGTTTATCTCAATTATACAAAGCAAAGCCTTGCTATTCACAGATCATTGTTCTGAAGCAGATTGTCATTAGTACAAATCCTATCTTAGCATTCACTTAACTCCCTAAGCTAGCCATTGTTTATGTTTGCTTCTGACATACAGGGACACACCTGTTGCTATCATTTCGTGCTGTACCATCCCTGTTCAAAATCTATGTCATTTGTTAAAATGAAATCTCTAGTGAGGATTAACCATTTCACACCAGTCATCTGTAATGTTGCAAAAGAGGGAGATGGCATAGTCATCTCCCTCAGCTGGATAACCCAGTGTAACTTCTTTTCGTCTCCAGTAAACAGTCATGACAGCTATTTGTTGTTCATACTAATGATGTTTTAGAATCACAGCTAAGTATTTACCTACCAAGACTTCTCTTTGTTTGCAACTAGATCTCATTTTTGTTTCACATTTATTTAGGATAACGTTTTAAGATGGTTTCAATTATGGAATACATTTAATTATTCATTATTAATGAGGAGAGTAGAATGTTGGCTTTACTATAATTATGCTTTATTGTAACACACTTTGATCTTTTTTAGTGAAGCTTGATTAATCAAGTCTTGGAAAATAAATAAATACAATGCATCAAGGCTGCAAGTATAAAATCTTAGGAAGTGAAATTCTTTGTAAAAAAAAAAACAATAAAATAGGGCCCTGGGGGTGATTGTATATGATGATCTTCAGGTGACCAAACACGTGGAAAAGGCAATAGCAAAAGCCAGAAGGAGGCTATATTGTATTAAGACAGAAATGACAATGAGAGAAAAGGAAATGATTCCACCTGTTTATCAGTCTTTGAAGAGATCTTATTTTGAGTACTGTGTACAGATCTGGAGACTGCACCTTAATAAATATAGATAGGATGGAGTCTGTTCAGAAGATGTCTACTAAAATAGTAAACATTCTTTCTTCAAAAAGCATATAGAAACAAAGATCTAAAATTCTGTACTCCAGAGGAAAGGCAGGATAGGGTATATTTAAGTGGGACATTTAAATAACTCCAATATATAAATGCAGAGAACAGGAGGCAGGCCACTTTCATCAAACTGGAAACTGGGTTAATGTGATGATGGTAGACTCAATAGTAATCTAAGTAAGCTTTTCTTTACACAAAGGTAGTGGATGAATGGAACAGCTTCCCAGTAGATGAGGAAGGGACAAAAATAGCACCTGAATTTAAGAAAGCATTGGACAATCACAAAGGCTCTCTGAGGGAGGGGAAAAGCAGTTGATGTGGATGGGCATTGAGCACACTTGATTGGCTTTCATGATCTCTATTGCCATCATGTTCTATGTTTCTTTGTAAATGTGTTGGTGAGATGCTTCATCCAAAGAGGAGTTTTCCATGTCATCTTATTTTATAAATATTTATTATGATATCTTAAAGATAACCTGGAATCAGGATCAGGTTGATACTTGTTAATTATTATAATCTACAGATGTGTTCAAAATACCATTGGCTTCAAAAGTCCTAAACGTAGCCCCTGCCTGTCTCCTTAGTCTGTATTCCTTATTATGTACATACTGAAGCTCATCTCAACTGTACAAAAGCCTAAAAGTTAATTAGAAAGGTGAAAGGCAATCTATTGGAAGAACAACCTGCTAAACATAAAAACACTCCCCCCCCCCCCTGAAAAAAAGATAATGTGAACCAAACATGTATATTCAGTGTAGTGCTCTAGGAATCTGGTCCCAGCATCTGCCAGAAAAGTTGTAGGATAAGAATGTATAAGTGAGAAAAGTTATATCTTTATTTAAAAGCTTCCATATGACGTTTTCAGATTAATCCATGTTGGCACCAATAAATACTGCTAGGTACTCCTCCAAATGTATTAAAAGTGACTTTATTGCTCTGGGAGAGAGGGTGAAGCAGATAGCTGTGCAGGTGATGGTCTTGTCAGTCCTCCCTTTGAAGATAATGGCCAAGGCAGAGCAGCTTGCATCCTGGATACTTGGCTGTGTGGATGGTGTCATTGAGAATGTTTCAGCTTCCTGGACCATGGAATGGTTTTCCGAGGCTGCTGAGCAAAGATGGTGCCCATTTATCAAAGAAGGAAAAGATGTGTCTTCAGCAGCAGACTGGCTAACTTACTGAAGAGTGCTTTAAACTAGAATATCTGGGGCTGGGTGGTCAAAACCTTCAGGTAAGATAAACATTAAATACCTCAGTGGTATATAGGAGAAGGAAAAGAATCCCATCGCAAAGTAGAACAGGATGCAACAGTGAGATAAAAACCACAATACTGATGAGTCTAATGCAGAGCCAAAGAGACGTTAATGTAACATTAAATATCTCTACACAAATGGGATAAAAGGGCAACATCTGGAAAGCAGTGTATACTAATGTCTGTAGTATGGGAAATAAAGTTCTGGAACTAGAGGCTGTGATGGAAGAAGGTGATTTGGATTTAGTAGCAGTCACAGAGATGCGGTTCATGTAGAACCATCTGCTATAACCTGTTTAGGAAGAAAGGTGGAAGTGGTATTACATGCAAGTCCCCAGTTCAGAATTGACCCTTTGGTGGGCTATAAGCAAACAAGTGCTTTGGGCCTCTTGCAGGATAAATGTTTTCAAACACCTTGAAATGGCTTCCTGCATGATTCTTAGTGCAAAAAAACCCTGTCAAAGGAAGATGCAACAGGTAAAGTGCTGCTTACCAACCTCTCCTGTCATTTGGTAGGCAGAGGGGAATAGACTCCTGCAGGCAGCAATAGGTCAGATTCTTCCCCCCCCCCCCCCCCCCCCCCCCCCATATGCTCTATTGCTCCAGCAGCTGATATATTAGGCAAAGATCTGTCTTAGGTGTTAATTTAATAGCTCCCAAGGACTCCTCCAAAGGACTCCTCCAATATGTTGGCCCTAGGTACGTGCTTACTTTGCCTATACTTTATTCCTGCCCTGCAAGTCCTTTCTTGAGATGTTACAGTAAGGTTCAAAGAAGGAAGCATACATGCCTTCAGAGGGTGTCATGAAGCCCAGAATTACACTTGAGGTCTTCCTGAGGTTGCCACCCAAAGATCCCTACAATAGCAGTGCTGTAACACCACTCAAGATGTTGTGTTGGTCTTTTACAGTAAAGGTTAGATCCCTACAATAGCAGTGCTGTAACACCACTCAAGATGTTGTGTTGGTCTTTTACAGTAAAGGTTTTCACTGAACATGTCGAGTCTTTTCATCCTCAACTTAACCACAATAAGAATATGGATGATGGTTGCAGGGTAACAACAAGGAAAGTGATACTAAGATTTGTAACAGAGTGGACACCCGGGAGGGAGTGGAAAACATGAAAAAGGATCTGCAGAAGCTAGAAGAATGGTCTAAGGTTTGGCAATTAAAATTCAATGCAAAGTGATGCACTTAGGGTGTAGAAATCCACGGGAGATGTATGTGTTAGGCGGTGAGAGTCTGATATGTACGGACGGGGAGAGTGATCTTGGGGTGATAGTATCTGAGGATCTGAAGGCGACGAAACAGTGTGACAAGGCGGTGGCCGTAGCTAGAAGGTTGCTAGGCTGTATAGAGAGAGGTGTGACAAGCAGAAGAAAAGAGGTTTTAATGCCCCTGTATAAGTCGTTGGTGGGGCCCCACCTGGAGTATTGTGTTCAGTTTTGGAGGCCGTATCTTGCTAAGAATATAAAAAGAATTGAAGCGGTGCAAAGAAAAACTACGAGAATGGTATGGGATTTGCGTTACAAGACGTATGAGGAGAGACTTGCTGACCTGAACATGTATACCCTGGAGGAAAGGAGAAACAGGGGTGATATGATACAGACGTTCAAATATTTGAAAGGTATTAATCCACAAACGAACCTTTTCCGTAGATGGGAAGGCGGTAGAACTAGAGGACATGAAATAAGATTGAAGGGGGGCAGACTCAAGAAAATTGTCAGGAAGTATTTTTTCACGGAGAGAGTGGTGGATACTTGGAATGCCATCCCGCGGGAGGTGGTGGAGATGAAAACGGTAATGGAATTCAAAAATGCGTGGGATAAACATAAAGGAATCCTGTTCAGAAGGAATGGATCCTCAGAAGCTTAGCGGAGATTGGGTGGCAGAGCCGATGGAGGGAGGCGGGGCTAGTGCTGGGCAGACTTCTACGGTCTGTGCCCTGAAAATGGTAGAAACAAATCAAGGTCAGGGATACACAAAAAGTAGTACATATGAGTTTATCTTGTTGGGCAGACTGGATGGACTGTGCAGGTCTTTTTCTGCTGTCATCTACTATGTTAATATGTTACATGTTAAAGATAATATTAAAGCAAGACAACTGACAGGGTAAGGAAGAGGCACTGTGGAAAATGAATTTACACTGGTGTGATATATAGGCCTCCTTCATAAACAGAAGTAGAGGACAGAGACAATTGAAGACATTCAAAATATAGTTATGAAAGGAGAAGTACTACTAATAGGTGATTTTAGTATGCCAGATAGTGACTGAGGTATCCCTTTTGCAGGTTCTTCTATAAGTAGAGAGATTGTGGATTCTCTAAAGGGAGAACTGTTCAAGTAGTTGATAATGGAACCCACATGGAATAGGGCCATACTGAACTTTAGTGCTTACGAATGGAGAAAGTGTTTCTGATGTTATAGTGAGTGATCATCTGGCATCCAGTGATCACTGCATAGTGTGGTTAAAGCAAGCATGGAGGGGGGTTATTCAAAAGTGAAGGTTCTAGACTTCAAAAAAGCTAACTTTGTTGAGTTGGGGGATTATCTCAAGTAGTTGTTAGCTGGATGGGAACATCTGGAAGAAGTTGGAAAGCATGCTTTGCATCTATCAGCTTTTGGCATTGGTAGCACAGTTCTTACCTGGTTTTTCTCATTTATAAAGGGTGAGATGCAGCGTGTCCACTGAGGCACTGATTGCTCAGCCTTTTGGTGTTTGAAGTCAGGAGTACCTCAGGACTCACTGCTTTCTCCTGTTTTGTTCAATATGTGTAAGAGCCCTTTTGCCAAACTGCAAACAGTATAAAATGTGCTCTGTCCAATGATCATATTGAGCTCTACTGTGAATGGACAAAAAGAAGGGAGAAGTAATCTGTAAAATGGATATCTGTTTAGAAAGAGAGAGCAATTGGTTGATTTCTAATCCTTTGAGACTGAATGCTGCCAAAACTGAGACTGTATGGGTCAAAAGAACACCATTGTTATTTTCCTCTTTCTGCTGTCCTCTTCTGTTTTTTTTCAACTGTGGAAGAAGAGAAAGATTTGGACATTTGGTTGAATTTGAGCCTTAATGTGGAAAAATAAATAGGGAAGGGAAAGGGAATGGGACTTGATATACCACCTTTCTGTGGTTTTTGCAATTACATTCAAACCGCTGCACTAACCACTAGGCTACCCCTCCATAAGAGCTATGACTAAGTTTTGTCTCTCTCAGAGGAATGTGCAGTATTTACAATAGAGGGGAAAATACTCATTTTGGGGGGGGGGGGGGAGGGGTTGTTCCTGTCGTTTCAGAAAAAAAAACTGCATGAAATGACATGGGAAATATTATTACAAAGAAATGCACATCCCTATTATCCACACCTCTGGATTATTATACAAGTAGAAGAACTGAAAGTGGACAGAGCCGTGATACTGGATGTAATGCATTCTCAGAGGGAGGACAGAGAGGTTCTGGCATGTCCACTTACACCTGTCCCATAGATCTGCACCACTGGAGTAGGAAGAATGTTGTCCCTGTTTATAAAAGTGATACATGGGAACAGATTGGAACTTACATACTGTTTGTTCTAACTTCAGTGGTGGGAAATTAATGGGGACCTCTTCTTGAATACAGTTTTTGAAGAGATCTTAGGTTTTCCCAGAAGGAAATCATATGTGATGAATGTGGTTGATGTTTCAAATAGGCACCTAGAGAATTATATTGGGCATGGTCTCTGGATGTGTGGCATAGTTGGATTGTAGCAAAACATTTGTCACAGTCCTGCATAAGAGATATATGATTAAACTGAGTGGTCTAGAAATGGGACCTATGGTGGTGAAAAGGATCAGAAACTAGGCGGGAGAGAGATGACTGTGCCCATGACGTTTCTGTGAAGAAACAAATGTGATAAGAGGTAAAACATAAAACTGTACCTTGCTTAGAATTCTAGGTGATGTAACTTAGAAATGTATTGGCCAATATTCAAAATGATTTAACCAGCCAAAAACGACCGCTGACTGGTTAAATCACTTGTTTGGGACTATCTGCTCATTTTCAGCAGCACTTAACTGGTTATCGCCACTGAAAGTTAGCACTTAGTGCCTAAATGAAAACTGGCTATTTTGGAGGTGGTGTCAGCACTTGGCCAGTTAAGTGCCGATATTCAGCAGTTAACTGGCTAAGATAACCACATAAATGGGACCACATAAAACATGGGCCTATTTTTATGCAGTAAACCATGGCCGGTTAAGTGCTGAATATCGATTTAACTGGTTATGTGTTAGCTAGATTTGCAAAAATCGGACATGGCCCTTCCTTCAATATCTGGGAATAACACTGCTGACAACCTGCAAAATGCTGATTGCTGCTAGCTGAACATTGACCCCTTAGTAGAGGCCTTCATGCGAGTGCTGCTGATCCTGCATCTGGGGAGGCTGGTATGCAGCAGTGCTGAGTGCAGCTCTCTACTGCAAGGCCCCAAGCTGACAGAGAATACTTTTGTAGTGACTCCAGAAGAAGTAAGGTGATGGTGAGGGAGAAGATGCAGGTCACAGGACCAGAGGAAGGAACGGGAAATGAGATGCTGGACTGGGGGGGGGGGGGGGGGGGGAGAGTAGAGATGGGGAGATGCAGGCCATGGGAATGGAAAGAGGGGATGCTGGCAACCTTGGTGGGGGGGCAGACGAATGAGAGGTGCTGGCTATCTGGGAGGGAGGGAGGGAGGGAGGGATGAGAATATACTGCACATGGGTGGTGGGAGGTATGGTCTTGAACTGACAATGGAGGCAGGGGTGCAGGCATTGCAGAAGGTTCATCTAGGCAGGGGTAGGCAACTCCGGTCCTCGAGAGCCACAGGCAGGTCAGGTTTTCAGGATATCCACAATGAATATGCAGGAGATAGATTTGCAAGCACTGCCTCCTTGGTATGCAAATCTATCTCCTGCATATTCATTGTGGATATCCTGAAAACGTGACCTGCCTGCGGCTCTTGTGGACTGGAATTGCCTACCTCAGACCTAGGGCATTAGGTACCCTTGAGCTGGCCCTTTTGGGTGATCTAGACTTTATGGTTTCTTATTTTGATTTACATTTTGAATAGTTCCATAATTGTTTTTCATGTTGGAAATGTATATTATGTTGTGTAAATTAGTGAAATAAACTACTTTAATAGATTTTGAATTGTAGTTTTTTTTACAACAGACTGTAGAAAAAATGTACAAGACTTTATAAGGCATACAAATCAGGCTTCTACTGCTTGTGATCTTGGGCAAGTCACTTTGGGACGCTTTTACTAAGACGCGCAAGTGTCTATGCACATCCAAGGTGCGCCAAAATGGAGTTACCACCTGGCTATCGCGTGGCTCTTGTGGTAATTTCATTTTTGGCATGCATCCAATACATGTGGCTGAAAAATAATTTTTATTTTCAGACACGCGCCAACTTGTATTTGATGCACGTAGGTCATTACCGCCTGGTTACCACGTGAGACTTTACCGCTAGGTCAATGGCTGGCAGTAAGGTCGCAGACCCAAAATGGATGCACGGCAATTTTGATTTTGCTGCACGTCTATTTTCGGCAAAAATTTTAAAGACCTTTTTGACAGACGTGCTGAAAAATGGATCAGCGCGCACCCAAAACCCGCGCCTACACTACCAGAAGCCATTTTCAGTGCATTTTAGTAAAAGGACCCCTTAACCCTCCATTGCCTCAAGTACAAACTTAGATTATGAGCCTTCCTGGGACACAGAAATACCCAGTTTACATGCATATAACTCGCTTTGAGCTGCTACTGAAAAAGGTGTGAGCAAAAATCCAAGTAAGTAAATAAATAAATTTTAATTAATCATAGCAGTACATGCAAGAAAAATCTATCCAAAAGGATATATTAAGCAGAAACAAGAATTCTTGAAGACTTAATTCATAAAATATTTTAATATGTTTTCCTAAAAGGAAATGTATTTATTTAACAGAGTTTTATTCCTATATTTCTGAAAATTGCACATAATAATACATTTAAATGTATTTACGTGTCTTTCCAAACCTGAGGTTAGGGAATGTTAAATTTGGCTACAGTAGGTACTTCTCTGCTCTACAGGGTCGGCAAAGTTTGTTCCTGAGGCACTGGAGAGTGCAGTGACTTGCCCAAGGTTACTAGGAGCATCAGTATGGAAGCAGGATTTGAGCCTTGGCCTATCTGGACTTCAGCCCACTGTAGTAACCACTACAATGGATCAACTCACTCATCTCCCTACATTGATGAAAACCAACGTTAGAGTGTACTTTGATTTTCACGATTTCAAGACATCAAATTGTTGCTATGCTGATGAAAACTAGCTGTATCTTTATTTATAAACTAGTAAAAAAAGGCCCGTTTCTGACACAAATGAAACGGGCGCTAGCAAGGTTTTCCTTGGAGTGTGTATGTTTGGGAGAGTGTATGTGAGAGTGACTGTTTGAGAGTCAGAGTGAAAGTGTGAGTGTGTGAGAGAGAGAGTGAGTCTGGGTGTGAGTGTGTTTGTGAGAGAGTGTGTGTGACAATGAGAGTGTGTGCAAGTGTGTATGTGAGACACAGTGTGAGAGAGAGTGTGTGTGTGTGGGCAAGAGAGAGAGTGTGTGTGAGACACAGATTCTCTGTGAGAGTGAGTGTATGACACCAAGCGAGTGTGTGAGTGACTGTGTGGCACATAGAGAGTGAATGTGATACAGTGTGAGAAAGAGTGTGTGAGAGTGAGAGTCAGAAAGACATTGTATATGAGAGAGAGAGTGTGAGCCGTGCCCTCCCAATCCATGGCCATCTGTCCCCTGCCCCCTCCATTCATCCTTTTCCAGCAATTCCCCTCTGTCCCTGAGCCCTGCCCTCCCAATCCATGGCCATCCATGTTTGTCTGTCACCTGCCCCCTCCATTCATCCCTATCCAGCATTTCCCCTCTCTGCCTGAGGCCTGCCCTGCAATCCATATCCATCCATGCCCATCTGTCCCCTCCATTCATCCCTATGCAGCAATTCCCCTCTCCCTGAGTCCTGCCCTTCCAATCCATGCTCCTCTGTCACCTGGTCCCTCCATTTTTCCCACTCCAGCATTTCCCCTCTCTGCCTGAGGCCTGCTCTGCAATCCATATCCATCCATGCCCATCTGTCCCCTCCATTCATCCCTATCCAGCAATTCCCCTCTCCCTGACTCCTGCCCTTCCAATCCATGCCCATCCGTCACCTGGCCCCTCCATTTTTCCCACTCCAGCATTTCCCCTCTCTGCCTGAGGCCTGCTCTGCAATCCATATCCATCCATGCCCATTTGTCCCCTCCATTCATCCCTATGCAGCAATTCCCCTCTCCCTGAGTCCTGCCCTTCCAATCCATGCCCATCCATGCTCCTCTGTCACCTGGCCCCTCCATTTTTCCCTATCCAGCATTTCCCCTCTCTGCCTGAGGCCTGCTCTGCAATCCATATCCATCCATGCCCATCTGTCCCCTCCATTCATCCCTATCCAGCAATTCCCCTCTCCCTGAGTCCTGCCCTTCCAATCCATGCCCATCCATGCTCCTCTGTCACCTGGCCCCTCCATTTTTCCTTATCCAGCATTTCCCCTCTCTGCCTGAGGCCTGCTCTGCAATCCATATCCATCCATGCCCACCTGTCCCCTCCATTCATCCCTATCCAGCAATTCCCCTCTCCCTGAGTCCTGCCCTTCCAATCCATGCTCATCTGTCACCTGGCCCCTCCATTTTTCCCTATCCAGCAATTTCCCTCTCTCCCTGAGTCCTGTCCTCCCAATCCATGCCCATCCATGCTCCTCTGTCCCCTGCCCCCTCCATTCATCCATTTCCAGTAATTCCCCTCTCTCCCTGTGCCCTGTCCTCCTAATCCATACCCATCCATGCTCCTCTGTCCCCTGCCGCCTCCATTCATCCTTTTCCAGCAAGTCCCCTCTCGCCCTTCCATGACCCCCCCCCCCCCCCCCCTCGCATCCATGCTACTCTCTCTCCCATGTCCCAGCCTGGCCCGCCCTCTTCTCCCCCCCCCCTTCGCATCCATGCCCCCCCCTCCCCTTCGCATCCATGCATCCCTTTTTTTTTTTTTTTTATTCTTTTTAACTTTACCTCCGTGGCGGTTCGTGCAGCGAAGCGTCAGGGAAGGAGGCGGCGCTCCCGACGTCTAGCTTTCCTTTCGCTGTGTTCCGCCTTATTTTGAAGGCGGAACACAGCGAGCGGAACACAGCGAAGGGAAGGCTAGACGTCGGGAGCGCCGCCTCCTTCCCTGACGTTTCGCTTCCCGATTTGTTTGTTTTTTTCGCGAGGGCGGGGCAGAGACGGCTGGCTGGCTTGAAGGCTTCACACCACGAATCCACGAACCCTACAGCTTCAGTGACGTCAGATGGCTTCACAGAACGTTGTCCTCATTAGAACGTTCACGGTGCGTTTTATTATATTAGATTGTTTTCAAATGCATTGTATGTCTGTGCATGTATCACCTGTATCATGTTTTCTGGTGCTTGACATACTCCATTCACTCCTTGGTAACAGGAACTTCCAGCGCCGTTGCTTGATGATTTCCACAAAAATAATTTGGACAAAGAAGAAAAAACTACAGGGGACTTGCAAAAATCCATGAAAATAGCCTGGCGTTACCAGAATCTGCCAAAGTTAGAGGTAATTTTTAAATATTAAACATAGTACATAAGTAATGCCATATTGGGAAAAGACCAAGGGTCCATCGAGCCCAGCATCCTGTCCACGACAGCGGCCAATCCAGGCCAAGGGCACCTGGCAAGCTTCCCAAACGTACAAACATTCTATACATGTTATTCCTGGAATTGTGGATTTTTCCCAAGTCCATTTAGTAGCGGTTTATGGACTTGTCCTTTAGGAAACCGTCCAACCCCTTTTTAAACTCTGCTAAGCTAACCGCCTTCACCACTTTCTCAGATTCCTAATTCATTATTCCATATCTTCCTGAAATTTCACCCAACAGATTTGATAGAGATGAGCCATCTTATGTACCTGTTTAATAAAATGTACTAAGCAGCGCATAAATTACCATGTGTTTTTGTAGCACACAAGCGTAGTAACTGTTACACCCTGACCTGACAGCATGCTAACTGCGTCCCATGCTAAGGGGTGGCTAATGAGTGGAGAATGGATGTGGACTGCACAGTACAGATAGTGTCTGGTACTGTGTCACGCGCTGTCACTTGTGTAGTTAGGTCCCAGAAAACAGATAGGCAAATGGCCCGCTAGTACAAAAAGGATATGATGAAAATATTTAAAATATGAAGCAGATATGATGAAAATATTAAAAATCTTTATTCGAGAATCATAAATAAGAGTGTCTGACACGGCCATGTGTTGTTAGCCATGGGTGTGGCCTGGGAGCGGAGGTGGGAGTCCGGATTCTCGGATGATTGTCATGAAAAGTTGAAGGGTCCGGATTTTCAGACTTCTACTGTAAAACGTATGACAAGTATACTTGATCCTGATTTGTCGTTGCCATTTTCAGGGCACAGGCCATAGAAGTCTGCCTGGCACTGGCCTTGTTCTCCAACTACTGAAGTTGAATCTGTCCAGCCATGATTAGGGCACAGACCATAGAAGTCTGCCCAGCACTGGTTTCGCTTCCCAATCACTGATGTTGCATCTAATCACCGCTAAGCTTGTTTAGTTCCATGCCTTCTATACAGGATTCCTTTGTGTTTATCCCACACATTTTTGAATTCCGTTACTGTTTTCATCTTTACCACCTCCCGCAGGAGGTCATTCCCGGTATCTACCACACTCTGTGAAAAAGTACTGCCTCACATTATTCCTGAGTCGGCCCCCACGCAACCTCAATTCACCAGGGCAGGTGGTGGAGATTTTCAGTAGTATTAGTGCTGCCGAGAATCAGTGGCTGGCCGTGATGAGCAGCACTTACCTGGATAAGGGCCTCAGAATATGTTTTATTTGTATTTATTTCCACTGTTTGCTATACCACAAAATGTCCATCCATGGCAACTGTGTGGTTTACAACATGCTAATGCAGAGAGGTGGTAAAGGGGAAGAAGGACAGAAAAATTAGCAAGAGGGGAAAATGAAGGCCTCATGGAAGAGGAAGGCTTTATGGAAGAGGAAGGCTTTGAGGAGAGAATTAAACTGCCTAAGGGGAGGGTTCTTGGCACAGGTAGGGAGGGGAGGGAATTCCACAGTTTGGGGCTCAGGTATCTGAAGGTGGTTTCTTGGGAGATTGTGAGGTAAAGGATGGAAAGTGATGGAGCTACAGTATCGGCTCCATCATTTCTACATTTTGCACCCATGACTGCCTGGAAACTTTGATCTAGAAAGATGTACTTGGAATATGACAGAATGATCCTGCATGGCCTGACATGTTTGGTTTTCCACAAAATTGCACAAATGTGACTATGTGTTTATGTCGGAGACGATATGTACATTGACATGCCAAATCAAATAGCCTTCCAGGTGAACTTAATCACATCGGTCTTATTTTATTTATTTACTAGCCGTTGACCCCGTTAAAACGGGCTATTGGGTCGCCGCTGCCCCCTCCCCCCCGAGTTCGCCACTTCCGGTACCCCCCCCCCCCCCCCCCCGAGACGCCGGCCCGTAACGTCATTGAGGGCGGGACACAGGCAGGGAAGGAAGGCCAGCGGCAGCTCAGCTGATCTGCCTGCTCCGGAGATGCAAGTTGAATAGCGAAAAGACGGGCCGGGTGGAGGGGTGGCTGCGCGGCGACTCCGGGGGGGGGGTGTACCAGTGGCGGCGACCTCGGGGGGGGAGGGGGAGCGGTGGCGACCTCGGCGGTTCCCTCCCCTTCGCTCAGTTTCCCTCTCTTTCCCGCCCCCCCCCCACCCCCGTCATCACGTATTGACGCGGGGGAGGGACAGAGAGGGAAGTCTACTGCGCATTTGCGAGTGAGTACGGTCACTCGCAGTTTATATGTTTGATTTTACACAACTTATAGACCGCTCTATCCTATATTCTAGGCTGTTTACAAAATAACTTTCATAAAATTATAAAAATAGTCTCCATCACACTAAAACTAAAATAAATTCCAAGCGCTAATTAAAATAAACCATAGCCTAACATAATTCTATAGACCTTCAGAAAAGAATAATTTTTTAAAAAGCCTAGTTCAGTTTCTCTTAGATAAAGCCTGAAACTATCCTACCTAGAGACACATATTTGTATAATAGTGTTACTACACACAGATTGTACTGGACAAATCATAAACCTGCGTTACCCTGTCCCCTAAGAATTTATGATTTAGGTTAAGCAACCTTCTGAAGGTCACACAATAGCATTTTAGTTGGCATAGAGGCATATTTTCAAAGCACTTAACCTTCCAAAGTTCCATAGAAACTTATGGAACTTTGGAAGGCTAAGTGCTTTGAAAATATGCTTCATAGTGTCAGTGACAAAGAATTTCATAGTTCTTTCTGCAGACCACTGGGTGCCCTCCAGGCCTGCACATCAAATTGATGTTCTTAGGATCTCCATCAGCGAATCTGAACTTCAAATTGTTTCTATTCTTCATTGATCTTGTATCCACACAGTCTGAGAATGTGAAATTTTTGGCATGTGTCATAGAGCATTCTTGGCAATATGCCAACGCATGGAAATCAGCTTTTTCAATAGCAGGACCTCAAATTTGGAGCAGATTGCCAGGTTACTTGAGACTGTTTAGTAGTCGGGTTCAGTATGTTAAACTATTGAAGACTTATTTGAACACACATGGAATTGATATTATTTGCTGATCAGCTGGAATACTGTATTGTTTTGTCTATGTATTTGTTTTATTTTAATTGTGTATGTTGTAGGCGGGTTAGAAATTTTTTAATAAAGGGCTGTTTCCAAAAGATTTTACCCAGGTAACTGTAAAATTAGGGGATGAAAATTGGTTTCCCCTCTTTGGGGGCAGAGAAAGGGCAGACAGTGCTTGGGGATTTCAAAATGATGTGTGATAAGGACTTGTACCTGTTGCAAAACAAGGACAGAATGGTTGAGTGCTAAAATACCTGCATTCCTGGCTGCATTTTCAAATGGAAGTATCCAGGGCAGGATTAAGGCATAAGCAAACTAGGCACGTACCTGGGGCCCAAATGTTTAGGAAGAGTCCCCTTGTATGTGCAGATTTAGTGCTCCTAAGGCAGTTTTTGTGCTAGTTACCATAGGGAGTTTCCCTTTGAATAGATGGGTTTAAAATTTATCCTCTAAATACAGATAAAATAGCTAAGAAATTTGCAGAAAGCCAGATACTTTAAGTTTCCACTCCTTGAGAACCATCTGAGCAGTTTACGTACTACTAAAAATGTAGGATATATAGATAACATAAATAGAGCAGAGTAGAAAACAGAAACGATTCAGGAAATCCATTTAGCATATAGGAAAGGAATAGAGAAAAGGAAGAATATTGTGTAGTTCAGTGATAACCTTCGGTGCTAGTTTTTCAGTTTTTTGTGCCATCGATGCATAACTTCTACAATGTACATCGTAGAAAGGTAAATAAAAATTATTACAAATCATACAATAAAACGTTTGTCATATTATGTAGTTGTTTGAGCCTGTATTGAATGAATATGAAAGGTGATACGCAAACAGAAGTGTTCAACTATGCAGAGTTCCTTTTGCATACAGTAGGTAAAGTTTGAATCACTGATCTGGTTGGCAAGTTTAAAGTTTTTATCCTAGTAAAGGACCATGCATGACTGAAGGTTTCTGTCTGGATTGGGCCCAGAATGCATAAATTAAGTACTTACTTATCTGTTCAGTGTTTGCTCCACTTGAAAAAATTTATTGAGGCAAGATCCTGTTTACATATTCTTTGGCTAATTAATTTTAGCATTATTATGTTTAAGAAATAAAAGCTGATCTTACGTAGTTTAAATATCACACATTCTATGGTGTAGGTCTAATACTGCTTGCCTGAATGACAGATATATTTTTGAAGAATGGTTTGAGTTTGGTTTCCAGAGAGTCCTTATCTCTATATTAGTAGTTAAACTAATTGAAAAGATTAAATTTGCCCAGTTTGGAAGCCAAAAGTATAATTTGTTAAGGAGGTGCTTATTATATGCTTTGGGTGTTTTCTGTGACACAGCAGCTCCAAATCAATTCTCTGCCTTAGTTTATCTAAATTCTTAAATTTGTAGCTTGTTAATATTATAAGGCTCCTTTTACAAAGCTGCGCTACCAATTAGCAGTGTGCTGAATGCGAGGAACCCATGGGAATAGAATTGGCTTCTTTGCATTCTGCATGCCGCTAATCATTAGCGGTGCTTTGTAAAAGGAGCCCATAACGTGAATCATCAACAGTAGATGACTGTATAACAAACTTTCTGCTGTCTAGAGTCTAATTCAGAAAGGCCTTTTCACATTCAGTGTCTGGGAAAAGAGCTTAGTGAATCAGATTCTTACTGTATCACCTCATACGCAAACTAGTGCCTAGCAATTTTAGAATGAACATTCTTGAACCTGGTAGCCACTGATAAATGTATCAATTTACAATGACATTTCTTTTTTCATAATCATCCTGCTAAAATAGATGATTCATCTTGATCTGATTCAGGTAGGCTTTTGCAAGCTTCCCCACGGGGCCTGGGAATTTAGTACATTGAGGCCCATTCACAGAGCAAGCTTTTATTGCATGGTTCTTTATTACAGCCAAATCCTAGTCTCCACCCAGTTTGTAGGCACTGTGCACATTCTTTCAATGAAGAAAGGTTATCACCTACCTTAATCCATGCAGCAGTGTGGATTAAGGACATCAGTGTGCCCCAGGATTCTCAAAGAGGATCCAAAAACTCCTCCTTTCTTCTTCTCTGCTGTCTTTAATAAATTCGGGGGGCCTTAGGGAAGATTTGCATTTGAAATGGGCAACCTGGAGCTTCTCTCAATGAAGACATCAGATCAAAGTTCAGTTAGTCAAGGCCCTTCTGAAACACTAAGGGGGTTGAATGTACACAATAAAAAGATGAGCTCTGGCAGTAAAAACATTCTGATCTGTAATCCGGATAAAGGATAGATTATAGGCCAAAGAACAGGCGCACTTTAAATTGGTTTCAGATTCTTCAGACTAAATAGTTGCATAAGTTTTTTTCTTTTCATGTTTTACAGTATTTCTTGGTAGTACATTTTTTTTCTAAAGAATGTGTGAACTCAGATGAGGTTCCAGATTTAGTAAATCCTTTCCTATTATAGATTGTGATGCAGGAAAATGTAGCATTTTAATACGTGTTAGTTAAATTAAAGATTGTTAGGTTTACAGAAAACAAATCATTTATCTTTTCTGCTGTATTGTATCCCAAACTGTAGATTTCAACCAGTAGCATATACATTGACATTGGAATAATAATGTTTAAATTATGCAGTTTTTTATCTATCCCTGCTTTAGAAGAATGATGAAAATAATTTTTTATTATTATTGTAGGATTTGTATCATTTGATTTGAGAACTGACTCATAGACTATATAACTATACTGTTTATTTCCCAAACTGAAACATATGTGAGTGCAGTGCTAGCCGAACCATTAGGTAAGACCAGGCAGTTGCTTAGGGTAGCAGCTTCAAGAGGTTGCCAAAGAGCATCAGCTGTCAAAGCAAAATAATATTTCCTGGCAAGATCACACAGTTAGTGAATCATCAGTATGTGCTTTTACCTGCAGGGAGGTGGTATTGGGCTGATCATTAGACCTAAGGGTTAATTGGGGGGAGGGGGGAGGGTGGCACAAGGCTGAAGGTTTGGCCTTGCTCTGGCCCTGTATGAGTGAGAATTTGATGACAGTTCTAATGACCAAAATGTAAGCCAGGAGCCACTGCAGATTTTAGTTATGGCCTTGATATTTTTAAGTTTGTTAATGAAATTATTCTCATTGTTAACATTTATGAAGTTCGCTAATTTGGCGTGTTTGAAATTTTTCAAAAAAGATGTGCTTTTACCATTGAATGTATTATTAAGCTGAGCAGAGCAATCTGTAGGTTATTTATAATAAAAATGTATCTTGGCAGGTTACTCCAGCAGCTCGTTCAAGGTTTGGACATCATTATGACCTATCAAAAGCAATGTCTTCAGAGATGCTTCAGGCAGTCAGATGTCACACCTTTTTCCTTCCTACAGAGTGTGGCAGTGCTATTTGGTGAGTTCTCGCATGCATAAAACTAACTGCAGTATATTCTTTAAGATCCACCTAAACAAATGGTTTACTAATAAAAGCAACAATAAAAAAGTCATTAAAATTAATGCTATTTATACTTTGTGGAATGAATTTATCCAGAGTACCATAATAATATTTTTGTGTAACTATACTGTACTGTGTTCTTTTCTGTAAAGGTTCTTTCTCATTATTTGTCCCTTTTTGAAATGTATATATGCATATATGAAATATTTAAAAGAAATGTACTAAATCAGTTTCAGGAAGCACTGATACTTTGAATATTTGAAGAAGCCCCCTAATCTACTTAACTGCAGAATAGTAGATATAGGTAGCTGATGAAGAGGCATTCTCCCTGTTAGCCCTCTTCAACATTACATAAGTCTGCTCAAGGGGTGCTCAAGCAATTCAGTGTCTTTATTCTTTTGTGCAGTAAGTTTAGTCAAAATGATGACTTCTTTTCCTTCCTCCTCAGCTTCCAGAACCATCTCATTCGGTAAGAAATCAAGTAGCCATGAGAGAAACCATATCTGGTGATCCTTGGCAAGGCAGGTCTAGCAGTACAGGATTCACCGAGAGGCCAGTGGAGAAAGAACAAAAGAGTAGCCATACTGGGTCAGACCAATGGTCCATCTAGCCCAGTGTCATGTTTTCCAAACAGTGGTTAAGCCCAGGTCACAAGTACCTGGCAGAAACCCAAATCGTGGCAACATTCCATGCTACAAATCCCAAGGCAAGCAGTTGCTTCCCCATATCTGTCTCAATAGCAGACTATGGACTTTTCCTCCAGGAATTTGTCCAAATCTTTTTTAATCCTAGATACGCTAACCACTGTTACCACATCCTCCGGCAAAGAGTTCCAGAGCTTAAGTATTCGTTGAGTGAAAAAATATTTCCTCCTATTTGTTTTTAAAGTATTTCCGTATAACTTCTTCGAGTGTACAAAATAATGAGTGGGGTAGAGCAGACAGATGTGAAGCATTTGTTTACACTTTCTAACAATAATAGAATCAGGGGACACAAGATGAAATTAGAATGTGGTAGGTTTAAAACAAATTGGAGAAAGTTTTTCTTTACTCAGCGCATGGTTAGACTCTGGAACTCATTGCCGGAGAAGGTAGTGATGGCAGCTGGCCTTGCTGAGTTTAAAGGGGGTCTGGACAGATTCCTGAAGGAAAAGTCCAGTGATCGTTATTAAATTTTGGGGTTTTGCCTGGTTCTTGGGGCCTGAATTGGCCGCTGTCGGAAACGGAGTGCTGGGCTTGATGGACCTTTGGTCTTTTCCCAGCATAGCAGTGCTTATGTACTTATGTACTTATGTCCCCTAGTCTCTGTACTTTTGGAACGAGTAAAAAATCGATTTACGTCTTCTCGTTCTACACCACTCAGGATTTTGTAGATCTCAATCATATCTCCCCTCATCCGTCTCTTTTCAAGGTGAAGAACCCTAACCTCTTTAGCCTTTCTTCATACAAGAGGAGTTCCATCCCCTTTATCATTTTGGTCTCTTTTCTTTGAACCTTTTCTAATTCCACTATATCTTTTTTGAGATACAGCAACCAGAACTGAACACAATACTCAAGCTGCGGTCGCACGATGGAGCGATATAAAAGCATTATAGTATTTTCGGTCTTATTCACCATCTCTTTCCTAATATTTCCTAACATCCTGTCTGCTTTTTTGGCCGCCGCCACCACACACTGAGCAGAAAACTTCAGCATATTATCTACAACAACACCTAGATCATTTTCTTGAGCGCTGACCGCCCCCCCCCCCCCCCCCCCCCCCAGGGTGGACCCTAGCATCAGGTAACTAAGATTCGGATTATTCTTTCCAATGTGCATCACCTTGCATTTGTCTTCATTAAATTTCATGTGCCATTTGGATGCCCAGTCTTCCAATTTCCTAAGGTCTTCTTGCAATATTTCGCAGTCCGCACGTGTTTTAACAACCTTGAATAGTTTTGTATCATCTGCAAATTTAATCACCTCACTCGTTCTGATTTCAATATCATTTATAAATATGTTAAATAGCATAGGGCAGAAAGTGGGTAGAAGGTGAAGCAGCTCCTGTGGTTTAGTGAAGGTTTGGCACGTGCTGCTAATTTTGTAACTCCATATCCCCAGACCCTTTAAGTTCTTTTCTGTCAAGCTGTGTTAGTATAACTGAGCTGTGAAAATGCAGAGCAAAAATACTGTGGGTCTTGATTTTTATCTGACGGGGTTCTAAGAAACATAATAAAAAGTATGGTGGAGAGCCACACAATAAAGCCACGCAGGCCTGGCTGAAAAGGACTGTGATGCCCTGAGCCAACTTTTTCATTGGCACCCCCACCCCACACCTGCAATTTGATATCTTTGCCTCCCCCCCCTCCTACCTGTGATCCAGTATCTCCTCCTCCTCCCTCCTGCTGGATCAGATGAAGCACTGGCTCAGTATGCTGGTTATAAAGAGTGTCAAAATCCCATTCCGGCATATATCCCTCTAGGAGTTTGAAGGTAGAATGAACTGGGATTTTGGCGCCCTGGGCCAGTTCCTCACCTGGTCCATAGGTTGAGCCAGCCCTGCAACCACATGCCAATTGCTGAGTGTGCAACTTCAACCATGAGAATAAAGGGAAAATATTCTGTAGCAATGCAGTAAACAAATGAGACGTAAATTTGACGTACGCAGAAATTGTGCACTTACCAGAGGGAGCCTGCAGGACATGTACACACAAAGGTTCTGCAGTAAGAGCACCTTACTGTGAGCGTGTCCAGAGAAAACCAAAGTGCCAGAGCAGAGTTGCGCATATTCTGCACATAAAATGTTTTTGAGGCTGATATGTACAGAACCACATTCTGGGTTGCTACTTTCATTTGCTGTTAGCTTCCCGTTCTGCCTTTTAAAGTTGCTATGGTCACAGAAAAAAAAAACCAAAAACCCAGCAGTGAATCCCCAAAACTGGCATTAAATCCTCTCAGCTAACTCTTCTGTGTAGTAACTACGCACTTGCCTTGCAGTAGGCCCCCGAGCACCAAAACAGAACTAGAAAGTCTGCTAACTTCATTCATCTTTCTGTGAAAGCAGCCTAGAACTGTAGAGAGATACAAATCAATAGAATCCTTGTGAACTGGATAAAGCAGCCTCTGAGAGCAGGTGAAGTGTACAGCTTGTGGTAGTGCACAGGGCAGGAGGTGGGGAGAGGGTGAAGCAGCTTCAGTGAAGGGTCTGCACGTGCTGCTAATTACATAATTCCATATCCCCAAGCCCTTTAAGTTCTTTCCTGTCAAGCTGAGTTAGTAAAACTGAGCAGTGGAAATGAAGAGCAGAAATGCTATGAATCTTGATTTTTATCTGATGGGGTTCTAAGAAAAATAATGAAAAGTATGTTGGAGAGCCAGAAGAGACAGAAATGGGAATGGAACAATAACTACAGTTATGCTAACAGTCTCTGCCTTAATGTCTATATTTTTTCTCCAGCAGCTTATAGCTGATTATACATTATTTAAAAAAACAAAAACCTGTCACTTACATTATTTCAGTATCAGGTTTCAATAACTTGCTTGTCACTAATACACATTTAAATCTTTTATTCTTGTGCATTTAGAAATACTAAACAGAATGAAATGTGTCCTTCAGTGAAAGAAGATTTTTTTTTTAGCAGTTTGCCTTGAATATTTTCTCACAGATGAAAAATAGCATCTTTATTGCTAAGTGCCCTTTTACCAGTGCAAACAAACAGGAGAATACTGTATGTTTGCTGATGGCTGAGGTACTAATACATGTTCAAAGGTCACATTGCTTTTGTCCAGCAGTACTGACAATTTCTAGCTTGACTGTAAATAAAGCAATCTGTACACCATTAGGAGATGAGAGAGAGGTTTTATTTCTATAGTCAACAAAAAGTCTGTTAACCGTACTAAGACAGAAACATCTCCTGCATAGTGCTGAGTACTAGCTATCCTGTTTTAGTATCATTAAATGTCAATTTTCTGGATAATGTATGTAATACACAAAGATGTTCATAGTAAATGTTCAAAAAATTACTTTATAGGTAAGCAGTACTATAAAACACTCCTTGGTCTCTTCCTGAGTAAATCTCCCAGTATTTAAAGAGGATGCAGTGCAGATTGTACCTTTTCTGAATAAATTATGCTTTTAGTAGTTCATTAAACTCCAGCCACACTTGTATGTATGTGCTTTTGTACCCTGGGAGGGTACTTACACAGCTGTTAAATACATTAATGTTATTCCGCTGAACCAGATTTAGAACCCGAGGTGGACATCACCAGAGACCTGGGTTTAGGTCTTCTGTTGCTGCTGGTACTGATAAAGTAATGTGTATGTTGATGCTAGTGGGGCTTACGAGCTAGGTCTGTTGGTACTAATAGACTTCTTATGTCATGTCCATTTGTGAAACTGATATTTCAGCATTTCAGACCTGTTGTCAGGGCAGTGCAAATTTGACTGTCAGTGCCTCAAAAGAAGAGCTGGCTCTGCCTAGCAGAATAGATACGTCAGTTGTTTTTATCTGCAACAAACACCACCTGTAAATAGTGTAAATAACATCAAAAGAACTATGTTCCTATCAGAAACAGGACCATTCCAAAGAAAACAAATATGTATAAAAATGAATGGTGTATGGGAACCTCAGATACAGAGTCTTTTGGACTATACAAAAAACCTTTATTGGGCTTTTTTGAGGCAGCGGTACATGTTCTATACTCGGATTCCAAAGCTATAGTGTATGTTAACGGGATTTACTCACAACCGTTCCTCATCTATCAAGGTACACGCCAGGAGTGCCCATTGTCACCTTTACTAATTGTCTTGGCCCTGGATCCCTTTATTTAAGACATTCAGGCAAAACCAGATATAAGTGAATTCAGAATTCAAAATTGCTGCATTTACGGACAATCTGTTTGTGCACATTACTACTTCCCAAACATCACTTAGTGCGTTGATGGAACTTCACTGAATAAGGGGGCTTTTCAGGATTTAAGATAAACTATTCAATATCCCTTGCCCTGAGCTCTTTGGATGAAGTACGGCAGAAGTGGAATGGACAATTTCCCTTACAATGGGCGAATCTCTCATTCCAGTATTTGGGGATCCAATTAGCGATGCAGACACCAGACTTATATCAGCTTACCATCTCTCATTTGATTATTTCCACTTCTGAAACACTTTCAAGTTGGCAACAACTCCCTCTTGGTCTGCATGGTAGGATTCATTTGTTTAAGATGGTTGAATTCCCAAGATGGCTATATGTATTATAAATGCTGCCCTTAAATTGCTGAAAAAAGATTTATGTGCCTTATATCAACTGTTTTCTAAATTCTTTTGGGAGGCGAAAAATCCTAACACTATTCTAAAAATGTTATTCGGTAATTGGCAAAGGTAGAGGGAATGGGATTACCGGTACCATGGTCAAAATAGCCCCAACAAAAAAGCTCCCGACATAACAGCCACTGTCAAAACAGCCTGCCCACAATATAGCCCTTGACAAATTAGCCCCCCCCCCCCCCCCCGACAAAAGGACCCAATCAGGCTGTCTAGAATATGGCACTGCATTTTTTTCCCTAATAATCTTACCTTGTCAAACAGGATAAGGTTGGTAAGACTATGAAAATGATGACAATATTGGTTTTTTTTAATTAGCATGTTGGTGGAAGAATAGTTTCCTTGCACAGCAGAACAGATCATGAATACCAGTTGGTAGCTGTAGAATTTTGTTTATTTATATATGCTTTATGTAATGCAATGCTGGTAGGAGCCTTTATCAGTGAAGATTTCACTTGTAGTTTATCATCTATTTTTGTGATGTGTTATTTTTTTCCAGGGGGCTATTTTGTCAAGGGCTATTTTGTTAGGGGCTGATTTGTCAAGGGCTATTTTGTTACAAGGCTGTTTTGTTGGAGCTATTTTGTCAGGGCTATTATGTCGGTGTGCCAGGATTACCTGATTTATGCAAATACAGCCAGGGATGTTTGTGTTGCCATATGGAGAGAGAGAGAGGATTACACCTCAGAAAGTCTATTTTGACTCTTGGCACTTCAGCTTTATTTTCCAAGCGCCTTTGAAGCTGCTTCCTCCATATCTTGACAGACAACTGAAATTCAGGATATTTTGAGTAGGGGTAGTCAGGCCATTCTTACACATTTTGACATCTTAGCGGCCTTTGATGCCATAGACCACCTGCTTACGCTTTATAGGCTAAGTGATTTGGGTATTTGTGGTAAGGTATTTAATTGATTTGATGAATTTTTTAGGAAAAGATCGTATAAGGTCCAGAAGAATGGAGCTATCTAGCCATCTTGGCTGCCGGGCTATGGTGTACCACAGGAGTCACATTTTTCTCCCTTGTTATTTAATGTTTATATGAAGCCATTGGGTGAGATCTTGATTTACCTTGGTATTTTAATTATGTCCTATGCTGATGATTTATTCCTTCTTTGTCAATGTTGGACACTTTTTTGAGAATACTAGGAGCATGTTAATTAGGAATATTGTTTTGGTAGATTTATGGGCGACAAAAATTTTTAAAACACAGTAGGCAGAAAACTAATGTATGGTTTGGTGATTTTGATTCCTTACCTCAGAAAGTTTTACAGCTTACCACCTGAGAAACTTTAAAAATTGCAAATAAATCTAAAGTCATGGGTATAATCTTTGATTTGAAAATGACAATGGACGATCAGATCAATGCTGATGTTAAGAAATTTAATTTTCGACTCCAACAACTTAGAACTAGTCACTCAGCTCTCAGTAAGTTTCAGAAGTATAGTCCAGGCAGTATTTTTACCTTACCTGGATTAATGTAACTCTTTATATGGAGGAATTACTGTGAAGCTATTGAAAAGATTGTAATTGCTCCAAAACACAGACGCAAGGCTCATTTTTAAGTTGGGTAAATTTAAGAGAGAATTTCCCCTTTTCAAAAAACTACATTGGCTTCAAGTTTCCTCTCAAATAAAATTTAAAATTACCTGTATGGTGTTTAAATCACTTGCAAGCCAAAATCCGGTATGCTTAGCAAAATACTTTCTCTTGTTAAGTATTGGTAGGGCTTCTCGTGTAACTCAGTCTTATACCCTAGTATTTCCAAGTGGTAAAGGGGTGAAATTGAAAGATATTTATATTCCTCTTTTAAAAATGGAAAGGTTTGAAGACTCATTTGTTTTCTGACATGAATCTTGATTGACATATGATCTGATTTCTGGAGTTTTATTGATACTGTATAATTCCATCTGTTTGGGATGTCTCTTGTCGTTATAATCCGCGCTGAATCCATACGGAGATATTGCGGAATATAAGTCATGCATAGTATAGTATAGTATCTTGTTACAACCCTTGCGAGCATTATGGGAAGATTTAACTAGCTACTGGGACATAAACCAGCTTATTTTCGAAAGAGAAGGTCGGCCATCTTCCAACACAAATCGGGAGATGGCCGGCAATCTCTCAAGGCCGGCGAAATTGGCATAATCAAAAGCCGATTTTGGCCGGCCTCAACTGCAGTCCGTCGCGGAGCTGGCCAAACTTCAAGGCGGCATGTCGGAAGGGTAGCAAAGGCGGGACAGGGGCGTGCCGGGGTTCTTAAGAGATGGGCGTCCTCGGCCAATAATGGAAAAAAGAAGGGTGTCCCTGGCGAGAATTTGGTCCACTTTATTTGGTCCCTCTTTTTCAGGTCCAAGTCCCAAAAAAGTGCCCGAACTGACCAGATGGCCACCGCAGGGAATCGGGATGACCTCTCCTGACTTCCTCCAGTGATCACTAACCCCCTCCCACCCTCAAAAAAACAACTTTAAAAACTTTTTTTTGCCAGCCTCAAATGTCATACCCAGCTCCCTGACAGCAGTATGCAGGTCCCTGGAGCAGTTTTTAGTGGGTGCAGTGCACTTCAGGAAGGTGGACCCAGGCCCATCCCCCCTACTTGTTATACTTGTGGTGGTAAATGGGAGCCCTCCAAACCCCCCCCCCCAAAACCCACTGTACCCACATCTAGGTGCCCCCCTTCACCCATAAGGGCTATGATAATGGTGTAGAGTTGTGGGGAGTGGGTTTTGGAGGGGATTTGGGGGGCTCAGCACCCAAGGTAAGGGAGCTGTGCACCTGGGAGCTATTTTAATTTTTTTTTTTTAGTTTTTAGAAGTGCCCCCTAGATTGCCCGGTTGGTGTCCTGGCATGTCAGGGGGACCACTGCACTACAAATGCTGGCTCCTCTCATGACCAAATGCCTTGGATTTGGCCAGGTTTGAGATGGCCGGCCTCGGTTTCCATTATCAGCGAAAACCGAGGCTGGCATCTCTGACATTTGGCCGGCCTCAACCGTATTCTGAAAATGAAAGATGGATGCCCATCTCGTTTGAAAATACGGTTGGCCCTGCCCCTTCACATCCGCCGTTCTTGGAGATGGGCGTCCTCGGTCGAAAATGCCCCTCAAAGTCTAAAACATCAAATAACTTACCTCTTAGAGGGAATGCAGCAGTTCTTCCAGGGGTTGAAAATGGGACTTTTAGAAATTGGGAACATAAGGGCATCTTGCATTTGGAAAATGTATTGCATCCAAGACGGTGCATTAATTCTTTTGCAGAGGTTAGGAACGGGCACTATGGTTCAGTTGGCTGATGTTTTTGCTTATCGTCAACTGCAACGTTATCTTTCTACCTTGAACAAAACCACTTTATCTGCTAAACATAGTTCCAGACTTGCCTCACTTTTGAAATTGATTAGCAAGGATATACTTTTAGTAGTATCTGAACTTCACAAGGCTCTCTTTCT
Source organism: Microcaecilia unicolor (assembly GCF_901765095.1). Classification (NCBI taxonomy): domain Eukaryota; kingdom Metazoa; phylum Chordata; class Amphibia; order Gymnophiona; family Siphonopidae; genus Microcaecilia; species Microcaecilia unicolor. The sequence goes on along the minus strand of NC_044034.1, from coordinate 141,151,914 downwards.
CACTTCTGAAATGTATGAGAGATTTGATAGCAAAGTGGTGTACAGATTTAAATAGAACTCCTGTTTCTTTGGACTTTCTCAAGTTAATTTCCAGAACACCAGGTTTAATAGTCGATGCTAAATTGCGGGCATGCCTATATCACTCAAGTTGAAATTTTAAAAATGGGTGTGATTGATTCACCTGTTTGTCAGAAATGTGCTCAAGCTTCCAACTTCTTTTTTCACGCTTTCTGGGAATGCCTAAATGTTCGTTCTTTTTGGAGATCGATTGTTCGATACCTGGAATGATTACTTGGCACATCAATTCCGTTCTCAGCAACTGACTTCCTCCTGGATAAACATGAGGTTTTTATGTTGCAGTACAGGGGAGGCCATTTACTTATAGGTAAGGTGGGCTTAATTAGCAAGAAGTCTGTCCTCAAAGTATTGACTATCACAGATCCACCCTCATACTGGGGTTGGCGTAGTATGCTACACCACATTATGTTAATGGAGAAAAAAAAAGGCTTCTTTGTCCTTTAAACACTAAAAGCGATTTTTGCTAGTCTGGAACCCTTATATAAATTTTCAGGTATATCTGTTGATAAGACGAAAGAGGAAACTATAGGATAGCCAGTAGATGAGGGGCTTTAGCTTTATGGAGTCAGAGGCTATAAGATACGAAGCCTTTCATGCAATTTTGGTTCAGTTAAGACATTTGGCCTCTAAGCTTAATACTCTGTCTTTTATTCTTATGGCATATATAAGAGTAGCAAATCACTTGGACTGGATGGTATACATCCCAGAGTACAATACAATACAATTTAATATTTCTAACCCATGATTAGCTCTGAAGTTTTACAAAAAGAGAGGCAAGGCATACCTAGTGAAGTACACATTATTAGAAGAAAGATGACAACCTAAAAAGTCATTAACAACATTCTAGTTCTAGAAAAAGATTCCTATAACAGGTATACATTATATAAACCTACCAAATGGAAAAATCGTTAGCATTTCTCTGTCATTCACAATTGTAACAATGAAAAGGATGTTCTATAACAGATATTTATTGAATAAACTTGCTAAATAAAAAAGTTTTTAACGTTTTTCTAAAACGATTATGGCTCTGCTTAGATCTTAAAATCAAAGGTAATGAGTTCCACCAGAAGTCAGTTTGATAGGAAAAACAAGATGTAAAAATTCTTTTGTATCTAACCTTCTCCGAGGACAAGCAGGCTGCTTGTTCTCACTGATGGGTGACGTCCATCGCAGCCCCTCCAATCGGAATCTTCACTAGCAAAGTCCTTTGCTAGCCCTCGCGCGCCCGCGCGCACCGCGCATGCGCGGCCGTCTTCCCGCCCGAAACCGGCTCGAGCCGGCCAGTCTTCTTTTGTCCGCACTCGGTACGGTCGTATTTTTCGCCGTGTCGAGCCCCGGAGAGTCGACCTCGCGCGTCCATATTGTTGAACGTGTTTTTTTCTTCGGAAAAGCTTTTCTTGTACTCGGGAAGTGCTCCGGAACCCCTCCACCGGGTTTCGTTTCAATCCTCCCCGTATTTCCAGTTTTTGGCCCCGATAAGTTTTCTTTCGTTGTCGGGGTAGGCCTCTTTTCGGCCTCGGTCGAGATTTTCTCCCTCTAAAGTTTTTGGTGCTCTTTTTCCGTCATTTCGGACTTTGATTTCGCCGGCGTGATTTTTCCGCCCATGACATCGAAGCCTTCCAGCGGCTTCAAGAAGTGCACCCAGTGCGCCCGGGTTATCTCGCTCACTGATCGACACTCGTCGTGTCTTCAGTGTCTGGGGGCCGAGCACCGCCCTCAGAACTGCAGTCTGTGTTCCCTGCTTCAAAGGCGGACTCAGGTAGCGAGACTAGCCCAGTGGAACGTTTTGTTCTCGGGCTCTTCGTCGGCATCGGCACCGGGATCTTCGAGTGCATCGACGTCGTCAGCGTCCAGACCATCTTCCTCGGCCGCCCTTGCATCGAGTGCATCGAGGCATCGGGCCTCTGCATCGGCGCCGAGACATCGGATAGCTGCATCGACGTCGGTGGTACCGGGACCTCGTCTGCTGATGTCGTCGGACGGTGGTGCATCGTCAGGAGTGCAGGTGAGGGCTGTCCATTCCCCTGCTGGTGGCGGTGAGCCTTCGGGTAGGTCTCCTCCCACCCTGAGGGCTCCTGCGGTACAGCCCCCCCGAGACCGACCTTCTTCGGCCTCGGCCCCGAGGAAGCGACGGATGGATTCTACGTCCTCCTCGTTGGTGCCGGGGAGCTCCGGTGACATGCTTCGGAAGAAGTCGAAGAAGCATCGACACCGGTCTCCTCCCCGCGTCGGCACCGAGAGCTCTGGGTCGCCGAGGGATTCGGCACCCAGCAGGCATCGGCACCGAGAGGACCGCTCACCCTCTGTCCAAGAGGTGTCGATGCGCTCCACTCTGGACAGCCCGGAACAGCCTCCTCGCCCGGAACAGGTCCTGACGTCGACGCCTGCATCGACCTCACAGCCTTTCTCTGCAGCCGCTCTAAACGAGAGCCTCCGGGCCGTTCTCCCAGAGATTCTGGGAGAGCTGTTGCGCCCTACCCCTCCGGTACCGGCGGTGCTTGCGCCTCCGGTACCGTCGAGCGTGGCGCCGGCTGGCCCATCGCCCAGGTTGAGGTCCCCGACGTCGGTACCGCGTGCGGTGCCGGCAGCGGCCACCTCCCAGGAAGGCTCCCCGACTACGTCGGCGGAGGGAGCTTCGCCGATGCGGGCGAGGGAGTCTACCTCTCGACGCCCCCATCGTGGACGTGGCTCCACTGAGTCGAGCAGGGCGAGGTTGCAGACACAGGTTCGTGAACTTGTGTCTGACACCGAGGGTGAGGCCTCGTGGGAGGAAGAGGAAGATCCTAGATATTTCTCTGACGAGGAGTCTGAGGGTCTTCCTTCTGATCCCACTCCCTCTCCTGAAAGACAGCTTTCTCCTCCCGAGAGTCTGTCTTTTGCTTCCTTTGTCCGGGAGATGTCTACGGCCATCCCCTTCCCGGTGGTTGTGGAGGACGAGCCCAGGGCTGAAATGTTTGAGCTCCTGGACTATCCTTCTCCACCTAAGGAAGCGTCCACCGTTCCCTTGCACCATGTCCTAAAAAAGACATTGCTTGCGAACTGGACGAAACCCTTAACTAATCCCCACATTCCCAAAAAGATCGAGTCCCAGTACCGGATCCATGGGGACCCAGAGCTGATGCGCACTCAGTTGCCTCACGACTCTGGAGTTGTGGATTTGGCCCTGAAGAAGGCTAAGAGTTCTAGGGAACATGCTTCGGCGCCCCCGGGCAAGGACGCTAGAACCTTAGACTCCTTTGGGAGGAAGGCCTACCATTCCTCTATGCTCGTGTCCAAGATCCAGTCTTACCAGCTCTACACGAGCATTCACATGCGGAACAATGTGCGGCAGTTGGCGGGCTTGGTTGATGCTCTTCCCCCTGAGCAAGCCAAGCCTTTTCAGGAGGTGGTCAGGCAGCTGAAGGCGTGCAGAAAATTCCTGGCCAGAGGAGTTTATGACACTTTTGATGTTGCGTCCAGGGCCGCTGCTCAAGGTGTGGTGATGCGCAGGCTCTCATGGCTGCGTGCCGCCGACCTGGAGAATAGAATCCAGCAGCGGATTGCGGACTCGCCTTGCCGTGCGGACAACATTTTTGGCGAAAAAGTCGAACAGGTGGTAGAGTCTCTCCACCAGCGGGACACCGCATTCGACAAATTCGCCCGCCGGCAGCCTTCAGCTTCTACCTCTACAGGTAGACGATTTTTCGGGGGAAGGAAGACTGTTCCCTACTCTTCTGGCAAGCGTAGGTACAATCCTCCTTCCCGACAGCCTGCGGCCCAGGCTAAGCCCCAGCGCGCTCGCTCTCGTCAGCAGCGTGCGACTCAGCAAGGCCCCGCGGCTCCCCAGCAAAAGCAAGGGGCGAGCTTTTGACTGGCTCCAGCAGAGCATAGCCGACATCCAAGTGTCCGTGCCGGGCGACCTGCCAGTCGGAGGGAGGTTGAAAGCTTTTCACCGAAGGTGGCCTCTCATAACCTCCGATCAGTGGTTCTGCAAATAGTCCGGCAGGGGTACACCCTCAATTTGGCCTCAAAACCTCCAAATTGTCCACCGGGAGCTCAGTCTTACAGCTTCCAGCACAAGAGGGTACTTGCAGAGGAACTCTCCGCCCTTCTCAGCGCCAATGCGGTCGAGCCCGTGCCATCCGGGCAAGAAGGGCTGGGATTCTATTCCAGGTACTTCCTTGTGGAAAAGAAAACAGGGGGGATGCGTCCCATCCTAGACCTAAGGGCCCTGAACAAATATCTCGTAAAAGAAAAGTTCAGGATGCTTTCCCTGGGCACCCTTCTCCCCATGATTCAGCAAAACGATTGGCTATGCTCTCTGGACTTGAAGGATGCCTACACACATATCCCGATACTGCCAGCTCACAGACAGTATCTGCGATTTCAGTTGGGCACACGCCACTTCCAGTACTGTGTGCTACCCTTTGGGCTCGCCTCTGCGCCCAGGGTGTTCACAAAGTGCCTAGCTGTGGTAGCAGCGGCACTTCGCAGGCTGGGAGTACACGTGTTCCCATATCTCGACGATTGGCTGGTAAAGAACACGTCCGAGGCAGGAGCCCTGCAGTCCATGCAGATGACTATTCGCCTTCTGGAGCTACTGGGGTTTGTGATAAATTACCCAAAGTCCCATCTTCTTCCAGTGCAGAACCTCGAATTCATAGGAGCCCTGCTGGATTCTCGGACGACTCGCGCCTATCTCCCAGAGACGAGAGCCAACAACTTGTTGTCCCTCGTCTCCCGGGTGCGGGCGTCCCAGCAGATCACAGCTCGGCAGATGTTGAGATTGCTGGGCCATATGGCCTCCACAGTTCATGTGACTCCCATGGCCCGCCTTCACATGAGATCTGCTCAATGGACCCTAGCCTCCCAGTGGTATCAGGCCGCTGGAGGTCTAGAGGACGTGATCCACCTGTCCACGAGTTTTCTCGAATCCCTGTATTGGTGGACGATTTGGACCAATTTGACTCTGGGACGTCCCTTCCAAATTCCTCAGCCACAAAAAGTGCTGACCACGGATGCGTCTCTCCTGGGATGGGGAGCTCATGTCGATGGGCTTCACACCCAAGGAAGCTGGTCCCTCCAAGAACGCGATCTACAGATCAATCTTCTGGAGTTACGAGCGATCTGGAACGCTCTGAAGGCTTTCAGAGATCGGCTGTCCCACCAAATTATTCAAATTCAGACAGACAACCAGGTTGCCATGTACTATGTAAACAAGCAGGGGGGCACCGGATCTCGCCCCCTGTGTCAGGAAGCCGTCAGCATGTGGACCTGGGCTCGCCGGTACGGCATGGTGCTCCAAGCCACAAATCTGGCAGGCGTAAACAACAGTCTGGCCGACAGGTTGAGCAGGATTATGCAACCTCACGAGTGGTCGCTCAGCTCCCGGGTGGTGCGTCAGATCTTCCAAGCGTGGGGCACCCCCTTGGTGGATCTCTTCGCATCTCGAGCAAACCACAAAGTCCCTCAGTTCTGTTCCAGGCTTCAGGCCACCGGCAGACTGGCGTCGGATGCCTTCCTCCTCGATTGGGGGGAGGGCCTGCTGTATGCTTATCCTCCCATTCCTCTGGTGGGGAAGACTTTGTTGAAACTCAAACAAGACCGAGGCACCATGATTCTGATTGCTCCTTTTTCGGCCGCGTCAGATCTGGTTCCCTCTTCTTCTGGAGTTATCCTCCGAAGAACCGTGGAGATTGGAGTGTTTTCCGACCCTCATCACGCAGGACGAAGGGGCTCTTCTGCATCCCAACCTCCGGTCCCTGGCTCTCACGGCCTGGATGTTGAGGGCGTAGATTTTGCCTCTTTGGGTCTGCCAGAGGGTGTCTCCCGTATCTTGCTTGCTTCCAGGAAAGACTCCACTAAGAGAAGTTACTTCTTTCATTGGAGGAGGTTTGCCGTCTGGTGTGACAGCAAGGCCCTAGATCCTCGCTCTTGTCCTACACAGACCCTGCTTGAATACCTTCTGCACTTGTCTGAGTCTGGTCTTAAGACCAACTCCGTAAGGGTTCATCTTAGTGCAATCAGTGCATACCATTACCAAGTGGAAGGTAAGCCGATCTCAGGACAGCCTTTAGTTGTTCGCTTCATGAGAGGTTTGCTTTTGTCAAAGCCCCCTGTCAAGCCTCCTACAGTGTCATGGGATCTCAATGTCGTTCTCACCCAGCTGATGAAACCTCCTTTTGAGCCACTGAATTCCTGCCATCTGAAGTACTTGACCTGGAAGGTCATTTTCTTGGTGGCAGTTACTTCAGCTCGTAGAGTCAGTGAGCTTCAGGCCCTGGTAGCCCAGGCCCCTTACACCAAATTTCATCATAACAGAGTAGTCCTCCGCACTCACCCTAAGTTCCTGCCAAAGGTCGTGTCGGAGTTCCATCTGAACCAGTCAATTGTCTTGCCAACATTCTTTCCCCGTCCTCATTCCTGCCCTGCTGAACGTCAGCTGCACACTTTGGACTGCAAGAGAGCATTGGCCTTCTACCTGGGCAGACACAGCCCCACAGACAGTCCGCCCAATTGTTTGTTTCTTTTGATCCCAATAGGAGGGGAGTGGCTGTAGGGAAACGCACCATCTCCAATTGGCTAGCAGATTGCATTTCCTTCACTTACGCCCAGGCGGGGCTGGCTCTTGAGGGTCATGTCACGGCTCATAATGTTAGAGCCATGGCTGCGTCGGTAGCCCACTTGAAGTCAGCCTCCATTGAAGAAATTTGCAAAGCTGCGATGTGGGCTTCTGTCCACACATTCACATCCCATTACTGCCTGCAGCAGGATACCCGACGCGACAGTCGGTTCGGGCAGTCAGTTCTTCAGAACCTGTTTGGGCTTTAGGATCCAACTCCACCCCCCGAGGGCCCTGTTTGTTCTGTTCCAGGCTACACTCTCAGTTAGTTGGTAAATTTTTTTAGGTCAATTTCTGTTATGTCCTCGCCGTTGCGAGGCCCAATTGACCATGGTTGTTGTTTTGAGTGAGCCTGGGGGCTAGGGATACCCCATCAGTGAGAACAAGCAGCCTGCTTGTCCTCGGAGAAAGCGAATGCTACATACCTGTAGAAGGTATTCTCCGAGGACAGCAGGCTGATTGTTCTCACAAACCCGCCCGCCTCCCCTTTGGAGTTGTGTCTTCCCTTGAGAGTTTGTCTTGCTACATACTGGACTGGCCGGCTCGAGCCGGTTTCGGGCGGGAAGACGGCCGCGCATGCGCGGTGCGCGCGGGCGCGCGAGGGCTAGCAAAGGACTTTGCTAGTGAAGATTCCGATTGGAGGGGCTGCCGTGGACGTCACCCATCAGTGAGAACAATCAGCCTGCTGTCCTCGGAGAATACCTTCTACAGGTATGTAGCATTCGCTTTCTCCAAGGACAAGCAGGCTCCTGTTATTCTCACAAGTGGGTAGATGCTGTTCCCACATCGCCCGGCCCGGCAATATTGCCATAGAAAAAAATAGAGATGTCAGGAGCGCAAGATGCACTCCAACACGCGTTCACCAGTGCCTTCCATTGCTTCAGTTTCACTTTTCCCGCGTGAGGAGCAGCTGCTTTCTGTTGTGTCTCCTCACATGCCCGGTCAGAGCGTTTTTTCTCAAAATTTTCAGTGCCTTCGGTGTTTTTTCTACCCGCTCTTCTTGTTCTCTTGTTTCAAAAAAAAAATTTCCTTTATTTCTTTAGTATTTTGCACGGGTTGAAGTTTCCTTTGTTTTTCAACACCGGCTGCTTTTAGGCCTGCCCGGTTGGGTATTTTCTCTTTGTGCCTCTTTTCCCCTTTTTAAGGCGCCATGGTGTCTTTAGATTTGGCCGGTGCGGTTTTTCCTTCCTTGTCCACGAAGACTCGCAGTGGCTTCAAGCGTTGTATTCCGTGCAACTGGACCATCTTGGGGAAAGACACCCATTCTTGGTATCTTCAGTTCCTTGGGCCTGACCATAGCCCAGAAACTGTGTCCTCTGCCTTCGTATGAAAAAGATGGCTCAGGTTTCCAGAGAGGCTCAACGCACAAAGATTTTTGTTGCCCCGTCCAGTCCCTCGACGTCAGCATTGGCATAGAGGTTGGAGGTGTCAACATCAACGTCAAGTGTTGCACTAACATCAGGAGACCAGGTAGGGATGGCTGCTTCAAGACCCCATGACACTGGGAGCAGTAAAGCATCAAGTGGGTCTCCACTTGTCATGAGGACTTCTGCTATGCAGCCCCCCCCCCCCCCGGACCGCCCATTGTCAGACCGAACCCTGAGGTGACAGTTGGATTTGACATCGTCCTCGTCAGCACTGTGGAGCATGGGTGGTGTTCATCGGGTGAAGGCCAAGAAGCACCAACACAGATCTCCTTCGATGCATGGTGCCGGGAGCTCCAGGGCACCGAGGGATTCTGCACCCAATAAGCATTGACGCCGGGAGGACCGCTCCCCCTCCATCCACGTGGTGCCGACACGTGTGTCGCCAAGCAGCTGAGATCCTGCTCCTGCACTGGCCTCAGCGGTTCTGCAGCCTGCGCCTCAGCCGATGCCATAGTCATTCCCGATGGCGGCCCTCGATGAGCACATCCAGGCCTTGCTCCTTGAGCTTCTGGATGGCCTTATGCAGTGGTGTGCATCAGTATCGGGGATGCTTGCGCCTACCATACCTCCCGCTGTGACCATCGGTGGACAAAGCTTCACCGGAGCCAAGGTAGGAGTCAGTTTCTCGATGCTCTTGAGGACATGGGTCCTCAGCATCGAGACAGGCCTGGTCTCAGACGTCCCTTAGGGAAGTGCTCTCCGACACCGTGGAGGAGAACTCGTGGGAATCAGAAGAGGATCCCAGGTACTTTTCCTCCGATGAGTTCTATGGGATTCCTTCTGAGCCCTCCCCTCCAACTGGGAGGAGACTGACTCCTCCTGAGAGCCTCTCTTTCACATCTTTTGTATGGGAAATGCTTGAGGCTATTCCTCGTAGAAGTGGAGGAGGAGCCCAGGGCTAAGGTGCTCGAGGTCCTCGACTATACCTCCCCTCCTAAGAAGGCAGTGACTGCTCCTCTCCATGAGGTACTCAAGGCAGTCCTCGTACGGAACTGGGTGTCCTCTCTGTCTGTCCCAATGGTCCCCAAGAAAATTGACACCCAGTATCGAATCCATGAAATGTAATGTGAACAAGTGCAAAGTGATACATGTAGGAAAGAGCAAACCAAACTATAGTTATATGCAGGGTTCCACAGGAAAAGGATCTGGATGTTATCTTTGATGATATGTTGAAATCCTCTGCTCAGTGTGCAGTGATGCCCAAGAAAGCAAGTAGAATGTTAGGAATTATTAGGAAGGGAATGGAGAGTAAAACAGAGAATATCATAATGCCGCTATATCACTCCATGATGCAACTGCTGCTCAGTATTGTGTGCAGTTCTGGCCACCACATCTGAAATAAAGATATAGCAGAATTAGAAAAGGTAGCCAAAATGATAGAATGACTCCTCTGTGAGGAAATGCTAAAGAGAATAGGCCAGCGATGCAGAAATTTAGACCTCGACTATCGCAAACAGGCTAGGTTTTTAAGATATCCCTAATGAATATGCATAAGAAAGATTTGCATACAGTGGAGTTAATATCCAGACAGATCTATCTCATGTATATTGATTAAATACTACAAGTAACTACTAGAGTTTTTTTTCTCCTTTGTTGTTTATTCTACAAACCTTTATTCATTGTAAGCTCTTTGAGCAGGGACTGTCTTTCTTCTATGTTTGTGCAGCGCTGCGTACGCCTTGTAGCGCTATAGAAATGCTAAATAGTAGTAGTAGTAGTATTCATTACAATTTAAATGACAAATGTGCATTACATTTTTTAAAAAACATTATCTCTCATCCCTCATTCTTCTTCACTCTTTATTCATACCATATATTCTCAATCAAAACATATACCCATACGTATGAGAATGTGGTAAAAGCAGGTAGCATAGGAGGGTTTTAAAAAGATTTGGACAAATTCCTGGAAGAAAAGTCCATAAACAATTAATAAAGTAGACTTGGTGAAAGTCCATTGCTTATACCTGGGATAAGCAGCATGGAATCTTTCTACTCTTTTGGAATCTTGCTGGGTACGTGTAACTTGGATTGGCCACTGTTGAAAAGAGGCTACTGAGCTTCATGGACCTTTAGTCTGCCCCAGTACAGCAATGCTTATGGTTTTAATATATTTTGTGGAGGATAGGGGTGTATATTTATTGATTCATGCAGTTATCCCTTATTTAGATTATTGCAATCCCACAATGCTTAAGAGGCCTCAACATGTTCAAAACACTGCCGTAAATTTGTTGCTCCATGCCTTCAGGTATGATCATGTTACTTATCATGAGCACAGGCTAGCAGTCTCTTAAAGGTGCAAATTTAACATCTGATTTTTAGCCCATCGTGCCTTCTGTACGAGCTGCCCTAAATATTTGGACAATTTGCTGTCTCCCTACACATATGCCCAGTCTTTGTGTTCTTTACAGCTTAGTTAATCTCGTCTCCTGAGTCCCGCCACATAAGATTAGTTTGAAATTGGCTTGCCATACATTTTTTGCATACTTGGCTCTATTGTTATGGAATTCTGATGCCGTGGATCTCTGAACAGAAACTTCATATACTGAGGTTAAATCTTGACTTAAAATATGGTATTTTGCCTTGGCTATTATATCGGATTAGTTGTTTTTACTTTCAGTGGACCAGGGGAACTGCATGTGTTTTTCTTTTTGTGGTGCAATATTAAGTGTTTCTTATATTGGTCTCATTTCTGTATTTTAGGGGTCCTTTTACCAAACAGCGACAAAAGGTGGCCCATGGTGGCATCAGTGTGTGAGATTGCCGCCTTCTGAGGCCACCTTTTACCGCCATGGGTAAAAGGTAATTTTCTTTAAAGGGCCAATAAATGGCATGCGTTAATGACACACATTGACACGCGACCATTTGCTGTGGGAGCACTTACCACCACCTATTTAGAAGGCGATGAATGCTCCGGTGGTAACTTGGCAGTGCTCGGTGCTACCTGATTACCGCTGGTCAGGCCCCCAGCACTAGAAAATGAAAACTTTCTTAACACCAGAAACAGTGCGCGCTAGAAACCGGAACTATCACTGGGCTCGGCTGATTTCCTGCACACAAACCCAGTGGTAGCCCTACCACCGAGTAGTAAAAGGGCCCCTTAGTTTTTAAGTAAAATTATTCATGTTGTTTTAACTCTTTTGTTTTGTTTCACTTTATACATTTTATTTTTTAATTGTTACCTTTGCCATCTTAAGGCAATTAATCAAGTTAATAAGCATAAATAAGACCTATCAATTCTTTCTTTGGTCTATTATTGCTATAAGGAGCAAAGAAGTCTGTTTTCTTCTGCAACTCCTCAGTTGATCAGCTGTTCTTTCTGTTCATTCAGCTCATTAAACAGGAACAGAGGCTCATGCACAATAGAATACATTCCGAAATTAACCTGCGTGACCTTTGATATGTTGTTTAGGTAAAGTAACAATAAACATATTGGTTAGAAGTCACCATAGCAAAGGTTAACAAATTAGGATGTGGTGGTGAAACTTTATCTAGAACTAAAGTTTATTCCAGCCCTGTTATCCTCATTGGTCCAGGTTAAAGTTTAATATACCCCATTTTTCAGAGACTTTGAACAAATAGTTATTCTCCATTTCAGAAAAAGTATTTTGATCCCATGAATGGAAACCATAGTTATCTAGAGTACAGACCTACTGCATGTTGGTACTAGTCCTGGTCAGATATCACATTTGCTTTACTTTTCCTCTTTGCTTTTATTTGAACTGTTAGTACAGAATTTTTATTAGGAAAAGAGAGGTTGGTAGCCATGTTAGTCCACTTTTAAAGGTAATCAATAGAAATCAAACAAAATAAAACATGGAAAAGAAAATATGATGATACCTTTTTTATTGGACATAATACATTTCTTGATTAGCTTTCGAAAGTTGCCCTTTCCGATCTGACGAAGAAGGGCAACCTTCGAAAGCTAATCAAGAAATGTATTAAGTTATGTCTGATAAAAAAGGTATCATCTTATTTTCTTTTCCATGTTTTATTAGGAAAAGAGAACTGAAAAGCGATGGCTAAGTTCTTGGTGTTACTATTGTTTGAGTTAAGTCGTTTATATGTCTGTATGTGAGTAAACTGAGTAAAAGCTGTCAGGTTTTTTTTCGCTGTAGATGTGAAGATTAATACTGATCGATTGCAGTTGGATATTTATTTGGGAAAAATTAAGCAGTGATGCAAGCAAATGATCTGGCTTTGAATCTTTTAAAGTCTGAAGTGATGATTTTGACTAGACCTGGTGTTACTGAAGACTATAGCCTGGTTGAGTTTGAAGGGATGCAGATCTCTATTAAAGATCAGATTATCAGTTTGGGTATTATTACTGATTCACAGCTGACAATGCAAGCGCAAGTCTCAGGTGTGTTTTTTTTAGCTAAAAGTTTTCAGTAAATTGAAGCCATTATTACTGAAGTATGACTTTCAGGTTGTGGTTCAAAGTTTAGTACTTACAAAGCTGGATTATTGTAACAGTTTCTTTTTAGGAATATCAGAAGCGAGAATGCATGCGTTACAAGTTGGGCAGCATGCTGTATTTCGTATGATCTGTGGATTGAGTCTTTTGAATCTGTTACAGGAGCAAGAAAGGCACTTCATTGGTTACCAGTTTCTTATAGAGTTCATTTTAAATTGTTTTAAATCGTTTTAAATGAAAATTTTTAAGACTATGAGTCAGTCCCTGCCCATTTTTTTAAATGTTGCACTTTTACATACCTACTCGATCATTGTGTTCAGTGAATGCACAACATTCCAGCATTGAAGCGATTGCATTTTTCTGTTACTGCAAGGGTGGCCCTGTTGGGTATAATGAGTTGCCATTGAGACTTTGTTTATTGCAGGGTCTTGATGTTTTTAAGAAACAGTTAAAAGGCATTGTTATTTGCAAAGGCATATTTTGGGATTTAGATGCAGATATGTTATTATGAGGATGATGAAACTGATGCTTATATGTTTGTGTGTATATGAATTTGGTTTTTTTTTAATGAATATGTATGTACTTTTTGTAACCCGCCTAGTTAGTAGGCAGGCTATAAGTGTTTAAATAAATAAACCTGTGGATAAATGACATTTTTGGCTTTTAGCTATGCTGGCACATGTTTGTTCTTTCAAAGTTTTTTTTATTTGTGAAATGCATTATATCTGGGCTTCCAAGATGGTATTTTTTAACCCTTATAACTGATCCTTTTAATAACAGCCTGCCTAATTTATGCATCAGATATTAGCATAATTTACACCATTTTAAAATACCCCATCATAGTAACTCTCACAGACTTAGACCTGCTAAGTTTTGCGCTAAAATGTTTCAAGGAAATTTGTGTGTATTTTATAAAATCAAAATTATGTGCATAAAAAATAAAATCAAACACAGTGAAGGTGACAAAAATCTGAACACCAGATGATGTCCAATATATTGTAATGTATGCTTCAAAATTTGTCAATACAAAACAGTAAAAAGGTGAACCTATATTACAAATGTGAATACAAACAAAAGAATGCAGCATAGAAATGATAAATAGTATTACTTTCTATTGGATGTATGAACTTGTTAGCTAACCAAATAAATGTACCTAGAAAAGGAAAAACATTTGAAATAAACATGTACATTACATGTCAAGGTATTGTTTATTTTATTAAATTATATATGTATGTATATACTTTTATTGTTTTTAGACTCCTGAGGCAGCCATTTTGGGCCGAATCGCGACTCGTGTCAAGTCCGATGTTTCAAATAAAACTTCCTTATATTGCACATCGTCTGGTGTTCATTTTTTTGTCACCTTCGCTGTGTTTGGTTTGTCTGTGAGATTGTGAGGGTTCCTGTTCTACTGTCTATATTGCCATAAAAATAAATCCCACCCGGATGCTACACACCTCCCAGAATATCTTTGTAGTGTTGTAGGTGCAAAATTGTTCAAATAATGGTTGCATGCACACAATGAGCAGCCCATTTTATAAGCAGGTATAAGTTTTGTCTAAATAAGTTCATGTAAATAAAATAACATCAAAGCAATGGAATGAATTGTAAAACAGTAAATAAATAGTACAAAAATACATAAAGTAAAAGAAAAAAAGTAGGAAAATTATGCAGAGCATGTCTTGTTTAATTCTCTCCAACCCTTATGGGTAGGAGTGGGTGTATATATCTGTGTTAACTGTAATCTGAAGAGCAGAGGGATTGGATGGTTTGAATGGAGTGATACAACAATGCCAGTACTAATGTGTACCAAAGATGGTCGCAAATTTCATTCTAATGTATTTGAATTGATGCTAATTAGGTCGGTAGCTATTGCTTCCAAATTCTGTAATGCCAAGAAGCAAATGATTACCTATAATGCTGAAAACTTACTGCCATCTCAGAAGCAACATTGAACTGACAGTTTTGGTTTTCTTTGGAAGTGGAAGGAAGCCTGGTGGTGAGAAACAAGTGTGTGAATCCAAGCAAAACCAAAAGTGAATGCACATATCAATGCCTGTTTGATGTGAGCCTTTCAAAAATTTAAGGGGTCCTTTTACTAAGGTGCACTGAAAATGGCCTGCGAATAATGTAGATGTGTGTTTTGGGCACGCACAGAATTATTTTTCAGTGTAACTACAAAAAATGTCGCCTTTTATTTTTGCCGAAAATGGACATGCGGCAAAATGAAAATTTCTGCGCATCCATTTTGGGTCTGAAACCTTACCTCCAGCCATTGACTTAGCGGTAAAGTCTCACATGGTAACCGGGTGGTAATGACCTACGTGCGTCAAATGCCACTTGACGCTCATAGCAGACGTGTGCCAGAAAATAAAAAATGTTTTTCGGATGCGTGTAGCGGACGTGCACCAAAATTGAAATTACCGCGAGGTAAGCGTGCTGTAGCTCCAATTTGGTGCGCGTTGGACATGCATAGGAGCCTTCGGCTTAGTAAAAGGGCCCCTTAGTTAAGCAATTTTTGAAAACCTTGTATTTAAAGGTGAAGATGAACAGCGCCAATGTGTGCTTGCACTTCCAGTTTTGTCTAGATATGCACAGAAGAGCAGCGTTTACCACATAATTTTTGTGTGCATGTGCCAGGCACATTCCCTTCCCTTGCTTTCAGTTTAACAGCTTGAATTATTTGCACATAAAATTTGAATGTCATTTGGTTTGAACATTGGTTAGCTGTTTTCTGCTTTCTTGTTGTTCCAATGGAGTTTGCGTTTTGGGCTTAACATTCAGGCTTTGAGCATCAGCCTCCTGGAGAACTATACATATTTTCTAATGACAAAGGCAAATTTCCCCAGTAACCTCAGAATCTGTTTCTTCTTTTTAACAAGAAATTCTTATCCTATAATGTGTACATGTTGCTATAACATTTTGTAAGCCACATTGAGCCTACGAATAGGTGGGAAAATGTGGGATACAAGTGCAGCAAATAAATAAATGAAAATCAGGCCCCTAAAATTGCATTACTTTATTTGAAATATGTATGTTCTGATAATGTTGTTAAAGCGTTTGTTACAAATAAGAAATTTATATCCAGAATCAAACATTCACTCATCCGTGGCTTCAGGAGATGTTTGAAGGGGAGCATGATGATGGTATCTTTCCAGAATCTTTTACTAAATTCCTAGGCCCAATATTTGTTTGGGACTCAGAAGATCACTTAGGGGCCCTTTTACAAGGTGCGGTAGGTTCTACGCTTGTGCAGCCCTTACCGCTAGATCAGTGGGTGGCGTTAAGGGCTCAGGCTGTAAATAGTCACGCTTTAGTTTCAGTTTTACCGCAGGCCCTTTTCCTGGCCCATTGAAAAAAAGCCCCTTTTCCCAGACATAGTAAAAACTGGCCCGGCGCTTGCCAAAAACACATGCCCACACTTCTGCAGTCCACTTTTTACCGCAGCTTAATAAAAGGACTTTTTAAATATCAAAACTTTATCTCTTCTTTCAGTCAAGACCTGGTTTATACCATTATCCATAGCAAGACAAAGCTGCCTAAGCACACTCCTACCATTTGCAGTTAAACCACTAGCAGGTTATAGTTTTAGTTCAATAAAACTTGCTATACCCACATATAACCAGCACGTGGACCTAAGCAGTGTACAATCAAACTGTTAAAAATTAAATTCAAAGAGAAAAGGAACACCATTAAACTAGGACAATCTGTTCATACAGAACATGCGTACATTGATCTCTTCCCATCACACTTGTTCACCGCTGTATAAGGAGCTCCATCTACTGCAGTTGAAATCCCTGTTGAAAAAAACGTTTTGAGTTGGATTTTGAATTTGGAAAAGCTGATCAAAGATTCCCAACTGACTTCATAGCAACATTCTGTACTCCCAACTTCAAGGAGCTAAGAGCTTTCTACCTACATCAACTTCCGATATCTGAAGGAGATGTTGCACTGCCAACTAATGTCCACCCTGTTACTTTCACCGCTATGGCCTTGGATAGCCTAAACTAGTTGACCAGCCAAAGGCCACTGGGCCTCATTTACCTACATCAATGTAAGTCATCAACTTGAAGACAAGAAGTATGGCCAGCCAAGCTTTGTTACTGATGTATAATCTGAACCAAAGGGACAGCCACCAATAGCAGGTAGAACAGACGTAGTCACTGCATTGTTTTGTCCCGCTTCAAAGAATCTCACTTGGCTTATATGGTGCACAGGTTTTGGGAATTTAGATGGAATTATTAGAAGGAAGATTGTGCTGCACTCTGGAGAAGTGCTCGATAAAGAAGTCCAAAGCTCTGGGTGTATTTCTTGGTTCTTAATTATCTTTTGAGATACAGATAAATGGACTAGTAAGGAAAACTTTTTTCCGATTGCGTCAGTTTATTTATTTATTTATTTATTTGTTGTACTTGTATCCCACATTTTCCCACCTATTTGCAGGCTCAATGTGGCTTACAGTGTTCCGTTATGGCGTTCGCCATTCTAGAGTAAAAGAAAACAATTGGAGTTACATAGAGAATTTGGATGATATAGTAGAATTAAGCAAACAGATATAAGAAGGAAACAGTAAAATGGGGGAATACCTGAGGAAGGAGCTGGTGGGCTGGAAGGACGTACGATTGTGTGCAATACATTCACATTTATTTTCCAAACGCTTTTGGGTAGTGGTTCAGGCAATCATTTTACCTCAATTAGATTATTGCAATTCTTTGTATGGTGGGATTACAGCAATACTGAAGGCTAGACTGCGGCTGATCCCAAATATGGCAGCTCATCTAATTTGTGGAGCAAAAAAATATGATCGGGTTACCCTGCTTTTATGACATTGGCTCCATATAATATGGATCCAGAAGGTTTCACTATGTCTCATTTCCAATTAACCATAGAAATTCCCGATACCAAATTTTGTTGAAACTTGGCTTTCCTTCAGTAAAATCTGTTTGTTTAAAATCGTTAATTGATAATTCTTTTGGATATCAGGGAATTATGCAGTGGAATAATCGTTTGGTGGATTTAAGATAAATTTCATCTTATTTTCTTTTTTGAAAAGTTAAAAAAAACGTATTTTTAGTTGTCTAAACTGTAATCTACGATTGTTGTAAATGTCTGTATCTGGTTAGATGTCTGTGGTTTGTTATTCACCTAGAATCTACTGATGAGATTAGTGCAGACTATAAATTACAAGAGTAGAATACGTCATAGTGGTTTAAGAAGGTATAGTTAGTGGCTCCTGTTATTCTTATAAAAGTAATCATGTCCTTATTAATTTTGCATATTCTGCTGTCTATTCATAATGCGTTAAGGTGGGAGCCTTCCCCACCAATCCACACAACTCCACACCCCTAATATGAAAGAACTATAGACACACTCAAAAAGTATTTTAAATTTTTTTGTATCGGGGTCCATTATTGGTGTTTATCTGTTAAAACCTAAAATCAGAAGTCATCTGTGAGAACAGAGCCTTGAGGGATTCCATATAGCAAGTCTCAAGAATCCAAAAGATCTCTATTCTCACTTCCACTAACAGGGAAGCTTTTAATACTGAAGACCATCAGACTTGAAATCATGATATTATACTCCATGGAATTGAAGGCAGCCATATCCGAACAGAACAGTCATGAAGTCTAGACTTAATCACAAATCATCCATTAACACAGTCGGAGAAGACCTGGAACAGTGTCTGCTTTGAAGAATCCAAAAATTTATGTTCTAAAATCCGAGTTAATTGTAATGTAATGCCTTATTTTATAAATTTGCTTAAGATTTTGTTATCCTGCTTTTACAAACACTATCTGGATAAGATGACTCAGAACACTTTAAAAATGTATAAAACAATTGCTGATATGTCTCTAGTAGTCCTGGAAGCTGCGTCAGTTCCACATTAAATGGCATTGTGAGAAAAAAACAGGATGTCATCATAAAACAAAAATGAGCAAGCACAGTTCTCAGAAGACAAGCAGGTCTCTAATTCTCACATGTGGGTAATTCGGGTCTGCGTTGCTGGTCCGGGGCTTGTAACAAGTTTTAAACAGGCATTTGAGTGTGAGATGCACTCCACCATGCATGTAGATGTGCCCTTCTGCCTGCCGCTAGAGCATGGGACCAGTAGTTCTTTTTTTTTTCTGCTGTGAGGAGAGAACACATTTATTCTCACTCCTCACAGCTGATTTGGCCGTCGCTCTTTTTTGTGCCTTCCTTTTGTTTTTTAATATACCTCTCTCAGAGTTTTTCTTTGTTTTATTCCTCCCCATATCTTCTTAGATAATTTTTTCGTCTTTTTAAAGTTTTCTTTATTTTACCTCGCTTGCTTTAGGCCTGAACTCCAGTCGGGTTTTTCCCTCCTCCTTATCCTGGTGCTTTTCCCTTTTTAGCACCATTGAGTTGTTTGATTTGACCATGGCTGTTTTCCCTTTCATGTCATCAAAGGTTCCCAATAGCTTCAAGTACTGCAGTCGGTTCAATAGGACCATCTCTGGCAAACATACACATTCTTGATGTCTGCAGTGTTTGGGGCCTGATCATACCCCTGCAAACTGTATTCGCTGTCTTTCTATGAAGGAGAGAACACAGTTAGCCAGAGGAGACTCAGAGAGAAAAGATTTTTGGAGCCAGGTCCAAAGCCTCAACGTTGGTGTCGGCATCTGGTGCATCGGTCCAAATGGGAGTGGGAGTGATCATGCATCGAGTGGGTCTCCACCTTCAGGCCACCATGTGATTAATTATAGGCCTGCTTGTCCTCGGGGAAAGCGAAGATACTTACCAGTAGCATGTATTCTCCGAGGACAGCAGGCCTTATGTTCTCACATTCCCTGCCACCTCCCCTTGGAGTTGTCTCCTTTTCTTATGCTTTGTGTTGTACTGCTGTTGCGGCAGGCAGGAAGGCACTCTCGCATGCGCGGTGGAGTGATTCTTGCACTCAAAGACCTGATTAAAGCTTGTTACAAGGTTCGGACCGGCAACGCGGACCCGTGTTACCCACATGTGAGAATATAAGGTCTGCTGCCCTTGGAGCATACCTTCTACAGGTAAATATCTTCACTTTATTCTGCCAACAAGCCAAACTCACTTTTGTTTTGCTATACATTTTCAGTGGAAGAAAAAGCAATAGGAACCCCATTCTGTTACATGTTCCCAATAAAAACACTAGACAGTGGGCAGGTTTTCAAAAGGTTTAATCCAACTTTGCAAGTTAGCCAGTTAAAAATCTGCTTTAAAAACTTTCCTCTGATTGACAGGCCAAATTTAACTGGTGAAGTTTATTAGGCTGCCAAGTGTACCTGGTCAAAAGGGAGCAGTTCCAGGGATATTCACAGGGCAGACTTATGATTTAGCCAGATAGCACAGATTTTTGAAAAAAAATCTTGCTTGTTTTGATTATGGATAAATGGATAAAATTAGCCATTTTATTTTATCTGCACAATGGCTATTTGAAAGTTGGCTGCTCTGGAGATACAGCACACGTGTCTTAGTTTTGAGGCCACTTTAAACATTTTATATTTTAGTTCTGATTGACACAAATGCCTGCCTGTATAACTGGGGCATCTACCCACTTGACAGTCCACCCATCACAACAGACCCTCTGGGGCTACCGGATTGCTCAATCAGGAGTCCCGCTCCTTGACTCTTTGGCTCATTCTCCCTGTGACTTTCACTTATAAGGCATGAAGATTCTGTGCACTTAAATCTGGTTGATTGAACCTAATACTTTAATGCTAGATTTATGAATAATGAAATGGCAAGATCTTCAAGACAGAAAAATACACAAGATAGTCAGTCATACCACTGTAAGAGCTCCTCCTCAGAAATCTTTCCAGACTAACTTTGGTCATAGTGTTTCTAGTTGAAAAGATGGTGAGCTCCAGTACATAGACTGCATGGATGAGTTGGGGGGGTCAGTTTAATAGTCAAATAGGCCTGCTCCTGTTCTTCTGGATGTGGTGGAGGAAATCCTGGTAAAACCATGTACTTAAGCATTTCAGCTATATTTGTTATTTACTGATTCTAGCATGCATGCGCTTTGAAAAAGGTAAATGGGCCTAAATATATGTAAAGCACATATTTTGCAGATAAATTTGGCTAGAACAGCTTAAATTGTCTGTCCTAATGGGGTCTACTTACAGATAATAAGCCTATTTGTCATACCGTTGATAAGCTAACCTTTGGTAAATGGCTAGAAGCTGTATCAATAGGGAAGTAAAAGGCTCCCTTGTCACTAGGATACCTTCTTGCCAACTCTGGTTTATCAGTTACTAGACTGCTAAATAGGTTTTTTTAAAAAAGGGAAAGACCATTATCAAAATTAAGGACTGTTTAGTAACAAAGCGAACAAAAACTATAAATTTTTAAAAATTAAATCATCTGTTCAGAGGCTGCAATATTATGACAAAGATTGCCATGGAAATGCATTTATACAGCTGTTTATAATGTTTAATAGGAACATTTGCTATGTCAGTTTTGCATAGGTTGATCTCAAATGAATAAATCAACATTCAGAATTCTAAGAAAGGAAAGGTATGGATGCATTATTCAAAATAACTTATATTCTAACTTCATTTAATAAAAAATTGGAAAGCTTTAGAAGCAGGGACGTACAGATGGAAGCTATGTCTTTTCCCCTGGAAAGAGAGGAAGTATACTTTCCCTGTGATGGACCTCCTACCTTCCCCCCCCCCCCCCCCCCCCCCCCCCCCCCCCCCACCAAAGAGCTCTGTGCCATCTTTCTAGTTTCCTGCAAATCCTCCAGAGGGTACCCCAGGCTGTGTAGTGCAACTACCACTTTCATGTGGCCTACCTAGGGCTCCAGGATTCTAGCTGCTTTTCTCTGAGGACAAACAGTGTGAAGGCCTCACAACTTGGTGATCCAAGCGCCCTAGCCCCCGGAACCATCCATACACTTTTAGTGTTGGGAGGCAGGAGAAATGTCCTCTCACTTCTGTCTCCACACCATCATTTTGGAAAGTAGGCAGCACCTAACCCCATGTTCTGCATCCTGGGACATATGCCACCCACTTTCCTTGCTAGACTCGGGGGACTTTCCCCAGAACTTGAGAGAAATTATTGTTACTCCAATTACGAAGAATACTAGAGAACCTAGTACTTTAATATCAAATTACTGCCCAATAACCTCCATACCGTTCTTCTGCAACTTGATGGAGGGAGTGGTGGCCCACCAGGAATCAGATTATTTAGATCACCATAACATCCTGCACTATACACAATCTAGGTTTAGGTCAAACTTCAGCACTGAGACCATTATTGGTTCATTAACAGATAATATTTGTAAATGTTTGTGCAAAGGTAAGAAGGCCCTTGTGCTGGATTTTGATCTATCCAGTGCATTTGACTTGGTAGACCACAAAATTCTCTTGCAGACGCTGGAAAGCTTAGGAGTTACTGGGAAGCTGGTTTTTGGGTTTCATGAAAATTTCGATATTATAGAGTAAAGTTAGATGGAAATTTCTTGGACAAATGGAGTAATCCCAGCGGTGTCCCGCAGGGTTCCCCTTTATCCCTTCTCCTTTTTAATGTTTATACATATACTCTGTGCTTCACTTTAAGAACATAAGAATTGCCATACTGGGTCAGACCAATGATCCATCTAGCCCAGTATCCTGCTTCCAACGGTGGCCAATCCAGGTCACATGTACCTGGCAGAAACTTAATTAGTTGCAGTGTTCTATGCTACCAATCCAGGGCAAGCAGTAGCTTCCCCCATGTCCATCTCAATAACAGACTATGGACTTTTCCTCCAGGAACTTGTCCAAACTTTTTTAAAACCCAGATACGCAAACCGCTGTCACCACATCCGCTGGCAGCGAGTTCAAGAGCTTAACTATTCTTTGAGTGAAAAAATATTTCCTCTTATTTGTTTTACAAGTATTTCCATGTAATTTCATTGAGTGTCCCCTGGTCTTTGTACTTTTTGAAAGACTAAAAAATCGATTCACTTCTATCCATTCTACACCACTCAGGATTTTATAGATCTCAATCATATCCTCTCTCAGCTGTCTGTTTTCCAAGCTGAAGAACCCTAACTTCTTTTGTCATTCCTCATATGAGAGGAGTTTCATCCCCTTTATAATTTTGGTTGCTCTTCTTTGAACCTTTTCTAATTACACTAGATCTTTTTGATATATGATGACCAGAATTGAGCACAATACTCAAGGTGAGGTCACACTACGGAACAATACAGAGGCATTATAATATTCTTGGTCTTTGGAGGAATTGGGGGCTTATCTTTATAGTTATGCTGATGACATAACAGTTATGGTCCCTATTACATCGATGGTTGCATCTCTTTCAGTCTTGCTTCTTAATATTATTGATACTGTAGATTTCTGGCTGAAAGTGCATATGCTCAAGCTAAACACAGAAAAAACAAAGTTCTTACTGATTAGTCACTCAACTGCAGAAGAGGAAAAAAGTATCAGAATTAAGTAGATTACCACTTATCCTCTTCTATAAAAGTGTTAGGTATTTTGCTAGATTCTAAATTCTCATGTAAACAGACTAGCACAGAGCTTTCTTTCTTATGTGTAATCTTTGGCGGGTGCACAAATACTTTGATCAAGATCACTTTTGCTTGATAGTATAATCTCTGATCCTGAGTATGTTAGACTATTGTAATATCAATTACTTGAGATCTTCAAAACAACTACTAAAGCGTTTACAGACCATTCAGAACACTGTGCTGTGCCTGAAAAAGTTTGATAGTGTGTTTCAGTATTTTATAAAGAGCCATTGGCTTCTGGTCCATGCTAGGAGTTGTATTTAAATTTTACCTCCTTATTTATGGGTTAGCCCCCGTGTATCTTTTAGCTCTTTTTGATTACTAGATCAACTGCCCTATGTACCTTTTCTTCTTTAAAAATTATGAAAAAAATTTGGGTATTAGACAACCTTTTTTCCTTCCAATCAACTCATCTCGGTAAGGATGTTCGGATTCTTTTGCTCGCTGCTTCAAGTTATCTTCAGTTTTGAAAACATATTAAAACTTATTTATTTAAGAAATTTGCTTTTTATTTTAATAATTAGCCTGAACTAACCTTTTAAAGGTTTTTCCTAGTCTTTTATTGAATTGTGTATTTAGATTTATTGATTACAGTGTGTAATTCCTGGAAATGTCCAGCTTCTTTTATGTTGGGATCCGCTTTGAACCATGAGGTATTAGTGGAATACAAGTTTTAATGTTAATGGCAGGGCAGAGACAGGAGTGAATGTTTGGACAAGTTCCTGGAGGAAATGTCCATAGTCCGCTATTGAGATAGACATGAGAAAGCCTCTGCTTGCCCTGGGATTAGTAGCATGGAATGTTGCTATTTTTATTCTGCCAGGTATTTGTGACCTGGATTGACACTGTTGGAAACAAGATACTAGGCTAGATGGACCATTGATATGGCCCGGTATGATTATTCTTATGTTCTTACCACAGCTTAGTAAAAGGGCCCCTTAATTTGCTGTTTATGGTCTATTTTTATCTCAAAAATGTCTTTAATTTGGATAGTAATCAATATTAAAATTATCATAACATTAAAGTATTATTTTATGCCCAGGATATTTGGATGGACAGAATATAAATATATAAATAAATAAAAACAAATATATTGTACAATTGTATAATTTAAATATTTAAAATAAAGAATAAAACCTAAAAACATTCACTATAAAAAAAAACTCTTACTACCTGAAAACAGTTATTTAACCTATTGTAGCCTACACCTAATTCTTCTCATCATCTTATGTTTCTCTGTCATGATACCTCTACCACAAATCGACTCAGAGAAGAAATTTGGCTAAATAACCAGATTTTTACTTGTTCCAGATTGTTTGTAATTAATCTTCATCTTAGCCTCTAAAGAGAGTGCCTTTCCCCCCAATGGATGCTCCTGTTTCTGGGAAAGTCTTACTTTTTTGGCAGTAACAGGCACTAGTCAAAGATCTTGTTATGATCTTAAAACTTGAAAGAGAACATGTTGCAGTAGGTTTGGAGACAAATAGAAAAATCCTATATGCAGTAGAACCTTTAAAACAATGGTGAGCAATTTAAAGACATTTCTTGGGCTTATAGGTAACCATTGCAAGGCTGTAAGAAATGGCATAGTCCTTTCTCATCTCTTCCAACAGTAGTCATAGCTACTTTGGAGCTCCCATGTAAATGATATATATATATACAGTGGGGGAAATAAGTATTTGATCCCTTGCTGATTTTGTAAGTTTGCCCACTGACAAAGACATGAGCAGCCCATAATTGAAGGGTAGGTTATTGGTAACAGTGAGAGATAGCACATCACAAATTAAATCCGGAAAATCACATTGTGGAAAGTATATGAATTTATTTGCATTCTGCAGAGGGAAATAAGTATTTAATCCCTCTGGCAAACAAGACCTAATACTTGGTGGCAAAACCCTTGTTGGCAAGCACAGCGGTCAGACGTCTTCTGTAGTTGATGATGAGGTTTGCACACATGTCAGGAGGAATTTTGGTCCACTCCTCTTTGCAGATCATCTCTAAATCATTAAGAGTTCTGGGCTGTCGCTTGGCAACTCGCAGCTTCAGCTCCCTCCATAAGTTTTCAATGGGATTAAGGTCTGGTGACTGGCTAGGCCACTCCATGACCCTAATGTGCTTCTTCCTGAGCCACTCCTTTGTTGCCTTGGCTGTATGTTTTGGGTCATTGTCGTGCTGGAAGACCCAGCCACGACCCATTTTTAAGGCCCTGGCGGAGGGAAGGAGGTTGTCACTCAGAATTGTACGGTACATGGCCCCATCCATTCTCCCATTGATGCGGTGAAGTAGTCCTGTGCCCTTAGCAGAGAAACACCCCCAAAACATAACATTTCCACCTCCATGCTTGACAGTGGGGACGGTGTTCTTTGGGTCATAGGCAGCATTTCTCTTCCTCCAAACACGGCGAGTTGAGTTCATGCCAAAGAGCTCAATTTTTGTCTCATCTGACCACAGCACCTTCTCCCAATCACTCTCGGCATCATCCAGGTGTTCACTGGCAAACTTCAGACGGGCCGTCACATGTGCCTTCCGGAGCAGGGGGACCTTGCGGGCACTGCAGGATTGCAATCCGTTATGTCGTAATGTGTTACCAATGGTTTTCGTGGTGACAGTGGTCCCAGCTGCCTTGAGATCATTGACAAGTTCCCCCCTTGTAGTTGTAGGCTGATTTCTAACCTTCCTCATGATCAAGGATACCCCACGAGGTGAGATTTTGCGTGGAGCCCCAGATCTTTGTCGATTGACAGTCATTTTGTACTTCTTCCATTTTCTTACTATGGCACCAACAGTTGTCTCCTTCTCGCCCAGCGTCTTACTGATGGTTTTGTAGCCCATTCCAGCCTTGTGCAGGTGTATGATCTTGTCCCTGACATCCTTAGACAGCTCCTTGCTCTTGGCCATTTTGTAGAGGTTAGAGTCTGACTGATTCACTGAGTCTGTGGACAGGTGTCTTTCATACAGGTGACCATTGCCGACAGCTGTCTGTCATGCAGGTAACGAGTTGATTTGGAGCATCTACCTGGTCTGTAGGGGCCAGATCTCTTACTGGTTGGTGGGGGATCAAATACTTATTTCCCTCTGCAGAATGCAAATAAATTCATATACTTTCCACAATGTGATTTTCCGGATTTAATTTGTGATGTGCTATCTCTCACTGTTACCAATAACCTACCCTTCAATTATGGGCTGCTCATGTCTTTGTCAGTGGGCAAACTTACAAAATCAGCAAGGGATCAAATACTTATTTCCCCCACTGTATATATAGATATATTCATTTATTAAAAACATTAACCTGCCTACACCTAAGCAGTTCACAGGTAAAACATATACGATATCTAAAAATGCACTAACTCCTAACTACCAGAGAGCCCAAAATTCAGCCAGCAGCGATCAGCATTTTGTGGTGCTACTTATGCGGTTAACCTGGCTGGTGAAGTGTTGAATATTGGCACTTAAACAGCCAAGTGCCAACTCTGTCCTAGAATGCCCCCAAAATATTTGGCTTTAATTTTGGCACTAACTAAGTACTGCTGAAAATTAGTGGTTAGCCACAAATAGGCGATTTAACCAACCAGAAGCTGATTCTGACTGGTTAAATCACTTTGATTCTTGACCCCAGAGTCTTTAACAGTAAAGCCAGCATCATTACACATTAGGAAAAGCCAGTATTATAATAACCGAGGCAAGAAAGGACCACTGACCAAGAAATGAACAATGCATCTATGGGAGAGGAATAACTTATGGGTCCATTTACAAAGGCACGCTAGCGTTTTTAGTGCACGCTAAAAATAAGAACGCACTAAACATTAGAGTTGCCCATATATTTCTATGGGCATCACTAGCCTTTAGCACACGATAACGATTATCGCGCCTTTGTAAAAGGACCCCTAGTGATTAGAGTGATGGGCTGAGAACCTGGAAAGCCATGATTCAAATTAGAGGTGTGTATAGGGACATAATCCAGTCCCCATCCCCATCCATTATTGGTCAGTTCTATTCTGTCCTTATCCCATCCCCATCATATTGCTACCGTCCCCTCCCATCCCCAGTCAACTCTTTTCCATCCCTTCACCATCCTCCTCATATTGGTACTATCACTTCACCATTCCTACAGTTTTCTTTCCCATCCCCTTACCTAACCCATATGTAAAAGATCTTGTAAATTCAAAGCATAAAATTCATCTTATAACTTGTTAAAATTTAACACAAAACAATAGGGTATAATTTTGTTAAATATACAAGGAAAATATTTTTATTAACATGGACTGGGAGAAAACAATCATTTCACACTATGTAAAAATAATAAACCATCTACAGAGCCAGAGCTCAGTTCTAATGTACGTTCCTCGATTGTCTGTCCTGCAGCTTAAAAAGAAAGTTCTGATGATAGTCACCTCTCCCCTCTCCAGTCGGTTCAAAACTCTGCTGCTCGTCTCGTCTTCCGCCAGGGTCGCTTTACTCATACTACCCCTCTCCTCAAGACCCTTCACTGGCTCCCTATCCGTTTTCGCATCCTGTTCAAACTTCTTCTACTAACCTATAAATGTACTCACTCTGCTGCTCCCCAGTATCTCTCCACACTCGTCCTTCCCTACACCCCTTCCCGTGCACTCCGCTCCATGGATAAATCCTTCTTATCTGTTCCCTTCTCCACTACTGCCAACTCCAGACTTCACGCCTTCTGTCTCGCTGCACCCTACGCCTGGAATAAACTTCCTGAGCCCCTACGTCTTGCCCCATCCTTGGCCACCTTTAAATCTAGACTGAAAGCCCACCTCTTTAACATTGCTTTTGACTCGTAACCACTTGCCTCCACCTACCCTCCTCTCTTCCTTCCCGTTCACATTAATTGATTTGATTTGCTTACTTTATTTTTTTTTTATCTATTAGATTGTAAGCTCTTTGAGCAGGGACTGTCTTTCTTCTATGTTTGTGCAGCGCTGCGTACGCCTTGTAGCGCTATATAAATGCTAAATAGTAGTAGTAGTAGTAATATGCTTGTGGCATGAGTTCCAAATAGGGAATAGGCAGCACACGTCAGTTGTGGCCACACATGGGACCTCTGTTGCCATGAGCAGAATTCCTTGTCCAAGCTCAATTTGTATATATTCACTTTGTCAATCACTGAAGCTGTTTCCTGGCCCATGAATAAGTTTCTCAAAAAAATATCTGCCTCTGATTCTTCTTGTTTTGGACATTTTGTTGGCGATTCAACAGTTGGCTTCACCTTCACTACAGCCTGATCTGCTGACAGTGTTCACAATCGTTTATAGCACTGTTCTACCCTTTGACGCTTATCAGCTCTATACGACCCTTCAGCCTTGAATCCAGCAATATTGCTGCCAAGTGTGTCTCCCTAACTGTAAAATAGGAATCCGGTTGATCTGAAAGTCATTTCTTTAAGGAATCACATGACTGTCTAAGCTTGCAATTGTCAGATGCCCTTTCAATTGATATTTTCTTGGGACCATCAGGTATAGTGAAGGCTTCGTATCTATCGACAGTTCTTTTGTAGCCCTGTCAAATGGTTCCAACACCACAGCAACGACTTCCAACAAGAAGTCATCAGTTGTACACAGTTTAGTCAGGAACTGCTTGTTTGCTCTTGGTTCAGTGGCAATTGCATATTGCTCCTCCATATTCTGTGCTACAGATTTCAATGACAGTAGAACGCTGTTCCATTGAGTTGACACGCACTGCTTGTGCATGTTCTTTAGTGAACAGTCTTTAGTGAACAGTTGACTTTTGTTCGCTTAGTGAGTGTAACTGCCTCCTTGCACAATGTTGTAAGCTCGCTTACCTCACTAGAGAGGTCATTCAGATCTGCTTCAGTTTTTGATGGCTGGATTCCATGAGAGAGTGTAAGATTGAGATTATGGCCTGCACAACCTATCCAGACCTCATCTAGAAATCCTGCTTTCATATTAGCTGCATTATCAGTCACAAGGATGAGATTAGCTTGATGGAGATCATTTTCTGCCAGAATGCTTGAAACAGATATTGTCACCAGTTTGTGTATCAGTGGTCTCCTTCGTTACCAGAATTGCTGAACACATGCACCAGTTTTTATCAAGATTAGGTCTTCTTTCAATTTTTTTTTTAAGCCGAGGTATTGGTGTCAAGCTTCCAAGTCAAGGTAATGCTTGGGGACATAATCTGGTCCCCAGCCCCTCCTGTCCCCATTCACTTCCAATCCATCCCTGCCCTCCCCACAGTAGTAATGACTTTTTTTGACCCGATTTCTGCGGGTTTCCCTTATTTTATCATCCTCACTTTAATATTCCCTTATCTCTTGTTTGTCTGTCCTAATTAGATTGTAAGCTCTGTCGAGCAGGGACTGTCTCTTCATGTTCAAGTGTACAGCGCTGTGTACATCTAGTAGCGCTGTAGAAATGATAAGTAGTAGTAGTAGTTTCCCATTGTCCCAATCCCCATGCACACCTCTGATTCAAATTCTGCTTTTGTCATTTTCAGCTAGAGCTGCTAATGTGCAGCTCTGTTTTTAATGTGTACGATTTTACTGTTGGTCCCATTTTTATGCAGTGATACTAAGGCAAATTACTAAAGTTCACTAACCAGTGGAATATAGCACATGCTGACTTTTAGCAGCAGCCTGCACTATTTATTGTCTACTGGTGCCACATGTTTCGTGGGAGACTTGGCAGGTCTATATTTGGTGGGCAGGCCTGGAGGGAAAGTGGCTGGGCCTGGGTGGTGACCGTGGGGGGGGGGGGGAGGGGAGAGCAGTGGCTGCGGCGACCTCGTGGAGGGGGGAAAGGTGGCGACCTCGGGGGTGGAGGGGGGGAACGATGGCAACCTGGGGGGTGGAGGGGTGAGCGGCGGCAGCAACCTTGGGGAAGGGGCGTGGCAGCGAGGGCAGCAGGGACGGGGCCTCGTGCTGCTGTCGTGCGGTTGGTCAGTGCTGCGTGTGACGTCAGCCTTGGCTTCGGAGCCTAGACCAACTCTGAAGAAAGCCACGGACACAGGCAGCCAGACGCATAGAACGTTGGAGGTGAGAATTATTATATAGGACTAGTAGGCCCGTTTCTGACACAAATGAAATGGGCGCTAGCAAGGTTTTCCTCGGAGTGTGTGTGTGAGAGAGAGAGTAAATGTGCGAGTGTGTGTGTGTGGCAGAGAGAGAGTGAGACTGGGTGCCAGTGTGTCTGTGAGAGAGAGAGTGTGTGTGTGTGTGAGAATGAGAGCGTGTGCCAGGGTCCCCCCTCCCCCCCTCCCTCCCAGTTCCAGGGTCGACCCCTCCCTCCCTCCGACTTTCAGGGTCCCTCCCTCCCTCCGTGTTTCAGGGTCCCTCCCTCCGAGTTTCAAGCTCCCTCCCTCCGAGTTTCAAGGTCCCTCCCTCCCGAGGAGTCGTGGCGGCTGCCCACACACTCTCCCATGGGGCCCGGAGGGGCAGCCGCGGCCGTCACCTGCTTTCCTCCTCTTTTGCGCTGCTCCGACTCCTGAGGTCCCCCCTCCCCTGCGCAGGAACGCGTGAACTGGCTCGGCACAGCAGCACGCTCTCCGTGGCTCTGCCGCCTCCGCTCACGCCCAAGGAAGACTCTGACCTTTCTTTCCCTGTCATTGGTTGCGACGCTTTCGGCTACTCCGCCCCTCAACGCTTCTGTTTCTCTTTCAAGCTCCGCCTCCACCCCGTGCCCTGTTCCTTTCGCCCCTCCTCCTCTGGCTCTGGCGTTCTAAGTGACATCAGCCTGATCTACGGAGTTTAGCATACCAACTCCGAAGAAAGCCACGGACACAGGCAGCAAGATAGAACGTTGGAGGTGAGAATTATTATATAGGATATTTTGCTCACACCTTTTTCAGTAGTAGCTCAAGGTGAGTTACATTCAGGTAATCTGGTTATTTCTCTGTCCCAGGAGGGCTCACAATCTAAGTTTGTACCTGAGGCAATGGAGGGTTAAGTGACTTGCCCAAGATCACAAGGAGCAATGAAAGATCAATATGTCAGAGACAGATGTAGTAAGGGAATGGAACAATAGAAGAAGGAGAGAGGAGAAATACAAATGGATAGCGGCCGTTGGAAACAGAATTAGCAGAAGACAGGCAGGAAAGCATAAAAGAGAAACTGAGATCAACATGATGGAAAAATAAAACTTCCAGACAGCAAAGGTAGGAAAAAGCAGTGGCGTAGCCAGAAAGCAATTTTTGGGTGGGCCAGCAGGTTGGATGGGTAGGCACCCATGCTCTGTCCCTACCCCACTCCGTGCTGGACCTGTTCCTTACTCTCCGCATGGTCCACATCTCTCTCCTTTCCCTTCAGCCATCTCCTGCATATCCAGCACCTGTCCCAGCCCCCCTTCTACATGTCCAGCACCTCACCTCCCCTTTCCCTCCAACCCTCCGTCCTCCCGCATATGCAGCTCCTCTCCCCTTCCCCCTGCAAATCCAGCACCTCTCCGTCTCCCCTTCCCTGTAACCTCCCCCCAGCAAGTCCAGTGCCTCCTCACCTCACAGTCTCCGTGTCCTACCCCCGCTGCAGCGCTTGCAGTTTGCTATCGTCGGCGCTGCCTGACACAGCTGAGAGACTCGGCACGACATCCTGCTCCGGGGCCTTCCCTCTGCCGCGCTAATTCAACTTCCTGTTTACGCAGGGCGGAACGCATGCGGCAGAGGGAAGGTCCCGGAGTAGGACGTCACGTTGCGTCTGTCAGCTATGTCAGGCAGCGCGCCGACGACAGCAAATTGCAAGCGCTGCCGCGGGGGTGGAAAACGGAGACTGTGAGGTGAGGAGGCAGCGCTGATAGCGTTAAAGGGAAGCTCTACGGTGGGGGTGGGAGAGGGTGTGAGGAGACACGTCGATGACGGAGGTGTTAGGGGTCTTCTCTGGATGGGCCTGGGTGTAGCTACGCCCCTGGGAAAAAGAGGTTTATTTGGATATGAACTGTAATGTAAGGGTTTTGTTTCTAAATGTTTTTATACCAATGATTGTCATTGGCCAAAACAGGTTAATATGTAAACCTGGGATTTCTGAAGCTTTTTCTTCCAGATTTAGCTTTGCTTAATTGTAGGGGGGTTTTTTTGTTTCCTTTAATTATATATGCACTTCACAAATATCCTTTTTTGAGTGTTAGAGGATATTCTTCATGTGCTAATGTTGCCATTAGAGCGCAGCCATTAACAAAAATTAGCATATGAGCCCTTACTGCCACCTATTTTGTAGGTAGTAAGGGCTCACATGCTAATCAGCGCTTAGTACCGCCCACTCTGCTCCCTTTTGCACAAAAATTTAATTTATTTGTTTATGCATGCAGATTACAAAATTACCGTGGGACAGCTCTGTTTGCCCCGCAGTAAGCCTTTTAAGCTATGATTAGCACACACTAGTGCTTACCACAGCTTAGTAAAAGGACACCTTCGTTTGCAAAAATAGGGCATTAGTAAAGTTGCAATTTGTTGTGATATCCTGCATCTGATACCACTATGTCAGGTTTACTTGTATGAAGCACACTTTCCTATGTACTGCCGGTATCATGGGTGCTAATTTGTAAAATAAAAGTAGTCTGTTTCATGGTTTTTCTTGGAAGTTACAGGCCAGCTTTTAAAAGAATTTTGCTGTATGCAGAGAGAAAGAAGAGCAAGAATATAATTTTTACGTTGTTTTTTTTTTTTTTAATTTGCCCCTGGTGAATTAAACTGTACAGAATTGAGTTCTTAGTGAATAGTATTATCTCGTAGTCATGTGCAGTCAGGAATATGAAAACTATTGAAGAAATACATAAAAGGAATGATTTTATTTTACTGTGCCCCAGTATGTTTTTCATAAATCTCTTACAGTGCCGAAAGGAAATGTTTTTGTATTATTTGTATGTGCTCAGGTGATCAGGACATTGATCAGGTGTACTTGGAATAGCAGTTCATTAAATATGTGTTAATTATCTCTGATTACTACTGAAATGCTGTGCTGGTTTCATCTTTTAAGTTGCTTCATTAAATCATTAATTTTGTTGGAGGTAAGTGAGCCTGACATAATTAAGCCTTCTTAGTCTCTGCAGCTTTTATCTTTCATATGGTATCAAGGCACAGAACTAGTTAACACTGGTATTGTGATTTTACTGGGGTATTCTAGGTTTTTTTTGTTGTTGTTGTTTTGCACATTGGGCCCGGTTCTATATATGGTGCATAAAATTAACGCGTGTTAGGCAATTACACATTAGTGTATTCTAAATACTGCTCGTAAATGTACACGCAGTATTTAGAATACGCTTAGATTTAGTTCATGCGACTAAATCTACACGCATCCATTTACACCAATGAAATCTAAGGGGTCCTTTTACTAAAGCGCACTGGCCCATATTTTATAGCAACACGCACTGGCCCATATTTTATAACAACGCACGTAGATTTTGGAATGCCCACAAGATGCCCAGTTCCACGCCCCTTAGCATGTCCCTTTTTTCCTGCCTGCATTAGAATTTAGGCGCAGTACATTACAGAATATGCTTAGCAATGTACGCACGTAAATTCAAATTTTTGCCAATTAGTGCTCATTATTGCTTGTTAAGAGCTGTTAACGTTTAACAACTAATCTAATACACCTAGATTTACACGCAGAACCACACAACTCTAGGTGCACTGTACAGAATTCGGGGGATTATGTTTTGTGTTTGTCTATTATTTTCAATAAAAATTAAAGTTATACATTTTTTTAAAACCTAGGGCCCTGTTTACTAAGCAGCGCTAAGGGCGTGTTAGCGTTTTTAGCGCACACTAATGATTAGCACATTCTAAACACTAAGTTGCCCATAGGAATAAATGGGCAATTCTGTCGTTTAGCACTTGCTAATTTTAGTGTGTGCTAAATACGCTGGCGCGTCTTAGTAAACAGGGCCCCTAGCATTTTCAGAACAATGTATTCCTTTAGTTATAAGTGGCTTGTTTAGTTAATTCAAGCCTGAGTCACCATATTTAAATATTGTGCTGTTTTTCTTTTATATCTCCCTTGCCCTAAAACCGTATTTTTCTGTTTTTGTCTTCAGCTGTAGCATGGGTCATGCTTATACCTTGCTCCTTCAGTCTATCCATAGGGTCATTCAGCAGGAGGGATTTGATGGCTCTTGTCCCCAGGTACTGAGCACCTTCAGTGTCTTCTATAATCATGTAACTAATCTTGGTTGAAAATTCTCTCTAGAGGTACACCCGGAAGTCTTGGAGTAATCATCAGTGAGCAGGCTGTTTCTAAGCAGTGCTAAAGTAAACAGTCTGAGGCGAGGCAGCTTTCCTTGCTTTGTATTGGATGTGAACATGTGCCAGTGCAGTGTTAATCATGTTTAGAAAAGATGTTTATTCTGGAACCTTTACTAATCGCTGATTAGATGCACAGGGTATCCATGTAATAAGCAGTATTCTGCAGATTTAACATAGTAGATGATGGCAGATAGAATAATTTTCACTGTGTGGATTTTTCAAGTGGTGGTTATATTATTATTATTAGTTTCTTGATGATAATACCGCTTTTTTATTGAAATGTAATAAATTTACAGGCAAATATCAAGAAAAAGAAATCATAAGTTATATACAATAACAGGAAATATACCATTATTCAGGTCCACATCACAACAGAAACCTTATTGACTGTTAGAGCAGCAGATATCAAATAACTGTTGAGGAAAAATAAAATATCAGACGGAACTTAGGCTTTCATTATCTCTGAACAATTTTCCCTTTTCCCCAACAAGACACTTCAATAAAGAAATCAGTTGCAGTCTGAATTTTCCTTTGCTGACTTCCCAGCAAGAAAACAGTCAAGCTGCAAAGGATCCAAAAAAAACATATCTTGTATCTTCATAATCAATTAAACATTTACAAGGAAATTTTAAGAAAAATGATGCTCCTGTTGCTACTACTTTAGATTTCAACTGGAGAAATGCCTTCCTACCTATCTGGGTAGGTCTGGAAACATCAGGAAATAAAAAACCACAAAACAGATAGCTTTTCTTAGGAAAATAAGCTTTCAGAATGGTGAGCTTCTGTCCTTCAGATTGAAAAGTAACCAGCAATGTAACCCATTTATTAGTAACATCCTGAAAAGATTCAAGAAAATGAGAAACGTCTAAACTGTTTGGAGAATTAAGTATATCCATACCACCTTCCTCTCTTATTTCCTTCACACCTTTAGGCAAATAATACAAATTGGTAATTATATAGAAATCAGTATTAGAAAGTTCCAACACATCTTTAAAGTATATCTTTAGTAGTTCTCTTGGGGATAAATAATGAGTAACTGGGAAGTTCAATATTTTAAGATTACAAGCCCTATCAGAATTCTCTAGAGACTCCATTCAAAAATGCAGCAATAAATTGTCCTTTTTCACGGCAGCCAAAGCTGCCTGAACCTTCTTCATTTGAGATTCTGACTACTAATTGCTGTACCACAGATTAAATTCTCTTATCCTGTTCCAAGAGTTTTTGAGAAGTATCTTCAGTAACCTTAAAAAGTTTTTGCATTGTCTTGTAGTACCTTCTCAGTTCGAAAACACCGCTGAGCCAATATCCTTCAAGTCTACAGGCTCAGCTGTTGAGATTCAACCAGTAAGAGCTAAAGATGATACTTTAATAGTAGCTAGAACTGGTAAAATATTCTTGGGTCCTACATCCATAATAGGAGTAGGCTCTAATGGGGAAAGCAAACCCCCAAGAGCACTGGATTCACCACATATCGAAGATC
Organism: Microcaecilia unicolor; assembly: GCF_901765095.1. Lineage (NCBI taxonomy): Eukaryota > Metazoa > Chordata > Amphibia > Gymnophiona > Siphonopidae > Microcaecilia > Microcaecilia unicolor. The sequence goes on along the minus strand of NC_044034.1, from coordinate 141,116,200 downwards.
CCAACAACTCCCTAGTCCAAACTGGTTGGGAAGGTGGCATTCTACAACCAGAAGATAAGGAGATAGAAGTGGATGCCATACTCACTGCTCCACCACTCATTGCAGCTGTTCCTATACGAATGTGTTGATCCATAGAGCCTTTCATCAAAGATGGTCCCGGCTTCGCCGGCTTATTTCCTTTCCGCTTCCTATGAGTAATGGAACCAGATGGACTCCCCGACTCTCAGGCGGCTCCAAAGGGGTGGAACCTGCCCTTTTAGTCACGCCCCTTTGGGCATGTACTCGCGGACACACAGCCGTGTACCTCAGAAGGAATCCAAAAAAGGGCCTCAGTCACATCACTGGCTACCGTCCGCAGTGGTGCCTGGCTCCCGCTGCACACTCCAACAGGGCAGGTCTCTTCACACAGCTGCGGAAGGGATCTGATGTTAAAGGACCTCAGTCACGTCACTGACAACCATCCATGGCAGTGCCTGGCTCCCGCTGCACACTCCAACAGGGCAGGTCTCTCCCGATATACCGCCTTTTTAATGATGTGTCTGTTAGTATATAGGGTATGTGGATATATAGATATACTGCATTTTTAAAAGCTATCTTGAAAGATTTATCATTAAAATTGTACCTCAAAAATTTACACATTGAAAGTGATGGTACATACATGAACATACACACGCACACAAAAACATGGAAGATTTCTCTAACTTTTCAAAAGTTGAATTTATGGTCTGATTTACTTCCCATTAGAAATAGAAATAAACCCCCGGATTCTATATATTGCACCTAGTTCTGCTCTGAAACTCAAGCGTATTGTATAACAACACAAGTAACTTAATCGGCTTAACAAGCTAATCAGTGTTGATAACAGCAATAATGACCACTAATTGGCAATGATTAGAATTTATGCGCACAACTCACTAAGTGTATTCTGTAAAAAAAAGTGCCTAAATTCTAATGCGCGCAGCCAAAAAGGGGCGTAGTTATTGGCGTTTTGTGGGCATTCCAAAATTTATGCACACTGTTATAGAATATGCCCCTTTGTGCCCAAGTCTATGCACCAGTATTTATGCCATGGTTTCCTTGGTGTAAATGGATGTGCGTAGTTCTAGGCGCTGGGATGGCAACTAAGCGTATTCTATATACCGTGCCTAAATCTAGGCGCTGCTTATAGAATACGCTTAGTCAGAAATTTATTCTGCGTGGATTTTTCAGGCACCATATATAGAATCTGGCCCAAAATGGGTAACAACCCTTAGTAAATTAACTCTTTTTGATTTTTAGGGATGTTTGAACAAAAAGTATGGGTATCCCTTGTGTTTTGAGTGGATATGAAAGTCATAGTGCATAGTCTATGGTTGTATTGTATACAAGATCTGTAAATTCAAAATGGCATTTAATCATTTATCTGAGGGGACAGCTGGACTGTTTATTTTTAACTGAGATTTGTTTGACAAGAGAGTGGGCGTCCCACCAAAAATTCGTTTTGTGTCCCTTAGGTTTTAAATACCTTCATTTTCCAAGGAAGAGTAGAAGTGGAGGTGGGATGTTCTTTTAGGGAAAATATATTACAGCAGAGAAAAGGGTATGGAAGGGTTATTACTAAGAAATAGTGATTTGTAATTCACCAGATGTTCTCTTACTGTACCCTCCCCAAGGAATATCTGTAGAGGTGTTGGAGAAATTAGAGTATATTTTAACTGGTTACATCAGACTACAAAGAATTCTTACTTCTAGAAGATTGTAATCTTCATTTTCATAATGCGGAGGAACCAAAGATTATTTTGTTTTCTGCAACTTTGGGTGTTGGTGGGCTTATAAAACATAATCCATAAACAGGGGCATATTTTATAGCTGATCTTGTTGCAGAAAGATTAGATAAATTCAGGCAGCTAATGGTTATTAAGGTGAGGTTTTTTTCCGTGCTCTAATCATTATGCTTTTGTTTTCACTTATAATATGGAGGTTTCCTAGGTTAAAATGGGTCTATACTGCTGCATCAGGCTGATAAAGGACCATTCTTTCTGGAATTAAAATTAATTTAGTGAGAGTAGCAATATAAATTTCCAAATGGATTCAGAAAAGTAAAATGACTTATTTCAGTGCAGAAACAGAAATGGCACACCACCTTATTGTGCCTGGTAGTTCTCCAAAAACATGTCTACGGAATGCCTTCACTGTTTAAATGAACCTAATGACATAAATTCCTATACTGGACATCGATAGAAACCAAATGCAATGTAAAATATTCAAGTATAAGCAAAATCCATGAAGAAACATTAATAAAAATATCTCCATTCAATCCTGTCAGTTCTTCAGTCATCTTAATGTACATGAATGACATCACAAATTAGCATTTATGCGTGCATATGCTAGGCACTATTCTGTAAAATTGGCTTGCTGGACACATGGCCCATAACTATAAATGAGCTGTACCAGTGGTCAGAGCATGGGTGTGTCATGGGCATCCACCTAGCAACATGCAGCTTATAGGATAGTATCAGATGTATGTATGACCGTGCACCAGTGAGCACCTTAACCCTGTTCTTGACAGTGCTAAACGCACTTCTTTCTTATGCCTGCACTTAGACACCACTTTATAGAATTGCTCCCACAGTGTATGAGGATTTTTATTGTAATGCTACTCACAAATTCCCTCCTCATGTACCTGTTTTGTGTGTTCTGTTCCGTTCTACAGTTTGGTATGTAAATTGCCTTGATGTCCAAGGACAGTTTGATGGCATAACAAATGTACAAATGAAAAAATATAATGGTATTCCAGCACATTAACTTTTTTTGGGTTGAAAAAGCTTTGTACCGGAATAATATTCCATTAATTAGGTTTATGTAAATAGCTTTGACATATCTCCTTTTTCTATAGACTGTGAGGGAAAAGTTAAATGTTATAAAAATTGGAGATCCAGCAAGTTGTTGGAAACACTAATGGCCTGTTGTGTAACCCTTTACTCAAGCTGAGCTTTGCAATAATACTTGCCTGGGTTTCTGTTGTGCAGATATTGTCTGTAGGTTAGTGATGTGAAATACTTGTATGCTCATTTAGCTTATTATTGCTCAGGTTTTAGTCTCTGCTGAGGTTTATGAGCGAGCATGTCTTCCCTATGCTGGCAGTGCCCCTCTGGAGAAGTAAATTGGTCCCTGACAGGCACCTCTCCCCACTTGCTGTGGTAACCATAGAAACAGGCATGTCATAACAGTTCCCATAGTCTAGTGTGTAGTGCTTCAAGTCTTCTGTATAGAATACCAAAAGCAAATGTTGTAATGTGACATATCACATCCCCAGAACCACCCTTAATATCCTGCTGCTGGAACAGACTTAAATAGAAAGGCTTATTTCTTTCTTACATTTTTACATTGCTTTAGAAACACGGTAGCAGTACACACACACACACACACATATATATATTTGGTTTAGAAGATAGAGTAGTTTACTATGGGTGTTATTAGAAATAGAAAAAGATTATAAATAAAGAGCTAAGATACAACCAAAGGTTATTCTGCTTCACAGAAAAGCAAATTACATATTTTGCAACCATAATGCACTTTAAAATGTGTGTATGTATATCTATGTATACAAGTATGTGTATATAGATAGAGGGAGAGAGAGAAAAAATGCCTGTCCAAAGAGGTCTTAAAGTATTTCTGAAAACGTAGATGATGTATATCAATCAAGAAATGAATCATTTTCATTTGTACTTGGAGGAAACTAAGTAAATACCTGTGGCATTTATGCGTATGTTTGTTTTACTATTAGGATCCCTTCTGTCACTTCTTTCTACAATTATCTTATAAATTACAAGCTCTAGCGTCTAGTGTAAAATTTCTTTCTCACACAATGAGTATTTTACAAAGGAAAAAGGAGGTTTTTCTACTTCAGTTTATTTCAAGAAATGCAAAGCATTGTTACAACCTTTTATTCTATGGCTTCCCAAACCTCTCCTATTGACCCCACAGCCATTCATAGTTACAGGCTTCAGGAAAGCAATGGATAAACACAGTATCCTTAAAGGCAGTAACAAGTGAAGTGATAACACAATAATTAGCAACTAGATGTGTCTGGTAGCCTGCAAATATTAGCAGAAAGAGATGCTCATGTAGTTGGGTCTGCCTGGCAGACCATGTGCACCATCCAGGAAAGCCATGAGAAATAGGAGAAAGGAAGTGGGGACATCATCCACACTGGTGTTGATGGCCATTTGGATTTGTAGATAGGTGAGGAGTGATGAGGCGGGCCTAGTGTAAACTAAATAGTAGGGAAGTGTTTGGGGATTTTTCAGAATTTCGTAATTTGGGGGTATTTTTTCAGTTCACGTACTCCTTTTTTTTTTAACATGCATTCAGACTTCTTAACATATACAGAGTGACTTTACATGTGTTAATCCATAGAATAACACTCATAAAATTGATTTTCTGTGCATTAATTTGTGTAAGGTGCGGTAATGAACTGAGTGTGCACTAACGAATGCACATTCCTGCTAAATAGGAGACTGTATGTGCTCAGCTACCAAGAGGAGTGAAATAGAGAAGAATTATATCCTCAAGATGCTCATGCTATACAGCTGGCAGCTAGTATATATCCTTGGCAGTGTGATAGGAATAACTGGCCAGAGAGAATGGGCTAGTTGGTCCTTTGTGTCATCTGCTTTGTTACATTATTACTGTGAATTGGAGCTGGGAGGCGATGGCATGTTGGATATATACCCTCACATGACTTCCAGCCAAGGGAGTTTGCAACAAGGAGAAAAAGTAACATCATGGCGAGAGACATGTGCTAGCCTAGACACTGAAGTGCGTTAGCATCTGATTATTCTTCGTCTACAATCATCCTGTAGTGTTGAAGCCAAGGTGTGTCTTTGCTTTAGTGCTGTGGGCAGTCAGAAGATATTGTGAGAGTCTCTGCCATTGCAGTCCTAGCTAAAGCTTCAATTATATGATATGATATGGTACTTCTCTTCCGCCAGCTCCCTAATTAGGTTCAAAACGGGTGCCAAGTACAGTTTAAAAAATTACTTAAACATTACAAATAAGATTTCTGAAATAGAAAAGTCTTCAAACCTTTCCAAAAAGACATGTAAGTAGGAGCGGTCCTCAATGAAATAGGTAAAGAACACCATAAATGAACGGATTGATATGGAAAAGATATTTGTAAATATTTTTTACACTTTACACCAGCTCTAGAGTAAGTAGGAGCTAAAGGGAACGAAAAAAGACATCAAATATTCTAGATATAAACCATCAAACATTACAGGAGCAATGTAGTCTGCAGACAAGCAAAAGTAATTGTTAGTCTCAAATAAGTCTTCATTGATTATCTAACCCTATAATTCAAGCCTCAGAATGCCTGATATAGTCTTTGGATAGGTGAACCACACCAAAGGCAATTTGTCTTTTTAAGCAGGTTAGAGTCTGGGTAGACCCAGGTTAGCAGCAATATTCTGTCGGCTTCCCAGGAAGTTATCCAGATAAAGTTAGAATACCAAAAAGGCTGTCCTACCTTTATCTGGGTAGCTCTTCAGGTACTGGTTTGAATATCGCCGGTGGCTGCTGAATACCTGGATATCCAGTGCAGGTACCTGGGTACAGCCCAGTGCAGAATATCCAGGCATGAAAAGTCCATGGCAGCCAGCATTTAAACAAACACTGAAGCCCCTGTGTCTTCTGCACTGTAGTGTATATTGCATTTAGTTTGCCTGCTAAACACTTACAAAATATCTGAGGGAGATGTTAAGTTTCAGGCCCTAGTGAGCTCTTGCTAAGTAGAGTATGGAAAAGAGTGTACAATTCTGTGTATCATACATACATTAAAGTCTCATTTGCTTGCAGCATTGATTCATTTACAAATACATAGAGGCCAATTTTAACTTCTATTTGCTAAAATCTTCCCAGACTGAGTTGGTGCATGCAGTATGCTGTTGCTACATAAATGGCCTTAACATGCACACTAGCCCTTACTGTATAGAACTCAGTGCCTTATTCTGATTCGCTGATAAAAAAAAAACCTCTTCAGCTTACACCTCTTTATCCCAGATAGAATAAAAGAAGTAATCCCTCCCCTCTTCATTAACAAACTCTTATATAACAGCATTTAAGAAACCTCAAACTGCAATTCCAAGATGTCTTTCCTTCCCATACCTCCACTACCTTCCCTTCCTTCAAAAATTAATGGTTTCCGCTATTCAAATCTTTCTCATCTGTATTCATGGCGTACATCTTGAAAATCCAGCTGACTGAAGGGATCCTGAGGAAATGTTTGCTGCTATATGACTTTCCACTACTTGACTTCACTTAGTCCATTTAAGAACAAAATAACGTAAGAACTGCCTTACTGGGTCACAACAAGAGTCCATCTAGAGGCCAGTCAAGGTCGAATTGTGGTATGTGTAGGTATTGTCCTATAAATGAACCTGATAGAAACTGTGTATACTTGACAGGCATACCATAAAAACATGCTTCATAAAGCCATTCTCATAGTGTTTTCTTTTCCTTTTTTCATATGTTAGAAAAAACACAAGAATATTCTGCGAATAGTTCTTCAGTCACTTGGCTCAGTGCTATGGGGCGATGACATATGCTGTAGTGACCATCCCCAATATATTCATAGCCTCACAAGGTTCTTACATGCACTCCGTGGTCTACTCCGAATGTCTCTTTCTGCTTGTGTCATCTCATTACCAGCACATCTTATCCAGGTAGGAGCATTTAGTGGTGTTTTTATGGTAAACTGCATATGATTAAGCAGAAATGTAAAAATGTTATCCCCAGTGTTCCCCCTAGCTTACACGAGGGACCTCCGAACCTCCCTAATCCATGGTCTTGCTGTTTGACACTTCAGGGTCCCCTAGTCTCATAGCACCAGTCAGTTTCTGCAGTTCAGACCACAATATGGCTAGACTGGCAACATTTAGGGGGCTGAAGTTCTGTATTTGATTTGTTATCTTAGTAAGCCCTTCGTTACGCTGTAAACTTGTTGATTGCAGTTCCTTATTACCATGTAAACCACGTTAACTGAAGCTGCATAGAACCGAACTTTGGATAATGTGGGCTATAAGACTAAATAAATGGAAAATGATAATATTGTAAGTGATGTTGAAAGTTGTTCCATATCGTACTGGCTTAGTCATAACAATAAATTAATTTTTCATGGTCCTTATGGATGTTTTCTTTAGAATAGTTCTTCATGTTATGTTGATATTACTTCTTACTTTAACCCTCCATTGCCCCAATTACAAAAAAACTTTAGATTGTAAGTCCACTAGGAACAGTGACTGTACCTGCATATAATACATGTAAACCACTGTGGTTGTACCACAGAAAGGCAATAAAATCAAATCCATGACCCTTTATATTGATATTCTGTATGTCTATGTGTTTTACGTAATCAATTGTGAAATTTGCAAATCAGTTCACCAGTTTGTTTATTACATGCTTACCATCAGGACTCCAAAGCTCTCTCCCTGCTAAACTAATATATTTGTCCCAAAAGGGCTGCAAATGTTTGTGTGTATTAGGGGCCTTGTGGATAGTATCTCACGTATTCTTTCTCTATTTCTTATGGTGTATCACAGGGCTCAAATGTACTTTTTAACATCAACCTATCACCACTGGAAAGGCTTATTTTGAAATTTGGGGTTCAACATTGTATGATTACAATCACTTTTACACCTCACTGACCTTAGACAATATGAATGAATTGCACAATTTAACTTTGTCTATCCATCATTAACTGTTTTCAGATCTTTTAAATGTAAACTCAACTAAAGTATAGGTCATCTGACTGGCTAGATCAGGTTCCTTAGAATTAACTCATGTTTCTCTTTTTCAAGAGTTAGCTTTAGCAATGCAAAAGCAGATTTGTAATGTCAGGATCCTATCTGAAACCCTTTAAGTATGATTCAAATTAGGCAGGTTTGTAAGTTCTGCTTTACACAACAAGCCTTTTTAACAGCTTCATCCATTCATTCACATAACAGATTTTACTGTCCATTCATTAAGTGATATTAGACTCCAGTTTTGTAATTCCCTTTTTTTGGGTTACCCACTAAATATACTTGCTGTCTCTAGTTTGTGAGAGAAAACGAGTCTGGGTTTAAACAGTGAGAAGCTATATGGATATGTTATCTATTACGTTTTCTGGATTTTCTGTTGTATTTATATTGTGTATTTTATTGTATTTTATGATTTGTTTGCTTGACCACTTGATGTGAGAGGAGTTTGACTAGGCTTTCCTGAGGTTTACAAAATAATGAGCGGGATAGAGCGGACAGATGTGAAGCGTTTGTTTACGCTTTCTAACAATAATAGAACCAGGGAACACAAGATGAAACTAGAATGTGGTAGGTTTAAAACAAATCGGAGAAAGGTTTTCTTTACTCAGCGCTTAGTTAGTCTCTGGAACTCATTGCCAGAGAAGGTAGTGACGGCAGCTGGCTTTGCTGAGTTTAAAGGGGGTCTGGACAGATTTCTGAAGGAAAAGTCCATTGATCGTTATTCAATTTTGGGTTTTTTGCCAGGTTCTTGGGGCCTAGATTGGCCGCTGTCAGAGACAGAGTGCTGGGCTTGATGGACCTTTGGTCTTTTCCCAGCGTGGCAGTGCTTATGGTTTAGAATTTATTTACGCCATCACTTTAGAACATATCTACATGTAAATAGCATTTACAAGTATATATTGTGTACACAGGTAAATTGCAATACAAAAAAACAAGAGGCACAATTACTGCAGAAAACTGAAGTCCAGTGTCAAAAACTATAGCAGGATTATATAGAATACTAGTAAAAAAGGCCCGTTTCTGGCTGAAATGAAACGGGCGCTAGCAAGGTTTTTTGGCGGAGTGTGTATGTTTGAGAGAGTGTGTGTGAGAGAGAGAGTGAATGTGCAAGTGTGTGTGTGTGTGTGTGAGACAGTGAGAGTGGGTGCAAGTGTGTCTGTGAGAGAGTGTGTTTATGTGAGAAAGTGTGTGTGAGAAGGTTTTTGGTGGAGTGTGTATGTTTGAGAGTGTGTGTGTGAGAGAAAGAGTGAATGTGCAAGTGTGTGTGTGTGTGAGACAGTGAGAGTGGGTGCAAGTGTGTCTGTGAGAGAGTGTGTTTATGTGAGAATGAGTGTGTGCGAGAAGGTTTTTGGCGGAGTGTGTATGTTTGAGAGAGTGTCTGTGACAGTGACTGTGTGAGAGAGAGAGTGAATGTGCAAGTGTGTGTGTGTGTGAGACAGAGTGGGTGCAAGTGTGTCTGTGAGAGAGTCTGTTAATGTGTGAAGTCTATCCTCTGAGCAGCAAACATCAGGAAAAGCAGCCATTTGTTTTTAATTCTAGGAAAAGAAAACATGAATGATAAAATTGAAAGTAAAATAAAGATTGATTGAAACTCCCCATCTCCCCAAAAATACAAAACAAAACCCTAAAACAAATAGGCATCATAAAGTTTCACCGGGAATAAGGGCTTTTCAGAGGAAAGGACACAGCCTCCTCCCATATCTGTTGCTCTGAGGATACAGTTCAGGCAGGTCGAGTCATAAATCTTTCCTCTGTCAAATTTCTTACTTATCATGCAGTTAGACAGCCCCACATCCTGCTACTTCCATGTGCAAATGTGAAATTGCTTTTTTTTTGTTTTGTTTTGAAAATCTGTTTTAAAACAGACCATTTTCCAGGGGGTTTTGGCGAGACTATTGCAGAGGGAGGAGAGAGAAGAGAGACTGTCTTTTGCTTTCCTGTTGATTTAAGGTGCGCCTGAGCCCTGACGTGCTCAGAAGTCATTCGTTAAACTTCTGCCACTTCGCTTCGTCTGGCAGTTGCCCCTTTGTGGATTGGGGGGGGGAGGGCAGCTGGATATGCGCACTCCCTTCGGCTCCCCCCCAAGAGCACCTGGCCCTCAACTTCCCTTTCTTCTTACCGTTGTTCAGTAGTTTAAAGCTCTGCGACTTCCTTTTCGAGAAATGCATGCTCCGCCGGAGGAGAGAGCGAAAGCTGCAGAACAGGAAAGAGGCAGTCGAGGCGCAGCCGTGGTGGGGGTGGTGTTGACTTGGTTTCCTTTCCTTTGTAAAATCTTTTTTTCAGTTTTTTGTTTGTTTTTTTATCGGGGGGGGGGTGGAGGGTGTTGCGTAGCCAACTTGGGGGGGAGGGGAGAGGGGCGACGACTTTGGGGGGCGTGGCGGAGCACGGATACTGCACCTGCAACGTTGTAATGGGACGTCATCTGTTGTCCTGAGGCCACAGGGGAGAGGGGGTTCAGAGTCCTGACAGGGGGGAGGGAGACGGAAGAGGGAGGTCTGTAGCTTCTGTGTCCAGGGTGTTTCGTAGGCAGGGGGAGGAGTAGGGAAACACGCTGCGCGTGTTTCCCTACTCCTCCCCCTGCATGGTTCGTGGATTGGCAGGGGAAGGGCTTGGGTGATGCGCTGAGGGTGTCGGCACTGATGGCTTTTTCGTTTCGTTGAGTGTCTGTGCTCCGCCCTTGATGTCGTCATGTTTGACGCGTGGGCGGGGCAGACACTCAAGGAGCAAAAAGCGGTCTCTGCTCCTCACTTTAGAACGTTGGGAAAGTGAGGCTTCATTAGAACGTTGGAGATTATTAAAATTAAGTCAATTAAAAAGAACCCCACCAGTGGCATGCTTAGCATCCAGTGGATTTCAAGAGATCTTTAAATATATTAACAGCCCAACATGTTTCGACATACAGTCTGCATCAGGAGTAGCACTTAAATTATACTCAACGGGCACTGGTAAGTAGCAAAAAAGAGGGCATCTGTCAAATAAAAAAAGAGAAAAAAAAGGAGGGTAAAACATTATTAATAAAATCCAGTTAAAAAAATAGCCCTTTTATGTTTGCATGGCACAGTGTTCTTATAGAATGGTTTTATGATTTATGTATGTCTCAGGGTAACCCCACCCCTTTTTGTCCCCATAGCTTCCTTATGTGTTGTTTCTTGTGATAAACGAATTACACTTTTAAAACTGTGTTCCCCTCTCAACTTTCCTTATCACAGACAAACAGAAAACCAACACAGATATAGGTTATTGAAATGGTGCTTTTTCAGGGTGGTGGTTCATGGGGGAGATTAGGGGAGCAGTTTGCAGGGTGATGGACATTTTAGAGGGGTAGATTATGGGTGTGAGAGGAGTTTGCAGGGTGGTAGGACTGTAGCAGGAAGTATTTTGTGGGTTGGAAACAGTTTGTAGGGTGGTAGGATAGATTTGGACAATGGGATAATTGAGGGTAGTGGGGAAGTTAGGTTTTGGATGTGATGACAGTTTCTCCTAGGACAAGCAGGCCTATTTATTCTCATAAGTGGGTGATGCTGACTGCATCGCCCAGTCCAGGACTTTTGACAAGTATAAATAGAGCTTTGTGGAACATACACACTCCACAGCGCATGTGCGAGTGCTTTTCCATCGGTCCCGGTGCTGCCCAAAAAGAACAATACCATGTACTGGATCCACAGCACACCTGGATTTGGTAAGTCTCAGTTGTCTCACAAGTCCATGGTGGTGGAATCCACCCTCAAAAGAGCCAGGAGTTCTAGGCGACTGTGCCTCAGCGCCCCCCCCCCCCCCCCCCCCCAGGCAGAGAATCTAGGACCTTGGATTCTTTTTAGAGGAAGATGTTCCAGGATTCTATGCTCGTGTCATGTATCCAGTCTTACCAGCACGAGTATTTACTTGCTAGACTTAGCTGAGATGCTTCCACCAGAGCACACCGAGTCACTTCGTCAGTTGGCCAAGCAACAGAAGGTGTGTTGAAAGTTCTTGGCCAGGGGCACTTATGACACTTTTAATGTGGCTTTCAGGATCTCTGCTCAAAGTATAGCAATGTACAGACTCTCATGTCTGCATGTTTTTGACTTGAAACAGTCGGTTCAGCAGAGGTTGGCGGATGCCCCATGCAAGGAGGGAGAGAAGGTTGAGGAGGTCACTGACGAGATCAAAAAACATACTTATACCATCTCTATTCTCTCCCACCGGGTGCCTTCCGCATCAACCTCCTCAGCTAGGACGTTTTGGGGCGAGGAGGGGGGTCCCTATTACTCTCAGAGGTGTAGGTTTGCCACCTCTTCTCGACAGCCTTTTCAGACTCAGCCCCAGCGCACTCTTTCTCATCAACAGGGTGCGTCCAAAGCCCCTGCTGCTCCCCAGTCAAAATAGGGGATGAGTTTTTCGCTGCAGCAGAGCATAGCCACAGTACAAGTGTCTGTCCCAGATGACTTGCCAGTCAGGGAGAGGCTGAAGTTTTTTCATGACAGGTGACCCCTTATAACCTATGACCGGTGGATTCTCCAAATATCCATCTAGGATACGCCCTCAGTTGGTATCAGAAACCTCCATATTGCCCACCGAGAGCTTATTCCTTCAGCTCTCAACACAAGTAGGTACTTGCAAAGAAACTCTCAGTCCTTCTGAAGGCCCATGTGGTCCAGCCAGTTCCACCAGGGGAAGAAGAGTGGGGATTCGATTCCAGGTACTTTCTTGTGCAGAAGAAAACAGGGAGGATATGTCCCATCCTAGACCTAAGGGCCATGAACAAATTCCTGGTCAAAGAAAAGTTCAGGATGATTTCCTTGGGCACCCTTCTCCCCATGATTCAGGAAAATAATTGGGTATGCTATCTGGACTTGAAGGATGCGTATACCCACATTCTGATACTTCCAGCTCACTGGAAGTATCTTTAGTTTTGGCTGGGAACACATTGCTTCCAGTACTGTGTATTGCCCTTTGGCCTCAGGTCAGCTCCCAGGGTTTCACAAAATGTCTAGTGGTAGTTGCAGTATCGTTACGCAGACTGGTAGTCCATGTGTTCCCTTATCTTGATGATTGGCTGATGAAGAGCACCTTGGAGGACGGTGCTCGGGAGTCCATGCAGAGGACTATTCAGGTGCTAGAGCTACTAGGGTTCATTTTAAACTAACCCAAGTCCCATCTTCTTCCTGCCCAACAATTGAAAGTCATAGGAGCCCTTATCGACACACAAAGGGTTCGAACTTACTTTCCAGGGCTGAGAGCAGAAACTTTAGTTGCACTGTATTCCAAGGTTCGAGCCTCTCAGCAGGTCATGGCTAGGCAGATGTTGAGGTTGTTGGGCCACATGGTGTCTACAGTGCATGTCAACCACCCATGACATGTCTTCACATGAGAGCAGCCCAATGAACCCTGGCTTCTCAATGGTGTCAATCCACGGTAAGTCTGGACAATCATTTGAGTGTCTCCAGAGCTTGTTCACTCACTTCACTGATGGACCATTCGATCCAGTTTGACTCTGGGACTTTCAAATTCCTCAGCTGCAAAACGTACTGACGACAGATGCTTCCTCCTGGGCTGGGGAGCTCATTTAGATGGACTTCACACTCAAGGTGCTTGCTCCGCCTGGAAAACGAATCTTCAGATCAACTTCCTGGTGGTCCGGGCGATCTAGAGCACTCTAAAGGCTTTCAGAGATCGGCTGTCTCACCAAATTGTGCTCTTTCAAACAGACAATCAGGTTGTCATGTATTACACCAACAAGCAAGGAGGCACCAGATCATGCCATCTGTGTCAGGAGGCCTTCCGGATGTGGAATTGGGTTTGCCAATATGGCATGTACTTGTGAGCCACTTATCTGGTGGGCAAAAACAACAGTCTGGCCGACAGACTGAGCAGGGTAATGTAACTGCACGAGTGGTCTCTCAGCATGACCATTGTCCACAAGATCTTCCAAGCGTGGGGCACCCCTTCAGTGGATCTCTTTTCCACACACTTCAACCACAAAGTCTCTCAGTTCTATTCTGGGCTTCAGACCCAAGGCAGACTAGCATTGGATGCCTTCCTCCTCCATTGGGGGACAGGTCTGCTGTATGCATTTCCTCCCATACCTCTCATAGGGAAGACTTTGTTGAAACTCGAGCAAGACTGCAGGACCATGTTTCTGACTGCGCCATATTATCGTCAGCAAATCTGGTTCCCTCTACTTCTGGAGCTGTCCTCCGAGGAACCATGAAGATTGGAGTGTTTTCCAACCCTCATAACTCAGAACGAAGGATCTCTTCTACATCCCAATCTTCAATCTCTAACTCTCACAGCTTGGATGTTAAGAGCATAGAATTTGCTTTCTTGGATCTTTCGGGGGGTGTCTCGCGGGTCATGCTGGCTTACAGGAAAGATTCCACTAAGAGGTGTTATTTTTTCAAATGGAGGAGGTTTGCTGTCTGGTGTGAGAGCAAGGCCCTGGATACCCTTGCTTGCCTTCACAGACCCTGCTTGAATACCTTCTACACTTATCTGAGTCTGGTCTTAAGACCAACTCCGTAAGGGTTCACCTCAGTGCAGTTAGCGCTTATCATCATTGTGTAGAAGGTAAGCCCATCTCTAGACATCCCCTAGTTGTTCGCTTCATGATAGGTTTGCTTTTGTCAAAGCCCCCGTCAAACCTCCACCAGTATCATGGGACCTCAACATCGTTCTTACTCAGCTGATGAAAGCTCCTTTCGAGTCACTGACTTCCTGCCATCTGAAGTACTTGGCCTGGAAGGTCATTTTCTTGGTGGCTGTTACTTCAGCTCGTAGAGTCAGTGAGCTACAAGCCTTAGTAGTGGATGTACTTTATACTAAGTTTCATCACAACAGAGTAGTCGTGTGCACGCACCCTAAGTTCCTTCCGAAAGTGGTGTTGGGGTTCCATCTGAACCATTCGATTGTCTTCCCAGCATTCTTTCCCCGACCTCATGCCCACCTTGGCGAAAGCACCTTGTACACCTTGGAATTGCAAGAGAGCATTGGCCTACTACAAGGAGTGGACCAGGCCCCACAGACAGTCTGCCCAACTTTTTATTTCTTTTTATTGCAACAGGATGGGGGTTGCCATCATGCACCATGTCTAATTGGCTGGAAGATTGCATTCTGTCACTTATGCCCAAGCTGGACTGACCCTAGAGGATCATGTCACGGTTCATAATGTCAGAGCCATGGCTGCTTCAGTAGCCCACTTGCAGTCAGCCTCCATTGAAGAAATTTGCAAGGGTGCAACATGGTCTTCAGTCCACACATTCACATCTCATTACTGCCTGGAGCAGGATACCCAATGCAATAATTCGTTCAGGCAGACAGTGTTGCAGAATTTGTTAGGGGTCTAGAATCCAACTCCTCCCCCTAGGACCATTGTGGTCTGTCCCAGGCTGCACTCTCAGTTTGTATATAGTTTCAGGTTAATCTGAGTATTGTCCTCTCCATTTCGAGGCCCAATTGACCATTGTTTGTTGTTTTCAGTGAGCCTGGATGTTGGAATTCCCCACTTGTGAGAATAAATATGCTTCTCCGAGGACAAGCAGGCTGCTTGTTCTCACTGATGGGTGACGTCCACGGCAGCCCCTCCAATCGGAAACTTCACTAGCAAAGGCCTTTGCTAGTCCTCGCGCGCTCATGCGCACCGCGCATGCGCGGCTGTCTTCCCGCCCGAACCGGCTCGTGTTCGTCAGTCTTCTTTTGTCCGCGCTCGGTACGGTCATGTTTTCGCCGTGTCGGGCCCCGCAAAGTCGACCTCGCGCGTTCGTCGTGTTGTTAAAAAAAAAAAAAAAAAAAATCCATTCTGTGTGGGAAAAGACTCTTTGGTCTTTTCCCCCTCCGCTATTTTCAGCTTTTTCGCCCCGGTAAGTTTTCTTTCGTCGTCGGGGTAGGCCGCTTTTAGGCCTCGGGTCGAAGTTTTCTTCCCCTTGTTTTTTAGGTGCCTTTTCCGCCATTTCGACTTTTGATCTCGCCGGCGTGATTTTTCCGCCCATGACATCGAAGTCTCCCAGCGGCTTCAAGAAGTGCACCCAGTGCGCCCGGGTCATCTCGCTCACTGACAGGCACGCGTCGTGTCTTCAGTGCTTGGGGGCTGGGCACCGCCCGCAGGCCTGTAGTCTGTGTTCCCTTTTGCAAAAGCGGACTCAGGTAGCGAGATTGACGCAGTGGAACGTTTTGTTCTCGGGCTCTTCGTCGGCATCGGCACCGGGGGTATCGAGTGCATCGACGTCTTCAGCGTCCAGAGCTTCATCCTCGGCCGCCGGTGCATCGAGTGCATCGAGGCATCGGCCCTCTGCATCGGCGCTGAGACATCGGACAGCTGCATCGACGTCGGTGGTACCGGGACCTCGTCGGCTGATGTCGTCGGACGGTGGTGCTTCGTCTGGAGTGCAGGTGAGGGCTGTCCATTCCCCTGCTGGTGGCGGTGAGCCTTCGGGTGGGTCTCCCCCTACCCTGAGGGCTCCTGCGGTACAGCCCCCCCGAGACCGACCTCCTTTGGCCTCGGCCCCGAGGAAGCGACGGTTGGATTCTACGTCCTCCTCGTCGGTGCCGGGAAGCTCCGGTGACATGCTTCGTTCCAAGAAGTCGAAGAAGCATCGTCACCGGTCTCCTTCCCGTGTCGGCACCGAGAGCTCTGGGTCGCCGAGGGAGTCGGCACCCAGTAGGCATCGGCACCGAGAGGACCGCTCACCCTCTGTTCAGGAGGTGTCGATGCGCTCCACTCTGGACAGCCCGGAACAGCCTCCACGCTCGGAACAGGTTCTGACGTCGATGCCTGCATCGACCTCCATGCCTTTCTCTGCAGCCGCTCTGAACGAGAGCCTCCGGGCCGTTCTCCCAGAGATTCTGGGGGAGCTGTTGCGCCCTAACCCTCCGGTACCGGCGGTGCTTGTGCCACCGGTACCGTCGAGCGTGGCGCCGGCTGGCCCATCGCCCGAGGTGAGGTCCCCGGCGTCGGTGCCGCGTGCGGTACCGGCTGCCGTCGCCTCCCAGGAAGGCTCCCCGACTACGTCGGCGGAGGGAGCTTCGCCGATGCGGGCGAGGGAGTCTACCTCTCGACGCCCCCATCGTGGACGTGGCTCCACAGAGTCGAGTCGGGCGAGGTTGCAGACACAGGTCCGTGAACTTGTGTCTGACACCGAGGGTGAGGCCTCGTGGGAAGAGGAAGAAGACCCCAGATATTTCTCTGACGAGGAGTCTGAAGGTCTTCCTTCCGATCCCACTCCCTCTCCTGAGAGACAGCTTTCTCCTCCCGAGAGTCTGTCTTTCGCTTCCTTTGTCCGGGAGATGTCTACGGCCATCCCCTTCCCGGTGGTTGTGGAGGACGAGCCCAGGGCTGAAATGTTTGAGCTCCTGGACTATCCTTCTCCACCTAAGGAAGCGTCCACTGTACCCAAGCACCATGTCCTAAAAAAGACATTGCTGGCGAACTGGACCAAGCCTTTAACTAATCCCCACATTCCCAAGAAGATCGAGTCCCAGTACCGGATCCATGGGGACCCAGAGCTGATGCGCACTCAGTTGCCTCATGACTCTGGAGTTGTGGATTTGACACTAAAGAAGGCTAAGAGTTCTAGAGAGCATGCTTCGGCGCCCCCAGGCAAAGACTCTAGAACCTTAGACTCCTTTGGGAGGAAGGCCTACCATTCCTCTATGCTCGTGGCCAAAATTCAGTCCTACCAGCTCTACACGAGCATACACATGCGGAACAATGTGCGGCAGTTGGCGGGCTTGGTTGATGCGCTCCCCCCTGAGCAAGCCAAGCCTTTTCAGGAGGTGGTCAGGCAGCTGAAGGCGTGCAGAAAATTCCTGGCCAGAGGGGTGTATGACACCTTTGATGTTGCATCCAGGGCCGCTGCTCAAGGTGTGGTGATGCGCAGGCTCTCATGGCTGCGTGCCTCCGACCTGGAGAATAGAATCCAGCAGCGGATTGCGGACTCGCCTTGCCGTGCGGATAATATTTTTGGAGAGAAAGTTGAACAGGTGGTAGAGCAGCTCCACCAGCGGGACACCACATTCGACAAGTTCTCCCGCCGGCAGCCTTCAGCCTCTACCTCTACAGGTAGAAGATTTTTTTGGGGAAGGAAGACTGTTCCCTACTCTTCTGGCAAGCGTAGGTACAATCCTCCTTCTCGACAGCCTGCGGCCCAGGCTAAGCCCCAACGCGCTCGCTCTCGTCAGCAGCGTGCGCCTCAGCAAGGCCCCTCGGCTCCCCAGCAAAAGCAAGGGACGAGCTTTTGACTGGCTCCAGCAGAGCATAGCCGACATCCAAGTGTCAGTGCCGGGCGACCTGCCAGTCGGAGGGAGGTTGAAAGCTTTTCACCAAAGGTGGCCTCTCATAACCTCCGATCAGTGGGTTCTCCAAATAGTCCGGCAGGGATACACCCTCAATTTGGCCTCAAAACCTCCAAATTGCCCACCGGGAGCTCAGTCTTACAGCTTCCAGCACAAGCAGGTACTTGCAGAGGAACTCTCCGCCCTTCTCAGCGCCAATGCGGTCGAGCCCGTGCCATCCGGGCAAGAAGGGCTGGGATTCTATTCCAGGTACTTTCTTGTGGAAAAGAAAACAGGGGGGATGCGTCCCATCCTAGACCTAAGGGCCCTGAACAAATATCTGGTCAAAGAAAAGTTCAGGATGCTTTCCCTGGGCACCCTTCTTCCCATGATTCAGGAAAACGATTGGCTATGCTCTCTGGACTTGAAGGATGCCTATACACACATCCCGATACTGCCAGCTCACAGACAGTATCTGCGATTTCAGCTGGGCACACGTCACTTCCAGTACTGTGTGCTACCCTTTGGGCTCGCCTCTGCGCCCAGGGTGTTCACAAAGTGCTTGGCTGTAGTAGCAGCGGCACTTCGCAGGCTGGGGGTGCACGTGTTCCCATATCTCGACGATTGGCTGGCGAAGAACACATCCGAGGCAGGAGCCCTGCAGTCCATGCAGATGACTATTCGCCTCCTGGAGCTACTGGGGTTTGTGATAAATTATCCAAAGTCCCATCTTCTCCCGGTGCAGAGACTCGAATTCATAGGAGCTCTGCTGGATTCCCGGACGGCTCGCGCCTATCTCCCAGAGACGAGAGCCAAAAACTTGTTGTCCCTCGTCTCGCGGGTGCGAGCGTCCCAGCAGATCACAGCTCGGCAGATGTTGAGATTGCTAGGCCACATGGCCTCCACAGTTCATGTGACTCCCATGGCCCGCCTTCACATGAGATCTGCTCAATGGACCCTAGCTTCCCAGTGGTTTCAGGCTGCTGGGGATCTAGAAGACGTAATCCACCTGTCCACGAGTTTTCTCGAATCCCTGTAGTGGTGGACGATTTGGTCCAATCTGACTCTGGGACGTCCCTTCCAAATTCCTCAGCCGCAAAAAGTGCTGACCACGGATGCGTCTCTCCTGGGGTGGGGAGCTCATGTCGATGGGCTTCACACCCAAGGAAGCTGGTCCCTCCAGGAACGCGATCTGCAGATCAATCTTCTGGAGTTACGAGCGATCTGGAACGCTCTGAAGGCTTTCAGAGATCGGCTGTCCCACCAAATTATCCAAATTCAGACGGACAACCAGGTTGCCATGTACTACGTCAACAAGCAGGGGGGCACCGGATCTCGCCCCCTGTGTCAGGAAGCCGTCAGCATGTGGCTCTGGGCTCGCCGTCACGGCATGGTGCTCCAAGCCACATACCTGGCAGGCGTAAACAACAGTCTGGCCGACAGATTGAGTAGGATTATGCAACCTCACGAGTGGTCGCTCAATTCCCGGGTAGTGCGCCAGATCTTCCAGGTGTGGGGCACCCCCTTGGTGGATCTCTTCGCATCTCGAGCCAACCACAAAGTCCCTCAGTTCTGTTCCAGGCTTCAGGCCCATGGCAGACTGGCATCGGATGCCTTCCTCCTGGACTGGGGGGAGGGTCTGCTGTATGCTTATCCTCCCATACCTCTGGTGGGGAAGACTTTGTTGAAACTCAAGCAAGACCGAGGCACCATGATTCTGATTGCTCCCTTTTGGCCGCGTCAGATCTGGTTCCCTCTTCTTCTGGAGTTCTCCTCCGAAGAACCGTGGAGATTGGAGTGTTTTCCGACCCTCATCACGCAGGACGAAGGGGCGCTTCTGCATCCCAACCTCCGGTCCCTGGCTCTCACGGCCTGGATGTTGAGAGCGTAGACTTTGCCTCTTTGGGTCTGTCAGAGGGTGTCTCCCGCATCTTGCTTGCTTCCAGGAAAGATTCCACTAAAAGGAGTTACTTCTTTCTATGGAGGAGGTTTGCCGTCTGGTGTGACAGCAAGGCCCTAGATCCTCGCTCTTGTCCTACACAGACCCTGCTTGAATACCTTCTGCACTTGTCTGAGTCTGGTCTCAAGACCAACTCTGTAAGGGTTCACCTTAGTGCAATCAGTGCATACCATTACCGTGTGGAAGGTAAGCCGATCTCAAGGCAGCCTTTAGTTGTTCGCTTCATGAGAGGCTTGCTTTTGTCAAAGCTCCCTGTCAAGCCTCCTACAGTGTCATGGGATCTCAATGTCGTTCTCACCCAGCTGATGAAACCTCCTTTTGAGCCACTGAATTCCTGCCATCTGAAGTACTTGACCTGGAAGGTCATTTTCTTGGTGGCAGTTACTTCAGCTCGTAGAGTCAGTGAGCTTCAGGCCCTGGTAGCCCAGGCCCCTTACACCAAATTTCATCATAACAGAGTAGTCCTCCGCACTCACCCTAAGTTCTTGCCAAAGGTTGTGTCGGAGTTCCATCTGAACCAGTCAATTGTCTTGCCAACATTCTTTCCCCGTCCTCATTCCTGCCCTGCTGAACGTCAGCTGCACACATTGGACTGCAAGAGAGCATTGGCCTTCTATCTGGAGCGGACACAGCCCAACAGACAGTCCGCCCAATTGTTTGTTTCTTTTGATCCCAATAGGAGGGGAGTCGCTGTGGGGAAACGCACCATATCCAATTGGCTAGCAGATTGCATTTCCTTCACTTACGCCCAGGCTGGGCTGGCTCTTGAGGGTCATGTCACGGCTCATAATGTTAGAGCCATGGCTGCGTCGGTAGCCCACTTGAAGTCAGCCTCTATTGAAGAAATTTGCAAAGCTGCGACGTGGTCATCTGTCCACACATTCACATCTCATTACTGCCTGCAGCAGGATACCCGACGCGACAGTCAGTTCGGGCAGTCAGTTCTTCAGAACCTGTTTGGGCTTTAGGATCCAACTCCACTCCCCGAGGGCCCTGTTTGTTCTGTTCCAGGCTGCACTCTCAGTTAGTTGGTAAATTTTTTAGGTCAATCTCAGTTATGTCCTCGCCGTTGCGAGGCCCAATTGACCATGGTTGTTGTTTTGAGTGAGCCTGGGGGCTAGGGATACCCCATCAGTGAGAACAAGCAGCCTGCTTGTCCTCGGAGAAAGCGAATGCTACATACCTGTAGAAGGTATTCTCCGAGGACAGCAGGCTGATTGTTCTCACAAACCCGCCCACCTCCCCTTTGGAGTTGTGTCTTCCCTTGCTTTGTTTTGCTACATATGGGACTGACGAACACGAGCCGGTTCGGGCGGGAAGACGGCCGCGCATGCGCGGTGCGCATGAGCGCGCGAGGACTAGCAAAGGCCTTTGCTAGTGAAGTTTCCGATTGGAGGGGCTGCTGTGGACGTCACCCATCAATGAGAACAATCAGCCTGCTGTCCTCGGAGAATACCTTCTACAGGTATGTAGCATTCGCTTTGCTTGTCCTCGGTGAAAGTGAGGACTGTAGGAGGTATTCTCTGAGGACAGCAGGCCTTATATTCTCACAATCTCTCCCACCTCCCTTTGGAGTTGTCTCCTTTCTTATTTTTACCTTTTTGCTGTATTATATTACTAATGTGCCCGTGTTCTTGTGGTAGTCGGGAAGGCACTCGTACATGCATGATGGAGCATGTCTTGTGCTCCATAAAGCTCTACTTATGCTTGTCATAAGTCTCAGAATGGGCAACGCAGTCGGCATCACCCACTTGTGAGAATATAAGGCCTGCTGTCCTCAGACCTGCTACAGATAAATATCTTTGCTTTATAGGATGATTAGATAGTTGCAGAGGGGTATTTTTTTGAAGATGGGGCAGTTAGTGGCATGATGGAACAGTTGTGGGGGTAGTTTTTGAGGTGAGGCAGGTTGCTTTTGCATGTAAGGGCAATTTGTGGAGCAGTTGTAAGATATTTTGGGGGGGGGTGGGCTAGTTTTGGGGGGTAGATGCAAGATGGTGGGACAGTTACAGGGAGTACTTTAGGAGTGTGGGGCAATATGTGGGGTGGGTGACAGTTGGGGTAATTTGGGGGTTTAACAATTTTCAGGAGGCTAGTTATGTGTTTTGAGGAAGTTTGCAAGGGGTAGGATTTGGGCTAGGGTAATGGAGAATTTGCAGGAAATTATTTTTGTGGTTGGAGCAGTTACAGAGCGGTAGTTGTTACGGGATAGTAGAGTACAGTGCTTCTCAGTTGATACAGAAACTTTCTCCAGATCACTTCCTCCCTTCTTCTGGCTAGAGCTGCCTTCTACTCTTATGCCCCCATCTTACAAGGCCTACCTGGACGTGTAAATGCAAAGTATGTGCAGATTTGCCAGTGGCTTCATCTGGCCCTGCCCATGGCAATAGATGTTACTTGGCAGTGAACATAGCAACCAATAAGAAAACAGTCTGATTCTTGAAGTAGTTTTCACAATAGAATTAACAACAGATAAAAGGAAATATTAACTTTCCTTGTGTATGCTTCTCTGGGGTCTGATTGTTTTGTATATGCTTGAATATGTGTCTACTTACTTCTGTCCTGTATTGTGTCTAGGGGGAGATAGGGGTGGGGCACTTTGGAGCATGTAAGGGTAGTTGTGGAGGACAAGTTTTGGGGATGGGGCAATTACAGGGGGCAGTTTTTGAGGTTAGGGCAATTTGTGGGGTGTTGTCAGTTTTGGGTAGGGTAGTTTTTGGGTGTGGGTTAGTTTGCTGGATGAGGGGCAGTTGCAGGGTTGAGTGGGGCAGTTTGCAGGGAGTACATTTAAGGTGTGGAGCAGTTTGGGTGTAGTGTGGGGGCAGTATGTGGGATGGTGTGGCAGTTGTTGGGGGATAGTTGTTTGGCATGGTGCAGTTTGGTGGGTGGTGTGGCTGTTGGAGGGGTAGTTTGTAGGTGTGGGAGCGGTATGCAGGGTGGTGGGGCAGCTACTGGTAGGTACTATTGGGCTGTGGGGCAGATGTGAGGGGATAGGTTTTCTAGGAGTTAGGCAGTTGGGGGTGTGGAAGAGTAGGGAATTTCACCTTTTTAAACTGCCTTGCCCTGTTCTCTAACTGCTATGTTTCACTCAGTTTGTATAGAAGCTGACACTCCTTCTCCCATAGAATTGCACTGGGCTATTTTTGCAGGGGCTTATTTCTCTATAACACCCCCCCCCCCCCCCATCTGATTTGACCTGTTTTTTGAATGCATTGTGTCTTTTTAGCATTTTCCCCTCCTGCCAAGTTTCATCCCATTCTGTTAAATTTTCAGAGAGTTGTTTTGCCCCCAGATGGATGGACAAACTACTCAACCCCTTTTGTATAATTCTTTCCAACTTCCATTGGATTAGAAAGAATAATAACTAATTGAGACATGCACACTAGAAGTAGCCTGTCTCTCTCGTGGAAAGCCTCCTCTCACAAACACACACACACAGTTTAGCTGTTGCTCACATACATAAAACATTTTATGTACTCTTGAGTAAATCTTTCCAGTTTTTTTCTCTTTGCTAACTTTTGCTGTTTGGGATTTCTCCATTACTTTAAGCTTATCCACAGAGAATAAAATAGCGGACTGAAGGCTTTCAGCTTTAGAGTATCATATCCAATATACTGTGTAAAGGCACTATTTAAACTTCCTGCCGCCTTTGTTCAACACTGTACTAGAAAGAGAAGTGCCACTCGGAGGAAGAGTGTCTGAGGGCTCTGTCTGTCCCACATTACTTGGTTCCCAGAGCCCTGCTGTGTAGTTGTTCCACTCTCTTAGAAGCCTGTTAAAGAGCCCGCAAGAGCATGTGTACAGCCCTCCATGTTCATAGTTAATTGGAGAGGATGGCAAGATGTGAGGACAGCCAAACATGTGCTCTCTCCGGCTGGAACACTAGGCGGACCCGCTTAAAGCAGCAGCAGGAGTTCGCACTGTAAAGCAGCTCTGCTGCTGTGTTTCACACTAGTTGGTTTCAAACGTGAAAAAAGGTCATATTTAAAAAAAATCGTGGGATGTTACCAAAGAGATGAACTGTACTTGGTTGCATATCATGGGTAATAAATTGGCAGTGCAAAATCAAAATACTGGTGCTGTGTAAACAGTGCTTAACATTTCCC
The DNA here is from genome assembly GCF_901765095.1 of Microcaecilia unicolor. NCBI lineage: Eukaryota > Metazoa > Chordata > Amphibia > Gymnophiona > Siphonopidae > Microcaecilia > Microcaecilia unicolor. The sequence goes on along the minus strand of NC_044034.1, from coordinate 141,092,111 downwards.
AATTAATGGTACTACCATATTCTTCACAAATAGTTAATTATTTTTCATTTCTATCATTGTTTGACTGTATTAGCTTTTGTGTGCTAAACAGGATGTGAATAAGAACCTGGAAAGAAAGCTGCATATTATTCTTAATTTAATTTGCTTTCAGGCATTTAAAGTGGTTGTTATACCTCAAGTTAACCATCTGACATCAAAGAAACTAGCGGAATGCTTTTGTAACAGTCTATGAGACTGTGACAGCAATAAAAATGAAACAAGATCTGCTTTGCATTTTTTATTTGTTTCTTTAGATATGATAATTGAAAAATGAGCTACTGGAATTATTATTCATGATGACAATGGGAGAGAACACTGTGATTTTTTTTAAGGGCCTAGAGAATGAATAAAATACGTATGTGGCAGAGATAATGTGTACTGAGTTGCCAAAACCTGAGGACATCTTCTCTTGGTATCCCACTTAGAGGAAACATAACTTGAAAGTTCACGCACACATTGACTTTCAGAATTCTCCAGTGAAATTATATTCGCAACAGCTATTTCGCATTCGCAGAATTTTCAGTAAACTGTAAATGCATGCTTTGAAATTTAAAAAAATATGCATGTAAGTCCAAATCCTATTCTCAGGAACACATCTTTTATATGAAATGGCATTAGAGTGCCGTTTTATATTGTTTTGTATGGAAGGGCTATCCTTAAAAACGAAGTAAAACATGCATTCAAACATGACTGTGATGTATTGTTACAAGAAAAGCCTTCACAGTCAAGGCCATGTATTTATTTATTCCCTATTCTAGTTTGATGATTTATTTATATCATCTAACATACCTACCTATATCAGGCATATAAAGCATTCCAAAAACCACTTTTGTTTGCCTATTAATTAACACAAGTTATCTGCATCAAGGCCCATAGGAATAAAATGGATCCTGTGGCAGATCATATACACTCGCCTCTAGTAAAAGACCCCCCTTAGTTTTTACTTGTTTTTCTACTTCTCCAGAGGGTGATTGTGTATGACCACTGGCTTCAGAGAGACAATGTAGTAGCTACGACATGTGTGAATTGTGTATCATCACTGAGACCTTTGTTGATCCGATGATTCAGAAAAAGAATGCATTTTTATTTCTTGCATATTGGCCAATGTGGTCTATTTGATTCAGTGTCCCTGTCTGAAAATTCATATCTGTAAATCTACATGTTTAGTTAGGGCATGGATCATACAGCATAGAAACAGCTTTAAGCATTCCATCATGGATGTACCCTCAGTTTTGCATTGGATGGAGACTTTCTAATCTGTGCAGGATATTTGCTTTTGGGTGTTACGAACAGTGGATATTGGTCCCAGTGATGGTCACTAGAATACCGTACTGTTGTAAAAAGTGCAGAAATGGATTTTGAACTGGATTCAGTCCAGCCTGTTGAGTTGTATATAGAGGTAGAGTGGTTTGTGTCTCTTTTAATAGAGTGTCAGCAATAATAGAACAACTATGTGATTGGTGAGTTTAAATTGTGAGAGCATTTTTCGGGGATTGTAAAAAGAAAAAAAGTGTTTGCTCCCTTGGAGACCTTTAACATTATCTCCTTTGCCAGACAATTTTATAGCAAGCCATTTCAGTGCATAAATCTGTTTTATGCATGTAAATGGATTTTAAAAATTCCCCTTTAGTGTTTCTTGATTAGATAGAATTTGAATGTCTTGTTCTTGAACAGTGCAAGATTATATTTGATTTAAAATGAATTACCATAATAGCAACTTTGATTTCCCTTGCATTTTCATATTTTAAGGATAAATGGGAGATTTTTATTTGGAGACTAAAATAATAGATTTGATGCTTACTCTGTTCTGCTCATCCTTACACAACTTAAAATGCTATTATACATTGATAAAAAAAAATGTATGAGATTATCTGGCAGAATTTCAAGCTGCTTTGCATTTAAAAAGACAAGTGAATAAGGCTAGAGAACACCATGGTGTAAAAGGAAATACCAGGAAAAATCTTTTCACTTTGAAGAGTAGAAGGAGGATAAAAATAGACTTAAATGTAAAAAATAAAACAAATTGTTTAGGGATATATGTAATGTAAGCTTTTGTCTTGGTGCTTTTAATTGGCATTTTTTTTTTTTACATAAAATCCATTAGAAGAAAAGGTGGACACTTATAATTTGCAGCATTCAATGCAACACAATTCTGACCCCTCTACTGATATTCTTTGTGTTTATACCTTACTGGAAAGCATTCATTTAAAATTTTCTCTCTCTATGATCACATAATCACTTCTTCATTTGAGGGAATTACAGATTGCTTATGTTTCATTTTATTTCTGTTTTTGGCCAGAACCTCCCTCCTATACACAGGAAGTCAAATACTTTAGCGTTTAACTTTAAAAAAGGAGACTATGATAAAATGAGAAGAACGGTTAAAAAAAACTTAGGGGGGCAACTGAGAGGGTAAAAACTGTACAACAGGCATGGACGCTGTTCAAAAATACCATCCTGGAGGCCCAGGCCAAACATATTCCGCGAATTAGAAAAGAAAGATGGAAGTCCAAAAGACAGCCGGCGTGGTTGAAAAGTGAGGTGAAGGAAGCTATTAGGGCTAAAAGAAACGCCTTCAGAAAATGGAAGAAGGAACCGTCTGAAAATAACAAGAAGCAGCATAAGGAGTGTCAAAGCAAATGCAAGGCGCAGATAGAGAAGGCCAAGAGGGATTACGAAAAAAAGATAGCATTAGAGGCAAAAAACATAGCAAACATTTCTTTCGGTATATTAAAAGCAGGGAGCCGGCAAAGGAATCGGTTGGGCCGCTGGATGACCGAGGGGTAAAAGGGGCAATCAAGGAAGATAAAGACGTAGCGGAGAGATTGAATGAATTCTTTGATTCGGTCTTCACCGAGGAAGATTTGGGTGGGATACCGTTGTCGCAAATGGTATTTCAAGCGGATGAGTCGGAGAAACTTACTGACTTCACGGTAAACTTGGAGGATGTAATGGGGCAGTTCAGCAAACTGAAGAGTAGCAAATCTCCTGGACCGGATGGTATTCATCCTAGAGTACTGATAGAACTGAAAAATGAGCTTGCGGAGCTACTGTTAGTGATATGCAATTTATCCTTAAAATCGAGCGTGGTACCGGAAGATTGGAGGGTGGCCAATGTAACGCCGATTTTTAAAAAAGGTTCCAGGGGAGATCCGGGAAATTATAGACCGGTGAGTCTGACGCCGCTGCCGGGGAAAATGGTAGAGGCTATTATCAAAATTACAGAGCACATCCAAGGACATGGATTACTGAGACCAAGTCAGCACGGCTTTTTTTTTTTTTTATTTATGAATTTCAAAATATACATTCATGAAAATAAATGTCAGAAAATCAGGAAATACAATACCATGACTATTATACACATAGTCAAGAGTAAATAGCAATGTCTTTGTTACTTAGACCACAATCTTAGATCAAGATATAAGGTAATTAATTACAGAGGTAAAGCATAAATAAAAAGTACAATAAGAGGATAAGAGCTAGATCTTTGCCTGCAGTTTTAGCTAACTTCGGTTGCTATCGAAGTAGATTCGTCTGCATTTTCTTTTGCTATTACAAACTTTTTCAACTTTTCTGGTTCAAAGAATACATAATAAACATTTCTTAAGGAAATAAGGCATCTACATGCAAATTTTAACTTAAAAGTCCCGCCTAGGGTGAGAATCCGGGGCCTAAGTCCCAGAAATTCTCTCCTTCTTTTCTGAGTAGTTTTGCTGACATCAGGGAAAATTTGTATCTTTGAACCCAGAAAATGAGAAGACATAAACTTGAAGTATAGCCTAAGAATATTATTTCTATCTGTTTCGAAGGCAAAGTTTGCAAGAAGAGTTGTTCGTTCTGTTATAATTTCTAAAGACGTTTCCAGAAATTGAGTCAAATTTACTGGAGCCTCCTCAGTAATAGCTTTGGCTCCCGTAATATAATAAACTTTTACAATTGGAGGTATAGCTTCCTTTGGAATTCCTAGTACATCAATAAAATACTTTTTTAACATTTCCATTGGGGGTATCAAAGGACACTTAGGAAAATTTAGAAATCTTAAGTTATTCCTTCTCAATTGATTATCAAGGTATTCAATTTTTCTTTGAACATTTTCTCTATCAGAGACTATATTTCCAACAATTGTTTGCATTTTCTTAATTTCAAGTGAATTTAACTCACTCTTATCTTCTTGTGCTTTAACCTTCAATTCCATGGTATGCTGTGATTGTTTAAAGTCCTTTACTTCAAGGTTGAAAGAATTTGTAGCCTGAAGCAGAGACGAATTCAGTGCCTGGATATCGTCCCAAAGAACCTCTAGGGTAACGACTGCCGGTCTTGCAATAACGCCGACATTCACAGGTGGTGAAGCCATGATAGGAGAGGGCGAGGAATCAATACCTCCCGTCCTCTCATCTGATGTACTTCTATCTGGCGTCGAAAAAACAACAGGGCCACTTGTAGCCTCGGAAATCACCGATTCCGGCTCTCCCGTCGATCTCGAGACACCACCCGGTCTCGGCGGAGCAGTCTGTTGGGGCGGACTTAATGACGCCGCTTCAACGCTAAGATCCCCCGGATGTTCTGGGGATCCAACCATGGCAGAAATCAAAGCGCCACGCGCCTGAAGCCCAAACGCTTCCAAAGTCGGTTGTCGAAGAGCTGGAGTAGAAGCGGGGCTAGAAGTGGCTTTAGCCCCGCTTTTTCCCTTTCTTTTCCCCATAAATTGGGTTCCGGAAAGACCAAACGCTGCGAAAAACGGCTCGTGGTTCGGAGCTCTCAGGAAGCGCTTCCTCTCACGGTCGCCATCTTGATCGCCCAGCACGGCTTTTTTGTGGGGAAATCTTACCTGACCAATTTACTTCAATTCTTTGAAGGAGTAAACAAACATGTGGACAAAGGGGAGCCGGTTGATATTGTGTATCTGGATTTTCAAAAGGCGTTTGACAAGGTACCTCATGAAAGGCTACAGAGGAAATTAGAGGGTCATGTGATAGGAGGAATTGTCCTATTGTGGATTAAAAACTGATTGAAGGATAGGAAACAGAGAATGGGGTTAAATGGGCAATATTCACAATGGAGAAGGGTAGTTAGTGGGGTTCTTCAAGGGTCTGTGCTAGGACCGCTGCTTTTAATATATTTATAAATGATTTAGAGATGGGAGTAACTAGCGAGGTAATTAAATTTGCTGATGACACAAAGTTATTCAAAGTTGTTAACTCACGACAGGATTGAGAAAAATTACAGAAGGACCTTACGAGACTGGGCGGCTAAATGGCAGATGACCTTTAATGTGAGCAAGTGCAAGGTGATTATAGCTACGTCATGCAAGGTTCCACGTTAGGAGTTACGGACCAAGAAAGGGATCTGGGTGTCGTCGTCGATAATACACTGAAACCTTCTGCTCAGTGTGCTGCTGCGGCTAGGAAAGCAAATAAAATGTTGGGTATTATTAGGAAAGGTATGGAAAAGCAGGTGTGAGGATGTTATAATGCCGTTGTATCGCTCCATGGTGCGACCGCACCTTGAGTATTGTGTTCAATTCTGGTCGCCGCATCTCAAGAAAGATATAGTAGAATTGGAAAAGGTGCAGTGAAGGGTGACTAAAATGATAGGGGGGATGGGACGACTTCCCTATGAAGAAAGACTAAGGAGGCTAGGGCTTTTCAGCTTGGAGAAGAGATGGCTGAGGGGAGACATGATAGAGGTATATAAAATAATGAGTGGAGTGGAACAGGTGGATGTGAAGCGTCTGTTCACGCTTTCCAAAAATACTAGGACTAGGGGGCATGCGATGAAACTACAGTGTAGTAGATTTAAAACAAATCGAAGAAACCTTTTCTTCACCCAACACATAATTAAACTCTGGAATTCATTGCTGGAGAACGTGGTGAAGGCGGTTAGCTTGGCAGAGTTTAAAAGGGGGTTAGATGGCTTCCTAAAGGACAAGTCCATAAACCACTACTAAATGGACTTGGGAAAAATCCACAATTCCAGGAATAACATGTATAGAATGTTTGTACGTTTGGGAAGCTTGCCAGGTGCCCTTGGCCTGGATTGGCCGCTGTCGTGGACAGGTTGCTGGGCTCGATGGACCCTTGGTCTTTTCCCAGTGTGGCATTACTTATGTACTTATATACTTATCTAAGATGGTCTCAGTAGCTCAAAAAATTTGATTCCGTGTTTGCTAGGTGTTATGCCTGTTAGAGGAGACTGGTTAAATAGAATAAAACCCATCTGGTAAACAAAATTTCTGTCTTGTGGAGAATAATCATATAACAGGTTGCCTGGCTTGGGCATTGTTTTTTGAGGAGTCTGCTGTAAACCTATGTTATAAAGGTGTATGTGTGCCTATGTGTCTTTATGATATTGCCCCACAGCTCATGCAGAAATAATGGTTAATATGCGCCACATTCATTTACATGTGCTCAGTAGCAGCTGTAAATGTGCATAGGTGTGTGTGTTATAATTTACATGCATATTTCTTGACTCTGCCTATGCGCCACCCAAATATGCCTGCACCTGCCCGGTATAAAAATATGCACTTTTTTGTTACCTAATTTACTTTTATGTACGGGGTAATTTGCATGTGTATACAGGCATATGCACACGAGAAATTCTTTTATAAAATTACCTGAACGAAGGTCAGACAGATGGACCAAGCTTTCCCAACAGAGGAGAGAAGAGGCACTAGAGATAAAGCATCAACTGGAAATTATTTTAATCACCAACATGCAAGGTAGTCAAACCAATATTTCTCCAACTGCACATGATGAAAAACTGTGTTACACTGTAACATTTCTCCATTATCCACTGGGAAAATATCCCAGTGGGACTGAAAAAAATTGCTAAATGGCATATTATTAGGCTGCTTCTGTAAAATCAGTAACCTAAGGGGCCCTTTTATTAAAGGATGTTAGACTCTGGCCTTAGCACATCTTTAACATGGGACTTTCACATGTGCTAAGCCCAGATTCAATGTGGCAGTATTTAGGGCTTTTTTATTTTATTGATTTTTCCATTAGATTGCAGGACTTGCAAAAAATGCGGTAAATCAGCATTAGCCAGTTAGCTAGCTGTTTAATACTCCCATGCTCATTCTCCACCCATTACATGCCCCCTTTAAAAAAGTATTATAAGAAAATAGATAATGCATGATAACAGCCAACATTCCACAAAATGCTTTAACTCATTTTGTGGTAACCCGTTTTTCATTCACTAAGTGCATTTTATGGCTTAACGCCCTTTAGTAAAAGAGCCCCTAAGGCAAGAGTGATACTATAAACCAGTGGTTCCCAAACCTGGCCTGGAGGCACCCTAGCCAGTCAGGTTTTCATGATATCCACAATGAGTATTTATGAGAGATATTTGCACGCACTGCATAAAAAATCTCTCTCATGAATACTCATTGTGGATATTCCAAATACCTGACTGGCTGGCGTGTCTTCAGGATCAGGTTTGGGAACCAGTGCTATAAACCATTTTGGCTAAGAAAGTGTCATGGCTCTGCCGTGATCCTGACCCCACCTGACACTTGCCACTAGTGGTTTGGTGAATGCCATCCTTCGTTCCACCGTTATTGCACACACCAGCCCGCCTGTTATCGGGCCAGCAGCGGGATTATGGAGGAATGTTTTGGAGTGACGTCAGGTGCCTGGTAACTTTTAAGGGTGCCCAGCTCCACCTCGAGTACATTCGCAACTGGCTTCCTGGTTCCTGCCAAGTCCACTGGCCTACTGGTTCCTGCCAAGTCCGCTGGCCTCCTGGTACCTGCCTGCCAAGTCTGCTTGTCTTCTGGTTTCTGCCTGCTAAGTCTGCTTACCTCCTGGTTCCTGCTTGGCAAGTCCGCCTGTCTCCTGGTTCTTGTCTTGCATTCTCTCCTCCACCTTCAGAGGTGACCTGTCTGTCATGGTTAGGTATCCGGCTACAGTCGCAGGGCTCACCACCTAGGATCACAACAGAAAGTTATGGCTACAATTATAAATCAATTCAAAAGTGGTTTGGGCATGTTTATAGAAGAAAATGGTATTAGTGGATTGGATGATAAAACTACAAGGGACGGAGAAGTTTTATTCTGCAGCTCTAACCAAGTCACCAGATTTGGGGACAGGAAGGAGTTAATTTTTTCTGCTGAAGAAATGGATATAGGTATGTAGTTGGGGAAGGAGAATATCTTCCCTTGGGTTACCATGTTCAGAGGCAATTGGAAGAAGATTGAACTCATGTTCGTAATGGTATTTCATGTTAAGAAATTATATAACTGTGTAGTGAAAACATTAAATACCCCATGTTTTCATAACTGTTTAATTTCAGAGGCAACATAACTGAAATTTATGAAAACTCCTCCCATTTAATGGGTAAAAGGTCATGGGTTTGACCATTTGTTGTTACGGGTCTAAACAAATGGGGTTACTTTTTCTCTCATCATTATGAGGAACTTTCTGGTTCATTACCAATGGACACAGATACCAAGGGTCATGAAAACCAAATGATCATCACACTCTTAGAGCTGATCCCTCCAAAACAAGGTACAGGAATGGGCCAGCAATGTTACAACCACTTCAGTTACAAAAACAACAGAAGTCTTCACCTGGATTATTAAGAACCAGTGGCGTCGTGAGGGCAGCTGACACCCGGGGCGGGTCGCCGCTGCGCACCCCCCCCCCCCCCAGAGAACATACCTGGAAGGCAGTGAGGGGCGGGCGGGAGAGCCAATCTGACAAGTGCACGCCGCTGGGGGGTGTCGGCGCCTCGCTGGTTCCCTGCTCTCTCTGCCCCGGAACAGGAAGTAACCTGTTCCGGGGCAGAGAGAGCAAGGAACCAGCGAGGCGCCGACACCCCCCAGCGGCGTGCACCCGGGGCGGACCGCCCCACCGCCCCCTCCCTTCCTACGCCACCGTTAAGAACTAGAAATGCATTATTAATATCTAAGAAATGAGCTCTTGCTTAGCATTGGGCAAACACAGAGGATCTGTACTTGTAAAGAAGACATGGAAAAGTCAAAGATCCATGAGGTCTTTCAAAAAGTACAAAGACTAGGGAACACTCAATGAAGTTACATGGAAATTCTTTTAAAACAAATAGGAGGATTTTTTTTTTTCACTCAATGAATGGTTAAGCTCTGGAACTGTTTGCCAAAGGATGTGATAACAGCGGTTATCGTACCTGGGTTTTCAAAAGCTTTGGACAAGTTCCTAGAGGAGAACTCCATAGTCTGCTATTGAGACAGACATGGGAAGCCACTGCTTGTCCCTGGGATTGGTAGCATAGAATGTTGCTACTACTTGGGTTTCTGCCAGGTACTTGTGACCTGGATTGGCCACTGTTAGAAACAGGATACTGGTCTACATGGACCATTGGTCTTAACCCAGTATGGCTATTCTTATTTTCAAATAAATGGTATTGATAGAGATCTTGAACAATTTATAGATTGAAAGGCAATATACAAATTAATAAATTCAGGTCTATTAAAAAGCCTTATTTGCCATCATATGTTTCTAAAAATGAGTATCCTGTAATGGCCAAAAGAGAAAAAAAAGAATCAAGAAATAGGATGATGATCAGTGCTTTTTCCTGATTCCTTTTTTGGACCTAACTCAGAAGAAGGGACATATTGGCCTTAAAACCTTGAGTCCTGTTTTGGGCTGGGACAATTGATTGAAAAGAATAATGCTTGCAGTACTAAATGAAAGTTCTTCTCAGGTAGTAGAGTCTTTAGTCACCTCAGCAACTTTAATCTAAAAAATGCAGTTTGTACAACAATTCTCAATTGTGACCTAAAGGATAGTTTAGAATCTAAGATAATTCCAAGATATTTGCACTCATTTAAATTTCAATATTAATGTTATCCATTCTAATGAGCACTTTTCATAGGATCACTTTTATGTGACAAAAAAAATGTGAGTTTTGTTAATATTCAATTCGTGATCTAATCATCCACTTATTTTCACCCTGGTAATTTCACACTTAGACTACTGCAATTCCCTTTATGCTGATCTTCCCCTTTACTCCTTCAAGCACTTACAACTCATTCAATGTACTGCCATTAAACTACTTCACAATGCACATTGCTTTGATCTCATCATCCCCCTCCCCCACTTCAGTCTGAACATTGGTTTCATGTCACTGCACATGTCACATTCAAACTTCTCACTGTTATTTACAAATCACATTTACCCTCTGTCCCCTGCAACCTCAGTAAGCTTCTCATTTCCTACATGCTCCTCTAGTTCCTTCACTCCGCAGATGACAACTTTTGTCATTACCTTCATTATCAGAACTACACCTCACCTTGTCATGTGAAATAGATTTCCGCTGCTTAAGTCCTAAATTGCATGAACTCCCCTTCACATTAGGAATTGATCCATTCTTCCTGCTTTCAAAAAAACTATTACAAGCTCTTCTCTTTACTGAATCCTTCTGCCGTGCTATTAATGTATATTAATTAATTTTCCTCTCTGCACCCTCTTCTATTTTCCCCTCCTCCTTTTTAAAAATTTTTTTTAACCACATCAAAGCCTAGCCCAGGCCATATGGCATTATATCAAATGGCATAAATAAAATAAGCAATCTCTCCGTTGAGTGTTTTGCCCTAAAACCGTATTGCATTATGTCTGATATATTATTAGTCTCCAAAAAATCTTGTAATTGATGTAATACGGTTAGTTAGCACATGCTAATCAGAATACACTATCTGGATAACACTTCTGTGCCCATTCCCAACCCATGGCATGCCTCATCCCGATAAAATTGTAATAATAAATAACATGCGATTAATGTGCTTTGCGGTAAGCCTTTTTTCCTGCATTAAGTGCACGTTAGCAGTTAATGCAGCTTTGTAATAGGGCCCCATAATTTGCACCACCACTGAGAAAGTTCTGTCCCTGTAACATGTAGTCTCTTACCACCAAATTAAACGGAATTGCTAGCTGCTGCCTTGGCTAGAATGCAGTGGCCTGGACATTCATACAGTCGCAGCCTGTTTCAAAGATATGCTGGCTGATTGCTGTGTAGCCATTTATAGGCCTGTAATAGCATTTTAAATTTAGATCACCCCAAAAACCGTGATCCAATGCAGCTCAGCCAACAAGGAGCAAGAACTCTTCTCCCATCAGCCATTCAGCAATATTCTGTTTCACATGGAGTACAGTGCTAGTCATTTACTAGGACAATCAGCTAATGTGTTAGAGGTCTCACATGAACTTCTAATCTGTTTCTTCTTAAAAGTTCATTTTTCCTTACAGACAGACGTTCTAGAAAACACAGCACTAGTTTATTTAAGTGAAATTCTAGCAGCATGTACCAGGGGAAATGAATAAGCCTTGTTATGGTTCTCCTCTGGAGAGAGTAATGAGGTTCCCTTTAATGTGTTATTTTCCTTATTTCATCTGATATGTTAAAATATTCATCTCTTAAAGTATGAATGCACTGCTGTCCTGAAGTCATTGAAGTGAATGTGTCTTACTATATGTTTCAGTGTAGAGAAACTGAAAAACAATTCTCTCGTATATATGGGCTTCTCTTGCTCCTGCTGAGTATTTTAGCAGCCAAACTGTGTAAGTCGAGCAATAGAATCCCTTATCTACCACTAATGTGACTTATGAGATGTGGACTCCCATAGGTGTATGAAGCTCTCAGCAGGAAACAAAGAGTAATCGGGTGTTCTAGAACTCGCTGGATAACACTTCAGAGACCTTTGCAGATAGGAATATTATGTAACATTGGATATGCCTTCAAGCTTCTCTGCCCTTGCTTACAACTTACAAGTAGAAGACATGAGGAAAGTGTCTATTTTCAGATTTAAAATAAGCTTACATGTGAATGTTTTATATCTGTTCTTTTCTTCAGTGTTAGACATATCTATAGAATGGCTGAAGTAGTTTACAAACACTGTTTTTCAGCTTTGTTGAACTTAGGTGTGTTTTGTTTTATATATATTTCTTAGATGATTATTTTATTATGAGGTTTTCTTTGTTAACATTGTGTTTTACTTTTGTGATTTTCCATTGCTCATAGTCTTTCTGATATGACAATAAATGTAGGTAATAATGAAATATGGGATATAGTTTGAACTGATAGGACTATTTCAGACAGATAATTTATGAGTTAAAATTTCAAGGAAAATTGAATATATGACAAGTGCATGACTAGAGAGAGAGGCCCATTCAAAAATAATGCTTGCTATGCATTTCATTGATTTTGTTCTTTATGTGCCTGTACATTTTCTTTCCTTTCAGCCATTGTAGTTCTTTTCATTACTCTTGAACAACTGTAAATTGTTTTTAGATTGTGCACCACTTTGGTCTGCCAGTTAGCAAAGGCAGTATAGAAAGTATAATCATTTCAGGGCCGGTCTTAGGGGTGACAGGGGCGATTGCACAGGGCCTCGTGCTCCCAGGGGCCCCGCAGCGGCCTTGGCATCTCCTTCCTGCTCCCTGCTTCAGCCGTCATTGCCGTCTCCTGCTTAGAGAGCTGCATGAGAGCTGGGATGGTTGGATTCCCTGGAAATGCATGGCGATCTGAGCTTTGCCTCTCCTCCCCCGAGCCACAGGGTGCCCTCCTGGCACATGCCCAAACTGTCCTGGTGGTCTAGTGGATTCTTCAGGGCAGGAAAGATCCCTAGTCTTTCCTGCCCTCTGCCGCTGACCCTCTTGCTGCCGTATCACTTTTTAAAAATAGCTGCTGAGACTTCCAGCAGCAGCCTCGCGAGACTTCACAGCTGCATGACCGACTATGGAAGAACAGCAGCTTGAAAGAGGAAGTCTACCTAATAACAGCGAGGCATACATTTTGTGGAGATTTAAAACAAGCACTGTGGTAGCATTTCTTATAGCTTCATTCCAAGGAGTGCTTAAGGTCACTTACTCTCCTTTGTCCAACAAATACCTATCCTGTTCAGCTGACCTCCCCCTCCCCTCTCCATTGCTTGCAGTAATTAGAAACCAGCAACTTGAAAAAGAGAACTGTTTGCATTTGTAACCTTCCTTCAAACTAAGGAAATTGTCAAATCTATGAACAATGAGAGCCACTCTGTGGCCTGTCGCCTGCTCTAAACTCTCCCATCACAGCTGCACAACTGACTATGGAAGAACGCAGCTTGAAAGAGAAACCCTACCTAATAACAGGCAAACGCTCTTTTTTTTCTCTGTGTCCAGCTCCGATTAACTGTGGAGCCCATAGATGCAATAGATCAGATTCCTGTCACAAGTTTTTTTATGCCTGTACTGTCTCAGTCTTTATAATACACAATTTGCATCACTGTGCATTAGGGAGAAACTTTGAATAAAGTCAAGCTTTCTAAGCAACTTGGATAGACCACTTGTGGCTCTGGCAATTAACCCCAAACTACCACCACTCTACTGCAAGCTCCCCAACATATCTCATTATGGCCAATATTAAATCAGTTTTTCTACTACATGATAATACTATGGCTAACAGGGTTACAGGCTGCCTCAGTCAACAAATGGAACAAAATCTCCTACATATCACAGCAAGATAACTCTCCCCCCCCCCCCCCCAACCAACTGGCAAGACCAAATTATTAAAACCAAAACAAAGCAGAGATTAACATCCTAACCAATACCAAAAAGATAAGTACAAATAATAGTCACAATGGTCACAATATCAAAAAAGAACGCACAGACATTTACAGACTTCTAAGTACAACAGCATCAACATCGATACATATTTACCCATTCCTATAGGTTACATAAATGCGATATCAGCAGTTAACAAGTCAACCATAGTTAGAGACTGGATTGAAACTGAGCAATTAGGTATCCTATTCATAACATAAACGTGGCCGCAAATGCGAGACAACCCAGTACTGCTTGACTTTTGCCCATCAGATTATAAAATAACACACATCAACAGAACTAAAAAGAAAGGAGGCAGGGTCACATTAATATATAAATCCTTCTTTGCAGTAGAAACCATAACTGAACATATATCCCCTGCAATTGAAATCATGGCATGCAAAATCACAGACTCAACATTAACTGATCAATTATGCGGTATACTTTTCTACTGCCCGCCTGGAAGATGTTCCAACGCCCAAGATGACTTCATGGACTTCATATTGAACATTTGCACAATCTTCTCGAATGTCCTACTAGGTGATATAAATCTTCACATAGACAAGCAACATGACGCCAACACTAGGCTTCTAACAAACTTCCTGAATCAATGGAACTTCAAAACGGCACCAGCCACCTCATCTCATTTAAAAGGTCATCAGTTAGGCATACTAGCTTACAGGTTCTTAACCATTAATAGCCATATAATAGAGAATCATAACTGGGCAGTGGTGCCATGGTCAGACCATAACAAACTCACTTTCACACTTCAATGGAAAGAAAACGGCAAAAACAGAGAACCGAAAACAACACAAACAGCCCTAACCAGAGGAAAACTGGACAACCATAGCTTCTGGCCCTCAGTGATGAATGATCAAACAAAAATAATACCCACTAACATTCACTTCATGAGAAACTGGGATGAACTAAGTGGAAACACACTAAATGAAATAGCACCACTCAAAATGAAAACAAAGAGGAAATGACAACCATGCTCCTGGTTCAACAAGGAATTATTAGAGATGAAAAAACTATGCAGGAAACTGGAAAGAAAATAGTCCGAAACAAATCGGACAAGAACAAAACCATATGGAGGAAAGCCCTAAGCAAGTACAAACACATCATAAAAAGAGCCAAAGCAGAATACTACAGCACATACATGCGCCTAGAAGAGATGAACACAAAAAATACACAAACTAATGAAAAACATACTGAACATACAAGCTCTGCTAACGTCAAATGAAAAACCACCAACAGCAGACTAGTTTGAACAATATTTTGAGGAAAAAATAATAAAAATAAGATCAAACCTATCTGCAATATAAACAACATAGATTTCCTACATGAATGTGAAATCAGCGAGGACCACATCAAGGCAGACAGAATCTGGTCCTCCTTCAAGATACCAACAACCAGTTCAGTAAAAGCACTACTGACAAAATATGTACACTCCAGTTGCCTGCTAGACAGCTGCACAAACTGCATGATGGAAAATGCACCAGATTGGTTCATCAAACACTTAACTGGACACACAGAATACATGTTCTCAAAAGGCCATTTCCCTTCTGACAAGGGCAACATCATACTCGCTCCAATCCCTAAAGACGCCCCCAGAAAGATCATTGAACTCACTATTTACAGACCAGTGGCATCAAAACCACTGCTGACCAAAACAATGCAGAGACTAGTAGCACAGCAATTAATGTAGTACCTAATGTACTACTCAGTCCTTTACAGTTCTCAATCAGGCATCAGACCATGCTAATAGCACTGAAACAGTCATAACCACCCTGATCACAAAATTCAGAAGAATAATAAGCCAAGGCCAGTCAATACTACTACTACAATTCAGTATGTCAAGCGCCGTCGATCTAGTAGATCACACAATACTAATGACCCTGCTCGACAACATAGAAATAGCTAGAGCAGTAGCAGCCTGGTTCAATGGTTTTCTAAAATCTAGATTCTACCTTTTTAAAGATGTCCAATGAATTTTCAGCTTCCTAGATCCCTGAATATGGGGTCGCTCACGGTTCCCCGATATCACTAATATTATTCAATGTCCTGATGGCTCCACTTGGCAAGAAACTGGAAGAAATGGGTTTAAACCCATTCATATATACAGATGATGTCACCATCTACATACCTTTCAGCAACAGCGTCAGAGATACTGGATAAAGCAAAAAAAGGACTTGACCTCATGAAAAAATGGACTACAACTGACAAACTCAAACGAACTGTGACAAAACCAAACTCCTGGTTCTATCCAGCTAGCACAATCCCACCACTTACCAAAACATCATAATAGATCAACAATCTTATACAATCGAAACACAAATAAAAATACTAGGAATCATTCTTGACAAACATCTGACCCTTGAAGACCAACTTGCAGCAGTCACATCAAAAAGCTTCAAAACGCTGTTGAAACTAAGAAGAATCAAAGGCTATTTCCCCAAACAGTCATTCTGTCTTATAGTACAGACGCTGATAATTGTCCCAACTATACTACTGTAATGCAGCATACATAGGGTGCAAAGAAAACCTATTACGAGCTACATTGGCTCCCGATCAGGGCCAGACTATTTTTCAAAACCAATACAATCATTTTCAAAATACTGTTTGGCATGTTACCAGACTACATGCTAGACATGATCAAACTATCATCAAGAAATGCAAACCCAGGAACCAGAGGCTATCTACTACTTCACCTGCCCAACTGCAAAAACATACTATACAAGTCCACCTACACGGTGGGATTTAGCTGCCTGAGCTCAAAATGGTGGAACTCAATTCCCATAATCATAAGAAGCATCACAAACTATCTCCAGTTCAGAAAAGACCTAAAGTCCTACCTGAGTAAAATAAGCACTAATTATTCTGGAACAACAATACACAACACAGCCTCTGTGTAGCGCATCTTTTCATTTACGAAAAGAACTAAGACATACCTTTCTCAAGAAACCCAATGAGTTTTCCATACACACTAATAGTTATCTTGCAAACCACTGTAAAACACAGCATCATGGAACCTTGTGAATGTAATCGAACCTATGTAATCTGTAACAACTGTTAAATGTAAGCCACATTGAACCGAAACTCGTTTTTGGATAGTTGTGGGATACATGTATGAGTAAATAAATAAAATAAAATGAATTCCTGTGCAATCCAAATTTCAGCTAACGTAACATAGTAACAAAGTAGATGATGTCAGAAAAAGACCTGCACGGTCCATCCAGTCTGCCCAACAAGATAAACTCATATGTGGTACTTTTTGTGTATACTTTACCTTGATTTGTATCTGCCATTTTCAGGGCACAGACCGTAGAAGTCTTGTCCAGCACTAGCCCCGCCTCCCAACCACCAGCCCTGCCTCCCCCACTGGCTCTGCCACCCACTAAAGCTTAGTGAACACTAACGGACATTAGTGCATGCTAAATGCTCCGCTTCCTATTTTATACCTAAGGGCCACATAGCACACACTAATGTCTAGTAGCGTGTGCTAAGCTTTAGTAAAAGAGCCAGTAAGCAAACACACATACATACACACACACATATACCTTTGGAAATTGCCTACACTCAATGGACTATCAATCTTGTTTGTTTCTGTTGTCTCATTCTTGAGGAGAAATAAATGTTCAAATGTTTTAAATCTCCTTTTATCCATGTTGATGGAAGCAGCTATGTATAATGGAATCACATTTTGCTGATTTCTTGTTAGAAATGAGTGTTGTTGCTAATTATGTAACAAAAACTTGCCTGGAGGAGGAAGTGATGTTGAAAAGCAGAATATAGCCATGCAAACCTTTTAAAACAAGAAATGTAAAACTGTAAGAAATAAAACCTCTCTAGACACACTAAAAAGGAAACCTTGGAATATGGCCAAAGGCTAGAAAGAGGTGGATAATAGGTAAATTAATGTTTTGAGGATTGTATAAAGTTACAAGATATCTTCTACCTTTATGAATTCACCCTTTTATTATATAAAATCTTTAACTCCAGAGTTTACTATTAATTTAAATGTTATTCTAAAAGTATCAAAACTTGCAGTTTGTGGAGAAGGCCTGTTTTTTTCTCTCTGTTGTGAGTCTCCTTCTAGGCAATACCTTGTCCCCATTTTATCATCACTTTCTATGCATGCTAAAATTTTGCCAAAGTATGTCTTTTACACAGATGATGCTATTGTTATAAATTTACAAAATGCATGTGCAGAATTACAATAAAACCTACTGAACTTAAAGTGAATTATACCTTTTGAGATAATATTAAATTCTAAATGTAAAGGCAATTCTATAATCTAGCTGCCTGTATTTACACACCCCTTGCGTACATAGATTTCTAGAGTACTAGAACTTAAAAGTGTAAGTCTATACTTACCTAAGAAAGTGTCAATAGGGCATCCTGGGGGAATTCTATATATGGCACCTAACGTTAGGTGAGCTGAGATTTTGGTGTGGAAAAGCGTTTAACAGATGCAAGGCACTGAAACGGCTGAGCCGCACAAAAACACACTTATGTGCCCATTTAAAGAATAGCACCTAAGTGTTTCCACACAGATCTGCAAAGGGGGTGTAACAAAGGCAGGGAAATAAGATGCGCACAGTTATAGAATAGTGTGGTCTGTGCTTTCCCGTGCTGGGATTTACACCTGGTTTTAGTTGGTATAAATCCTCGCACCCAAAGTTCAGGTGGATCCTGGCATTATGCGCTATTCTATAAAAGGCACCCATCCTGGAACTCCCTTTATATGATACCGTTCAATGCAGATTTTTTTCAGCGCTGAATTTTGAGCGCCACTTACTGAATCCAGCCCATAGTGTGTAAATATAAAAAAAAAGTTTCAAGGCAGATCTTAAAACTTGGCTATTTTTTAAAGATATGTTTAGTGTTCCTGAATAACTTTGGGGACTGTCTAACACTGGCCCATTCTTTGGTAGTGTGTGTTTCTTTCCTATGATTAATGAAGTTCCTTTCCTGATGTATTTTAGATTTGTAAACCGCTTTGTTCTGATTTCAGTTTAAGCGGTACAGTAAATTTTAATAAACTATAAATGCAAGGGGAGGGGGCTATAAATAGGTAGGGCGCCCATTTATGCACGAAGCTTCCAGAACACTGTAAGTGTTGCACGTTCCTGCTATCATTTAGGTGCCACACTTATGCAACTTCTATGGCTGATGTAACTGTGGGTTTATAGATGTTAGGTGTGCCGACAGTGGGCTTACTAGTATTTGATAACAGAACCCGGCAGTTTAGATGCATTACAGAATAGACTCCTGCATGTCCTTGGGGCACCTAAATGGAGGCATTCAGTTGTAGAACTGACCTCTTGCTAGAACCTAAAGAGAATCCACGTACGTGGAGAACTCAAAAAGACCCACGGAGAAACTCAAACAGAAAGGGAAGTGGGGGTGAAAACCAGGCTATCCAAAGACAGGACCACTGAAGTGGTGAATTGAAGCAAAGTCCACCTGAAAAACAAACTGACTCGACACAACACTGTGATCTTAAATATCTGCAAATAGATGTTTGTGAAGAGTTATAGGCCATTATTCAGACAAGTACAAGTGGCTTAGTGGTTCAAGCAGTGGACCAAGGTCCAGGGAAGCTGAGGTTGAAATCTTTTTATCACTAATAACACTCCGTGAGATCTTGGGCAAGTCACTTTGACCCATTGCCTCAGGCATCCACTTACATTTCAGGTTCGATACTTATCACTGCTACATATTCAGTATGAACAAGATTTTCCCAGTGCATTCTGTGCCCCTTGAAGTAAATAAGGTCCATAATGACTATGCATGAAGAGTGTATAAAAATATCTACTTTGCTGGTAAATGTATCCTTAACCAAAGGTAATTAAAAAGTTATATGCTGTTAAGTGCTGGAAATAATCAGGCATTTATGGTAGTAGCAATATTTGCTGTGTTTCCTACAGTTTAATTTTGTGGTTCCTAGAGAAGCCAAAGGCCTGACATTTTCAAGTAAAAGTAAACAGAGTGATGAAATGTCCCATCACAGTATGGAGACTGAATCATCTGTTCAGACATCTGGAATCTTTGGCTGCTGAATGGAAAAACCTGTGCTTCTGCCTAGTGCCCCCGGCCCAGACACAGTGTTCTGTGAGAAAAAAAGAGGAACCTATGTGTGAGTTCTATGGACAGTCTTATTGTTGTTAGAGACAGAGATAATGTCAGGAGGGAAACTGGTAGCAGTATTATTTGTTAGCCAATTGCTCATCGTTACTGATATGGGATAGAAGAGAATTAGATCTTTTTTTGCATTTGGATTTAAATACCCATCTTTCCAAACTGATCCCAATTGGAGTTACATTCAGGTAAAGGCATTATTTTCCTACCCAGAGAGCTTAAAATCTTGGCTTGTTCCTGAGGCAATGGAGAGCAAAGTAAATTACCCAAGGTCACAAAAGTGGAATTTGAACCTCCTGGTTTTTCTGGTTCTTACCCTTTGTTGTAACCACTGGGCTATTCCTCCACCCCATTTCTGTAAGTGGACTATTACTCCTACCGATTGTATAGCAGTACTATTAATCATTTGTTTAATGCATGGTGTATGCCTAGTCAATCATTGAGATCTAGTTGGATGGCGTGTTTTGTGGTTCCTATGGTTAAGTTGATGAGTTAGGTGAGACTTAGACTTGAGACTTTAAAGTGGTTTTTCCCAAGTTGTAGAATCTACCTCTATACAATCTAACCTAAGAGCAGAATAACAGAGGAAATTAAAAACCTGGATCTAGCGCAGATAAGTTGCAGATGTGTGTGGGGGGTGGAATCTGGCTGTTGCTGGTTCTCCATTCTGAGTGGGAGAGAGAGGGCACAGAGTGTAGCAGGGGGAAGCAGAGACCTGGGAGTCATCAATGGAGAGGAGCACAAATAGGAGACAGTTTTAACAAGTTGCATTGTTTCTTTAAAATTAAATTAGGTGTTTAAGCATTGCCTTTTTGTCAGCCTGAGAGATGAATTCTGACATAGGTTTGTAATTCCAACTTATATATTATCATGTTGTATGAAGAAGCGTTTCACTAATGAGCAATATTTGAATCTTATGAAAACACTTTCAAACAAAAGATGTGGATAATATTTAGACAGTATCCTCCAGATTCTATATAGCACGATTTAAGTTGCATACACGAATCCAGTCATATTCTGGATTTGCGCACACAACTTAGTCACCAAGTCAATCAGTGCCAATAATTGCCACTTAATTATTTATTGACACTAATTGGCATTATTTAGAATTTACACACAGAACTGTCCAAGTGTATTCTACAATGTGATTTATGTAAATTCTAAGTCGCATAGTTGAAAAGGGAGTGTGGAATGGGCAGGTCGTGGTTTTCCAAAATCTGTGCACGTGGTTATAGAATACACCCAATCTGTGCACAATTTAGGCATCAACATTTATACCAGGCTTTACTTGGTGTAACTGCATGCAACTAAATTTAGTTGCGCAGATAAGCATTCAGCGTATTCTATAAACTGCATGGAAATGTAGGCTTATTCTATAAAGTACACATAAATTTAGGTGTATTTTATAGAATATGCCTAGATATATTTTGTTTTGGCGCTGATTTTTTAGGCATGATATATAAAATCTAATTCTATATACTTTTTTCAATTTCTTTTTCATGTCTTTTAGTTTTATCATTAGCTTGATACAGCAAATTCATCTTTTGTACCCTGTCTAGTTAATCATCAGTGCTTAAATTAGTCTGGTAACCTTGTTCTTTTCCAGTCTGAAAATAAAAAAGCTCTTAGCCACAAAATCTAACACTTAGAATTAATATTTAATTACATTGGCAAATTGTACAGTATGGCTGAAAGCTTCCAAGAGTTGTTAGTGCTACAATTGACCTGCAAGTTTAATAATAAGTCACTTCAAGAAGCGAGTGCCAGTTCAGCATAGTGGAGCGACTGTAAGAAAGTCCTGGGAGATTAAAATCAGCAAACCAAATGGCAGATGAGGATTCCTGTGATGGAGCCTTCTGGAAGCCTGGATGCCGGAGAAACTTTCAAGCCAGAATTCAGATGAGAACAGTGGGGGGAAAGTCGTCTCCCTCCTGTTCTGGGAATTTCTGCTTATCAACCACAATCCTGAAACAGGTTTTCACTAAATGTTCTAGTAGATATCATTACATCTGAAAACAGGGAAGAGAGGAATCAGTTTTCAACTTGAGCTAATTCAGTACCATTGTTTGTATATTAACTTGTGTCTAATGTATGTGCACATATATTTGTGGTTTAGAGAAAGTGATAAAGGATCAGAAATTAGTATCCTCATTTATTGTGCTGTTTAAGGCATGATGTATATTGACTTTGCTGTTTTCTCTTTGTGTAGTGGGATATATGGTTGTTATGTATAATTCCCCCCTAGTACTTTAGTAGAAGCTCTCAGAAATATTTTTGATGATAATATGAAGCATGATAGGTAAATTAAACATTAATTATTTAAAATAAATTTAAATGGAATTTATTCTATCATTTACTGCCATGTGGAATAAAAATATGAGAAAAATTAACTAGGTCTTTTCACAGCAGTGTCATAACTCTATGACAAATTATGCTCCTAAAACAGGGCAGCAAGATTTCAGAAATGTTCAAACACAGACTACGAGACAGAGAAAGGATGAAGTTCTATATTATTTATTTCATATGTCATAAATAATTAGAGAGCTACTCATGTGTTAAAAATGAAAGTAGGTGAAGGCCCTGCCAGCAGAGGGAGCAGTCACATTTTCCTTCAGGTTCCCAGCATTGTTCCACCTGCCTCGGCTCTTTTCCCAGCCAGTCTCCCATCTGGACCTGACTTTTGCCAGATTCTTCCTCCTGACAGCCTGTTATTTTCTGCTCAATATAGGATTATCCAAAAATGATTTTAAACTTTGGTGCTCCTAAGCTGCCATTTCATTACAGATGTTAGATGGATGCACTGTTTGCTGTTTGAGTAATTGTGCAGGAAGGAAATCTATTGTAAAATATATGTAAATTACAGACATGTTCCTTTTTTAAGATATAGGAGTTTTAAAATAAATTTAGCAATTTCTAAATAGGTAAAGACATCTACAATGCATTTGTTACATCAAAATGTAGAGTAAAAAGTGTTTAGTGGTTACAATGTGACCCATTCCTATTAACTATGCAGTCTAAAATACAAATCATTTCTTTCTATGTAGTTCAGGTTCTTTCATGAGAATCTCAGTACAAGTTAACATTTGGATACATTAGACATTTCTGTGTCCCCAGAGTGTTTGCGATGTAAGGGCTAGATTTACTTAAGCGTACCACTGTGGGCCAGACGCACTAAACTTTATGAGCCATTAACGAGCAAGTAGTAAACCCTGGCATGCACTAAATACTTTTTTCCCCCGACGACGTAGCAGCTAATGCAAACAGAATGCAGATGAGCAAATTGTGTAGAAACCCTATTGTAATGAGATGCACTAAGCTTTTCCAATTGTCTTAGCGCTGGAAAACGCTGGGAAATCTAACGAGAGGTCTGTACCTGTCGTTGGGGCTGCGCGGGCTTGGAAAACTTATAAAATTTACAAAAAAATCGGGAGGGCTTTTTAGAAGCTCTCAGGGTTGGGGCCATCACAGGTGCTTCTGGATGTTCATAGGGTGCTTTTCCTCTGCTTGGATGTTACTGCTTTTCAGATGTTAGATCATCTTTTTGTTCAGTTTCATGGTCGTTACATGGGTCATGCAGCTTACATAAGTACATAAATATTGCCATACTGGAACAGACCAAAGGTGCATCAAGCCCAGCATCCAGTTTCCAACAGTGGCCAATCCAGGTCACAAATACTTGGCAAGATCCCCAAAAAAGTACAAAACATTTTACGGTACTTATTTTCCCCAAGTCCAATTTAATAATGGTCTACAGACTTTTCATTTAGGAAGTTGTCCAAACCTTTTAAACTCTGCTAAGCTAACCGCCTTTACCATATTTTCTGGCAACGAATTCGAGTTGAATTACACGTTGTGTGAAGAAAGATTTTCTCAGATTCGTTTTAAATTTACTACTGTGTAGCTTCATCGCATGCCCCCTAGTCCTAGCATTTTTGGAAAGCGAAAACAGACGATTCACGTCTACCCGTTCCACTCCACTCATTATTTTATAGACCTCTATCATATCTCCCCTCAGCCGTCTTTTCTCCAAGCTGAAGAGCCCCAGCTACTTTTGCCTTTCCTCATAGGGAAGTCATCCCATCCCCTTTAGCATTTTCGTCACCCTTCTCTGCACCTTTTCTGATTCCACTATATCTTTTTTGAGATGCGGTGACCAGATTTGATCACAATATTCGAGGTGCGGTCGCACCATGGAGCAATACAAAGGCAATATAACGTCCTCATTTTTGTTTCCATTCCTTTCCTAATAATACCTAACATTCTATTTGCTTTCTGAGCCGCTGCAGCACACTGAGCAGAAGGTTTCAATGTATCATCGATGACAACACCTAGATCCCTTTCTTGGTCCGTGACTCCTAACGTGGAACCTTCAATGACGTAGCTGTAATTCGGATTCATCTTTCCCACATGCATCACTTTGCACTTAATCACATTAAACGTCATCTGCCATTGAGATGCCCAGTCTCCCAATCTCGTAAGGTCCTCTTGTAATTTTTCACAATCCTCCCGCAATTTAACTACTTTGAATAACTTTGTGTCATCAGCAAATTTAATTACTTCACTAGTTACCCCCATCTCTAGGTCATTTATAAATATGTTAAAAAGCAGCGGTCCCAGCACAGACCCCTGGGGAGCCCCACTAACTACCCTCCTCCATTGAGAATACTGACCATTTAACCCTACTCTCTGTTTTCTATCTTTTAACCAGTTTTTAATCCACAATAGAACACTACCTCCTATCCCATGACTCTCCAATTTCTTCTGGAGTCTTTCATGAGGTACTTTATCAAACGCCTTCTGAAAATCCAGATACACAATATCAACCGGCTCACCTTTATCCATATGTTTGTTCACCCCTTCAAAGAAATGAAGTAGATTGGTGAGGCAAGATTTCCCTTCACTAAATCCATGTTGACTTTGTCTCATTAATCCATGCTTTTGAATATGCTCTGTAATTTTGTTCTTAATAATAGTCTCTACCATTTTGCCCGGCACCGACGCAAGACTCACCAGTCTATAATTTCCCAGATCTCCCCTGGAACCTTTTTTAAAAATCGGTGTTACATTGGCCACCCTCCAATCTTCCGATACCATGCTCAACTTTAAGGATAAATTACATATTACTAATAGTAGTTCCGCAGTTCATTTTTCACTTCAATCAGTATTCTGGGATGAATACCATCTGGTCCAGGAGATTTACTATTCTTCAAATTGTCAAATTGCCCCATTACATCCTCCAGGTCTACAGAGATTTCATTCAGTTTCTCCGACTAATCAGCTTTGAATACCATTTCTGGCACCAGTATCTCTCCCAAATCTTCCTCAGTGAAGACCGAAGCAAAGAATTCATTTAATCTCTCCGCTATGGCTTTGTCTCCCCTGATTGCCCCTTTTACCCCTCGGTTATCTAGCGGTGCAACCGATTCTTTTGCCAGCTTCCTGCTTTTAATACACCTAAAAAAAAAATTACTATGTGTTTTTGCCTCCAGCGCAATCTTTTTTTCATAGTCCCTCTTTGCCTTCCTTATCAGCACTTTCCATTTGACTTGACATTCCTTATGCTGTTTCTTATTATTTTCAATTGGTTCCTTCTTCCATTTTCTGAAGGATTTTCTTTTAGCTCTAATAGCTTCCTTCACCTCACTTTTTAACCATGCCAGCTGTCGTTTGGTCTTCCGTCCTCCTTTTTTAATATGTGGAATCTATTTGGCTGAACAGCATCCACGCCTGATATAAATTTTTGACCCTCAAAGCCACTCCTCTAAGTTTTTTTTTTCACCGTTCTTCTCATTTTATCATAGTCTCCTTTTTTAAAGTTAAACGCTAACGTATTGGATTTCCTGTGTATACGTACGTCAAAGCTAATATCAAATTTGATCATATTATGATCACTGTTATCAAGCAGCCCCAGCACCATTACCTCCTGCACCAGACCATGCGCTCCACTAAGGACTAGGTCTAGAATTTTTCCTTCTCTTGTCGGCTCCTGTACCAGCTGCTCCATAAAGCAGCCCTTGATTTTGTCAAGGAATTTTACCTCCCTAGCATAGTCCATAGGGATTCCAAGATGTATCTTGTTTTATACAGAATTTTCAATCTATTTGATTCAAGGCTCTCCTTAACATACAATGCTACCCCTCCACCAATTCGATCCACCCTATCACTACAATATAATTTGTACTCTGTTATGACAGTGTCCCACTGGTTATCCTCCTTCCACCAGGTCTCAGAGATGCCTATTATATCTAATTTTCTCCGAGGACAAGCAGGCTGCTTGTTCTCACTGATGGGTTGACGTCCTCGGCAGCCCCCTCCATCGGAAAGTTTACTAGCAAAGGCCTTTGCTAGTCCTCGCGCGCCCATGCGCACCGCGCATGCGCGGCCGTCTTCCCGCCCGAAACCGGCTCGAGCCGGCCAGTCTTCTTTCGTCCGCGCTCGGTACGGTCGTGTTACGCCGTTCGTGCCCTAGAGAGTCGACCTCGCGCGTCCTTTTCGACGTGTTTTTTGCTGTTTTTTCCTTGAAAAAGTTCGGGAAGCGCTCCGGTAGTGTTCCGGAAGACCCTTTCGGGTTTTCTGCCCTTCCCGTATTTCTCAGTTTTTGCCCCGTAAGTTTTCTTTCGTTGTCGGGGTAGGCCTCTTTTGGCCTCGGTCGAGATTTTTCTCCCTCTAAATTTTGGTGCTTCAATTTTCGCCATTTCGGCTTTTGATTTCGCCGGCGTGATTTTTCCGCCCATGACATCGAAGCCTTCCAGCGGCTTCAAGAAGTGCACCCAGTGTGCCCGGGTAATCTCGCTCACTGATAGGCACTCTGCGTGTCTTCAGTGTCTAGGGGCCCAGCACCGCCCTCAGAACTGCAGTCTGTGTTCCCTGTTACAAAGGCGGACTCAGGTAGCGAGATTAGCCCAGTGGAACGTTTTGTTCTCGGGCTCTTCGTCGGCATCGGCACCGGAGGCATCGAGTGCATCGACGTCGTCAGCGTCCGGACCATCTTCCTTGGCTGCCGCTTCATCGACTGCATCGAGGCATCGAACCTCTGCATCGGCGCCAAGGCATCGGGCGACTGCATCGACGTCGGTGGTACCGAGACTTCGTCTGCTGATGTCGTCGGACGGAGGTGCATCGTCAGGAGTGCAGGTGAGGGCTGTCCATTCCCCTGCTGGTGGCGGTGAGCCTTCGGGTGGGTCTCCTCCTACCCTGAGGGCTCCTGCGGTACAGCCCCCCCGGGATCGACCCTCTTCGGTCTCGGCCCCGAGGAAGCGACGGATGGATTCTACGTCCTCCTCGTCGGTGCCGGGGAGCTCCGGTGACATGCTTCGGAAGAAGTCGAAGAAGCATCGACACCGGTCTCCTCCCCATGTCGGCACCGAGAGCTCTGGGTCGCCGAGGGATTCGGCACCCAGCAGGCATCGGCACCGAGAGGACCGCTCACCCTCTGTTCAGGAGGTGTCGATGCGCTCCACTCTGGACAGCCCGGAACAGCCTCCTCGCCCGGAACAGGTTCTGACGTCGACGCCTGCATCGACCTCTCAGCCTTTCTCTGCAGCCGCTCTAAACGAGAGCCTCCGGGCCGTTCTCCCAGAGATTCTGGGAGAGCTGTTGCGCCCTACCCCTCCGGTACCGGCGGTGCTTGCGCCTCCGGTACCGTCGAGCGTGGCGCCGGTTGGCCCATCGCCCGGGTTGAGGTCCCCGACGTCGGTACCGCGTGCGGTACCGACAGCGGCCACCTCCCAGGAAGGCTCCCCGACTACGTCGGCGGAGGGAGCTTCGCCGATGCGGGCGAGGGAGTCTACCTCTCGACGCCCCCACCGTGGACGGGGTTCCACCGAGTCGAGTAGGGCGAGGTTGCAGACGCAGGTTCGTGAACTTGTGTCTGACACCGAGGGTGAGGCCTCGTGGGAGGAAGAGGAGGACCCCAGATATTTCTCTGACGAGGAGTCTGAGGGTCTTCCTTCTGATCCCACTCCCTCTCCTGAGAGACAGCTTTCTCCTCCCGAGAGTCTGTCTTTTGCTTCCTTTGTCCGGGAGATGTCTACGGCCATCCCCTTCCCGGTGGTTGTGGAGGACGAGCCCAGGGCTGAAATGTTTGAGCTCCTGGACTATCCTTCTCCACCTAAGGAAGCGTCCACTGTTCCCTTGCACCATGTCCTAAAAAAGACATTGCTTGCGAACTGGACCAAGCCACTAAGTAATCCCCACATTCCCAAGAAGATTGAGTCCCAGTACCGGATCCATGGGGACCCAGAGCTGATGCGCACTCAGTTGCCTCATGACTCTGGAGTTGTGGATCTGGCCCTAAAGAAGGCTAAGAGTTCTAGGGAGCATGCTTCGGCGCCCCCGGGCAAAGACCCTAGAACCTTAGACTCCTTTGGGAGGAAGGCCTACCATTCTTCTATGCTCGTGGCCAAGATCCAGTCTTACCAGCTCTACACGAGCATACACATGCGGAACAATGTGCGGCAGTTGGCGGGCTTGGTAGATGCTCTTCCCCCTGAGCAAGCCAAGCCTTTTCAGGAGGTGGTCAGGCAGCTGAAGGCGTGCAGAAAATTCCTGGCCAGAGGAGTTTATGACACTTTTGATGTTGCATCCAGGGCCGCTGCTCAAGGTGTGGTGATGCGCAGGCTCTCATGGCTGCGTGCCGCCGACCTGGAGAATAGACTCCAGCAGCGGATTGCGGACTCGCCTTGCCGTGCGGACAACATTTTTGGAGAAAAAGTCGAGCAGGTGGTAGAGTCTCTCCACCAGCGGGACACCGCATTCGACAAGTTCTCCCGCCGGCAGCCTTCAGCCTCTACCTCTACAGGTAGACGATTTTTCGGGGGAAGGAAGACTAGTCCCTATGCTTCTGGTAAGCGTAGGTACAATCCTCCTTCCCGACAGCCTGCGGCCCAGGCTAAGCCCCAGCGCGCTCGCTCTCGTCAGCAGCGTGCGCCTCAGCAAGGCCCCGCGGCTCCCCAGCAAAAGCAAGGGGCGAGCTTTTGACTGGCTCCAGCAGAGCATAGCCGACATCCAAGTGTCAGTGCCGGGCGACCTGCCGGTCGGGGGGAGGTTGAAAGCTTTTCACCAAAGGTGGCCTCTCATAACCTCCGATCAGTGGGTTCTCCAAATAGTCCGGCAGGGATACACCCTCAATTTGGCCTCAAAACCTCCAAATTGTCCACCGGGAGCTCAGTCTTACAGCTTCCAGCACAAGCAGGTACTTGCAGAGGAACTCTCCGCCCTTCTCAGCGCCAATGCGGTCGAGCCCGTGCCATCCGGGCAAGAAGGGCTGGGATTCTATTCCAGGTACTTCCTTGTGGAAAAGAAAACAGGGGGGATGCGTCCCATCCTAGACCTAAGGGCCCTGAACAAATATCTCGTAAAAGAAAAGTTCAGGATGCTTTCCCTGGGCACCCTTCTCCCCATGATTCAGCAAAACGATTGGCTATGCTCTCTGGACTTGAAGGATGCCTACACACACATCCCGATACTGCCAGCTCACAGACAGTATCTGCGATTTCAGTTGGGCACACGCCACTTCCAGTACTGTGTGCTACCCTTTGGGCTCGCCTCTGCGCCCAGGGTGTTCACAAAGTGCCTAGCTGTGGTAGCAGCGGCACTTCGCAGGCTGGGGGTGCACGTGTTCCCATATCTCGACGATTGGCTGGTGAAGAACACATCCGAGGCAGGAGCCCTGCAGTCCATGCAGATGACTATTCGCCTCCTGGAGCTACTGGGGTTTGTGATAAATTACCCAAAGTCCCATCTTCTCCCAGTGCAGAAACTCGAATTCATAGGAGCCCTGCTGGATTCTCGGACAGCTCGCGCCTATCTTCCAGAGGCGAGAGCCAACAACTTGTTGTCCCTCGTCTCGCGGGTGCGTGCGTCCCAGCAGATCACAGCTCGGCAGATGTTGAGATTGCTGGGCCACATGGCCTCCACAGTTCATGTGACTCCCATGGCCCGCCTCCACATGAGATCTGCTCAATGGACCCTAGCCTCCCAGTGGTATCAGGCCGCTGGGGGTCTAGAGGACGTGATCCACTTGTCCACGAGTTTTCTCAAATCCCTGTATTGGTGGACGATTTGCTCCAATTTGACTCTGGGACGTCCCTTCCAAATTCCTCAGCCACAAAAAGTGCTGACCACGGATGCGTCTCTCCTGGGATGGGGAGCTCATGTCGATGGGCTTCACACCCAAGGAAGTTGGTCCCTCCAAGAACGCGATCTACAGATCAATCTTCTGGAGTTGCGAGCGATCTGGAACGCTCTGAAGGCTTTCAGAGATCGGCTGTCCCACCAAATTATCCAAATTCAGACAGACAACCAGGTTGCCATGTACTATGTCAACAAGCAGGGGGGCACCGGATCTCGCCCCCTGTGTCAGGAAGCCGTCAGCATGTGGCTCTGGGCCCGCCGTCTCGGCATGGTGCTCCAAGCCACATATCTGGCAGGCGTAAACAACAGTCTGGCCGACAGACTGAGCCGGATTATGCAACCTCACGAGTGGTCGCTCAACTCCAGAGTGGTGCGCCAGATCTTTCAAGCGTGGGGCACCCCCTTGGTGGATCTCTTCGCATCTCGAGTGAACCACAAAGTCCCTCAGTTCTGTTCCAGGCTTCAGGCCCCCGGCAGACTAGCATCGGATGCCTTCCTCCTGGATTGGGGGGAGGGCCTGCTGTATGCTTATCCTCCCATCCCTCTGGTGGGGAGGACTTTGTTGAAACTCAAGCAAGACCGAGGCACCATGATTCTGATTGCTCCTTTTTGGCCGCGTCAGATCTGGTTCCCCCTTCTTCTGGAGTTATCCTCCGAAGAACCGTGGAGATTGGAGTGTTTTCCGACCCTCATCACACAGGACGAGGGGGCGCTTCTGCATCCCAACCTCCAGTCTCTGGCTCTCACGGCCTGGATGTTGAGGGCGTAGACTTTGCCTCTTTGGGTCTGTCAGAGGGTGTCTCCCGCATCTTGCTTGCTTCCAGGAAAGACTCCACTAAGAGAAGTTACTTCTTCCATTGGAGGAGGTTTGCCGTCTGGTGTGACAGCAAGGCCCTAGATCCTCGCTCTTGTCCTACACAGACCCTGCTTGAATACCTTCTGCACTTGTCTGAGTCTGGTCTCAAGACCAACTCTGTAAGGGTTCACCTTAGTGCAATCAGTGCATACCATTACCGTGTGGAAGGTAAGCCGATCTCGGGACAGCCTTTAGTTGTTCGCTTCATGAGAGGTTTGCTTTTGTCAAAGCCCCCTGTCAAGCCTCCTACAGTGTCATGGGATCTCAATGTCGTTCTCACCCAGCTGATGAAACCTCCTTTTGAGCCACTGAATTCCTGCCATCTGAAGTACTTGACCTGGAAGGTCATTTTCTTGGTGGCAGTTACTTCAGCTCGTAGAGTCAGTAAGCTTCAGGCCCTGGTAGCCCAGGCCCCGTACACCAAATTTCATCATAACAGAGTAGTCCTCCGCACTCACCCTAAGTTCCTGCCGAAGGTTGTGTCGGAGTTCCATCTGAACCAGTCAATTGTCTTGCCAACATTTTTTCCCCGTCCTCATTCCTGCCCTGCTGAACGTCAGCTGCACACATTGGACTGCAAGAGAGCATTGGCCTTCTACCTGGAGCGGACACAGCCCAACAGACAGTCCGCCCAATTGTTTGTTTCTTTTGACCCCAATAGGAGGGGAGTGGCTGTAGGGAAACGCACCATATCCAATTGGCTAGCAGATTGCATTTCCTTCACTTACGCCCAGGCGGGGCTGGCTCTTGAGGGTCATGTCACGGCTCATAATGTTAGAGCCATGGCTGCGTCGGTAGCCCACTTGAAGTCAGCCTCCATTGAAGAAATTTGCAAAGCTGCGACGTGGTCATCTGTCCACACATTCACATCTCATTACTGCCTGCAGCAGGATACCCGACGCGACAGTCGGTTTGGGCAGTCAGTTCTTCAGAACCTGTTTGGGCTTTAGGATCCAACTCCACCCCCCCGAGGGCCCTGTTTGTTCTGTTCCAGGCTGCACTCTCAGTTAGTTGGTAAATTTTTTTAGGTCAATTTCAGTTATGTCCTCGCCGTTGCGAGGCCCAATTGACCATGGTTGTTGTTTTGAGTGAGCCTGGGGGCTAGGGATACCCCATCAGTGAGAACAAGCAGCCTGCTTGTCCTCGGAGAAAGCGAATGCTACATACCTGTAGAAGGTATTCTCCGAGGACAGCAGGCTGATTGTTCTCACAAACCCGCCCGCCTCCCCTTTGGAGTTGAGTCTTCCCTTGAAGTGTATTGTCTTGCTACATACTGGACTGGCCGGCTCGAGCCGGTTTCGGGCGGGAAGACGGCCGCGCATGCGCGGTGCGCATGGGCGCGCGAGGACTAGCAAAGGCCTTTGCTAGTAAACTTTCCGATGGAGGGGGCTGCCGAGGACGTCAACCCATCAGTGAGAACAATCAGCCTGCTGTCCTTGGAGAATACCTTCTACAGGTATGTAGCATTCGCTTTTCATTTAGTGCAATATATTCTAACTCTCCCATCTTATTTCTTAGGCTTCTAGCATTCACATATAGACATTTCAAACTATGTTTGTTGTTCATATTTACATTATGATCAGTACTTGACAGTATTAATTTGCAGTCTTTTGTCCGATTTTTATTTTTATTTAAGGACACCTGATCTACTACGGTCTCTTTTGCAACCTCACTATCGGGATACCCTATCTTCCCTGTTTTGGTGATATCTTTGAAAGATACCTTATCCTGAACCATGCGGTTTTGAGCGGCTGTCGGCCTTCCCCCAGTTTCTAGTTTAAAAGCTGCTCTATATCCTTTTTAAATGCTGATGCCAGCAGCCTGGGCCCACCCTAGTTAAGGTGGAGCCCATCCTTTCGGAATAGGCTCCCCCTTCCCCAGAATGTTGCCCAGTTCCTAACAAATCTAAAACCCTCCTTCCTGCACCATCGTCTCATCCACACATTGAGACTCCAGAGCTCTGCCTGTCTCTTGGGCCTTGCTTGTGAAATGGGTAGCACTTCATAAAATGCTACCCTAGAGGTTCTGGAGTCTTTAAAGTATTCAGTTGCACACTGTATAAGTCAGCTATTGAGTCAGCCTACATTCTTCCGAAGAAAGAGATTCCACGTTTATTGTGATTTGTTATACTGCCCATTGGTAAATTTAGAAATTTAGATTCCACTCCACCAGGTTTTAGGCATGTCTTGGGCTGAACCGAGGGCTGTTGTCCCCCAAGACATTTGCAGGGCCAAAACGTAGTTTTTTCTACATTCTTTTGTTAAACATTACAAGCTTGATGCTTGGGCTAAGCAGAACAATGCACTTGGTGTAAGGATGGTCTTGGAAGTTGTGTCGTCTTCTTACCCTGTGGGACAGAAGCGCTGATACATCTCATAGGTCTAGACTGGTCTAGCAGAATGATATGGAAGATGAAATTTATTCTTACCTATTAATTTCTTTTTTTTGAGTGCTGCTACACCAGTCCAGGACCCCCTCCCCCCAAGACTGAGAGATTTGGTAGATTCCTGGGTCCTAGTTCTGCCACCTGTCTGTAGTCAGTTCTGCAGAGTTGGCCTTAAGAAATAAGCAGTGGATTTTCCCAAGGCTATCTTATTAAGAGCTTATGAGCTTTTCTTTTAGGAAATTATCCATAGCTTTTTCAAACTCCACTAAGCTAACTGCTTTTACCACATTTGCTGGCAACGAATTCCAAAGTTTAATTACATGTTGAATAAAGAAATATTGTCTACTATTTGTTTTAAATTCAGGACTCAGTAACTTTATTGCACGCCCCTTAGTCCTTGTATTTTTGGAAACAGTAAACAATCAATTCACATCTACTTGTTCCACTCCACTTAGTATTTTATAGACCTCTATCATATGTTTGTTTATGTTTTATTTATTTATTTACTGCATTTGTATCCCACATTTTCCCACCAATTTGCAGGCTCAATGTGGCTTACATTATGCCGTAATGGCGATTGCCAATTCCAGAAGAGAAATTCAGAATATTATTGCATTTAAGGTACAGAAAGTATAAAATAAGTTAGAAGTAAATATATATCGAAAACATTTCAGGAATAAGAGAACAAGGATAGAAATAACATTCGATAATAACTTTGTGAATATAATAAACAAATAACAAGAAATCGCTGAAAAAGTTTTCTGGTAAAAGTTTGATGTTATTTATTTATTTATTTATTACTGCATTTCTATCCCACATTTTCCCACCAATTTTGTTTATTTACATGCTTGATATATCTCCCCTCAGTCATCTCTTCTCCAAGCTGAAGAGCCCTAGCCTCTTTAGCTAGAAACTAGCAACATTTTGGGGAAGGCAGAGCCTACTCCTAAAGGATGGGCTTCACCTTAACCAGGGTGGAAACAGACTACAAGGTTGAAAGAGGAAACAGAACATCTTTTAAACTAGATATTGGAGGAAAGCTGACAGTCGCTCAGGAGTACATGTAGGATATTTTCATAAGATACTGGCAAAATGCTGAAGATAGACTATCCCAATAGAGATGTTGTGGTAAAGGCTGAAGTAGCCAAGAGCTGGTAAATAAAGAACAGGCAGATATAAATGATTATGATTATACTCATCCACTGTTAAGCAAAGTTTTAAATACAAACTAAAAAAAATCAAACATACTCTAAACGTTCTACATGCAACTACCAGAAGTCTTAAAAGAATGATTGGAGACTTAGTATGTATAACATTAAAAGAAGATGTACACATAATAGGCATCTCAGTGACCCAGTTAAAGGAGAGCAACCAAAGGGACACTGTGATACCAGGGTACAATTAATATCAAAATGATATTATGGATAGCATAAATAGGGTAAAAGTCTTGCAGGAAACAAAATGCAATGAGTGGAGGAGTGGCCTAGTGGTTAGAACACCGGTCTTGAAATCCAGAGATGGCCGGTTCAAATCCCACTGCTGCTCCTTGTGATCAAGTCACGTAATCCTCCATTGCCTCAGGTACAAACTTAGATTGTGAGCCCTCCTGGGCCAGAGAAATGTCCAGTATACATGAATGTAACTCACCTTGAAAAAGGTGTGAGCAAAATCCAAATAAATAAATGCAGAATTTTCACAGATAGAAATTCCATGTGTGATACGAAAGAGTGTAGTGGTAAGGATTCACTACTGGCCAGGATGAAGAGACAAACAGTGATGAACTAACAAAAATTAGGAAGGCTGGCAAATGTGATAACACACTAATGAGAGATTTCAATTACCAGGATTAAAAAATGAGAAAGAGTTGTAACCATACTCACAAAAACCAAAATACACAGTTCACAATATGTAGTGGAAGGTTGCCAAGTGTCCAAATTACAAAATGGAAACCGTATAAGAAAATGTGGAACATGGAGAAAGAAAAAGTGTTTTAAATCTTCTAAAAGTCTATTAAACATGGTTTTAGCCTTTTATTTATCATTGGTCAGACAAAAACTCCGTGATCCAAAATATTGAAAAATTGAAATGATCACATCTTTATTGAAGATGTCAATTAACAAACTTAGGGGCTTTTTTACAAAAGTACAAAAAGCACTTAGGGGATCTTTTACTAAGCCACGGTAGCACTTTTAGGGCGCGGCAGAAATCAGCTAGGGGTGAACGCCAGTATGCCCATAGGAATATAATGGGTGTTTCGGCATTTAAAGGGCCCCCTCAGTGCACCTTCCAACACAATAGAAGAGAAAATGTTAGGATCCTGACCTCAAAATACCCCCATTACCTTAAGCTGCACAAAAAATATTTTCAGAAATGTAGGATCTGATATGAAGAGTAACACTGGTGATACTGCTTGGCAATAGGGATTATAATGTGATCTAATTTGTCATAATCACTAGGAAGAGGACATTGAAGAGAACTACTGCTGTAGCACTTAATGCCAGATGAAATTTAATGTGGATGAGTGCATAAGGAAAAATAATCTCAACTACTGGTACCAAATGCTGGATTCTGAGTTAGGAGTTGCCTTCTAAGAAAATGGTTTTAGAGTAATTATGGACCATACATTTGAAAATTTCTGCCAAATGTGCCACATCTGCCCAAAAGGTAAATGGGGATTATTTAAAAAGGGGATACAGAACAAAACTAAGAATATCATTATGCCTCTGTATAAGTTCCTGGTACAAATGTGCCTTGAATTCTTCTGTGTGCAGATGTGGTTGCCTCATCTCAAAAATGATATAGCAGAACTAAAAAAGGTTCAGAGAAAGGTGACATAAGAACATAAGAATAGCCATATTGGGTCAGACCAATGGTCCCATCTAGCCCAGTATCCTGCTTCCAACAGTGGTCAATCCAGGTCACAAGTACCTGGCAGAAACCCAATTAATGCAACATTCCATTCTATCAATCCTTGGGCAAGCAGTGGCTTCCCCCACGTCCATCTCAATAACAGACTATGAACTTTTCCTCCAGGAACTTATCCAAACCTTTATTTAAACCCAGATACGCTAACCGCCATTACCACATCCTCCAGTAATGAATTCCAGAGCTTAAGTATTCTTTGAGTGAAAAAATATTTCCTCCTATTTGTTTAAAAGTATTTCCATGTCCCCTGGTCTCTGTACTTTTTGAAAGAGTGAAAAATCAATTCAATTTTACCATTCTACTCCACTCAAGATTTTATAGACCTCAGTCATATCCCTCCTCAGCTGTCTCTTCTCCAGGCTGAAGAGACCTAGGACCTCTTTAGCCTTTATCATTTTGGTCACTCTTCTTTTTACCTTTTATAATTCCACTATATCTTTTTTGAGATACGGTGACCAGACTTGAACACAGTACTCAAGATGAAATTGCACCATAGAATGATACAGAGGCATTATAATATTCTTGGTCTTATTTTGCATCCTTTTCCTAATAATTCCTAGTATCCTGTTTGCTTTTTTGGCCACCACCACACATTGGGAGATGGAACCCCTTCCTTATGAAGAATCAAATTGGAGAAAAGATAACCTAGAATAGATGTTAATGGAAGTGTAATAAAATCGTGAGTGGAGTGGAATGATTAATTGGTGGGCGGGATTGTTATTTTCTAAAACAAGAAGATATATTATGAAACTAACAATCCATACACTAAAAATAAGTCTTAGAAAGTATTTTTACATGTAATGCACAATTAAGCTATAGAATATGTTGCTCCTGGAGGAAAAGTCCATAAAAAATATTTGGCAGGTAGGCTAGGGGAAGCCATCACTTATTCTTGGTAATGACTAATGAGAAATACATCTATATTTTGGGGGGTTTCCAGGAGACCTGGACTATTGGAGAGAGGATGGTCGGCTAAATAGACCTTGGTCTAACTCAGCTTGGCTGATCTTGCGGTACATGAATAGCAGACGTTGCAGTGGTCATTTCCTGGCATGTCACATGTTGTTTCTTCTGACTGTGCCATACAATCATATCTTGGCACAAAAAGTACAAGTTCTGTTTTAATTCTAACATGTGCTAAGCAGGATATGAGAACAGCAAACGTTATTTTGTTTTATGTTGTACAGTGTGTATTAATGCATTTGGTGCCCAAGTCTTATATGCATATCAATTCATCTCTGCTTTCTATCCCTACTTTCTCTCCTACTGGATTATGAAAACCTGGGGCTACCCCTCTACCTGCTTATTTTTGTGTTACCCCTTGGTTGACTTTGAGGCCCTTATCTCCCTTCTCTTATATAGTGTACAACTGTGTTCATTGTGATGGTCTAATCCATATATAGAGATTATTTCATGAGAATGACTTTAGAAATATTTACAGTACCTTTACAAAGTTTTATATTCCTGTAATTATCACTTTATTGATTTTGAAAAGGGTAAAAACTGATATAATGAATATGATAAGGATGCAGTGTGTTCACTTTTATCCACAGTGAATATAAAAATCATAATTGTGTAGTACAGCGGTTTCCAAACCTGGTCCTGGAGGCACCCCAGCCAGTCAGGTTTTCTGAATATCCATAATAAATATTCATGAGAGAGATTTGCATGCAGGTTTGAGAACTACTGGTGTAGGGGACTAGATAGTTCCCTTCAGTGTAGATCATCAGTTTTAAATTATTGCCAGATTAGTCTCTGAGAAGATAATAACATATTCTGTCAACATTAATCATCTTTTTCATCACTTAAGATGTGTATTTTGTTTCCTTGTTTTACAGAACAAAGCAATTCTATCCCGTGTAAGAAACTTATCTGATACAGTGGTTGGTCTTGAATCATTCATTGGCTCTGCGAGAGAAACCAATGCATTGTACAAAGATTACCATGGTAAATTCTTAAAATTCAAAAAGATTGCCCTTTCTGTTTATACTACATTTAGCAGCTGACCCTCCTGGTGGAGTAGCTCAGTGCCACCAAATAACATTTGATTTAATTTTTAAATAGCTCTCTCAAATGTTTGTTCTTGGTAACAAGTCTTGGTAAGGCAGTTTCTCAAAGTGCATTAAGGCTGCAAAGGAAACATGTCAATTCCTTACATGTTGTCAAGCCATATTATTGCAGCATGGCTCAATCAGATATACATCTCAACAGGCAGGCTATGGGGAAATTCATACAGAGGAGGCTTAGAAACCATATAATCAGTGAGCTGAGGTTCTCATCAAATCAATAGTTTTGAATTGCCAGATTTTAAACCCCAAAATATGAATATATAATACATTTGAGTGAATGAAGTGTAAACTAATGGAAATATTGAGAGCATTGAGTAGGAAATCAGTGTAGCTAATGCATTACTGGAGGCTGTGAGTTGTCATAAATTACTTTTGTTATTACTGTGAGACTGCTGTACTTCTATATGAACCCAGTTCAAAGACTGAGCTGCTTTTCAAGACTGCTGCAAACACATAAACCTGTACATGTATGCACATTTTATAAGGAAGATAATGAAGTCACATGATAGCCTGTTGTACATTGCATAGTAATAATTTCAAAAGCTAAAGCATTGTGTGCAACTCAAAGTTATAAGTGAAAGGAACCCTGTGATGCAGATCATGTTTCTCAGTAAGTCACATCTGAGAAGTCTGATGAGCTTTCTGCATATACCTTGAACTGTAGAGGAAAGGAAAGCAAACCAAGTCATTCAACCTGGACATTAGCAATCATTTTCTTTCTTTCTTTCTTTCTTTCTTTCTTTCTTTCTTTCTTTCTTTCTTTCTCTAAACTGGTGGATAGACATTTCTTACTGAATCCTGCTTTAATTTTCAATTTTGTTGATACTGTTGTCAATAAAGAAAAGATATGTGTTGTGATCATATTTATTTATTTGTTACATTTGTAGCCCACATTTGCCCGCATGTAGTAGGCTCAATGTGGTTTACAAAGTTCCGGAGAGGTGAGAATGATACCTAGTAGTAATACAATAGTAGTACAGAGAAGTGTTACAATACAAAGTAGTTGTACAGTTACATTACATTTTGCTCCAGGATACTCCAGTATTAGTTTTAAATTTCAGATGGAAAACTGATTCAAGTCTTTAAATGGCTGTTAAATAAATATCCAGTATTTTTTTAAAGAATTTCCTTCATTTATAGAAATGCCATTTTATGGGGCTTGCTTTAAATGGTGTGCATTTTCTAAATGACCAGTTACTGAATTCCTACTTTACTGCAATGGAAAATCAACTCTGGATTGTTCAGGCATTTTATAATCTCCATGGTCATAATCGGTTTGAGGAGTGCAGTACTGGCAGTCTATCTGTAACTCCAGTAATAGATCTGCAGACATGTTTATGTAGAGGTAGAGTGTGGGTTAATGTTTCATTCTAGAGAAGGGAAAAAAAATCCCCTGTCTGTTAAGTCATTAAGAAGGTGTGAAATGAAATCCATTTCATTAGAGCTGCTCTGGTTATCAGTAACCATAAGCCGTGTTTTGCTGGCTGCTTACTGGTGCATTTAATAAAATAAAGATCACTCCGTGGTGCCGTGGGCAGCGTGCAAGGTGATAGCCATATTTGCTTACTGTAAATACAAGAGAAAATCACACACAAAGCGGCTGTAGTTTTGACAAGTATTAAGATCCCTCTTTACATGTGTACTTCTGTACCGAAGTGCAATTAGTTTTCCTCGCACAAGGATTTCTGTTTATCTTATTCTGCTTCATTACTTAAGTATAATCGCACGGTTTGCTTCACTGCTTCTGGTAGTAAGCTCCAGTTTAAAAGGGGGAGGATGAGAGATTGTAAATATACAGCATTCTGCTGTAAGACTTTAATTTATGCGTCTTGATGGCAGTAGGGTTCTCTTTTCTGTCCCATTTATTTTATTTTATTTTCTTCTTCTATAAGGTTTGTTTCATGTATACCAGTGTCCTCGACTTAACAGTTTGCTCTGTGATGTGTCAGGTACAAAGGATCTTGCTTTCAAGTTACAAAGAAAGCAGTTCACCATTGAGGTAAGAGAGGTTACACTGCACATGGAATTCTTTGCTTTCTTGTCTGAATTTTGTGAAATGCTTTAGTTTGTTATGTCAAATTGTAAATATTCCCTCAAAGCTGACTTCACCTAATTGCTAAGGAAGTCTTGGGTTACTGAGTAGTATTTAAAGATTGTCAGCTTTAGTGGCATCTTTTTCATCTCCTGATTTTGTAACCCACCAACATTAAAAAGCTAACAAGTTCTTAGCTTTACTTCGGGTTTAAAACAAATGTGAGCTACAAACTTTATTAAAGAGATGATGACATTCCTATTTGTCAGGCCCTAAGTGAGGCAGTAAATTAAATGTTAATGACTTGCTATCACTTAGGTTAATGGGTGGTATGGTCCCTGTAATATGTGTAATGCTGACTGGGGGAGGGGGGGGCTAAGGATCCTTATCAGTATACAGAAACTATTTCCTTCACATTGCTGAGATCACCTTAGCCAAAGCATCATTGAACTCCTGTCTTTAAGGTTTTTTTTTCCCCCATGAACTTCATATGTGAACAAGTCTTGATTAAAAGGAAATAATTTAAAATATGTATATCATATATATTTGATTGAATAATGAATGTGTCTAGATCTATTAAGAAATTAGAGCTAATCTATTAATAAGTCTGAGAGGTTGAGATGGGTTTGATAGATTTTTATCTTTACAGTCTGTGCTTTGCTTTTTTTTTCCCTCCTTTTAAATAGAGACATAAAACACCCAAGCAGCTCTGACAAACCATTTTGGTTAATCTCTTTTCAAATGAAAAGCTCTTAGGCAGGCCACTTGTCTTAACTGCTTGAAACCATAAAAAGAGAGAATTGCCACCAATAAATTAGCATATTTTTTACTTCATCACAAATGATAGTCAATGTAGCTTGGCACTGCTTTGGTGTTTGGGACTTCACCCTCAAGTGACCACTTTGGCCCTTCTTTGACCCCCTGCCCTCTTTAGCTAGCCACTTGATTAGGTAAGTTCAGCATCCCCTTTCTTTTCTTTCTTCACATGTGCAAGTACCACTGTGCTATAAATCATTTAAAGGGCCCTATCAAGTGACAAATTAAGATGCCCTCCTCCCAATTAATGGTAATCAATGTCCTTAATTATCTAATCCTATTGAGAGTAGTTAATAGTTAATCGTGTGGCCAGTTTCTCAAGCAGGTCACCTCTGCATGAGTGCTAGATGTTTCTCTGCTGGGACACCCTCTTTAAAAGCCATTTAAGAGCAATTCTGTGAAGAAGACTGTTCAGAGTGGTGGCAGCTAAAATTGAATCAAGTGCTGTCATTGACCACATGTGATTTAAATGCTTGTTTTAGTAAAGCTAAAGACTATGTATTCATCTACACATATTCTAAGATTACACCCAGAAAGACTGATTTAAATGGCACAAGCTTTGTAGCTTAAAAAGTTTGTTGAACGCTATACTTTCATTAGATTTATCAATATTTTAAGATTTAATTTATTTATTGGTGCCTATATCCCACATTATCTGAAACAATATCAGCAATGTGGCTTACATATGTAAATATGAATAGTGTTACAATAAACAAAAACATAAGTATAGAAGAGTTACAGAAGTGTGGAATAAATGTGAATTCAAGTTTTTGAGTCTTCTGGTTTGTTTCTTAGGCAATGAAAATTGATTTTTGACACTTTAGTGTCATATATGGACCTGTACAGTACAGTTTTAATAAAAATGCTTAGATGTAGATTGCACTATAATTAACTTTTTTTTGTAGAATCCCAAATTTGCTACTTAGGGGAATTCTAAACCTCTTGGACAAACTACTTCTGACTTTGAATTCTGTATACAACTTCAGTAATTATTGTTCACAGAAGAAGTAGCTAAATCACCTCACAGTAAATGATCTCACAATACACGCCTTTTGACTATTTTCAATTATTTAAGGGATGAACTGTTTACAAGCAACTGAAGGGAAATGTATGATCTTAGAATTGCTTTCTATAAGAAGAGTAGGCAGCGTAAACTCAGTTTCATTGTGCCTGTGTAGGAAAGCAATGGGGTGGAGAACCCAAAATATTTGGGTTGGTAGCAATATATTTCAAATCCTTTCCTGTACACATAAAAATTAACAAATAAGGGGCACAAGCATGGTTATACAATTTGATATGTGCAGTCAGAAAATAACTGTTTGTCTAAAGTTGAACACTTTCGGAAGCATTATTTACCGAAATGATTGTTTTCGCCATCTTACACTCTATACACAATGAGAAGAAACATGGGTGCTTGGGATAAAACTACAAAAACAAAATCTCATGCAAAAATCAAAATGTAAGTAAAGCAATTATATTTCTACAAATCTGTCTGTAATCTACCCTGGGAAAACTGACCTATAGTATGAAATAAAGAAAATATATAACTTTTTTTTATTTATAAATGAACATTTATGTCCTTCAAATCCAAAAAATATTTGGTTAGTGCAGTTAATGAAATGCACACATAAAATATAAACTATAAAAAAGGAAAAAAATACCCAGCATCCCCAAATAGGCAAGACATAGGAAATGTGATTTGAACCATTCTGCCAAAACACAAAATAATCATCTTCAAGTTGAATGTCTACAAGTAGACAATTCCATAGCCGGAGGCTGGCAATGGAAGAAACACAATCCAAAGCAGCATGAACCAACCAAACAGCGAATAACCCTGTACTGAACGAACGTAACACCTGCATAGAGGATTTCAGATAAACAGGGCATTATCATGTATCACAAAAGACAACAATACCAATACTTTGAATTTTACCCACCAGACAATAGGCAGCCAATACAATGACTTCAAATGCGGTGTAATGTGATCAAAATGTCTACAATTCACTAGAAACCAAGCTGCAGAGTTTTGAATAATCTGTAAAGTGCAAATAACTTCTAGGTGGGGGGGCACCTAAATACAAATCGTTAAATCAGTCTACCTCGGCTAACGCTAGTAACTGTAAGATTGTGCAAAAGTCACTCAGTAAACTCAGTGAGAGTACGTATTTTAACTGCCTAATAACCATTCTCAGTGTGTAAAAGGAGGCTATAACTACAGACTAATCCTGCTCATTCATAGAGAGCAGATTCTATGCAGATTTGAAAGTTCCTCATCTCAGTTAACAAATACTTAGGAGGATCTTCTGAGTGAAACCCCATTACGGATTTGGAGTGCAACCTACTCAGAGCAATTCAGTTTTAGTTATCATTTAAACTTTTATTGAATTTAATACAATAAACATCTAAATATATTTCAAAATTACACAATAACCATTAACAATTTCCTTCCCCCATCCCCAGCTGAATCTGGGACATCAAGTGCTTCACCTCTGGCATATAGTCTAACAATTCAGCTTGCGCCAACCGTAGATCTCTGTGAACAGGATACAACAGCTGTATAGCATTAGCATAAAACCAAAACTTGAAATTCAACTCCGGAAGGAGCTGACCCAGTAATTTCAT
This sequence comes from Microcaecilia unicolor, assembly GCF_901765095.1. Taxonomy (NCBI): domain Eukaryota; kingdom Metazoa; phylum Chordata; class Amphibia; order Gymnophiona; family Siphonopidae; genus Microcaecilia; species Microcaecilia unicolor. The sequence continues at coordinate 141,048,535 of NC_044034.1, read as the reverse complement.
ATAGACATTAAACAAGCTGGAAGAGCTGAACCCTGTAGCACCCCAGTCTCAGTTGGTTTCCAAGAAGACAACTCATTCCACTAATATACTCTCTGGTATTGTTTGGTAAGGAAAGAAGTGCAGCAACTGACCAGATATAACCAAGGCTTGCATATGCTTTAACAGAATATGATAAATAGTAACTAATGGTGCCACAACATCTAAAAGAAGTACAGTTACACCTGAGCTGTCATCAATAGACCATCAGTCTCAGAAATTGTGTCTGCATCTGGACCCACATTGAAAATCATCTAACAAATGGTGACCATCTAAGAAAGCAACAAGTTGATCCAGTACGACCTTCTGCAACACCTTACCCAAAAAGGGTAGTTTGAAAATAGACCTAAAATTAGCAACATTGGTGGCATCCAATGCAGGCCTCTTCAATACAGGGCATACCACTGCCCATTTTAAGTCATTAGGGAATACCCATGTGGTATAGGAGGCATTCACAATTTCCATTAACATAGGCACTAAAGCATCCTTCAAACACACCAGACAGGACAACTATCCAAAAGATATGTAGCAGCACAAAATTGGAGAGAGAATCTGTAATCTGTGTTAGAGAAACTATAAAAATAACTTGTTGAGTTATTTACTATTTTACTCTGCAATTGTTTTATTGGCTTTGCTGTACAAGTATTTTGCTTGATTTGTTTGACATAATTGCATAAATAATAAATTAAAACATATTTTCCAGAGAAGGGAAAATGGTAAAACTGGAGGACAAGAATTGAGGTTGCGGGATGGTAGCCTTAGGAGTAATGTCAGAAAATTATTTTTCACGGAGAGGGTTGTTTATGCCTGAAATGCCCTCCTGAGGAAGGTGGAGGAGAAAAAACTGTGGAGGAATTCAAAAGGCATGGTATAAACACAGAGGATCTGTAATTAGAACATGAATGGTATAAAAACAAAACTTAAAGATTGCATATGTGTTTGCATGTCAAGTGGTGTTTAGATGGCAACTCTGGCTATATCAGCTAAGGCCGGTTGTGAGCTGGCTTGTATGGTCTGAGTCCCACATATAGCAATCTAGTTTAGGATGGACTAGAGAGAGCTTCGACGGAAACTCCAGTAATTTGGAACATGAAGACTGTTCTGGGCAGACTTTTATGGACGGTGTTCCGCAAATGGCAAGATAGATTTGGATAGACTGGAATAGCCTTTGATGGCAACTCCAGTAGTTGGAACATAAGGACAGAGCTGAGCGGACTTCTACGGTCTATGTCCCAGAAACAACAAAGAAAGACCATATTCAAGTATACAATATCACATTCATTGTTGATTTAATATTGAATTGATAATAAATGTGACTGTTGGGCAGACTGGATGGACCATTAAGGTCTTTATCTGCCATCACTCATTCACTTCATTTTTTTTTTTGGGGGGGGGGGGGTGAGGGACGGCAGAGGCTGACCTGGTTTCTCAGGTGGTAAGTGCTATTCATTCCCATATGGAAGGTCCCCAGTTCAGTCTTCTACTCCTTAGTTGGGCCGGGGATGCTTCAGAAACTATTCATAGCCTATCAGAGTGAAGGAGTCATAATCAATAATCAGTGCTCGAATCTAGAGGGTGATTTTATGAAGTCAATTTGCACTTATGTGGCCTCTTATAAAATACCAGTTGACATAAAAATACATGCTTTAGTATGACTTCCTCTTATTTCAGAACTCCTCCTGAAAAGAAGGTACTTGGGACCTTTCCTATCTGTATTTCTTTGTTTCAAAGGAAAATACTTGCAATAATCCTGCCCAGATGGCTTAATTCAGCACAGTAGCGCAGTTTTATCACCTTTTGGCAAGAAAGAAAACTTTTTCAGTTGAATGCAGTTAAGCACTTTTTTAAAGTATATGAAGACAAAAGAATTTGCTAGCTGGTATGCTATCTAATACCTACTTTTTATTGCTCCAGATCTCTAACAAATCTAAACTAAGGCACAATGATATAGACCTGATAAGTACTGTATTTTAATACCTACATTTAACTGTTATAGGGCTCTATCAATTAAATTTAAACTAAGGGAAAATAATATTAGTCTATTTAAACAAGCTAATAACTGCTTTTAAAATTAAATTAAAATAGATTTTCTCAATAAATTTACAAATTCTCCTCTATCCCAAGCTGTAAGTCGCCATATCTTCCAGAAAAGTAATATTCACTTACCCAGTGAGACTTCCTCTTTTCTCAAAACTGCCATCCCCTATTAAAATCTTCCTTTCCTCAATCTGCCCCCTCTCTTCCAACTTCCCTATGCTTGATTCTCCTTCCTTCTTAACCTTGAAATCCTCAATTCACCATTTGAAAAACTACTTAATTTTAATTATGTAAAATAAAATAGCATTATTTACTATCAAAGTAATTCAAATATATGCAGGTGTGCTACAGAACTTCCACAGAATTTCAGAAACTCAGCTGCAAAAATTTTCTGTTGCTGCAGAATCTACTTCTATGGTACTGCAGGACACTGGAGCTATGGCCCCAAGTATACGAATAACTTACTGTACTAATGGAAATGCAAGCATACACATAGCTAATTTTGGCTAATAGGCTTTGCCATTCTCATGTTGACCTAGTGCAGCAAGTTAGTGATGGATGACAAGCACTCAGAAGGCTAGAGTGACTTAGGAGGCTGGCTGCTCTTGTTATATCTGATATTATTGACTGGCTAGGTCTGCATTTCTGTTACTACTACTACTACTATTTAGCATTTCTATAGCGCTACAAGGAGTACGCAGCGCTGCACAAACATAGAAGAAAGACAGTCCCTGCTCAAAGAGCTTACAATCTAATAGACAAAAAATAAATAAAGTAAGCAAATCAAATCAATTAATGTGAACGGGAAGGAAGAGAGGAGGGTAGGTGGTTACGAGAGGTGGAGGCGAGTGGTTACAAGTGGTTACGAGTAGCAATAAGTGGTTCTGTTGTTGGACACGAGCAAGAAACAATATGTAACAGTGCTGAGTATAATCTATAAAGGGGACTTTCCTGCTTATAATCGAAATAGAAAAACGCCTATATTGTGACCCAAATCGGGAGATAGACGTTTATCTCACAAAAACGAATAAAGCGGTATAATCGAAAGCCGAATTTGGACGTTTTCAACTGCACTCCGTCGCGGATGCGGACAAAGTTGATGGGGGCGTGTCGAAGGCGTGGTGAAGCCGTATCTGGGGCGTGGTTATCGGCCGATCAGAGATGGGCGCCTTTCGCCGATAATGGAAAAAAAAATATGCGTTTGTAGCGAGAATTTAGGGCACTTTTCCTGGACCCTGTTTTTCCATGAATAAGGCCCCAATAAGTGCCCTAAATGACCAAATGACCACTGGAGGGAATCGGGGATGACCTCCCCTGACTCCCCCAGTGGTCACAAACCCCCTCCCACCACAAAATATGCCGTTTCACAACTTTTTATTTTCACCCTCAAATGTCATACCCACCTCCCTGGCAGCCATATGCAGGTCACTGGAGCAGTTATTAGGGGGTGCAGTGGACTTCAGGCAGGTGGACCCAGGCCCATCCCCCCTACCTGTTACAATTGTGCTGCTTAATGCTTAGTCGTCCAACCCCCCCAAACCCACTGTACCCACATGTAGGTGCCCCCCTTCACCCCTTAGGGCTATAGTAATGGTGTAGACTTGTGGGCAGTGAGTTTTGAGGGGGATTTGGGGGGCTCAACACACAAGGGAAGGGTGCTATGCACCTGGGAGCTCTTTTACCTTTTTTTTGTTTTTGTAGAAGTGCCCCCTAAGGTGCCCGGTTGGTGTCCTGGCATGTGAGGGGGACCAGTGCACTACGAATCCTGGCCCCTCCCACGAATAAATGTCTTGGAGTTATTCGTTTTTGAGCTGGGCGCTTTCATTTTCCGTTATCGCTGAAAAACAAAAACGCCCACCTCACAAATTGTCGAATAAAACATGGACATCTATTTTTTGCGAAAATACAGTTCGGTCCGCCCCTTCACGGACCCGTTCTCGGAGATAAACGCCCATGGAGATAGACGTTTCCGTTCGATTATGCCCCTTTTTGTATGCTAGGGAGGGTTCCAGAGGTGATCCGGGAAATTACAGACCAGTGAGCCTGACGTTGGTGCTGGGCAAAATGGTAGAGACTATTATAAGGAATAAAATTACAGAGCATAGTCAAAAGCATGGATTAATGAGACAAAACCAACATGGATTTAGTGAAGGGAAATCTTGCCTCACCAATCTACTTCATTTCTTTAAAGGGGTGAACGAACATGTGGATAAAGGTGAGCCAGTTGATATTGTGTATTTGGATTTTCAAAAGGCATTTGCCAAAGTACGTCATGAAAGACTCCAGAGGAAATTGGAAAGTCATGGGATAGCAGGTAGTATTCTATTGTGGATTAAAAACTGGTTAAAAGATAGAAAACAGAGAGTAGGGTTAAATGGTCAGTTTTCTCAATGGAGAAGGGTAGATAGTGGGGTTCCACTGGGGTCTATGTTGGGACCGCTGCTTTTTAACATATTTGTAAATGATCTAGAGATGGGAATAACTAGTGAGGTAATTACATTTGATGACAATAGAAAGTTATTCAAAGTTGTTAAATCGCAAGAGGATTGTGAAAAATTGCAAGACGACTTTACAAGACTGGGATACTGGGAATCCAAATGGTAGATGATGCTTAATGTGAGCAAGTGCAAAGTGATGCATGTGGGAAAGAGGAACCTGAACTATAGCTACATGATGCAGGTTTCCACATTAGGAGTCGCCAACCAGGAAAAGGATCTAGGAGTCATCGTTGACAATACTTTGAAACACTTGGCTGAGTGTGCTGCGGCAACAAAGAAAGCAAATAGAATGTTAGGTATTATTAGGAAAGGAATGGAAAATAAAAATGAGGATGTTATAATGCCTTTGTATAACTCCACGGTGCGACTGCACATAGAATACCATGTGCAATTCTGGGCTCCACATCTCAAAAAAGATATATATATAGTGGAATTAGAAAAAGTACAGAGAGAGACAACAAAAATGATAAAGGGGATAGGACGACTTCCCTATGAGGAAAGGCTGAAGCAGCTCGGGCTCTTCAAGTTGGAGAAAAGATGGCTAAGGGAAGATATGATAGAGGTCTATAAAATACTAGGTGTCGTCGTTGATGATACATTGAAACCTTCTGCTCAGTGTGCTCCTGCTAAGAAAACAAATAGAATGTTAGGTATTATTAGGAAAGGAATGGAAAACAAAAATGAGGATGTTATAAAGCCTTTGTGTCGCTCCATGGTGTGACCGCACCTCGAATATTGTGTTCAATTCTTGTTGGCGCATCTCAAAAAAGATATAGTGGAATTAGAAAAGGTACAGAGAAGGGCAACAAAAATGATAAAGGGGATGGGACAACTTCCCTATGAGGAAAGGCTAAAGAGGCTAGGGCTCTTCAACTTGGAGAAAAGGCGGCTGAGGGGAGATCTGATAGAGGTCTATAAAATAATGAATGGAGTGGAACGGGTAGACTTGAATCACTTGTTTACTCTTTCCAAAAATACTAGGACTAGGGGGCATGCAATGAAGCTACAAAGTAGTAAATTTAAAATGAATTGGAGAAAATATTTCTTCACTCAACATGTAATTAAACTCTGGAATTTGTTTCCATAGAATGTGGTAAAAGTAGCTTAGCGGGATTTTAAAAAGGTTTCGATAACTTCCTAAAAGAAAAGTCCATAAGCCATTATTAAGATGGACTTGGGAAAATCTACTGCTTATTTCTGGGATAAGCAGCATAAAATGTATTGTACTGTTTTGGGATCTTGCCAGGTACTTGTAACCTGGATTGGCCACTGTTGTAAACAGGATACTGGGCTTGATGGACCTTTAGTCTGTCCCAGTATGGCAACACTTATGTACAGTTGTGCAAGAAGACAAACTGTCATGTGTAAGGAGTCATGTGCTGTAATGTTTAGCTGGGATATATCCTTAGATGTTGGAAAGGAATAAGTAGGTAGACTGGGCAGATATCTTTTTCTGTAGGGCTATAGTAAGGAGCCATTCACAGAGCAAGGTCACCCAAATCTGAAGCAGTAGTTCCTACTTTCTGTTCGGAGGTACTTGGTGTTTCTCAGTATACATTGTGATGAGGAAATGTGGGAAAAGAGAGGGAAGCATGCTTAAAAAGTCCAGCGATTTCCCTACTCCCCTGGAATGGAGAGAAAACCCAAATTGTCATTACCTAGGAATTCATGCTGCCAGGGTCCTTGAAAATATGAGGAGCTGGAATTAGCAGACTCTCTGGGAGGAGATACAGGCAGGAAACAAAACTCAGGAAGCTAACCAAACACACAACTTGGGGAATGCAGATGATGATCATGGGAATTGTAGTAGCAGAGATATTTTTCCTAGGTGAACAAATTAGTCATTAGCTGATTTCCAGAAAAGAGAGAAAAGGGCATGGCTGACACTGTGCACAAAGCAAGCATTATATTAGACATTTTGAGGCACAGAGGAGTAGCAGCCCTGGGAGGTGTAAAGCAGCCTGCAGATTGAAGGGGAGACTTAGGAAGAAGCTGGCCCCAGGAAGCAAGTGTTGTATACATGGAGCCAGGAAAAGCTGGCAAGGAAGCAGTCATAATATGTTTTTATATACCATATCAACTAATGCCTCAAATCAGTTTCAAAGCAAAAGTTGACATTAGCAAAATTTTGCAAAATGATTTAAAATCATTAGCCTACCTAAACAAAAACCAAAAACTGTCTGTCTATAAGATGAAATATTTCTGAAATAGCCATAATTTCAGCTTCCTTAACATTTATTTATTTATTTATTTATTGCATTTGTATCCCACATTTTCCCACCTCCTTGCAAGCTCAATGTGGCTTACAATACATCATGAATAATGGAAATACATGATAAGATAGATATTTAGTATTACAGACAGATCTTGGGTGACATGATTATGGTAAGACAAGATAGTAGTCTAACAAGCAGATATACTAAGTCTTTTCTGGATACTTGTGGAGAGATTTACATTTGTTGGTCTTTGTGGTATGCCTTGTTAAAAAGATGGGTCTTCAGTAGTTTGCGGAAGTTAGGAAGTTCATAGTTCATTTTTAAATTGCGCGGCAGCGCGTTCCAGAATTGTGTGCTCAGGTAGGAAAAGGTTGACGCATGCGTTAGTTTGTATTTTAGACCTTTGCAGTTGGAGAAGTGAAGGTTGAGGAATGTGCGGGATGATTTTTTGGCATTCCTGGGTGGTAGGTCTATCAGGTCTGACGTAGGCTGGTGCATCCCCATGAATTATTTTGAGAACTAGGGAGCATATCTTGAACATGATGTGTTCTTTGATTGGGAGCCAGTGTAGCTTTTCTCGTAGGGGTTGAGCACTTTCATATTTTGTTTTACCGAATATGAGTCTAGCTGCAGTGTTCTGTGCTGTTTGGAGTTTCTTGATTATTTGCTCTTTGCAGCCAGCGTATAGTGCGTTGCAATAGTCTAGATGGCTGAGTACCATTGATTGCACCAGGTTGTGGAAGACGGACCTTGGGAAGAAAGGTCTTACTCTTTTTAATTTCCACATTGAGTGGAACATTTTCTTGGTTGTGTTTTTCGTATGGTTCTCAAGGGTTAGGTGTCGATCAATTGTGACTCCAAGGATTTTTAAGGTGTCTGAGATTGGAAGATTCAGTTTAGTTGTGTTTATGGTGGTGAATTTGTTCGTGTTGTACTGAGAAGTGAGTATTAGGCATTGGGTTTTTTCTGCATTGAGTTTCAGCTGAAATGCATCCGCCCATGAGTACATGATTTGTAGACTTTGGTTAGACTTCGGACCGGCCCAGAAAGTTACTGATGGGTTGTGCACTCCTTCCAGCAAGTGGAGACTGAGAACTCTGACTCTTGAGAGAGAGCCAATAAGAGCCCTGACCAACTATAGCTAGATTCTATTCTCAGTCTCCAGCAGGTGGAAGGCGGTGAACCCTTTAGTTTCCTTTCCTTTCTTTTTTCCTTTTCTGTTCTGGTGTTTGTCAGTAAACTCTTAATTCAGTACTGAGAGGATTTTAGATTGTGTTCAGAGATTTGCCTGTGTTACTGGATCATTGTGTGTCTTGCCTGCTTTATGAGGCTGAGGCACGCGGGGTCTCCCTTCAACCTCGGGGAGCATCTGGTCGCTCCTTGTTTCCATCTTGTGGTCATGGATGAGATTTTTGTCATTATATGACAGGTAGAGGGACTCAGAGTCAGCGGTCTCGTTTTTTGTAGAGAACTCGGTCCTTTCGAGGGACTCGCAGAGATGCAGGAGCCTCTCCAATCCACATCCTGTCCGGCCCAATGAAGGGGTTCGGGTCCATCTTCTGATTCCTCTGGGAGCTCGCTTAACACAGTTCTATTGGAGAGGGGCCCATTTTACTTCCAATCAGTGGGTGTTAGAGGATATTCGAGACAGGTACGCTTTGGAATTTGCGCGGCGTCTTCCAGATGTTTTTCTGGAGTCTCCTTGCCATTCTCACCTTAAGATGGGCACGGTACAGGACACTCTAGAGGCTTCTCGATCTGCAGTCCATTTGTCTTGTTCCTCCTTCAGAGGTCAGGCAAGGTCATTATTCCATTTACTTCATAGTCCCAAAGAAGAAAGGTTCCTTTTGTCCCATTCTGCATCTCAAGGTGGTCAATTAGGTGCCCAAAGTCACAAGTTTTCATATGGAGACTCTTCACTTGGTGATAGTGGCGGTCAGGGCCAGAGAGCGTTTGACCACACTGTATTTAACAGATGCCATCCTCCACATTCCAATTCAGCCCATGCACCAGCGTTTCCTTCGCAGTTCTTGGCAAGCATTTTCAGTTTTGGGCTCTGCCGTTCAGGCTGCCTACAGCTCCGCGCACGTTCACCATGGTCATGGTGGTAGTTGCGGCAGCACTCAAGAAGGAAGGTATTCTAGTTTATCCTTATCTAGATGATTGGCTTATCCGCGCAAAGTTGTATAAGAGAGTGTACAGGTCACGGACAGGGTGGTTCATTTCCTTCAGTCCCTCGGTTGGGTGGTCAACTCCCTCAAAAGTCGACTGGTGCCATCTCAGACTCTGTACTACCTGAGAGTGTCCTTCAACACAGTTCAAGGTTGTGTATTCCTTCCTTCCAGCAGGATGCTCAAGTTCCAATCTCTGATTCAGGCCTTTCTGCACAGGTCTGTTCCATGTGCAAGAGATTATCTGCAGGTTGTGGGTTCCATAGCTGTTATGATAGAGGTGGTGCCTTGGGCCAGAGCACACTTGAGATTCCAGGCCTCCCTTCTGTCTTGTTGGTCGCCGCAGAAGGATTCACTGTGGGTGAGGTTCCTCCTGCGGACTCGGGAGCGAGGCATTCTTCATTGGTGGCTTTGTTTGTCCAATTTGAACAAGGGGATACCATTGGACTCGCCGTGCTGGATAGTGGTCACAATGGATGCCAGCCTCAAGGGCTGGGGAGCTCACTGTCTGGGGCAGTACGCGCAAGGTCTTTGATCTCCGCTGGAAGCATGTTCCTTGATCAAGCTCTTGGAGACAAGAGTGATTTGGCTGGCTCTGGAAGTTTTGCTGTCAGTTACAGAGCAAGTCGGTGCACATTCTATCGGACAACGCTATTGCGGTGGCTTAAGTCAATCGTCAAGTGGGGACGAGGAGTTGGCAGTTGTAGCGGGAAGCAGCAAAGCTCATGTCTTGGGCGGAGATTCATCTGATAGCTATCTCGGCGTCGCATGTGGCAGGTACAGCGACTGTTCAAGCAGATTTTCTCAGTTGACACACCCTAAACCCAGGAGAGTGGTCTCTTAGTACACCAGCGTTCCAAGCGGTGGTGGATCGCTGGGGTCTTCCGATCATGGACCTGATGACCACGAATCTCAATGCAAAGGTACCTCATTTCTTCAGTCGAAGAAAGGATCTAAAGGTGGAAGGCGTGAATGTGCTTCAACAACCGTGGCTGTCTGGCCTGCTCTATGCGTTTCCCCCATGTCCTCTTCTGGGATGTCTAATCCAACAGATCAAGGCTCACAGGGGACCAGTGATCTTGATAGCTCCGGATTGGCCTTGCAGGCCATGGTAAACCTCTCCGGTTGCTTGAGTTTCCCGACCTGCTAGTTCAGGGTTTGGTTTATCCATTCCCGACTCAATTTTGTCTTGCGGCATGGCTCTTGACCGGGCTAGGTTGATGAAGAGACGGTTTTCTTCCAAGGTCGTTTCCACAATGCTTATGTCACAACGTCGATCAGCATCTCTGAATTATATTCAGACTTGGCGGATTTTCAAAGTTTGGTGCACAGATCGGGCGATTGTTATGTTGCAGATTTCTGTAGCAGAGATTTTGGATTTTTTGCAGCACCGTTTCGATAAGGGTTTGACACTGGCTTCACTTAAGGTACAGATTGCAGCCTTATCTTGTGTTTGGGGACGTGTCAAAGACAAAGTAATGGCCAGTCACCCAGATGTCTCTTGGTTCTTGATGGGCTCAGGTCTCATTCGGCCTCCCTCTAGGAGTAATTTTCTGTCATGGGATCTTAATTTAGTTCTTTCTGTAACTCCTAGGCCTCCCTTTGAACCTTTGACATTGTGTGTTCTCTTAAAGATTTGACTCTTAAGACTGTTTTTGGTGGCCATTGCTTCGGCTAGGAGAGTGTTGGAGCTGCAGACGTTCTCCTGTAGGTCTCCATTTTTGGAGTTTTCTAAAGAGGGAGTGGTTTTATGTCCAGTTCTGTCATTTCTTCCTAGGGCCATATCTTGTTTTCATCTGTCTCAATTGTTTTTTTTTTCCCAATGTTGGGTTCTTTCTCTGGCTCGGGTGAGCAGAGAAAGTTGTGTTTTTCCTTAAGCAATATTTGAAGGCTACGGAAGACTTCCAGCATACGGATCGTCTTTTCCTGTTCATTGGTGGATCCCATAAGGGCTTAGCGGCTTCTAAGCCCACCATTTCTAGGTGGCTGAAAGAGATGATTGCTTCAGCTTATCTTCTGTCTGGGAGGCCTATTCCAGATGGGGTCAAAACCCACTCTACTCGAGGACAGGCTGCATCCTGGGCAGAGCGTTTTTTGGGCCCGCCTTTGGAAATTTGTAAGGCAGCTACTTGGTCCTCTTTACACTCTTTTTCTAAGCATTACAGATTGGATGTTCAGAGCTGTCAAGAAGCCATTTTTGATGCAAGTGTCTTATGGCGGGTTTATTGGGGTCCCTCAGGGGTACTGCTTTGTAACTTCCCATCAGTCACTTTCTGGGCTGGTCCGGAGGGATGCTAAGGAAGGAGAAATTAGTTCTTATCTGCTAATTTGCTTTCCTTTAGTCCCTCCGGACCAGCCCAGATCTTACCCTGTGTTGTTTGATTTTGGTTTCGGTTCAGAGTTTTTTGCTGTTGGAGCTGCTTTGATCATTTGCAGTTTTATCTCTGTTTACAAAAATTAAAAAACAAGCCAACCTCCACACACGACAGATGTATGTCCTCAGTGTGTGCGTAATGTGCTGCGGCTTTGTTGGACTTAGCAAAAGCACATATTCAGGATGGATTGCGGCTGCTCAAGTTTCCCGATGGCACAGACATGAATACTCTTTCTTCTTTTCTTCTCCTGCTTTGTTAGGATAATACTAAATCTAGCTATAGTTGGCCAGGGCTCTTATTGGCTCTCTCTCAAGGGTCATTGTTCTCAGTCTCCACCTGCTGGAAGGAGTGCACAACCCATCAGTCACTTTCTGGGCCGGTCCGTAGGGACTAAAGGAAAGCAAATTAGCAGCTAAGAACTAATTTCTCTTTTTGTGAAATTTCATGTAATACTGCTCTATTCTAAGATCTGTTGGCATAGAGTTCCAAGATACAATTGCTGTGAAACAAAATAGCTTCTTACAGGAAGACTTAGCCTTCAAGTAAGACTGTAAAGGAACTGAAACTTGGTCCTATGGATCCAACCTAGTTGTGTCCCTGCCATCCTGTGAGACGCTAAAGGAGCTAGATACTCATCACAATATTCATACAAGATTTTGAAAAGTAAACAAGAAGTTTTGAACTCTATTCTGACAGCAACCGGGAGCCAGTGAAGAGACCCAGATAAAGGAGTTGCATTACGAAATTTAGATTTATATAGCAAAACTCTTGCATCCGTGTTTTGTAGTAATTGGATCCTAGATAAATAGTTCTTACACCCATATACAATGAATTACAGTAGTCGATTCTATAAAATGTTAGGAAATAAGCAGCTTTTTGCATATCATCTAAAGAATAATAAGAATGAATCTGACCCATCAAGTGGAACTGAAAAAATACAGAGGAAGATAACCGTTTTATTTGAAAATCTCCTTTCAAAGCAGAGGGCGGCCAACCCCTCCTAAAACTATGAACCACAGATTGAAGGTTAATCATAACAACATAGTAAATGACGGCAGATAAAGACCTGTACAGTCCATCCAGTCTGCCCAACAAGATAAACTAATTTTACATGGTATGCAATACCTTATATGTATACTCGAGTTTGATTTGTCCTTGCCATTCTCAGGGCACAGACTGTAGAAGTCTGCCCAACACTGTTCTTGTACTAAAAGTTCTGAAGCTAACATCAAAGCCCCTTAAAATTTACACTCCAGCCCAACCATATCTATTCAATCACGATCAGGGCACAGACCATAGAAGTCTTCCCAGCACTGGTTTTGCTTCCCAATTACTGGTATTGTAACTCAATCTCCACTAAGATTCTGTGGGTCCATTCCTTCTAAACAGGATTCTTTTGTGTTTATCCCATGAATGTTTGAATTCCATTACTGTTTTCATCACCACCACCTCCTGTGGGAGGGCATTCCATGTGTCTACCACCCTTTCCTTGAAAAAATATTTCCTGACATTAGTCCTGAGTCTGCCACCCTTCAACCTCAGTTCATGGCCTCTAGTTCTACTGCCTTCTCTAACCCATAATATGCTTGTCTTTTCAGATTTTAATTTAAGATGGTGATTAGTCATCCAGTTCAAAATTTTCAGAAAACAATGATTCATGTGATGAAATAAATTTTGAGTAGAACACATTAAAAGAAAAAATAATGTGAATATCATCTGCATAAATAAAATAAAACAGACCCAGGGATCCTTTTCAAGAGAACTGAAAAATATATTAAATAAAATTGGAGATAAAGGAGAACCCTGTAGTACTCCATAGTCTGAAGTCCATATTGGTGAACATGTCCCATTTCTAATAACTTTATTGCTTCTGTTTTGTAAGAAGGCTGTGAACCAGGTCTTTACTGGACCAGAAATTCCGATCATATCCAATTTATTTAGTAGCAGATCATGATCGACAAGGTCAGATGCAGGTGAAATATTCAACTGCATCAGAATAGCTAAATGGCCTTAATCTATAAATAATCTAAGTTCTGTTACTAGAGATAGTAAACAAGTTTCAATGCTATAGAACTTTCTGAAGCCGGATTGCATATGATCCAATAAAGTGAATTTGTTTAAATATTCTTGAAGATGAAAAGCAACAATAGCTTCCTTAATGTTGGCTAAGAAAGGAGTACTTAATATTGGACAGTAATTAGAACAGACATTGACGGTTTTGAAGCATTCCAAATTTTCAAAAGAGGGATAGTGCTAATACTAAGTGGAAAACGTTCTTGCTTAAACATCGGTGTAAAGAATGATAACAACCATAAAAGCCCCTCTTGCAGGAGGAACTTGAGCATGACTGCTGGGCATGGATCTAAATTACAATAACCCTTGCCAAACTTAGTAACTAACATTGATAGGAAATCATAGTCTACTTCAGGAAATTCATTCCAAAAACAATCAGCAAGACTGTCATTTGAACCTTCAATAGTGGATTCAAGTGATGGATGGACAGATAATAATTGACATCTTGTAAGTGAAAATTTTTGTTCAAAATAATTTGCTACCTCAGTAGATGATGAACTAAATTGAGCACAGTCAAAGGATAAGAAATGTACAGAGTCCCAATCTCATTATCGCTTAAACAAATTTTCTCAGAATAATAAGATTTTCTATTCAAACAAATGTCTGACTTATAAGGTCTAATGCATTTGTTTCCATTTTAACCTGTCTTTTTCAAATCAAGTAGATTTCCAGTGTCTCTCCAATTTTCTATGTTCTCTTTTTTTAAGTGCAACAATTAGGATACCAAGGAGAAACAATGGCTTTAGATTTGATGAGTTTCTAAGGTACAACAGTTCTTTGATGATGCTCTGCTTGCACAAAGGGAGAAGGGCTTGGAGGAAAAACTAATCCGCAGGAAGGTGCACAGGGCCAAAAGCAGTGGAAAAGTAAGGAACAGCCTGAAGAAAGTTGGTAACTAAGTGTATCTTTAAAAGTGTTCTGTTTATACAGAGTGGGAAGAGGGCTTAGAGGAAGCTAACCCCTAGAATGCTGCAGAGAAGATCCGGGACAGAGGAAGCTAGTAAGGGGAAAGTAAGTTACCTTTAAAAAGTCTGCTTATAGGCATGGGGAAGCCAGCAGGAGCTTACATGGAGTCCTTGGAGAGTGGGGTTTAGCTTTGGTAAAGACAAGGATCTCACTGAGAAATCCTGGACTAGTGAATTGCCTGAATGGGGAAAGAGGTGGTGATTCTGAAACACGGCTCTGTGAGAGACGAGTTTAACCCCTGTTAGAAATTTAAATCCAGAGGAGTTTGAACTCTGGATAGCACACTCAGGTTGTAGCAATTAGCTAAGAAATATTTAGAGTTGTTTATTGTGTAGATTCTTTATTGTTCAGACTAAGGAATATAGAGTTCTAAGCTTAACTCTCCTGTGTTGGACGCTCACCTGAGGACTGTTTGGTTTTGTTTATTTCTAAATGCTTCTGCATATTACACTAAAGGACAACTAATTTTGAAACTGGGCTGTCGAATTCTATTTGTTCTCACTTTGGAATCTTAATTGGGAGATAAAGACCATCATTTGACTAAATTATTGTCTTGAATCTGTAGCAAAAAGTATAATCCACAATTGGGCCAATTAGTGTGCTTTGTCGTTAGCACTGATTTGATTAGATCTGACACCAACGTAGTTCCCGCTCTTGTTTTGCCAGGTATGATGGTCAGACTTCAATGGATTTGAGACATCAGCAGGGCAAGGTTTGCAGAGCAGCTTAGGTCCAATTGTTAATCTCTCTGCTAAAACCACAGCAGCCCTTGCACAAAACAAGCTTACGGGACGCAATCATGTGGTATTAAAGTTTGGGTTGAGTCATGCCAATTTCTCTTTGATTTTCTGATGATTGACTAAAGATAGATATATGATTTGGCACATAGTAGGACTTTTACTGATTAGGTTCTCAAAATATTTGAAATACTTTATTTCTCACTTGAATGACATGACAGTGTTGTCACTTTACAGAAATGTTCCAGCACAGTGATATGGAAAGCCCTTATGAAGGTTTTGTAACTGTGTTGCAAACCTTTGTATTAAGCTATACTCTTTTCTAAGACACACCAAATGAACCAGTTTCAAAATACCGTACATCTAAATAATTCTTGATCACAATGATTGCTGCTCACCTGTACTTATATTCTTTAAATGTATTTCATCACCTTTTTCTTTTAAAATGTTGCATAGATGTTCCATCCTTTCACATTTTTCCATGACAGCAAATGTTATTCTGGGAAAAGCCTAAGGCAGCCTTAATATTATTCCCAATGCAGGCCTGTTCACATCTCTGTTGGTTTGACAAATTTTATCTGAGCTCAGCTATTAGTACGCGAATACCAGATAGTGCAGAAGAATTTGTATGTGATTAAATGTGGCCTTTATCAGCACCTCAATTGTGTTTAAAGTAATACATTCATTAGCACATTAAAAGAGATATTTTTATTAGGGGTGAGCATTTAGTGCACTATTAATTCGATTAAATTTTTTTTAATTTTAACTAGAATTACATTTGATCAATTACATTGATCAAATTGTTAACTCACCTCTGTTGTCCAGCATTGTTTTCTCTCCCCTACCTATCCTATTTCACCTTGGCATAACATAGCAGAGGGAATGGATCGGCATCAGTTGAAAGTAGCATGTGGGAATCGCTGCCAGAGACCCTATGAAGAGCCAAATAAATGTTAAGATAAATGCGGAGGGGGAGGGGTGTAAGAGATTCTGGACCTGTGTGCTGGGGTGGGGGGGCAGCAGCAGTAGGAGAGGAGAGAAATGGGTGTCTGTGTGTCAGGGGTAACAGGTTTAGCAGCAGAAGGGGAGACACTTGGGTGTATGTACAGGGGAAGGGTACTGCAGGAGAGGAGAAAGGTAGGTATGTAGTACGTACGTATATGGAGGGGAAGAGAAGCAATGTGCTGAGGGAAGTAAGTGTGTACATTCAACATTTCATTATATTCAGCAGGCTAGTTTCCATACAGTGGGAATTTACTTGTACCAAGCCACTCAGCTCAGAGATGTGATTAATCGGATGAGTAGAATTTTTAATACCACGATTATTTTGATTAAAATTTGTCAGTTTTGCCCACCCCTAATTCAATAGCATGTTGTGCAGAGTAATTGTGCGGCAGCAGGACGTCAAGTCAGCAAGTAGTGAAGGAAAGCCTTGATACAGCTTGGCGAAACACGTGTCGGCACAATAATCTTCCCTACAGTGATAGGAGACTGAGCAACACAGTGCACAGAATCTCCACTGCCTAAGATAAGTACGACAACATATCATTTAAGAGTAAAGAACAAAATATAGAAAACATAACAAAATATAAAACATAATAAAAAAGAAAAATCTTATTAAACACTGGGACCCTTGAAGTACTAGGTATGAAACCTACTTCCCACTCATGAGAGAAGATTCTCTCAAGGAAGTCCACATCTGACAGTTCTCAGTAACTTACAATACTGAGTTAAGTTAAGTAGAAGATACTACAGATGTATATGTGGAATTGAAATGCAGAATAATTAGCCATGCTGAGCATTTGTTCAAAAGGATGTTTTGGTTGACATTAAAAAAAAAAAAAATCAAAAAGCATGTACAAGATAATCAGCCACACTTGTTCAAAAGGATGTTTGAGTCAGCGTTAAAAAATTGAAAAGCATGTGCCCAAAATGCATGGCACGATTAAGCACGATTAATCGCCGATTAAAATTTTTAATCATGCGGCTGGTTATGATTGACATTTGCAATCATTGCCCACATCTAATTTTTATGTTTTCATACCTGCTTGGGTAGAGTAGTATTACTGATTGGTTGGTATAAGGGATATCTCCGTGTGTTTTTTGTGTGATTTATGTGATTTAAAATGTGTGTATATTTTTACTGTACTCCACTGAGATAATAGGTGAGTTCAAAATGGATATTAAAATGCAAGTAAAATTTTCCATGGATATTAGAGGTGGCTGGCCATGTGCTTAGAGCAGTAGACTGAGAAACTGTCAAGCCAGGCCTCTAATCCCCCTTCTCTTACTTTATACTGCTTGTGATCATGGCAAGTGACTTGGGGGCCTTTTACTGAAGCTTAGCACAGGCTAAATGCTAAAATCCCCATGTTATACCTATGGGCTTCTTAGCATTTAGGAGGAAACTCTATATATGGCACCAAATGTTAGGTGCTACTTCCACGCCGAATGTTTGGTGCGAAAAAGTGTTCTAACGGCTGTAAGGTGCTAGAACAGGGAAGATATGGTGGATCTGAATGAAAACACACTTACACTCTCATTTATAGAATAGCACATAAGTGTTTCCACGTAGATCTGCAAAGGGGGCGTAGCCATGGGAGGGGCATGGGCGGGCTAGGGGTGCTCTCTTAAAATGTGTGCAAGGGTACTGAATTTAAAAGCTGACCAGTTAAAAACGGACATTGCTGAAAAAGTAACTGATTTACAGAACAAAGTAGACTCTTTTCAAGAATTTAAATTTAGTGTGGCTAAAGATAATGTAGATATTCGAAGAAAATTGGAACAAATTGAGAACTTTAATCGAAGATTAAATTTGAGACTACTGAATTTTCCCAAACTCCCGGGGATTAATCCTCATGATTTATTTAAAAGATACCTAAATGAAGTCTTAAAAATGCCCCTGGAAGCGATGCCACCAGTAAATAAGATATATTATATTTCAAGTCCCAAAGGAGAGAATGGGAAAAAAACAAGATGGATTACACGCTAATTTAGATCTTGAGAACATTTCAGCAATATTAGAGTGTTCATTGGATGAAAAAGCAGACAGGTCAACTTTGATTGTTTCTTTAATCTTCGAACAGGATTTGAACAATATAATGAGACTTTATTTTAAAAATTTGCAAACCTGTTTTGGTGGGGTGAAAGTACAAATCTTCCCTGATGTTACAAAATCGACCCAACAGAGAAGAAAAGCTTTTCTAGCACTGAAAGCAAGAACGTTGGAAATAGGCGGGATGTTTTTCCTTGCCTAACCGTGCAAATGTTTAGTTAGGTTGGCTCAGGTTAAATACACCTTTTATACACCAGGAAGTCTAAAATCATTTCTAGATTCTAAACAACTGTAATAGTTAAAGTAAAAGGGAGTATTTATGCCACCTTGTTTCCTTCTGTTTATGGATATGTAATAATTCTTCCCTAACTCTGATCGCCCCATGATTTAAATGGGGTCTAAGGAAGCATAAAGATTGTGTTTGATAAGATTTGAAAAGTATGTTATTACTTTTTCCTACTTTATTGTTTATATGAAGAGCTATTCATTTCCTGTTAATTTAATTATTGCTGTATTTCAAAACAAGTGTATTCTTGTTAAAAGTGAAAATTAATAAACAAATTGAAACAGAAAATGTGTGCAGGGGTTTACACCTGGTTTCGGTTGGTGTAACTCCTCGCACTCAAAGTTGAGTAACAATCCCAATGCCACACATTATTCTATAAAGGGTGCGAATCCTGGAATACCTGTTACAGAATATCGTTAAGCGCCAATTTTTTTTTTTGTCACCAAAGTTTGAGCACCATTTATAAAATTTCCCCCTTAGTGTGTGCTAAGCTTTAGTAAAAGGGCCCCTTGATCTCTTTGATTGTAACTTCATTAGGGATAATACAATAAATGTTGTAATCTCTATTAACTTTACTTTGGAAAGGCAGAATAAAAATGCAAAAATTGTTATAAGAAATATTTGGCTACGAACTTTAATGTTTGAAATTCAGTAGGCAGTTTATCGTTTGCCTTATATGCCTAAGTTTTCACACAGTCTTTATAAATCAATGCTTTGCTAAACAGAATTACAAAAGCTGAGAAAAAATCTTTATTATAACACTAGTGAAAAAGGCCCGTTTCTGACACAAATGAAACGGGCTCTAGTGTGTATGTTTGAGAGTGAGTGTGTGAGAGAGAGAGAGTGAATGTGCGAGTGTGTGTGTGTGACAGAGAGTGAGTGAGTCTGGGTGCGAGTGTGTGAGAGAGTGTGTTTGTGTGTGAGTGTGTTTCACACACACACACTGTGTGAGAGAGAGAGAGAGTGTGTGAGACACAGAGTGAGAGAGTATGTGTGCAATACACAGACTCTCTGTGAGACGAGTGTATTTTTTTTATTTTTTATTTATGTTAATTTATATACCGTATCTTATTACAACTGCAAAACAGAACGGTTTACATATGTATAAAAACAATTAGTGTATACAAATAAACAAACAAACATAGGAATTCCATTCATGACAGGAAAGCACAGCAAACCAGAATAAACTACATACTAAAATCAGTACAAATTAAAAATCTAATATACAGTTAAGCTACCCCTTTTTTTCTTTTTCTTTTTGACCTTATCTCATTATGCTAAGTTCTGTTCTACGTAGCTTATAAAGAAAAAGGTTTTCAAAAGTTTTCGGTAATGGAGATAAGATTTCTCTAATCTAATCTCCTTTGGGAGGCTATTCCAAAGGGAGGGTGACAAATAGAAAAAAGCCGATCTCCGTGTAGATTCCCATCTAGCCTTAGCAAGAGGGGGAATAACTAACTTGTTATCTGTTAGGGATCTAAGAGTTCGCATAGCGGTGTAGGGAATTGTTAAATTCGACAAGTAGCTAGGATTTAATGTGTAAAAGGCTTTGTGGGTCAGAACAAGAGCCTTAAACTTTACTCTTGCTTCGACCGGGAGCCAGTGCAGACGATGCAGTAAAGGTGTTACTCTGTCATCCCTCCGGGCCCTGCAGATCATACGTGCTGCTGTATTTTGAATTCTTTGTAATCGCTTTAAGTTTGCTCGAGTATGAGACCGAGTGTGTGAGATGGAGAGTGTGTGTGACACTGAGTGTGTGAGACTGACTGTGTGACACATAGAGAGTGAATGTGATACAGTGTGAGATATAGTGTGACTGTATGAGAGTGAGAGACAGAAACACACTGACTGTGAGAGAGTGTGTGCGTGTGACAGAGATAGCTCCCCCTCCCTCTGTGGTCTGTGCACCCCCTCCTCTGGTGTCAGGATCCCCTCCCCCCTGTCAGTCCTGAGGACCCCCTCCTCCCCTCTGTAGCAGAAGGTGGATTTTGAGCGTGGGTTAGTTATTGTTTTGTTGGGGAGTGTGTGAGTTGCATGAGCAATCAGTGCTGCCATTTTGGTGTTGGGGGTTTGTCTGGAGCAGGGTACCGTTGTTCCACATAATTGTATGTGTTTCTGTTGTTTGTGGAGGGGTTGGGGGGGTCAGAGGGTGTGTGTGGGTGATTGAGCTACATAGGTGTGTGTGTGTGTGTATGTGTGAGTGAGAGAGATGCTGTCTGTGCATGGCACACTGTGTGTTTGTGTGTGTGTGACTGAGATAGATGCTTTTGGACGGGAGGGAGGGAGTCTGGTGGATCTGGGTAACTTGTGCGCTTTCGCTCTGGGGTCTGCCATTGGAACTCAGCCTGTTCTCCTTTATAACAAGATTTTTTTTTGTTCTTTTAAAAAGAAGGGGGCGGGGGGAGGAAGAAGACACTATCATGTGCTATACTTGCTTGACACCCATGTATCTATATAAATAATTCTGACCTGCAACGTTCTGCTTGCTGCGAAGCTCCGCCTTTCCTTCTTTGCGACTCGTGCCTTGTGCCTGCCCCGCCCTTGATGTCATTGTGTTCCACCTCACCGTCGATGTCATCCCGTTGCCTTTCCTTCTTTGCGACTCGTGCGTTGTGCCTTCCCCGCCCTGCCCTCGACGTCATCGCGTTGCCTTTCCTTCTTTGCGACTCATGCATTGTGCCTTCCCCGCCCCACCCTCGACATCATGGGGTTTTGACGCGAGGGCGGAGCTACACTGCAGCCCATTTGGTGAGTGTCAGTGCTCCGCCCTCAATGTCATAACATTGTGATGCGAGGGCGGGGCACACACTCATGGGGGAACAGCGATCTACACCAGCACGGATGTTGGAGAGTTTGCAGCTTCCGGCTTCATTAGAACGTTGGGGTTATGAATTATGTGTGGATGGGGCGTGGCTGAGGGCGGGTCTGTGAGTGAGAGTGAATGGTGCTGACAACCTAGCCTACCAACAGTACAGGGCTTCAGTGTTTCCGTGCCACACAGTGAGCTTCAGAACGTTGGAGGTGAGAATTATTTATATAAATAAGGGCTTTGTACAATTTAGTGGGAAAATGTTAGGGCCCTAGATTCCAGACTTTGAGGAGTATAGTTTTCACTTAATTTATCCATTTGTTTTGTCATATATAAAAATTGCTAGATGGAAATCATTAAACTTGCATAATAATGAAAACATTCTTGTTCTAACAACAGTTATTCAAATAAATACATAGAACAGAAATTAAAGTAACAACCAGTAAATAGATGACTAGACTCAACAGTCAAGGGCCTTCTTAAAGAATAAGGCCTTAAGTTGATTCATAAAGCAGGTAAATTCCAGGGTGCCGGACCAGCTACAGAGAAAGCAGAGTTCTTAATACAGAAGAATTTGGCCAGACTAACAGAGGGAGCCACAAGCTGATATATAATAGCAAAGAAAAAATATCAAGAAAATATTTTTGTTCATCAAATGTGGGTTAATATAATTGACTCAGTAGTCAAGCTAACATTCCTTTAAGGTGACCTGGTGAAGGAGTGCTCTTAAGGGGAACTGTGTTTACTCTACTCACTACCACAGACACATGGGATTCCTTAGGAAAAGGAGGAGTTAGTGGATACTGAAGAAGGGCAGACTGGATGGGCCATTTGGCAACCTTATCTGCCATCATGTTTCTCTGTTTCCCTCACAAGTCTCCTGTACTATTCTTTACTGATCTTTTTTCTCAGTGATTTATGCTTGATTGTTGCTCCTTTCTCTACTCCTAGATGTTTATATATACCTTTTCCTTTAAGAAAGGTTACCTTTCATATTAGTTGCAAACCTCTTTTCATGTTTTGAAAGGCGGTATACAAAGTATCAATAAACTAAACTAAACCTTACCACATTGGTCCAGGCCAAAAACCATCACAATGTCATCTGAAAAGCTTTTTACTACAGAGAGTTGTTCTGCTAATTTTGCTGGTTGCTGGAACTGTAGAGCTTCAAGTTATCTACAAACAATAAATGTGATGTAACTTCTGGACCATTCAGTCACATCATGCTAATTCCCTGAAGCAGCAGTTAAAAAATAAGAACCGCGAAGCACTGGCCACTGTCAGAGTGTCCGTCTGACCCTACTCAGACAAAATTACATTTTTTGTTTTTGTGAAACTTACATATCCAGCTGATATCTTGATTAAATTCAGTAGTACATGCTTGATGGGATAGAACTGAAACCTAAGTTTTTTAGAAGATATTTTATACTGATGATTACGATTAGACTGAGGTTTGTGACTCATTGAGTTCTCTGAGGCTTTTTCCTTCTTAGCTATGTGGATGATACAGTAGCATTCTTCATATAGTTGTGCATAATCGCAGTGGATTTTAATAAAGAGTACATTTCTATGAACACACACAGTTTAAGGGATTTCTAGTGATTTGTTATACACCTAGCCTTCACTGTGTTGTAGTAATACAACCTTTGGATCATTGCCATCTTTAAGATTAAGGTTAAACCCATAGCTCAAAGAGTTAATAAGAGTACTCGGTGGATTAAGTGCCTTAAAAATCTAAAGTGGCAACAGGGAGTCTCCCTGAAATATGCTTCACTGGATCTTGATGTTAGGAGTGACATACTGTCCATCTTCATACTTCAGTGGTTTGCCACATTTTCATGTTGAACTTGATGTACTCGATCAATCCAGGGTTTATTTTGTATATTTTAAGGGAATTTATTATCCAGGAATGTGGGATGCTATCAAAAGCTTTCTGTCTTTCATAGCACTGGTCATGATGGCTTCATTAAACATTAACTGCTCTTTGGTTCTATATGCTCCCTTGTTATTGCCCTTCTATTCTATTGCTAGGATGCTATTGGAGTTGATACGATCATATATTTTATTGGCATCTCTTGCAATAAATAGCTTATAGACTGTAGGTAGATAGTTTAAAGTGTAATTTTTGAGAGCATTACATGGATCTCCCTTTGGAAGAACAGGTGTTCTTCCCGTTACCTGGTGTTAGTTCTGGGTAGAGTAATGTTAATTGTTTTAGTCAAATTGGAAAAACAGCGACAGGACAGGAGTAGATAAACTGACCTGCTTCACATCACCACATCAGACTGTAGCTTTCACAGATTCTCCTCCATATTCTCCCTTTCCTGCTCCACTGACATCTTCACTGACACTCTTCCTGGCTCCTCAGATTGACAGTCATCTGACTGTGCCAACATAGTCAGACTGCCTCAATTCTGCATCTTCAGGTGGAAGTTAGAGTACTGTTCAGCTCCACTATGGAATGTACCAAACTCTCCCCCACTGTGGCTAAATCTGGGCATTCGAAGCTACTACAAGATCAGTATACAGCCCCCAGTCCACCAGTGGTCTTTCTCTGGGGTAAGGCCTTTGACTTTTCTTTCCCCTGAAGTAGCAACAAAAATAATAACCAAGCTGTCCAATCATGAAATCATCTTAATACACTCTACCTGCACCACCCACAACCCCTGTTTTGGTTAATTTTAAAGGTGAAAATTAGTAATAATTCAGAATTCACAAATATTTATGTATTGAAAAATTCATGTTTATTGTTAAATGAACAATACTGATCTGCTGTGTCTCCGAGACAGGACACCATCCTCTTACCCAAGCAGATCCATAACTCAAGACTTGCCACAACCTTGCTCTCACAGTTATACAGACTTACTCTTGTAGCCATGGGAAAGGTGGATGCTGGATGAGGGGAAGGAACAAAGTGGGCATCATATATGCACAAGATGGTGAAGCACTATGGGGAAAGATTAAAAGAGCAATCTGGATTAATGAAATGAAATATATAGTATCAATTTAACCAGGAATGTATTTATGTTCCTTGAAATGTAATAATTAAGACATTATATTTTTATTTGTGTTCATTTCATCTACATATAATTTTAATGAGAAAGTAACATAGTAACATAGTAGATGACGGCAGAAAAAGACCTGCATGGTCCATCCAGTCTGCCCAACAAGATAAACTCATGTGTATATCTTACCTTGATTTGTACTTGCCTTTTTCAGGGCACAGACCCTACAAGTCTGCCCAGCAGTATTTCCTGCCTCCCAACCACCAGTCCCGCCTCCCATCACTGGCTCTGGCACGGACCGTATAAGTCTGTCCTCCACTATCCTCGCCTCCCAACCACCAACCTCTCTTCCCCCACCTGCTCCGCCACCCAATTTCAGCTAAGCTTCTGAGGATCCATTCCTGCTGCACAGGATTCCTTTATGCACATCCCACGCATGTTTGAATTCCGTTACCGTTTTCATCTCCACCACCTCCCGCGGGAGGGCATTCTAAGCGGATTAATACCTTTCAAGTATTTGAACGTCTGTATCATATCACCCCTGTTCCTCCTTTCCTCCAGGGTATACATGTTCAGGTCAGCAAGTCTCTGCTCATATGTCTTGGAACGCAAATCCCATACCATTCTCGTAGCTTTTCTTTGCACCGCTTCCATTTTTTTAACATCCTTCGCAAGGTACGGCCTCCAAAACTGAACACAATACTCCAGGTGGGGCCTCACCAACGACTTGTACAGGGGCATCAACACCTCCTTTCTTTCTTCTACTGATCACACCTCTCTCTATACAGCCTAGCAACCTTCTCGCTACGGCCACCGCCTTGTCACACTGTTTCGTCGCCTTCAGATCCTCGGATACTATCACCCCAAGATCCCTCTCCCCCTCAGTACCTATCAGACTCTCACCGCCTAACACATACGTCCCTCGTGGGTTTCTACTCCCTAAATGCATCACTTTGCATTTCTTCGCATTGAATTTTAATTGCCAAACCTTAGACCATTCTTCTAGCTTCCTCAGATCCCTTTTCATGCTTTCCACTCCCTCCCGGGTGTCCACTCTGTTGCAAATCTTAGTATCATCTGCAAATAGGCAAACTTTACCTTCTAACCCTTCGGCAATGTCACTCACAAATATATTGAACAGAATCGGCCCCAGAACCGATCCCTGAGGCACTCCGCTACTCACCTTTCCCTCCTCCGAGCGAACTCCATTTACCACCACCCTCTGTCTGTCCGTCAACCAGTTCCTAATCCAGTTCACCACTTCGGGACCTATCTTCAGCCCATCTAGTTTATTTAAGAGCCTCCTGTGAGGAACCATGTCAAAAGCTTTGCTAAAATCTAAGTAGATTACGTCTATAGCACGTCGATGATTCAATTCTCCAGTTACCCAATCAAAGAATTCAATGAGATTTGTTTCGCACGATTTCCCTCTGGTAAAACCATGTTGTCTCGGATCTTGCAGCTTGTTGGCTTCTAGGAAATTCACTATCCTTTCCTTCAGCATGGCTTCCATTACTTTTCCAATAACCGAAGTGAGGCTTACCGGCCTGTAGTTTCCAGCTTCTTCCCTATCACCACTTTTGTGAAGAGGTACCACCTCCGCCGTTCTCCAGTCCCTTGGAACCTCTCCCGTCTCCAAGGATTTATTAAACAAATCTTTAAGAGGACCCACCAGGACCTCTCTGAGCTCCCTCAGTATTCTGGGGTGGATCCCGTCCGGTCCCATGGCTTTGTCCACCTTTAGCTTTCCAAGTTGTTGATACACACTCTCTTCCGTGAACGGTGCTATATCCATTCCATTCTCAGGTGTACTTTTGCCAGTCCCTCGCGGTCCTTCTCCAGGATTTTCTTCAGTGAAAACCGAACAAAAGTATCTATTTAGCAAATTGGCTTTTTCGTCATCATTATCTACATAGCGGTTCACTGTATCTTTTAGTCTCACAATTCCCTTTTTAGTCATTCTTCTTTCACTAATATACCTGAAGAAATTTTTGTCGCCCCTCCTTATATTTCTAGCCATTTGTTCTTCCGCTTGCGCCTTCGCCAGACGTACCTCTCTCTTGGCTTCTTTCAGTTTCATCCGGTATTCCTCCCCGTGTTCCTCTTCTTGAGATTTTCTATATTTCTGGAACGCCAACTCTTTAGCCTTTATTTTCTCAGCTACTTGCTTAGAGAACCATATCGGTTTCCTTTTCCTCTTGCTTTTATTTACTCTCCTTACATAAAGGTCTGTGGCCCTATTTATTGTTTCTTTCAGCCTGGACCACAGACCTTCCACTTCATGTTCGTCCTCCCAGCCCATCATCTCCTTCCTCAGGTATTCCCCCATTTTACTAAAGTCAGCACGCTTGAAATCCAGGACTTTGAGTTTAGAGTGGCCGCCCTCCTCTTCAGCCGTTATATCAAACCAAACCGTTTGATGGTCACTGCTTCCCAGGTGTGCACACACTTGCACATTTGACACACTATCCCCATTTGTGAGCACCAGATCCAGCATCGCTCCCTCCCTCGTGGGTTCCGTCACCATCTGTCTGAGCAGAGCACTTTGGAAAGCATCCACGATCTCTCTACTTCTTTCCGATTTGGCAGACGGAACCTTCCAATCTACATCCTGCAGATTGAAATCTCCCATCAACAGAACCTCTTTTTTCTTTCCTAATTTTTGAATATCTGTAATCAGATCTTTATCTAGTTCCTCTAATTGTGTGGGGGGTCTGTAGACAACACCCACGTGGACAGAGGTTCTATCCTCTCTTTTTAAGGTGATCCATATCGCTTCTTCTTTTCCCCAGGTCCCTGTCATTTCAGTTGCCATGATATCATTCCTCACATACAGAGCTACTCCTCCACCTTTACGACCCTCTCTATCCTTCCTAAATAGATTATAGCCTGGTATGCTTGCATCCCATTCGTGGGAACTGTTGAGCCACGTCTCTGTGATTGCAACAACATCTAAGTCTGCCTCCAACATCAGGGCTTGAAGGTCATGAACTTTATTGCTTAGACTACGAGCATTTGTGGCCATCACTTTCCACCTATATTTCTTGGTCTGTGTTCATTCTGTTGTATTCTGTTGCACTGCCTTACACTAGACCTAGACAGCAACTGGGTTTCCTTCATGTTGCTGCTTCTAGTTCAGTATTGTGATCAAACAAGTGAAGGTACATTTTTGGTAAGGGGAATTTCTTTTCCTCATCTTTTCTAGCATTCTAAAACAATCTCACTGTTTTTGTACTCTTCCTGCCTTAGGCTCATGAAAGTTAGGACTGCTCCCAAAATCAGATCTTCTCAACTATCTGCTACCACCCAAAGCATTGGGCTGACTCATTGCATTCTTTTAAAGTCTGTTCTTGGATACCTTGTGCTCCATATTAATTTATTAATTGTTTTGATAAGAGGTGTGTGCATTTTAGTTTTGGAATAACAACAATTATATTTTAAATGTCATTTTTAATTTTCTTTACTACAGAGCTCTAATAGCTTTATTATTCCTGAGGAAAATTGGAATCCTTACAGTAGCATAGTAAATGATGGCAGATAAAGACCTGTATGGTCCATCCAGCCTTCCCAACAAGGCCAAACTTGTACCTGTCATTCTATCCAGGCTGCAGTC
This sequence comes from Microcaecilia unicolor, assembly GCF_901765095.1. Lineage (NCBI taxonomy): Eukaryota > Metazoa > Chordata > Amphibia > Gymnophiona > Siphonopidae > Microcaecilia > Microcaecilia unicolor. Next base: position 141,020,658 of record NC_044034.1, on the reverse strand, counting down.
CTCTGTGCTCTGTTTAAAGGGTGAAGGTCATTTTAAGTTTTACTTTGATTCCATCCTCTCTATATATAGGGATCCTCTATGTTTATCCCATGCATTTTTGAATTCCACCACAGTTTTTGTCCCCACCAGGAAGGTATTCAGGCATCAGCTGCCTTCTATTCTATTCTATTTTGATGCTTCTATACCACCTTTAACAGAGTTCAAGGTGGTTCACAGCAAAGATAATATCCTAATCGGATATGATCAACAAATTACTCCTTTAAACTTTCATGGTATATTCTTACAGCGTAAACAAATAATTCTTAAGTCTTTCCGAAATAGAGTGTAGTTGTATAACAATCGTATAGAGATTGGTATGTTATTCCAAATTTTTCAACCCTGAGAAGAAAAAGATCATTCCCAAATAGTCTTCAATTTCATTTTCTTTGTAGACGGAATATCAAGTGTCAGATTTTTAGAATGTCTCAAATTTTCTCGCAAACCTCAAGATAGTAGTAATTGTCCCACTGTGTCCGGGTTCATTCCATAGACACAGTTATAAACTTGACAAGCAATTTTGAATTGAATATGTACCTCTAATCTTAACCAATGTTGTTGTTTCAAAAGAGGACTAACTTCACTAAACTTTCCTGGGCCAAAAAGCAACCAAGCAGCAGTGTTTTGCAATAGCTATAAGTAACACAGTTGCTGTTTGTTGACAGTGTAGTACAAAGAATTACAATAATCAAGTAAAGGAGTCAGATTTGCCTGTACAACAATACAAAATGCAGTTGAGCTCGGAGACAATTTAATAACTCGGTTTATGTAAATGAAAGAGAAACTTCTTTACTAGAGCACTTATCTGAGGTTTATAAGTAAGACCAGAATCAAAAATTATTCCAAACTCTTTAGATGTTGGATCGATCTGTAAGGATGGTCCTGAAGGAAGAGTTATTTCAGAAGCAACATTTTGATAATCTCCAAACCACACTAATTTGGTTTTAAGAAAATTGTCACGTCTGTGGCCGTGACCACCCTCAGCCTTACCTTCTTTCTGGGGGTCAGCAGCTCTGCTGGCTTCTGTCTGTGTTTGTGTTTGTCTTGTCTCTAGTCTCTGTGCTGATTGCTTCACTAGACCTCACCTGTGTGGGCTATGCCTCTCTAGGGAGCCAGCATCTAAGGTGGCTGCCATCGGCTCTGTGCCAGCTTCCAAGATGGCTCCTGCTTGTCTTTCCTGTGGGCTCACTTCCTATGTGTGTAAAGCCTCTCTTTGGGGTCAGTGTACTTCCTACTTCTGTCCTACTGCTGGTGACTCATCAGTGAGAGCCTTCATAAGGAAGAGCTGTGCTTGCAGTCAGGGCCTTTGCATAAGTGTTATGCTCTTAGGCCAGGTCAGGTTAGTAAGGGTCTGCTGCACTACTGCTTAGCCTCTCTCTGGGTTCCAGCCCAGTTTCTTTCTGTGTCTGTGTCTCTGTTGTCCTTCCGTGGGGGGTCTTCCCTGCCACTGTCTGTCTGTGGACTGCGGGTCCTTCCTGGCTTACCCTGTGTTGGGGGTGAAGCCTCTGTTCCTGACTTACCCTGGGTTGGGGTGAAGCCTTTGTCCGGGGTTATTTCTCTGTCTGTATGCGAAGCCTCAGCCTTTGTGGGTTCCCCAGTCAGTGTGTGAAACGGCTGTGGCTTCAGACCCTTGGCCTGTTCTTCCTGTTTACTCTGTTTGCTGTGCTACCTGCCCAAGACCCTTGGCTTGTTATTCCTGGTTTGCTCTCTTTACCCTGAACCCTGCCTTGCCTAGCCTGTGTGTCTACCCTGCTTGTATATCCTGAATCCTGTATCTGTCTAGCTAGTGTGTATTTCCTGGGTGGTTTCCTGTATCCTGTCTCCACCTAGCTAGAGGGTTTACCCTGTGGGTATTCCCGGATCCCCGTTCTGCCTAGTGTGTTGCTGCCCTAGTCCTTGCTCCTGCTAGCTTCTGTACGCCTTGTGTTCCTTGGTCTGTCTGCTGGGTCTTGCTAGTGGCTGTGCAGCAGCACCCTATCTGAGTCTAGTTCCGTGCCCTGTCGCCCTCGTGTATCCCAGACCCAGGGTGGGTCCTCTGGATCTTCAGTTTCTGCCTTATCCTGCAAGTCCTGCCGGCCACCTGCACTTCGGAGCTCAACTCCGGAGGGACGGTGGCTAAGTGCAGGTGAAGCTGTTCCTGTTTCGTCTGTTCTAGTTGCCTGCCTTGTACTACTCCAGTCCAGAGTTCCAGTACTGCTCTTCGGGGTATCCAGTTCCAAGGTGGTCTTGCCTGCCGCTGCCGCTCCTCGGCAGTGGCCCAAGGGCTCACGAACTCCAGTCCTGCCTCGAGGACCTGACAGGATGCCAAGGCCCTCGAGAACGCAACAAAAATTTGCATATTCCCATTCCTCTATCAATGTTATATATTGTTTTAACAAAAGAAAAGTACTTTCTAAAGTTTTCTGGACTGGACAAAGGATGAAAAATATTCAAGATTGCAGATAACCTCCCAGATGGTTCATATAGATATTAAAAAGTATTTCCTGATGTTACTCCTATCACACTGCAACAGGTTTTGAAATCTTGTATTAAGCCACATTGGAAAAAATAACATTGATATTACAGTGTAGATCTCTCTGGAGTCCTTTTACTAAGGTGCGCTGAAAAATGGCCTGCGGTAGTGTAGGCGCATTTTTTGGATGCACGCAGAATCATTTTTCAGCACACCTGCAAAAAATGCCTTTTTAAAATTTTTGCTGAAAATGGACATGCAGCAAAATTAAAATTGCCGCGTATCCATTTTGGGTCTGAGACCTCACTGCCACCATTGACCCTAGCGGTAAAGTCTCACATGATAACTGGGCGGTAATGACCTATGCGCATCAAATGCCACTTGGTGTTCGTCCGTAAATAAAAATTATCTTTTGGATGCGCATATCAGACACATGCCAAAAATGAAAATACCACAAGAGCCACACACGGTAGCCGAGCGGTAACTCCATTTTGGCATGCATTGGGCGCACATAGACGCTTGCACGGCTTAGTAAAAGGGCCCCTTTATGATTCTGTTATGGGCTAGTATACCCCTTGTGGTATACTACCTTTTCTAAAATACACATGAGATGGATGTCCATATACTAGAAATGTCCAGCATGAATATCTATTTTATAAACTGAAATGTTCAAATTATGAACAGGGAAAAACAAGGGACATGGACACCTGTCTGGTAACAGAGGAACATCCAGCTTATAAAGTGGCCACACAGATGTCCATGCAGAACAGCGGTTAACCTAATGGTTAGAGCTGTGGGTTCAGAATCAGTCTCTCTCTTTTTTTTTTAATTGTGAGCACTGTAAGCACAGAAAAATACCTACTGTACCTGAATGTACACCACTTCAGGCTTGCAGTTATCTTATGTATTCAGGTGCGGTAGGTATTTTTCTGACCCTGGAGGGCTCAAGATTAAAAAAAAAAGTCTGAAGTGGGATTTGAACCTGGGTCCCTTGGTTCCCTGTTCAGTGCCCTAACCATTAGGCTACTCTTCAGATCTGCCTGCTGCTCTGTTAAGAATGTCCATCATACTTGAAGCTGTCATAGAGCCTGTTATCCCTTGCTGGTTTCGCATTCAGGGGAGGGGGATAGCAGTCACGGGGGGATTAAGGAGGTGTTGTGCCTTAATCCCTCCAGTAAGAAGCAGCTGAATCAGAGCATCTTCTATAACCTAGATATGACAAATACCAGGTCTAAATACAGACGTCTATCTTTTTAGAATTTGACTTCCTTCACCTTCTGTGATATGGAGTTGGATATCCATATTCTAGGCCCTCCCTAGTCCAGCCCAAAACATGCCCAGATCCACACCCCTTTGCTGTATTGGCATACTTGAGTTAGACTTCCATATCCTGCCTTTGTAAACTTGGGATTTGGACTAGCATTGGAAAACTACAGTGTCTAGCTATGGATGTGGCAGCATTGAGTATTTCTGAGTGAACATAGGGATTAGGCAAGCACATGCTTCAAACGGAATGACCTATGGTCAGAGCAGGAAAACTTTGACAAGTCATTCTCATCCTCCATTGCTTCCAATATAAACCAAAGATGCCAAAGGTGAACTGCCCTCAAAAGTGAGATTGAAGGTCAGAGATTAAGATTTACAGACAATATATGTGAAGTATAAATCTAGAAAGATTTCAGTGTCGGATGGTTTCACAAATGGAAGAATTGGCAGAAAATGATAATTAGCTCTTTGGATATAAACAGCATAAATTCCTATGGTGAACCATCCCAGAGGGTGAGACTGAAGGCCAAAGTGTAAGATGTTTCAAATGATGTACCTAGGGTAGAAAGATTTAAGGGGCCCTTTTACTAAAGTGCGCTGAAAAATAGCCTGCAGTGGTGTAGATGCATGTTTTGGGCAAGCGCAGAATCATTTTTCAGCGCACCTGTAAAAAATGCCTTTTTTAAATTTTTCCTGAAAATGGACGTGTGGCAAAATGAAAATTGCCATTTGTCCATTTTAGGTCTGACACCTTACCGTCAGCCGTTGACCTAGCGGTAAGATCTCACTCGGTAAGTGGCCGGTAATGGTCTATGTGTGTAAAATGCTGATTATCGCCTGCGCACCAGAAAATACAAATATTTTCCGCACACATAAAAAATGAAATTACCGCACAGGCCACACGGTAGCCGGGTAGAAACTCGGAATTGCCGCACGTAGGTGCTTACACGGCTTAGTAAAAGGACCCCTAAGTGTTATATTGGTTTTAAATAGAAATGAAAAGCAGCTTAAATGATAAACCATCCCTGGATTCTCTGCAGCCGCCATCTGGCTCTCTCTCACTTTCTGATCAAGTTTCCTCATTCCATTCCTCACTAATATTTTAGATTCTGCTGTACCAGTAAAGAACCAGTCTACTCCATCCTCACGACCTTCTGCACCCTGGTATTATCTGGGGTCTTCATCTCTTAAAAACCTATATGCGCAGCGAAGAGAGGAGATGGCGTAAATCCCGTTTCCTAATTGCCTGGGATCGATTTATACTTAAGTATACTGAATACCGTTCTACAGTTCTTGCTGCAAAGCATGACTACTATTCCAATGCTATAGATTCAACAGTAATAAGCCACAGAAGTTGTTTTAGATCTTAAAACCATCTTACCCCCGACCTGCCTCCTCTATCTCTCTCTAAGTTTTTTTTATTTCCCTTGATACTTTTGCTACAGCATGGCAGACTAAAATTGCTAATCCCCCTGTTTCTTCTCCCTGTACTAAGGATCCTGGCCTGGTGTCTAGTGCTACCTGGCATACTTTTAATCTGTAAGGAGCTGCTTCAATTTGGCCAGGATGAATGTGTGTAAATGCCGGTATTCTGACTACATGCTATTCCAAAAGCATGCGCCAGATGCTTTGTGAGTGGGTATTCGTATGGACAGAAAATTTACAATAGTATAATATACATGAGTTCAACAATCTAAGTGCAGGCATTATATAGAGGATGGAACTCCTCTTGTATGAGGAAAGGCTACAGAGGTTGGGGTTCTTCAGCTTGGAGAAGAGACGGATGAGGGGAGGTATGATTGAGGTCTACAAAATCCTGAGTGCTGTAGAATGAGTAGAAGTAAGTTGATTTTTTTTTTTTACTCGTTCCAAAAGTACAAAGACTAGAGGACACTCAAGGAAGTTACATGGAAATACATTTAAAACAAATAGGAGGAAATATTTTTTTCACTCAACTAATACTTAAGCTCTGAAACTCTTTGCTGGAGGATGTTGTAGCAGCAGTTAGTGTGTCTGGATTTAACAAAGGTTTGAACAAGTTCATGGAGGAAAAGTCTATAGTTTGCTATTGAGACAGACATGGGGAAGCTTGGCCACTGTTGGAAATGGTATACTGGGCTAGATGGACCATTGGTCTGACCCAGTATGGCTACTCTTACGGCATGTTCTTATGTAATCTTCCAACACTTCAGGATCTATTTGATATATGGCCTTTAATTCATTTGACTTCCACAGCAATTTACCCTTGGCCAGCCAATTTAGTCAAGCATTTTGTTTTATCTTTAATGCCTTTCCTACATTCTATTATTGTAGAAAGCATAGATACGGGCATAGTACCATCTGCCTGGAAATCCGCTATTATCACGCTCATTCTTTAAAAGCCAGATCTGGACCCTTCCCTTGATCCAAATTATCTACCTATTTCCAATCTACCTCTGTTCTCTAAAATCTTAGAAAAACCTGTACTCAGAAAGCTAACCTCTTTCTTGGTTAAAACATTTGCACTGCACCCCAGACAAGTGGTTTTCATACAGCCCATAGTACAGAAACTCTTCTCACGGCTCTCTACATTGATTTTCATACATCGCTAGACCAAAAATCATCCATTGTTGTTATACCACTGGACCTCTCATTTGCATTCGATAAGATAGATCATGATTTACTTGTCCGTTGACTATTTGGAAAGAGTAAACAAACGATTCACGTCTACTCATTCCTCTCCACTCATTATTTTATAGACCTCTATCATATTGCCCCTCAGCCGCCTTTTTCTCCAAGCTGAAGAGCCCTAGTAACTTAAGCCTTTCCTCATAGGGAAGTCGGCCCATCCCCTTTATCATTTTCGTCGCCCTTCTCCGCACCTTGTAGTGGTGTACAGTTGAGTACAGTGGGTTTTTGGTGGGTTTCGGAGGGCTCACTCTACAATATAAGAGACCAACAGTGAGATAATACACCTGGGAGCTTGTATGTGAAGTCCACTGCAGTGCCCCCTAGGGTGCCCCACTGCTCTGCTGATATATCTCAGCAGATTTCAAATTGTTGATTTTCAGACTTTTTCCATTAGTTTCAATACTTGAATTTGAGTTATGCTGTTAACTAACCACCCCCTCACCTGCACACATATCTCATAAAATGAGATTACAAAAAAGTATATACCATTTCTTTGTATTATATTTGCTCCATTTCTGCTTTTTTAACTTTCCGTTTTGTACCACATGAATTTACCTCTAATGAAAAAGAAGTAACTCTTGTTCACTCTTTTCAGATATGTAGAAATCAAGATGACCTTTCGATTGGACCAGCAATGCATGTATACATATAGGGCTAGATTATATTTATGATGCTGAAAAAATCAGTGCCCCGAAAAATATGCCTAGGTGTATTCTATAAACTATGCCTAAAGTTAGGTGTGGTTTAAAGAATATGCCCAGTGCCCCTTTCCTGCGACTATATTTAGTCATGGTCATTTATGCCAACCAAAGCCTGGTATAAATGCCAACACCTAAGTTATTTGTGGAATGGGCATTTTCTATAACACTGCGTATAAATTCTAGGAATGCCCATGAGCCTCCCAAGACCACGCCACCTTCCAGATCTGTGTCTTAGAATTTACACGCGTCACTATATAGGATATGCTTAGAAAGTTGTACACAAAAATTCTAATGAAAGCCAATAATCGCCTGTTTAAGTGGCAATTATCAACACATTACTTGTTAAGCCAAGTAAGTTGTGCGTGAAAAACAATATGACCAGATTTATACATGCAACTTATTTTTTTTTATTTTTTTTTATTTATTAGGATTTTTTTTACCACCTTTTTGAAGGAATTCACTCAAGGCGGTGTACAGTAAGAATAGATCAAACACGAGCAATAGACCATTACAGCAGTAAAAATATTAAAATAATAACCTCTTCACCCAGGAACTTAACCTGACTAATGATCGTACTGGACATCACGCAATCTTCATCCCTTCCGATCCTCCATATATACCTCATTCGATCACTATACAACCTGTATTTGTTATCAACCGACTGGGCAATCGCCTTTGACGGTACTATGTAAGCCACGTTGAGCCTGCAAATAGGTGGGAAAATGTGGGGTACAAATGCAACAAATAAATAAATATCCACAGCAAGTATTTCAGGTACAGTTCTATCCTGGTTTGCATCCTATCTACATCAGTGTTCTTTTCAACTTGTTTCAGATCATCTTTCTTCTGCCATATACTCCTGCACTCTGGGTGTTCCTCAGCGTTGTATCCTTGCCCCCGTTTTATTAAATCTGTTCATTTCCCCTCCGATCTTACTTATCCAGTGGTTCTAGCCCATATTGTTACGCTGATGATATTCAAATTTTTAATTCTTATAAATCAGATGCCACAGATTCTTCTTTTGTAAACTCGTGCTTGGAGCAAGTTGCTATGTGGCTTAAAAAACACAGACTGTGTCTTAGCATCTCTAAAACCGAAGCACTTCATTTCCCCAATCATTACTCACCATTCCCTGCCCTCCTGTTTTCCAGGGTCACACCTTGACCTATACCATAACTTCCTTTAAAATACCACATTGATAAAACTGTTCAATCGTCCATTTTTGCTTTACAACGTATTTGTTCAGTAAGATCTTTTCTTTTTTCTTCAAGCATCCATACTCTTATTCTTTCCCTTGTCATTACTCCCCTAGATTACTGCAATTCTCTCTTCTCTGGTTTACATTTATCCTCACTGAAACATTTACAGCTTGTATAGTCTACTGTGGTCAAACTCCTATACAACGCCCAGAACTTTGACCATGTTACCCTTCTCCTACAGCAAGAACACTGGCTGCCCGTATCTTATTGAATCACCTATAAACTACTCCTTCTGGTATACAAAGGTCTCCTTCCATCTGCCCCAGAATACATGTCAAGGTTGCTCATTCCATATCGCTCTTCTCGTCATTTATGGTCCTCTCAGCAGCATCTCCTCCACCTTCCTTCTCCTCCTGTAATGCAGCTCTATAACACTCAAGCTATACTTTTTGCTTACATTGGTCCTCAGCTCTAGAATGCCTTGCCTTTGCTCTTCAAAATTGAGTTCTCATAAGTACATAAGTGTTGCCATACAGGGACAGACCGAAGGCCAATCCAGGTCACAGTTACCTGGCAAGATCCCAAAACAATTTTTTAAGTTGAAAAATATGGTTTGTGGGAATACATCCTGGTTGGCTGTGTTTGATCTGAGTGAGCAGACTGAAGATGAATGAAGGATGAGGGATGATTTTTGAAAATATATGTTACAAATTTGTTATGATGTATTGAATAAATTTTTCAGAATAAATAATGAATTGGTGAAAAAACGTTTAGTAGTTACTTGTAGTATTTAGTAAGTGATGCATATTCATTGGGGAAATCCTGTAAATCCAACTGGGTTGCGGCCCTCCAGGACTGAGGTTGCCCACCCCTGGTCTAAATGAAGGTAGTACCAGTAGATTCTTATTCAAAGTTCTAAGACCACGAGATGGAGCATAAGGAATATTAGCAGGCGAGAAAGATATAAAGGATGGTGTACTTGAATAGTCTTTAAAAGTTAATAAGGCTATTTTAAACCAAATCCTGGCAGAAATAGGTAGCCAGTGCTCCTCCTTTAATAAAGAAGTCACATGAATCATATTTGGAAGACATGGAGGGGCATAATCAAACAGGGTGCCCAAGTGTTCATAAGGGCATCCTCGCAGGACGGCCCCCGCGAAGGGGCGGGGAAACCCGTATTCTCGAAACAAGATGGGCGTCCATCTTTCGTTTTGATAATACGGTCGGGGCCGCCCAGATCTCAACATTTAGGTCGACCTTAGAGATGGTCGACATAAAAGTTGAGATCGCCGACCTTGGAGATGGTCGTCCCCAGTTTTCGGCAATAATGGAAACCAAGGAGACCCAGCTCAAAAACGATCAAATCCAAGTCATTTGGTCGTGGGAGGAGCAGCCAGCATTCGTAGTGCACTGGTCCCCCTGACATGCCAGGACACCAACCGGGTACCCTAGGGGGCACTGCAGTGGACTTCATAAATTGCTTCCAGGTATATAGCTCCCTTACCGTGTGTGCTGAGCCCCCCCAACCCCCCCCCAAAACCCACTCCCCACAACTGTACACCACTACCATAGCCCTTAGGGATGAAGGGGAGCACCTACATGTGGGTACAGTGGGTTTGTGGTGAGTTTTGAAGGGCTCATATTTACCACCACGTGTAACAGGTAGGGGGAGGATGGGCCTGGGTCCGCCTGGCTGAAGTGCACTGCACCCACTAAAACTGCTCCAGGGACCTGCATACTGCTGTCATGGAGCTGGGTATGACATTTGAGGCTGGCATAGAGGCTGTCAAAAAAAATTTTTAAGTTTTTTTTTTTAGGGTGGGAGGGGGTTGGTGACCACTGGGGGAGTAAGGGGAGGTCATCCCCGATTCCCTCCGGTGGTCATCTGGTCAGTTCGGACACCTTTTTGAGGCTTGGTTGCAAGAAAAAATGGACCAAGTAAAGTCGGCCAAGTGCTCGTCAGGGACGCCCTTCTTTTTTCCATTATCAGCCGAGGACGCCCATCTCTTAATCATGCCCCAGTCCCGCCTTCACTACGGTGCCGACATGCCCCCGTGAGCTTTGGTTGTCCCCACGACGGAAAGCAGTTGAGGGCGCCCAAAATCGGCTTTCGATTATGACGATTTGGGTGACCTTAGGAGAAGGACGCCCATCTCCCGATTTGTGTTGGAAGATGGGCGCCCTTCTCTTTCGAAAATAAGCCTGATAGGGCTAGGTTTACTAAGCGGCACTATGGGCGTGTTAGGGTTTTTAACACGCATAAATACGCGTTAAACACTAACGCTCCCATAGAAATGTATAGGCGCGTTAGCATTTAACACGCCTTAAATTTACAGGCGCGTTAAAAACGCTTACGCACCTTAGTAAACGTACCCCATAGTAAGAAGTTTCACAGCAATATTCTGTACAATTTAAGTTCCAAAGTATGTATTCCACAGAAGATAGCATTACAGTAATATAGTTTATTCATAACTTATGAACGTACCAGAACCGTTGTCAATTCTTTAGTGATTGTAGAACATACTGAATGAATCATATGATGAGTGGAAATATTTTCTGTGTAGAAAAAGTGGAGTTAATATGAGACAATCTTGAAAGGAATTTGTTTAGATAACGAAGCAGTTACCTAGGCAAATTTGCTGGGCTGAAAATTATCTTTACTCAGTGGCTAAAATTATATACATAGATATCATTTGACATGTACTTAGTAACATAGTAGATGACGGCAGAGAAAGACCTGTACGGTCTCCAGTCTGCCCAACAAGATAAACTCATATGTGCTACTTTATGTGTATACCAGAACTTGATTTGTATCTGCCATTTTCAGGGCACAGACCGTAGAAGTCTGCCCAGCACTAGCCCCGCCTCCCACCACCGGCTCTGCCACCCAATCTCTGCTAAGCTTCTGAGGATCCATTCCTTCTGAACAGGATTCCTTTATGTTTATCCCATGCATTTTTTAATTCTGTTACCATTTTCATCACCACCACCTCTCGCGGGAGGGAATTCCAAGTATCCACCACTCGCTTCGTGAAAAAAATACTTCCTGACATTTTTCTTGAGTCTGCCCCCCTTCAATCTCATTTCATGTCCTCTAGTTCTACCGCCTTCCCATCTACGAAAAAGGTTCGTTTGCGGAGTAATACCTTTCAAATATTTGAACGTCTGTATCATATCACCCCTGTTTCTCCTTTCCTCCAGGGTATACATGTTCAGGTCAGCAAGTCTCTCCTCATACATCTTGTAACGCAAATCCCATACCATTTTTGTAGCTTTTCTTTGCACCGCTTCAATTCTTTTTACGTCCTTAGCAAGATACGGCCTCCAAAACTGAACACAATACTCCAGGTGGGGCCTCACCAACGACTTACACAGGGGCATCAACACCTCCTTTCTTCTGTTGGTCACACCTCTCTCTATACAGCCTAGCAACCTTCTAGCTACGGCCACCGCCTTGTCACACTGTTTCGTCGTCTTCAGATCCTCAGATACTATCACCCCAAGACCCCTCTTCCCGTCTGTACATATCAGACTCTCACCGCCTATCACATACGTCTCCTGTGGATTTCTACTCCCTAAGTGCATCTCTTTGCATTTCTTCGCATTGAATTTTAGTTGCCAAACCTTAGACCATTCTTCTAGCTTCCTCAGATCCCTTTTCATGCTTTCCACTCCCTCCCGGGTGTCCACTCTGTTGCAAATCTTAGTATCATCTGCAAATAGGCAAACTTTACCTTCTAACCCTTCGCAATGTCACTCACAGATATATTGAACAGAATCGGCCCCAGAACCGATCCCTGAGGCACTCCGCTACTCACCTTTCCCTCCTCCGAGCGAACTCCATTTACCACCACCCTCTGTCATCTGTCCGTCAACCAGTTCCTAATCCAGTTCACCACTTCGGGACCTATCTTCAGCCCATCTAGTTTATTTAAGAGCCTCCTGTGAGGAACCATGTCAAAAGCTTTGCTAAAATCTAAGTAGATTACGTCTATAGCACGTCCATGATTCAATTCTCCGGTCACCCAGTCAAAGAATTCAATGAGATTCGTTTGGCATGATTTACCTTTGGTAAAACCATGTTGTCTCAGATCTTGCAACTTATTGGCTTTCAGGAAATTCACTAAACTTTCCTTCAGCATCGCTTCCATTACTTTTCCAATAACCGAAGTGAGGCTTACCGGCCTGTAGTTTTCAGCTTCTTCCCTATCACCACTGTTGTGAAGAGGGACCACATCCGCTGTTCTCCAATCCCACGGAACCTCTCCCGTCTCCAAGGATTTATTAAACAAATCTTTAAGAGGACCCGCCAGAACCTCTCTGAGCTCCCTCAATATCCTGGGGTGGATCCCGTCCGGTCCCATGGCTTTGTCCACCTTTAGATTTTCAAGTTGTTCATACACACTCTCTTCCGTGAATTGTTCTATATCCATCCATTCTCATATGTACTTTTGCCAGTCAATCGTGGTCCTTCTCCAGGATTTTCTTCTGTGAAAACAGAACAAAAGTATCTATTTAGCAAATTTGCTAAATAGATAGTAGCAGAAGATGCCCAGTTCAAGGATAAGGGATGGGGCAGGAAGAGGAAATATATAGGAAGGCGTGCTCAGATTTCTTCCCACTGGTTATGTTTATTCAGACATTTGCTATATTGCCCTTTGTAGTCCTTGCAAAGCAGTTTACAATAATTTATTAAAATAAAGAGAAAAACATGGACCCAATCTGGTGGGGCGCCTCAGCTTTTCTCCCCTTAAGCTTTCCTTTCATAAAAGCAGTGATCTTTGCACTGGCAATGAGGCTGTAATGAAAGAAAGAATGGACTGAGAGAGTGTGACAGGGAGGAGCCTTTAAATGAGAGTGACACTCAGTGAGAGAGAGACCCTTCAAATGAGTATGATACACTCCTGATGAGTGAAAGAAAGGACCGAAAGAGTATGAGACGTTCATAATGAGCAAGGCTTGGCATCTCTGTGACAAAGCAGAGGCATTATTAGGACAGTTGTCAGAGGAATTTGCCCAAGTGGAATATGCTTATTCCAGCAATATTCAATTATTGCTGTTCTATTAAGGTCTAACTTGACAAAATTCTTAGAATGAGACAGTATAGAATCCCAGTTGGAAGTTGTAGAACCAGTGGTTTCCAAATTCAACTCAATAAATCAGCAGCACGGTCAGCTGAAAAGGTATACACTAAAGCAATAGTGGTTTCTGCCCAAACAACATACATTGTGCTCTTATTTTTTTGTTTTCTAATTTTGTCGTTTTTGAATGTTTAATTTTTAAGGGAGGAAAACGTTGTTATTAAAACAGCATGCCAGACCTGCTGCACTTTGTAACTTCGTTGTCCTGCTTTTCTAAAGGTATTCATATCAAATGACAGCATAAATTAAAATTTTAAAAACAGACTTATTTCTTACTTGCTTATCTGGATCTGCAGGTGTTATGTGTTGTTTTATACCACTTATTAAAACATTTTGTATTTTCATCTCATTTTGAGGCACCCTGTATATTTTACCATCAGGAGATAATTTTATGTAGAATAAATATTTTACTGTTTATTTTAAGAAAAGATAAGGGGCATCTTTTATCAAGCCAGTGCTGCACCGGGAACCGCTAGCGCAGTTGATGATAGAGACCCAAAATAATTTTCAAAAACACCTTGGTTCTTTTTTTTTAAGACCAATCACATTTTGAAATAGATTTAATTTATGTGTTTGGTTTTAGAACTATAGTAGACTGAAAATATAAGAAATAAAATGTTGGAATTTTGATCTGCTCATTAGCTTTGCCGCTGCCGTGAGCTCTTTCTGCTTCATCTGCATTATCCTCTAAACTAAAAATAACATTCCCATGAATCTATGGGCAAAGTTTTCTTAGCTATTCTTTTGTGCTTGTTAAGAAGGATAGAAGAAAGTGCAACCTAAACATAAATTAGGCACTCGCAATGCACACATCTTTTTCATTACCATATGTCACAGTTAAAAGACTGAACCCACAAAATATTAAGGTGGCAAAACATTGGCTGCAGCTTTATTGAAAAAAAGTTTTATAACAAAATATATAAAATGGCAACCTCTGCAAATACCCAAAAATGCACAGATTAAAACATCAAACTGATAACTCTTTAGTTTTCCATTCAGCTAGATGGTATCAAACTAGCTTTGAAAAGTTCCCAGTACTCCCAGGAGCCTGCGGTGACACTGAGATCCAAAAACTCCTCTCCTGTAAGGCGGTGACACTCAAGGAACCAAAATTCAATTTCATAACATAACCAAAACCCCCCAGTGAGTCCATATTCCCGCCATTCCCACTAAGCTGCAACCTATCCTCAACAACCTTCCCACCCTTTGTGCCATATCCCTACCCACTGGGAAGGTAGGGGGGTATCACGCCGCCAACCCGAAGGTGTGGGCTGAGTATCCTTTTCATGCCGCCAGGTATGGGCCAAGTATCTTTTTCACGCCATGCCCACCCAGAGGTGTGGGCTGAGTATCCTTGAAGATCTTTCTCTCCCCTGTTCAACTCCGTCCCAGAAGGTTCATCTAGTAAAAATTAGTAAATCTGTGATCCTTTTTCAAATAATCCAAATGAACATAACAATCCAAGACAAAGGCAGCAATCCAAAGCAAAGGTGAGTCCACAATCCCTTGGCAAAAATCCAAAGCAAAAGTTAATCCATGTTTCTCCATCAGAATCCACCAACAGGCAGTCCATGATCCTCCACCAGAAAGGCCTCTCACCCCCAGAAAGAGGAGAAAATCATCTCTAGCTCCTCAGGTTCACTAGCCTTGGGGTCTTGCGATGAATCCTCTTTTCTGGTCAGGGTGAGTTGGGGCTACCCAATAACCCACACCCTATGGATAAGGACCTGCAGGAAAGAATATCCCCCCCCCCCCCCTTTGTGCCCAACAGGGGTCTTTCCTCACTTCCACATCTTTATTATCATGGAATGTCATCTAACTTGTCTATTCAGATCTTATGCACATGAAGATCCAGCATTCAGCTACTGGATGCTTGCGTGTTCAGGGAATTCCAATGTCAGTCCCAGAAGAGTTGGGCCTCGGGACTAACTCCAAATCCAGATGGTTGACATATGCAGCTCCTGGGCTGAGATTCCTCAATTCTATCAGGTTCAGCTCTAATACATCTCTGGTGTAGGTGTTTCTTCCCCCCTCGTGATGTACACCCTGTCACAGTGGGACAACAGTCTGAAGCCCTCCACACCCTTCCCTCCTAGCCAACCCTTCCAAAACAAAGCCCGCCAAAACCCTATCACCACACAAACAGACAAAATCCCTCCCCTCTCATAAATCCACCAATCCCAAACTCCCAGCGCCTCTCATGCCACACCTATCAAGCTGATACTACCCTCCAATCCCTTCTACCTTCCCCTCTCAGCAACAAGTTAACAGCAAACAAACTTAACCCCAAAGGTGACTTTGTGCTAAGCCAAGTTAAACGCTCATGGTCCAGTCCATGAGTGTCCCTTCAATATGTGCAGATATTTCAGTAAGAAGCTTCCAATGGTTCCATATTCTCAGAAATATGCCATAGATAAAATGCACCCCAAGCATTATATATGTGCTGATATTTCACTAAGACATTTACCAGAGGTTCCAGATTCTCAGAAAAATGTACAGATAAAATGCAGCCTAAACATGGTGTCCTTTTAATAAGCAGTGGTAAGCACTATTGTTTGTTTCCCATCGCCAAAGTGCACTACCGCGGAGCGCGCTCAGGCACCCTGCTGTAGTTCAGGCATCTGTGCACACTTCCCGGAGCATGTTTGGGGGGCGGAGAGTAGGTGTGGCCAGCACTAATTGGTTAGCACAGCTACATTGTCATACAGCAACCAATTAGCACATGAGCCTTTTCCACTACTAAATAGGTGTCAGTAAGGGTTCACAAGCTAATGGCTATGCGCTAATTAGGAAATGAGTGCCTTGCCATTAATAGAAAAAATGGAAATGCAGCCATTTTACAGCTCGCTAAAAGTGGCCTTAGCACGTGGGGAAACCCACATGGTAATCAGAGTACAAGGCCCCTTTTAGCACAGCTTAGTAAAAGGGCCCCTATATATGTTCAGATATTTCAATGAAAAGCTTCCAAAGGTTCCAGATTCTCAGAAGTATGCCACACATAAAATGAGAAACATTTTCTGAAGAAATCTTTATAATATGTATATACTATTCATAATATATTCCAAAGTTTATTCTTAATTTTCTGCAGCCATGCAGGAAAGTGTCCATAACTTTAACATTTGTATAAAAATTGATTTTAGCAATATCAATGTTTTATCATGCCTGTTTTAGTTCTTTTAATTATGCCATACATTTTATTCACATTTCAAGAATGTTAAGGAATCAAGCCTGTGTGGTACCGTATTTTTCGGACTATAAGACGCACCGGACCATAAGACGCACCTAGGTTTTAGAGGAGGGAAATAGGAAAAACAAAATTCGGACTATAAGACGCACTTTTCCCCTCCTCTAAAACCTAGGTGCTCCGGTGCGTCTTGTCCGAATCCCTCCCTCCAAGTTCGGGATCACCCTCCCTAGGGTTACCTCCCCTCCCCCAGGCCCTGTCACTTTCTCTCCCCTTACTCACGCGATCTTCCCTGGTGGTCTAGTGACATCGGGGCAGGAAAGAGCCCTCTCTTTCCTGCCCAGTGCGCTGCTCTGCATCCTCCTGTATGCTGCCTGTGACGGTCCTCGGCGAGATTCAAAATGGCCTCCGAGAATTGAAGTGGCCTCGCGAGACTTCAATTCTCGGAGGCCATTTTGAATCTCGCCGAGACCGTCACAGGCAGCATACAGGAGGATGCAGAGCAGCGTGCTGGGAAGGAAAGAGGGGGCTCTTTCCTGCCCTGACGTCACTAGACCACCAGGGAAGATCACGTGAGTAAGGGGAGAGGTGGTGACAGGGCCGGGGGGAGGGGAGGTAACCCTAGGGAGGGCGATCCCGAACTCAGTGGGAGGGCGGGCGGCCTGCTAAATCTCTACCTTCGGACTATAAGACGCACCCCCCATTTTCCTCCCAAATTTGGGGGGGGAAAAGTGCGTCTTATAGTCCGAAAAATACGGTAACTAAAGTTGTGCAGTGTTTATCCCCATTAGAAGATAAAGCGAAATAAACACATGATCACTTAGCCGGCCCTATTACTAACTTGCATTAAGCAGTTAATGCAAGAAATAGCACGTGTTGTACGGGATAATATTTAACATAGCAGCGTGTAACAATGTTCAGTGATTCATTCCCATATTAACAGTCAAATGCAGAACGAGGTAGGGAAAGCGCAGGATCTTTAGTGTAGGACATCCTGATATTACATCTGAAAATGCAAGGATGAAAGTCAGAGATTTGCAGGCTGTAACATGTGCTGAGTCTTTGTTTCAATTGTACTAAAACTTTTATAACAGCTCAGTTTCCAGGGTTTTTTAGTAGTTAAAATTAAGGAACATAGTAGTAGATGACGGCAGAAAAAGACCTGCACGGTCCATCCAGTCTGCCCAACAAGATAACTCATAATTGCTGCTTTTTGTGTATACCCTACTTTGATTTGTACCTGTGCTCTTCAGGGCACAGACCACTACTACTACTACTACTTAACATTTCTAAAGCGCTACTAGGGTTACGCAGCGCTGTACAATTTAACATAGAGGGACAGTCCCTGCTCAAAGAGCTTACAATCTAAAAGACAAGTGAACGATCAGTCCGATAGGGGCAGTCAAAATGGGGCCGTCTGGATTTGCTGAACGGTAAGAGTTAGGTGCCGAACGCAGCATTGAAGAGGTGGGTTTTAAGCAAAGACTTGAAGATGGGCAGGGAGGGGGCTTGGCGTATGGGCTCAGGAAGGTTGTTCCAAGCATAGGGTGAGGCGAGGCAGAATGAGCGGAGCCTGGAGTTGGCGGTGGTGGAGAAGGGTACTGAGAGGAGGGATTTGTCCTGTGAACGGAGGTTACGTGCGGGAACGTAAGGGGAGATGAGGGTAGAAAGGTAGTGAGGGGCAGCAGACTGAGTGCATTTGTAGGTAAGAAGGAGAAGCTTGAATTGAATGCGGTATCTGATTGGAAGCCAGTGAAGTGACCTGAGGAGAGGGGTGATATGAGCATATCGGTTCTGGCGGAATATAAGACGTGCAGCAGAGTCTGCCCAACACTATCCCCGCCTCCCAACCACCAGCCCCGCCTCCCAACCACCGGCTCTGGCACAGACCGTATAAGTCTGCCCAGCACTATCCTCATCTCCCAACCACCAGCCCTGCCACAGACCGTACAAGTCTGTCCAGCACTATCCCCGCCTCCCAACCACCAGCCCCGCCTCCCGATCTTGACTAAGCTTCTGAGGATCCATCCATTCCTTCGGCACAGGATTCCTTTATGCTTATCCCACGCATGTTTGAATTCCGTTACCGTTTTCATTTCCACCACCTCCCGCGGGAGGGCATTCCAAGCATCCACTACTCTCTCCATGAAAAAATACTTCCTGACATTTTTCTTGAGTCTGCCCCCCTTCAATCTCATTTCATGTCCTCTCGTTCTACCATCTTCCCATCTCCGGAAAAGGTTCGTTTGCGGATTAATACCTTTCAAATATTTGAACGTCTGTATCATATCACCCCTGTTTCTCCTTTCCTCCAGAGTATACGTGTTTAGTTCAGCAAGTCTCTCCTCATACGTCTTGTAACGCAAATCCCATACCATTCTCGTAGCTTTTCTTTGCACCGCTTCAATTCTTTTTACATCCTTAACAGGATATGGCCTCCAAAACTGAACACAATACTCCAGGTGGGGCCTCACCAACGACTTATACAGGGGCATCAACATCCCCTTTCTTCTGCTGGTCACACCTCTCTCTATACAGCCTAACAACCTTCTAGCTATGGCCACCGCCTTGTCACACTGTTTCGTTGCCTTCAAATCCGCAGATACTATCACCCCAAGATCCCTCTCTCCACCCGTACCTATCAGAATCTTCCCGCCTAACACATATGTCTCCCGTGGATTTCTATTCCCTAAGTGCATCACTTTGCATTTCTTTGCATTGAATTTTAATTGCCAAACCTTAGACCATTCTTCTAGCTTCCTCAGATCCTTTTCATGTTTTCCACTCCCTCCGGGTGTCCACTCTGTTACAGATCTTAGTATCATCCGCAAATAGGCAAATTGGGTAAGACATCACCACTTTCCCCTTTGTATTGATTTATATTCCATTCCCATCTCAACTTAGTGTCATAAAGTTTTAAAAGGTCCTCCTTCCTAGCTGCTTTCAGGGATGTGAATTAGAATTGGCTGGGACACTACTATATTTTTTTCATAGCAGATTCTGTTCTGGCTTCTAATGCAACAGCAGAGTAAACTAGGAAGAAGGTGGCTAAAAATTGTAAAACATATAATAGGACAAAACAAAGTGGAGATGTAGAAATCAGAACTAAAGATGATATAACTGAGCCATAGAATAGACACATTGGTATCTTTATAAATCTTGCTGGTGATGCTGTTTATAGATTAGCGTTTCATGTTTAAATATGTACTATGTGGTTTGATAATGTTTTATAGGTGGCTGTCGGCAAGTGTGTGGATTCCAATAATAAGGTGTAATTGCTTCTAAAAATTGCCAGCCAGCAGTCAGTTCTACTGTAGACAGTTACAACTCCTGGTGCTATATGCTCGGGGGGGCGGGGGGGTTGTTTTTTTGTTTGGTTGGTTGGTTGGTTTTTCTTTCATTACAGAGGGAAGAAGATGCTGACACATGCTGCTAGAATCTAAGATTAGTCCTAGCTGTGATTGACAGCTATCAGCACACAATGTATTTCATTTGTTTCTGTAAAACAACTTATATACTGCAAATACAGAATCCAGCTTGTCCATTGTGGTTTACAATATAAACATACACAGTGGTTCAGAAAGAACAGTGAAACCATTTATCACCTTTATCTCTGAATGAAATGGTTTGCATCCACGATATACATTCATAGGCTGCAGTTAGTTCAGAACCACTCAGCTAACATTATTTTTGGAACTAAGAATAGTGAATATTTTTATTTTATTTATTTTATTTTGTTACATTTGTACCCCGCGCTTTCCCACTCATGGCAGGCTCTATGTGGCTTACATGGGGCAATGGAGGGTTAAGTGACTTGACCAGAGTCACAAGGAGCTGCCTGTGCCTGAGGTGGGAATCAAACTCAGTTCCCCAGGACCAAAGTCCACCACCCTAACCACTAGGCCACTCCTCCACACAATATATATCATTCCTGTACTTATTACCGTTTATTAGCTTCCTGTTGAGAAGCAGGTAGCTTTTTAAATTATTTGGCTGGTATAATTTTGTCCATAATCAGGTTGCCTAAATGTCTGTTTAAATTTTTGAGGGTGATTTTATAGTAGGGACCTGATTGCTTCATATTTGGAAAACTAAATATGAAAGGTGCAAATCCTAAGAGAGAAACTCACTGGCTCCATTTAAGGAACGCATTGCGTTCAGATCTGCACGATTGTACACAAAATCATTCACGCAGACGCCCCAATCTACATGCTAAACCTCGTAGACCTACCTCCCAGAAACGCCAAAAGATCATCCCGCAAATTTCTCAACCTGCACTACCCCAGCTGCAAAGGATTTAATACAAGCTGATGCATGCCACTACCTTCTCTTACATGAGCATGCAGTTATGGAATACATTACCTACAGACTTGAAAGCAATCAACGAAACAACTATCTTTCAAAAGATCTCTGAAGACTTCTTCTTCAACAAGGCCTACGAGAACCTATAGCCTCACTAAGTCACCTCACCAGCCCACTCAATTATGAATGCCCACCTTCTATAACTACCCTAATCAATCTCTTCCCTTCTTCTTCTTTCTTCCCTCCTTAATCGCGTACACATTACTACTGTATTTGATATCTTGAAATGACAATATTAACAAATCTATGTAGCCACATTGAGCCTGCAAATAGGTGGGGGAATGTGGGGATACAAATGCAATAAATAATAAATAATTTAAGAAGTTAAGGGGGTTGCCTGTTTGTCTTTATGCAATACTAGAATAAGTGGCAGAAAACGCTCCTCTCTTAGCAGATAGCCCGACATCACACCTGCCTTAGAGTAGGTGTAATGCCCGTACCTACAATTTTAAGTACACATACAGATCAGCATGTTTTCTCATCTTCGCGTGTATTTGCACAAACTCTACCCCTGCACATGCCTACAGGCAAATTGTGTGCTGTCATGTCATAGCACATACTTCTACACCAGTTGGTATCATATAACAGTCTGTTTACATGCACATGTGGCACATATGTGTGAAAGTGACTATACAATTACCTCCATTATATGCCAAGCCACCAATTACGATTGACCCAAGAAGTTTTGTTGCAGGTTCACTCCGAGGTTGCACTGATGAGTATGTAGGCCCCTTCTTTTTGGAATTTGCTACCTTTGGCTTTAAGAACAATAAGGGAGGAAGTTATCAATGTGCAATAAAAGGCAAGGTTCTACCTCATCTTGATTTACTATGGGAGTCAGCAATCTGCGGCAGTTCAGCTTTCACAGGGCCAGCAGTAGGGGAGGGCAAACTGGGCCCCCGGGTATGGGAGGCCCTCTCAGTCCAGTATTTTCCAACCCCCCCCCCCCCTCGGTCTTTCATCATAGGGTTGCCTGCAGTGGCAGTGATCCCATTTGCTTCCTGAAGCTAACCTTGGAAGCCTTCTGTCAGCCTTGTCCTACCCACTATAATGTAACTTCCTGTTTCTGCCTGTGCAGAATGTGGCAGAGGAAAGGCTGCTGGGTCAGCTATAGGCAGCATACAGGAATTGCTGGTGCTGCCGGCAACCCACTGGTGAAAGACACTTCTAAGGTGGGGGAGAAGAAATGCTGGATCCAGAGTTGAAAGGGAGGTGGAAAAAGAGAGAGAGAGAGGAGGGATGGTGGACCTGGGGTGGAAGGGAGAGAGGGAGAGATAATGGATGATGTGAGATAGGGACAGATGTTGTACATGGACTGGAGGGGAGAGAGGGAAGGAGAGAGGTGTTGGATCCAGGGACCAAAGGGAATGAGGGAGAGACACTGGACAATAGGAAGGAGAGAAGGAGAAATGCTGGACCACGGGAGGGGGAGCAAGAGGGAAGAGAGAAGGGACAGGAAGAGCCAAGGGGTGGAGTGAAAGGGACCAGGGGTCATGTCAGGCTACGAAAATGGGGATAGGAGAAAGAGGGAGCAGATGCATGGGAGAAACATGGTAATGCGGAGTAGATGAGAGGAATAGAAGGCTGGGGAAATGTAAGTGGGTGAACTAGGTCATGAGAGAAGGAGATAAAACATTGAAAGGTGAAAAATAAAAAGAAGGGTGAGAAAGAGGATGAAATTTGAGTGAACAGAGGCAGAAAAGAAATAAAAGGGAGGAAAGATGTCAGACAGATGTAGTGAGGAAATAGAACAAAAGGGGAGAAAAAGCAAAATGGACAGCAACCACTGGAAGGAGAATTAGCAGAAGACAGGAAAGCAGAAAAGAAAAACTGGGACCAACATAATGGAAACAATAAAATGCTTAGACAGCAAAGGTAGAAAATAGCATTTTTATTTTGAAGTTATTAACTGGAATGTGTTAGCTTTGGGATTTGTGCATAGCAGATGTCTTTGTATTGTCTTCTGCTGAAAAGGAAATGCATTTCTGTTTGTTTATTCAGTGTTGCAATACATACAGAGTTTAACTTCTTGGATTTCCTTGTGATCCCTTGTTTTGTATTTGATGAGAGTCTGTTGGTGTGGTAATAATAGCAGGTGCGGAGATCGGGGGGGGGGGAGGCAGGGAGGGAATCAGGGGGCCCCCACCTTATTTCTGCCCTGAGCCCAGCATGTCTAACTCCAGCCCTGACCCTTGCTGTAGCTGGTGGGATCCCCAAGCCCTGCCAGCTGAGGACCTCATCTGAAAGCAGCCAAAGCTCCAATCTACTAAACTTGCCAGTCAGCATCTCCCTTGAGCTGCCAACAACTGATCATGGCTCATGGACACTGCTGCTACCTGCCAAGCTTGATAAAAGGGAGTCTTGGCCACCTTCAAGGAGATTTTCAGCTGATGGGGCTTGAGAATCCTCATAAGCTAAAGTATTTATATTTTGAGTTGAGGAGGGCAGGTGCAGAGAGAAAATTTGTGCCCACCCAAAATGGATGAAGTTTATAGTTGCTGAAAGTGACATTGAAATAACTGTTACTTGTTATTAGACTTTTAACTTAGGACCAAAGGTTAAAATTTCAAAGTTAAACAGTTCTGCACATTATTGTGGACTATCTGCAGGATGAAACCTCTGCTCCCTGTATGAATCATCTGCTGAAATGTTTGATTATTCCATGTACTTTGCCTAGGTATACCTAGCTTCGTAGTATTGAACACTAGTGCAGGATGTAAGAGCTTACTGTACTGTATTGTATATTATGATGGTCCACTATATGCTACCTGTTTTGGAGGTTTAATAATTGAGCTGTGTTTTTGTTAGTAGTTTTATGATACATTCTACATTCACATACTCTCATATATGTACAAAGAGGCCTTTGTTAAATTACCCCTTAGAGATTAATTTTATACAGAAACCCTTTAAGAAAAACTTACCTATTTTATATCTGGTTTATAAAGGCAACATACACATGTACTCTATGCAGGTATGTGCATATTTTATTAAGCATACTGGATAGTAGCCCCCACCCGACAGCATTTTAAACACCTATAAGATGAGTACTTTACAGAGTTCTTGAGTTAAAGATTAGGATA
Organism: Microcaecilia unicolor; assembly: GCF_901765095.1. Classification (NCBI taxonomy): domain Eukaryota; kingdom Metazoa; phylum Chordata; class Amphibia; order Gymnophiona; family Siphonopidae; genus Microcaecilia; species Microcaecilia unicolor. The sequence continues at coordinate 140,996,567 of NC_044034.1, read as the reverse complement.
AAATGGGTGAATACGTTCATTAAATAAATATAAGTTTAAGCATAAAGAAAAATACAGAAAATAAGATTCTTTACTGTCTGATCGATGAGGAGGTGGGTGCTGTAAATCTTGCAGTTCAAAATTACATACCGACAAATTGCACCACTGCAATTGGCAGTTAAATTATTAGATCACTGTGGTGTTTTTGTGTCTGCTATTTTATTAAGCATGCATGTACCTCACTGCTGCACCCAGATACCATCTCTGTGAATGCCTACATGTGAATCGTGTAAATGTATACCTACTCTTGTTGGAATACATGTTTGCTTGTGTTTTGAAGGCTGGAAATAGTTATAAAATTACATGGGTGTATAGAAACAGAGAAGATGATGACAGATAAAGGAATTATGGCCTATCTACTATCTCTTCCTCTCCCTAAGAGATCCCACGTGCTTATCCTAAGCTTGCTTGAATTCAGATACTGTCCTCCTCTCCACCGAGAAGTCATTCCATGCAACCACCATCCTTTCCGCAAAGAAGTATTTCCTTAGATTACTCCTGAGTTTATCCCGTTTTAACTTTTTCTTTTGCCTCTCATTCCAGAGTTTCGTTTCAGTTGAAAGAGACTGGCATAAATTTACAGGAGGCATTTATATTCACCTCTGAACTCAGAAATGATTTGAGATCTGCTTTCTTAGGGGCCTTTTTACTAAGTTTCTGTAAAAAGAGCCCTGCGCTAGCATCAGGGACCGTTTTTACCATGCGCTGAGGCACTTTTTATTAACATCGGGTAAAAAGGCTGAAAAAAGACATGGCCATGCGGTAATATTGCTCTTACCACATGGCCATACAGGGGGAAGCACTTACTGCCACCCATTGAGGTGGAGGTAAGGGATCCTGCGCTAACCCAGCGGTAATCTGGTAGTGCTGATTACTGCTAGGTAACCCCCTACAGAAATATTTTTTGAATATTTCTCCTAGCTCTGGAAATAGCATGCGCTGGGGGTGGAGCTACCTCCGGCACCTGCGTTGGGCCGGCGGTAGCTCCAGATTCGTGCACTGTAAGCCCACGGTGGGCTTACTGCCGCTTAGTAAAAGGGCTCCATAATGTTTATTCACTTCCAAGTAACATTAACAGTGACTGTGATATCTAGATGTAGCAGTGTTCTTTTTAGTAATTTTTTTGAGCATTCTTGGATTGATTGGGAAAATATGGATAACATTTTCTTCTTTTGTAATTCAAGGGAGAAATCTAGACCTAAGAATTAGCTAAAATATTTCAACAAACTAATGTTTTGAACCCATTAAGTATGTTGAAAAAAGCACTTCCAAGCTTGAAAATCACACTAGTTATTCCTGTTTCAAATTGTGTTCAATATATTGTTCTGTATGATTTTATAATAAACAGATTATTCTCTGAACAGGCATTAAGAATAAAGCTGCCAGGAAGGGGTTTTGTTGTCAGAGTAGTCCCCGCCTCATGTTTTGTAAAAGATTTCATGGTCCTATTGTAAAGAGTGGATGATTTAAAATGTGTTCCAAAGATAAACTTTCCCATTGTCATTAATGAGGATGAATAATCCTGAGTGACAAGTGCATTAGTAATGACACTGAAAGATCTGTTGGATTTGTCAGAGCAAATCAGTTCAGGGAGTGAAATTTAAGGACATTCTTTTTTGGTAATTTTTGCTACATATTGTGGATTCCAGATCTGTAGTTAGTCATACAGGTGTATTTTATTCTTGTTCTACTTTGTTGCCTTGAGAGTACATTCCTGCTTGATGAATGATGTACTATCAGAGTGGTGGAATGTTGAATCCTATGAATGTATCCAAGACATCAAATATTAAAAAACAGTAACTCTTGAATCTAACATTATATTGAATTAATTTGTAACATTACAAGGAAGAAAGCACACAATTATAGATTAAGAACATAAGAATTGCCATACTGGGTCAGGCCAAAAGACCATCTAGCCCCCGCATCCTCTCTCTAACAGAGGCCAATCCAGGTCACAGGTACCTGACAGAGTCCCAAAAAGTAGGAAGGTTCCATGCTACTTTCCCTCAAGGAAAACAGTGGCTTTTCCCAAGTGTATGTTAATAACAGTTTATAGATTTTTCTTCTAGCAATTCGTCCAAAGCTTTCTTAAATCCAGCTGCACCAAATGCTTTTACCACATCCTCTGGCAATGAGTTTCAGAGTGTTGAGTGACGTGCATTAGAGAATAGATCTAAATTTCTTCACGGTTTATAGAATATGCTGGGTGCCTGTCTGTGCAACTAAATTTAGGGCAGTTACACCAAGTAATGCTTAGTGTAAATGCCGACACCTAAATTAGGCGTAGACTAGGTGTATTCTATAACAACGTGCATACATTTTAGAAACGCCCATGACCCACTCATTCAATGCCCGTGGCCAATCCTCTTTTTCAACTATGCAACTTAGAATTTACACACATCACATTATAGAATACGCTTAGACAGTTCTGCATGTAAATCCTAATTAATGCCAATTGGTGTCAATAATTGCTTGTTAATTGGCAATTATCAGTGTTAATTGGCTTGTTAATCTAATGAAGTTGTGTGCACTAATTAGAATACAATCTGATTAGCATGCACAATTTTAGGCGCCATATATAGAATCTGAGGGTAACTTTTTTTATTCTCTATTCCTTTCCTAATAATTGTTAACATTCTTTTTACTTTTTTGGCTGCTACCACACACTGAGCAGAAGATTTCAATATGTTCTCCACAATGACACATAGATACTTTTCTTGGACAGTAACTTATAATTCGGAACCTATCATAAGTAACTATAATATGAGTAGCTGTTCTTATTGTACTTATCCACCTTAAATTTCATCTGCCATTTGGATGCCCAATCTTCTAGTCTCCCAAGGTTCTCCTGCAGTTACTCTCTGTTTTCTTCCTTTTAATCAGTTCCCGATTGCCTCCTATACCATGACTTTTTAATTTCCTCAGGAGCCTGTCATGAGGACTTTGCAAAAGCTTTCTGAAAATCTTGATATCAACTGCCACAGTTTTTACACATGTTTATTCATGCCATCAAAAAAAATGTAATAGGTGAGGCAAGACTTCTTTTGGTAAATCCATATTGACTCTGTCCATTAAACCATGTCTGTCTGTGTTCAATAATGTTAACACTCTCATCCTCCCTGTCCCGTCTGCGCGCAACCTTGGAGTCATCTTTGACTCCGCTCTCTCCTTCTCTGCTCATATTCAGCAGATTGCCAAAACCTGTCGTTTCTTTCTCTATAATATTAACAAAATTCGCCCTGTCCTCTCCGAGGACGCTACCAAAACTCTTACCCTCAAGTCGCTTCACTGGCTCCCTATCCGCTTCCGCATACGGTTCAAACTTCTCCTTTTGACCTACAAGTGCATCCACTCCGCAGCTCCTCAGTACCTTTTCGCTCTCATCTCTCCCTACACTCCTCCCCGTGAACTCCGTTCGCCGGGTAAATGTCTCCTGTCGTCCCCCTTCTCCCCCACTGCTAACTCCCAGCTCCGTTCCTTCTATCTCGCTGCTCGCTATGTCTGGAATAGTCTCCCTGAGCCAGTACATTAGGCTCAGTCTCTGGCTGTCTTCAAGTCTAGGCTTAAAGCCCACCTCTTTGCTACTGCTTTCAACTCCTAACCATGACTCTCTTACTCAACACCCTCACTTATCACCCCTACCACTGCAATTTCCCCACCCCTAGCTGTCTGTTCGTCTGCCCAATTTAGATTGTAAGCTCTGTTGAGCAGGGACTGTCTTTTCATGTTAATTTGTACAGCACTGTGTAAGTCTAGTAGCGCTATAGAAATGTTTAATAGTAGTAGTAGTAGTTGTTCTTTATAAGCATTTCCACCATTTTGTACAGCACTGACATCAGGTTCACTGGTACATACTTTCCAAGCTCACTCTAGAGCCCTATTTAAAAATTGGCATTATGATGGCCACCCTCCAATATTCAGGTACCGTAGATTACTTTTAATGATAGTTTACAGATTACTAATAGTAGATCTGCAGTTTTATTTTGAGTTCTTTCAGTATTCTGTGGTGTATATCATCTGATTCAGGTGATTTGCTGCTCTTGCTTGTCTATTTGAATTATTATATTTTCCAGGTTCACCAAAAATGTTTTCAATTCCTTTGAATTGTCACTTTTGAATACCATTTCTGGCATGGGTTGCTCATCTATATCTTCCTCATAGAATTCATTAAAGGGGGGAAGTTATCAAGGTCCTGCAATCATACACTTTCAACCAGTAGAGGAGAATCTTCAATGGCTTCTGTTTCCAAAGAGAAAGTGAAATCACTTCCAAGCCAGCCTCTCCCTTCATGGACAAAGGTACAGAGGGTGTAGGGAAAGCACGCACAGCTAGAACCTTCAGACCAGCAAACTCGTCCAACTTGCACCACTGCATGTACTCCCAGGAAGAGGAGATCTTAGAGACCTCTTATGTTTCATCATCGCAGTAAAAGGTATCGCATTCAGAAAAATAAACAGAAAGAAAAGCAAAGCAAATTACCACTTCTCAAACTGTGTCAGACCTTGGCAACCATCTTGGTCACCCCTACTTGTCCAGTTTTAATAATGGAGACATATTCTTGACATGTATTTTCATATTTCTACATCTTTTGGGTATTTGGATCTGATGACAGTGTTAAGTAAGCCTGGAAGCCTATGATAGAAGCTCAATAGGTATACTCATAGAAATAGATTTTATTTATTTATTTATTTATTTATTTATTTAATTGAATTTCGCTCACACCTTTTTCAGCAGTAGCTCAAGGTGAGTTACATTCAGGTACACTGGGTATTTCTCTGTCCTGGAGGGCTCACAGTCTAATTTTGTACCTGAGGGAATGGAGGGTTTAGTGATTTGCCCAAGATCACAAAGCATAACACTGAAATTTGAACCAGCCATCTCTGGATGTCAAGACTGGTGCTCTAACCACTAGGCTAGTCCTCCACTTATTGTACACCTCCAGGCTTACTTAACAATTGGCATTGAAAACCATGAAATAATGTGTCAAAATGTTATGCTCCATAGTATCAAAGGCAGCTGAAAATCCAAGTACTTCTACAAAATAGTGTCTTGAATATCAAAAGTGCATGAATGTAATAACCCATAATAAATTGGGGCACTAATGACTATAATGATTGATTTTAGAAATCATATTTTTCAACAGAAAAATATTAATTATTGAATAATAATTTAATCGTGGTGTTTGAATATCTGTAAATTTCAGAATACCCATCAGTTTCTATTGAAAACATGCAATTGGCCTTTTTTTTTGTTGTTGTTGGTACCTTCATGCCTTTTGACTGGCAGAAGCCAAGTTTTGCTCTGCGTTTCTCCTTGACACTTAAGAATGGCCAAGTTTCTGTTCATTTTGTGTGCAATATTTCCCAAGTGGCAGTGTGGGGGCTGGGATAAACTGTCATCACTGCATACAAATAATTTGCCTAAAAACAAACCTCCCAGTGATTGAAATTACATGTGACAGTACACATCATCTTTGCATGCCTGAGGTGAGTGTAACTACAGATCATCCCTAGGAGGGCAGAACAACTGCTACATATGCTAGGAGGATCCTTTGTATTTGTGTCTACTACTACTACTACAAATCATTTCTATAGCGCTACCATTCGTACGCAGCGCTTCACAACAAGAGACTTTTAGTAACACATGTAAAAAATAGGGAAGAATTTGAAGAAAAGCTTTCTTATCCTTTCCCTTCCCTCCAATACCATACATGCAAGAACGATGCCTTTGATTTTAGGAACACATCTTTTCTTTGTAATTTATTAGAACGGTTCAGCATTTGTCCTATTAGCATTTGGTATGTTTTTATGCTACACATTCTAGACTGATATCTAGGTCTAATGATGTAAAAGCTGTTAGAGATATTTAACAGTATACAGGCTAGTGAGGTATCAAATCAGGTGCCTTTCAGTTTGTTGACCTTTATGGGAACTTACACCAGCTTGGATTATTTGATAATTCAGAAAACAAAAAGGATGGCAAGAATCAACCTGCCTCTGTCAAACTAAAATTCTTTTTGAAATTACATGTCGAATGTATGTTTATTTAATAGGTTTCTTAATTTTTTATTTCATGAAATGACAGCAAACAGAATGAAAATACCTAAACTCCAGACTGTGATTCTTTGCTTATGTGAAATAAATATTTAAGCAAATATTTCTGGTGATGGTGTGCCTCAAATCAACCTGGCAGGCGGCTGACTATCTGATAACTTTCTTTAGGTGAAGCATGTTTTGTTAAAGCACAAATGGAGCAAGCTGTTAGAGAAAGAAATTAAAACCGTATAACCATGTGCTCTCATCTTGTTGATGAAAAATATTTGTTAGAAAGATGGGTAATGTATAAAACATTTTAGGTAGTGAACTTCCACAATTCTTTGAGGTGATATAGAAAAAGTTAATCATGTTATGCTCTTACAGTGCCTTGCTGATCTCATCATCTCTGATATTGCTCTATCTTGACTTGAATCTTCTCTTTCTGATCATCCCTTCACAGTCTATTGGGGTGACACTTCCTTCACTCCTAAACCATTATTCTCTGGTTTATCATTTTCTTGGCTTCTCTCACCCCTCTTATCCAGTCGCTTGATCTCACCTTTTACATATACACCAATGATATCTAGATTCTTTATCCTCTTGAAACACAGTCACCCTCAGTAATTGCTTTTGTTTCTTCTAAACTAGCTATCCCAGCTGATTGGTTTTTGGAGAATGTCCTGAACCTAAATGCCGCTAAATCTGAGGCCATTATTTTTCTTTCAGGTACTCAACAATCCTCCTATCCTACTCCCTACATTAAAGGCACTCCGCTTGCTTTAAAAGATTCTGTTAAAATCCTTGGTGTGACTCTTGATAAAACAAAACAATTACATTCAATGCACAGGACTCTCGAGTGTATAGCTGTTTCTTTACCTAAATGTACTGTATTCAATCGCTGCTAGACCAGACCTCTCTTCATACCCTAATTTTGGCACTTGTAATAACAAAAATTGGACTATTGTAACTCATTGTACCAGGGGCTACAAAACTCCCAACTTAAAAGACTCTAAAAAAAAAATTCAGAATACAGCCATTAGGTTACTATATAGCTTAAGGAAATTTGACCATTTGTTTCACCATATTTTTGTGCTGAACGTTGACTTCCCATGCATTCAGAATTCTATTTCAGACCTTGACTGTCACCCAATCAATTGTGGCCCTGCGTTCCCTCAAATTTAGCTAATCATCTTAAACCTTATGTATCACAGAGAGCCCTCCAATCTACTCAGCAGAATGTTCTAGCTATTCTTTCTTATCAACAGGTTTGTTTTGAGAATATGAGACACTCATGTTAAGTGTGCCTGCGCCTAATCTTAAGCCTATGACTTCATATAATAAGTTTAAATAATTACTGAAAGCTCATTTCTTTCCAAGGCTTTACCAAATAACTGATTGGTTTCCCTTATCTACTTGGATTATTTTTGACCTCAGGGGCTGGTACATAACCCCAAGACTGCACATTTCCTTCGTACTATTGTAACCATTCCTCCTGTTGCCTCCTTTTGTGTGATGTCCTGTTAGAGCATAAGAGTAGCCATACTGGGTCAGACCAATGGTCCATTAGCCCAGTATGTTTTGTTTCGATTTTAAATTACACTTTGTAAACTGCTTAGCTGTCAGTGCAGTCGGTGGTATATCAAATAAAAATGACCTTGACATTGAACAGGTATGTTTTTACACTGTTTAGTCATCCCCCAAAATGAATAAAACAAATGGATTGTTGTAATCATCTCCATTTTCAAGTAAAGTTCGTGGTCAATTTTGCTTTAAAAAGTATTAATTGATACTGACTATAGGAATTTTAGACGTCTTAAGACATATTTTGTTTCAAAAAATTTAACTGGAGAAGGGTTAGATCTGTTGTTATTGCAGGTTAGTTTATAATTTAGATTCTATATATTGTATCTAGATTATGTATAGGGCCAGATTCTATATATCATACCTAAAAGAAATTGGCGCCAAAACAAAATTTTAGGTGTACTTCATTGAATAAGCATACATTTCTAGGTGGTTTGTAGAATACACTGAGCACCCATCTGCATGACTAAATTTAGTGTGGGCAGTTACGCCGAGTAAAACTTGGTGTAAATACTGACGCCTGAATTAGGTGCGGACCGGGTTTATTCTATAACGACCTATATAGATTTTAGAAATGCCAACAATCGCCCATTCTATACCCATGGACACAACCCCTTTTCAACTATGCGACTTAGAATTTACACACATCACGTTACAGAATATGCTTACTTAGGGCCCTGTTTACTAAGCCGCGTTATAGGCATGTTAGCATTTTTAACATGTGTTAACCATGTACGCACCTACAATATCCCTATAGGCACCTACACAGTTAGCGCATGCGCTAATTGTACATTAAAAATGCTAACGTGCCTTAGTAAACAGGGCCCTTAGACTGTTCTGTGCATAAATTCTAATTAAACCATTAGTGTTAATTGCTTGTTAAGTGGCAATTATTGGCTCTGACTAGTTTAACTAATTAAGTTGCAACTGAGGTCACACTATATAGAATCGTGGTGATAATATATTTCTTTTTTTAATGAGATTTTGTAATTCCTGGATTTAGCCAGTTTGTTTTTTTTCAGATTGTTATCCATGTAGAGCTGCAAGGTGTACTGCGGAATGTAAGATAAGTTGTTGTGTTAGTTATGAAGTTGTAGACTCTCAAATTTCAGAAAAATTGAACATGATCATTATTGAGTGTCTAGTTGTCAAAAGAAAATTCTTGGAATCTGTCATAAAATTTTTCATCCTGATGTATACTTCTGAATTGGTCATACTTAATGTGCAGCATCTTGAATTTCTTTTGAGCTGTTATTATAAATTTGTAGAGGAAATGAACTTGCTGTGGTGTCTGACACCCTAGATATGTAGCATATTTCCTTAATTGTGATTGCTAATTTTAAGTCTAAGGGGACTATTTATTAAGCTACGTTAAAATTGGGTGTTAACACCTAATTTTACCATGGGCGTTAGCCACAATTTTTAATGCCCAATTTACCAAAGGGCGTTACGCCTTTCGTAAATCTGACATTAAAATTAGATTTAATTTGGATAAGTTACCAAACTAGTGATTCCTCCACCCTTCAATCTACATCACAGGCCCCTCTGGACCAAAGATTGTCAGTCTCCCTTTTCCAGTTTACCAGAAAGGGCCCTCATTGGTGCTACATGTTTTCACTCCTTTCAGTCAAGATTAAAATCCCTTTTCCGTCCAATTGACCCGCAATCTTGCCTACCCTGTTCAAAGATGGCCCTGTGATGATAGTATGAAGGAGCACCATTTTCTTCAGCTTCATGTAGTGTGAAGCAAGAACCTTGTGAGGTAACGCAGACCCATTTTTTACATTTGATTCCGGGGCCTGAAGGCATTAGTGGACTCTGTCCGCATCATCATGTCAGCGTTTCCAGTAGGGTACAGTGGGATACCTGGTTAGAAAAGAAAGGGTTTATTGCTGTCCCCATCATCATGTCAGTGTTTTTCAGTAGGGTACAGTGGGGATGCCTGGTTAGAAAAGAAATGGTTGATTGTTCCAGTGAGGGCCTTGATCTTGACTGAAAGTGGTAAAGGGAGGGTTGGAACCATGAGGACACTTTATGGACAAGTGCTCACATTTATGCCTGCATTATGCATGTAAATATTTAGAATACTGACATTTAGATGCATATGCACACACAATATGTATAAGTGCCAGTATTCTACCTAAATGCTAATCTGCAAATACCTGCTTAACTTACAGACCAGGTATTTACAAAGAGGTGGGCAGGATATAGGTGGGGCTCTTAAACTTGTAAGTTACATGCATCCCTGCCACATTTAGGTGTCCACATTTACAGTAACTGTATGGCTGACATAGGTTGCAGTCAGTAGATGTTAGGTGCACTGATACTAGATTATGCTTGTCACTTAGGTTCCATTATAGAAAAGGCTCCTACTGCATTGCCTTAGGGCATCTATGTGAAGACACCAAATGATAGCATTATCCCCTTTATAGGAAACTCACAGGTGGATGTGAGCACTGGACATGTGTAATTAAACATCTTATCAACTAAAGTTTGAGACTCTCCCTTCCGAAGGGACACCACCTTGTAAGTGGTGGAGGGGCTTCCGTGTTTCAATGACTCAGAGGGCTATGCTGAAGGGTTACCCATATCAGACAGGCCTCTGAGGAGAAACCAGACAAAGAGTGTCCCAAACTGGAGGATCCAAGATGGCGTCGAGGGAGGATGTGCATTAGTTGAGTTCCCGTTTTACACCAGAATACCTGAAGAAGTAAGTGCGCTCCCCAGAGAATGGGGAAGAAGAAAGGCAAAGCCGTGGTGTTGTCCTCCTCGAACACGGCTGGGGTTCCCACCACTTCTCAGTCTACTTTGGAGAGATTCGGGGTCATAACGTCGGGGATATCGGTTCCTGCTTCGGGGAACAGCAAGGCTTTATTGCCGAATCTCAGTGGAGAGGGAGTGACTTTGAGTCCCCCTGTTGGCATGACCTCTTCAAGACCAGGAAACAGTAACGCTTCGCTATGGAGGTCGACAGTGGAAACGCCCGAAGTGGGTTATGATTTTCACACGATCCGAGGAGGTCCTGGCACAGCATTGACTCCAGATTATAAACCAACTGGGGGATTGGAGAGTGAGCTCTTCCCCCCGAAGATATCTGGAGCATACACTTAGTAAAAGGCTTTACTTTCTATGTATGCTGTTTACCCTCTCTGTTTGGTTTGTTCTTTTTCATTATGCCATGTTGCAGGTCTGAATAGAAAATATTTCAGTTTGTTTTCCTGGTAACATAGCTGTTGTGTGCTGGCTGCAACTGTGGACATCATTGTGGGGCACTGCCACACTCTATCCATACAAACACATACATCACACATACCTACCCCATAACACCCTCTCTCTACATATGTACACTCCTATAAACATACATCCCTTTGTATATCCAAATGCACACATATACAACTCTACACACATACACCTCCACTCATATTCCATCTGTACACATTCATACCATACCACACTCCCCGATATTCATCTAACACCCACCCACCTCCATGTTCATGCTCCACACAACTACTACATACATATCCCATGTACCTCTCCCACCACTTACAATCCTTACCTAACCCCATAAATACAAACACATACTCCATTACACCAAACATAAAACCTTCACACTCCATATACTCAATCTCTCACACAGCATACAAGCCCAACCTACATCTCCCACATATCACTAATATAGATACATCCACACATACCCACTTACATACTTCCCCAGTACCCTCCACATATGCATCTATACCCCTACACAACCCTCTCACATACTGGCTACCCTCATGTCCCTCATATATACCAACCCTTCAAAAAATTGCCTTAATATTTACTACATATAGGGAGTGGAGACTTGACTTAGTGGGGTTAAAAATGGATTTGAATCAGGGAAGCTGGGGTTCAAATCCTGCTTCTCCCACTAACACTTTATGAATTTGGCTAAATCACTTTGCTTTTGGTTTCTATCCCCCATCCTATTCAACATCATGATGATTCCCCTAGGCAATTTACGGAAAAAAAGAAACTGGTCTTCCAGCATTCATGTATGCTGATTCTGTCACTATATATATTCCATTCACCAACGAAATACATGAAATTACAATTGATCAGTTCCTCTCCCTTGAAAATCAAGTCTCTAAAGTGGTCTCACTTTGGCAATGGAAGAGACTAAGACCATTCTTTACTAAACCAGTTTTTCAGACCTTAGTTCCATCCCGGTCTTAACAAAATTTGACTATTGTAACTCCATCTATGCAGGAATTAAATGAACTGTTCATAAAAAACTACAAACTGCTCAAAATACTGCTACGCACCTCATATGTAGATCACCACACTTCACAAAAGCTACCCCCTCTTCTTTATAATTTACACTGATTGCCAATAAAAGACAATATCATTCAAGTTATGTGTATTCATTCACCAAATTCTTTACAGCATAGCCCCATCCTATATGAAGGATCTCATTGAATTATCACCACGCAGTGCTATTAAATCATCTAGAGAATATCTTATCTTACATTTCCCAAACTGAAAGAATGTGACCTACAAAACAATTCATACTGCAAACTTCTCGTATTAAGGCACCAAAACCTGGAATTCTTTACCTAAAATAATTAAATGTACAGATGATTACTTGTAATTTTGAAGTTTACTGACAACCTATTTTTCAGTTTAACTTTCCACAAAACAAAGAACCAATTTGAATAGAATCTACTTCTGATACTAATTCTGTTACATTCTATCCTCTACTAATGCCAACTTGTCCCTGGATATTCAAGTCCTTACTTAATCATCTTCAATTATAATTTGTTTACCTAATTTAATTGTAAAGCATAACCTTCTGTCCAATCAGTCTCCTATTTGTATCCACTTCCCCCAGAAGAAATGTTGCATCTCAGGTTAATTATTACCTACGTTGTATCTATTGTAAGAAGGAAGAGGCTGTCCTTCCCTGGTTAGGCCCCTAGAGGGCGCAGACCCCCTAAAATGTCCAGGGAGTAGGGCTGGGTGAGTCACTAAAGGGAGCCAGAAAGGGGAGGTATAGCTGGAGGTCGCTAGGACCGGGGAGAGTCCTGGAGGGGGAAACAGGTGCAGCAGGTTATGGGCTGGGTCCTGTTTGGCCATTAACCACTTAAGACCCCACCAGCGTGTGAGGGAGAGAGAGGAGAGCTAGCAGCTGCAGAAGAGGGCTGGTAACTGAAGCAGAGGGATCCCCATGAGAAGTACTGGCTGTGCCCTTTGGACTGGTGATAGGACTGTGTGTCTGGAACAGTGAAGAGGTACTGTGTGTCCCAGCTGAAAAGACTGAGTGTCTGGAACAGTGAAGAGGTACTGTGTGTCCCAGCTGAAAAGACTGTGTGTCTAAAACAGTGAAGAGGGACTGTGTGTCCCAGATGGAGAGATCATTTTCACAATTGATGTCAGGAGTGGGATCTGCACTGAACATCCACGTGGGAGCAGTTGGATTCCAGATCGGACCAGATGAGGGGTCGGCGTGAGATGGAGGTGTCCTTGGAGGTTCCAGAGGCCGTGGTTCCAGAAGCCCATCGAGGAGGCCAACACTAGCAAAAGCGCTTTGCTCACCTACCCCAGGTAAAGGGTATTTAGGGGGGAGGTGAGAGTGGATACGTAAGTGAGAACTGGAGGCTTGGGAGTGGCTGTAGGGGATGGAGGAGGCCACAAGACCCTCCCTGGGAGGGGAGGTGGACACACAGGGAGGTGCAGCACAAGTGAGGGGGCCAGGAGAGAAAACAGGCCACACTTGGATTTTGTTTTTGTGATTGCAGGCTGCACCCCATCGGACGGCCAAGAAGGATGGAGGCCTGAGAAGCCGGAGAAAAGTTCAAACCGGGGAGGAGAAGGCCAGAGCACTCACCGGAGTCAACTACCGCTGAAGAGGATCTATTAAAGCTGGACATTAAGAACCAGGTTTTGGGACGCAGGGGGAGGGTCAAAAGGGACCTACTGCAGGGGCCCCAGCCTGGGGGAGCATGGTAGCGGCGGGCACCCTAGTGAGAGGGAAGGGCCCGGGCCATGTGAGGTGCTAAGAGAAGAGTCGTCAGGTGACCCCTTTCTCGGAGGGATCGTGGTGAGGTCGGATGCCCCAGGAGGTAGGAGGTGACTGCAGTTGGAGGGTCAGACAGGACCTGCTGCGGTTAGGCACCTCAGGTCCCCGGGAATGGGGGGAAGGGCCAAGCCATGTGAGGTGCTAAGAGAAAGATAAGGGACCTAGGCGAGCTAGGTGACCCCTCTCTCGGAGGGCTCATGGTAGCGTCGGGTGCCCAAGAGGTGGGAGGGGGCTGCAGGAGAAGAGGGTCAGGTAGGGCCCGCTGCAGTGGAATCCCCTCAAGGCCTGGTGAATGGGAAGGGCCCGGGGCCATGGGATGTGCTAAGAGGGGGATGAGGAGCCTAGATGGGGGGGTTGGTGAGACCCAGGGATAGAACAGGGATGAGCCTGGAAAAGTGTATGCCCTCTTGGAAGAATTGCTGCTCCTCAGTGGAAAAGGCTTACAGAGTTGCTGAGGTTGAGCAGCAATTATCTTAAGGGTGGGGGTATGTAAGAAGGAAGAGGCTGTCCTTCCCTGGTTAGGCCCCTAGAGGGCGCTGACCCCCTAAAATGTCCAGGGAGTAGGGCTGGGTATGTCACTAAAGGGAGCCAGAAAGGGGAGGTATAGCTGGAGGTCGCTAGGACCGGGGAGAGTCCTGGAGGGGGAAACAGGTGCAGCAGGTTATGGGCTGGGTCCTGTTTGGCCATTAACCACTTAAGACCCCACCAGCGTGTGAGGGAGAGAGAGGAGAGCTAGCAGCTGCAGAAGAGGGCTGGTAACTGAAGCAGAGGGATCCCCATGAGAAGTACTGGCTGTGCCCTTTGGACTGGTGATAGGACTGTGTGTCTAGAACAGTGAAGAGGTACTGTGTGTCCCAGCTGAAAAGACAGTGTCTGGAACAGTGAAGAGGTACTGTGTGTCCCAGCTGAAAAGACTGTGTGTCTAAAACAGTGAAGAGGGACTGTGTGTCCCAGATGGAGAGATCATTTTCACACTATTCATTTTAAATTATTGCAGTGGCATTATATGAAGTATTATACAAACTGTTACGTATCTAAACATGTACCATTTCATTAATGTTTCTTATGTAAGCCACATTGAATCTGATTCTTCTCAGGCTAATGTGGGATAAAAATGTCATAAATAAATAAGTATAGATTATGAATCCGTTTGAACTGAGAAATAATTCATTTACCTGAATATAACCTCATCTTGAGGTCAGGTTTAGAAAAGGTGAATAATAAATATAAAAGAACACAAATATCTCTTTAACAGGAAGCAGTAAGAGATGTAGAGGTATACTTACGTGGAATGTAGAGCTTCAAGAATGTGAAGGGAATCTTTCTATACTTCCTTTTCCCATATAAGTTCCATATTAAAATATCTTGATGGCTAGGTATCCCATTCACTTGTTCTTTTTATGAGGACTGGAGTCACAAACCTCAATAGCAGGCTAAACATTATTGACAAAATGCCTTGATGCAATATGGTTTTTCTTGTGTTAAGACTGGAAGGTGAAAATAACTCTTTTTGGTGTCCAACCTGATCTCAGACTTTGCTAAGGTACAGGTGTATCAACTCTTAGGTCCAATTTCTTTAAATCTTTAGCATGGTATTTGGAGGACTACTACTACTACTTATAACTTCTTTAGCGCTACCAGAGGCTAATTTTTGGAGTCTCATATTGGCCTCTGCTAGTATTGCCTGAGATCTTTAAAGTAGGTTTATGACGTCAGTCCATCATCCACATAAAAACTCTGTGACATTCTCCTTTTTTTTCTCCTCCTTATGCTGTTCTCCTGAGTTCATAAGTGGCCGTTAGAGGCGATGGCTGTTTCTGAAGAGATTGACTTGCATGCAAGATTATGGAATGAGAGAGTTACTGTGCAGAGAAATTACCTGAATATAATAAATATAAACCACTTTCATTGTGATGATCAACCAGGGAGATGAATCTTAAAAGTTCTTTAATGAGAGCACCAGAATATGGATCCGACACGGGACGTGTTTCGACGGACGCAACCTCCTGCCTCAGGGGTCACAATCAATAGCTCTAATAGTAATTAGAGCCACTATTAATGATGTCTGGTGCAGTAGTACAACTCAACCTACCAATAATATCAGTAGTTCCAATGGTTCATGCCACAGACACTGTGCAGGGCTCTGCTTCCCCCACAGTGTCTGTGGCGAGAACCAGTGAAACTACTGCCAGTGTTCGTACATTGAGTTATATTACTGCACCAGTCATCATTATTAGTGGCTCTAGTTACTAGAGTTTTGATTGTGACCCATGAGGCAGGTGGCTGCTTCCATCGAAAAATGGCCCATGTCGGGTCCATATTCTGGTTCTCTCATTAAAGAACTTCCTAAGATTCATCTCCCTGATTGGTTGTCATTTGGGTCATAAGTACATAAGCACCGCCATACTGGGAAAAGACCAAGGGTCCATTAAGCCCAGCATCCTGTCTCTGGCAGCGGCCAATCCAGGCTTCAAGAACCTGGCAACCCCCCCCCCCCCCCACCCCAAAAAAAAAAAAAATTAATAATGTTCAATGGACTTTTCCCTCAGGAATCTGTCCAAACCCCCTTTAAATTCCGTAAGGCCAGCTGCTGTCACTACATTCTCCGACAATGAGTTCCAGAGTCTAACTACATGCTGAGTAAAGAAAAACTTTCTCCTATTTGTTTTAAATCTATCATATTCTAGCTTCATCTTGTGTCCCTTGGTTTTGTTGTTGTTTGAAAGTGTAAACAAATGCTTCACGTCTGTCTGCTCTAATCCGCTCATTATTTTGTAGACTTGTATCATATCACCCCTCAGCCGCCTTTTCTCCAAGCTGAAGAGCCCTAACCTTCTCAGCCTTTCCTCATAGGAAAGTCGTTCCATTCCCTTTATCATTTTCGTCGCCCTTCTCTGCACCTTCTCTAATTCCTTTATATCTTTTTTGAGATGCGGCGACCAGAATTGGACACAATACTTGAGGTGCGGTCGCACCATGGAGCGATACAGCAGCATTATAACATCCTCGTGTTTGTTTTCCATCCCTTTCCTAATAATACTCAACATTCTGTGCGCTTTCTTAGCCGCCGCAGCACACTGAGCAGACGTTTTTAACGTCTTATCAACGATGACTCCCAGAGCCCTTTCTAGGTCCGTGACTCCTAATGCGGAACCTTGCATGACATAGCTGTAATTCGGGTTCCTCTTACCCCACATGCATCACTTTGCACTTGTCAACATTGAACTTCATCTGCCACTTGGATGCCCAATCCCCCAGTCTACTTCTCCTTGGTTCCTGTTGGAATTTTGTAGAGACTCCTTCCTGTTTGCATTTTTGAATCACTTTGATTGTACCACAGAAAAGTGGTATATCAAATCCTATTATCTTTACCCTTACCCTATTCAAGTAGTATTAACTTCTCCTTGTTATCAGACATGGTGACTACCTCCACATTAACCACAAGGCACAGTTCTAGCTATTTCCTGCCTTTCCCCTTCCCCATTCCATATTAGGCAGTTAACATGGGAATTAGTGTGTTCTGTGAAGCCACTAATCTGCTCACGTGTGCTAATTCCCAGATTTACTGTTTGACACACTTTGGTAAATAAGCCCTTATATGAGCAGCAGTCTGTGCTCTTTTCAAAAGACACATGCCCGTACTAAATACCATTTTCTGTGCTTTGAAATAGTTACCTTACTTATTTTTATGAATGCAGAGTATGGAGGAAGTAGGTAGGCAGAGATTAGTGGCAGCAAAAGGATGTTTATATTTCTCATGATATAGGGAAAAATAGTTTCAATAGATACTTCTCTCTAGGTCATTGTAGCAATTTGTTTTGAAAAAATATATGTCCATAATAGTAGAATACATGATATATGAAATAAATATATATTGTTCTTATATTTAATTTATATTAGGATTTTAATGAGTGTTTTCAGATGGATTTCTTAATATGCTCATTATGTTTTCTGAGCTTGGTAATTGTTTAAGGAAATGAAGAAAAAATAATGAAAGCATGTTACTCAGGTACTTAATTTTTTTAGCTATAGTATTACTGTGGCAATTAATGCGTATTTTATGCAAACTAGACTATATCTTGTGCTGGACACATTACTGTCAAGAAAATATTACTAGCCTTAATTATCAGTAATGAAGCAGGGATAAGCTGCTCACTTAGATATAATATATCTAATGACCTTTTCTGCTAAAGGTTGTGATGAAAGGTATCAGTTTCACAAATTATGCCTCATTTAGCTTCTGGCCTTTGTATAGATTAATGTTTTGAGGATGAGTTTTAAAGTCAGACGTAAATTGTTTAGTGCTTAAAATTGATGCAGCGTACTGCATTCAGTGCATCATTTTCTAAATGAATCCAAGCCTCAGTTTCACCTTCAGGTTTTATAAAGCGTCACTGTTTACGCTAAAAATAGCCTTGCTGAATGCTGTGGGTTTTTTCTCAACAGTAATGAATAACTGGAAGCAAAGAACACAACATTTGTTGATTTAAAGATATTTGAATGTTTTGAAAAACATGTATTGTTTGCATTGTATGTGCGCACGTTCACCTGGACACATGGCACCTAATGTGGAAAGGCTAAAGCGGCTAGGGCTCTTCAACTTGGAGAAAAGACGGCTGAGGGGAGATATGATAGAGGTCTATAAAATAATGAGTGGAGTGGAACGGGTAGATGTGAATCGCTTGTTTACTCTTTCCAAAAATACTAGGACTAGGGGGCACGCAATGAAGCTACAAAGTAGTAAATTTAAAATGAATCAGAGAAAATATTACTTTACTCAACGTGTAATTAAACTCTGGAATTCGTTGCCAGAGAATGTAGTAAAAGCAATTAGCTTAGCGGGGTTTAAAAAAGGTTTGGCTGGCTTCCTAAAGAAAAAGTCCATAAACCATTATTAAAATGGACGTGGAAAATCCACTGCTTATTTCTAGGATATAACAACAAAGAATAAATAATGGCTAAACTTAGTCCAACAAAAATTTGTAAAAAACACACAACAAAAACTGGACAAAGTTCACGTATTGCAATAGGACCATAAACGGCTAGGGAGGTTATCTCATAACGTCAGAAGTATCCGTGTGTGCCAACTGTTGTTCTGGCTCACCGGTCTGTATGTATTTGTAATCATTGAACACCTCCAGCCAACCAATGGTACCCGCTAGTACTCATATGTGAAAAAAATTGCCTATATATTGTTCATTAATTTTAGGAAAAAGGCACAACAATGTCCGTGGGTACCATTGTTCAAAAATTCAAAAATTAAACATTATTGCAATTAATAGGCAAGTAATGCACAAAATCAACTTAAGTAAATGAGCAAGTAATGCACAAAATCAACTTAGCTTGTAAGCTCCCAGCGCTGTCTAATAACTTCAACGGCTGGAGCTCATCGGGTTTCAGTTTAGGTTAGTGAAACCTCTTTAGGCAACTCCGGTAATCTGATAAGCCCGACAGGACCCTGTTTCGCGGTCTCTTGCTTGTCAAGGGCATATAGGTCTAGAGAACGGAGAACAAATAGTTAGTATTAAAAATAACATGAATAACGCTTACTTGTTAAGTAAACCCAGCGTTAGGACTCACAGCAGCCTGAGTTGTTGTCGGTAAATCGCCAATCTAAGATGGCGACCACGTTGTAATTATAAGCTTATTAAGCTCCGCCTCTAAAGGTCACGTCATAGTCAGCTGTTCGTAACAGTCAGTAAATTAAAGAAACAGTTCCAATGGAGAAAGGTGTTCAAGCCCTGAGGCGCCACTGTATTCAGGCGAAAAATCCATTGGGTTTCTTTTTGTAACAAGAGTCTATTAATGTTACCTCCACGGGCATTAGGCACAATACAATCAATCACCATACATCGTAGGGATTCAATCGTATGTTGGTTTGCAACACAATGTTGGACAAGCGGAGCTCCAATCATACGGGCAGAAATTCTGGATCTGTGTTCAACCATTCTCGCGTTCAAAGATCTGTTAGATTTACCAATATAGATCTTATCACATGGGCATTTGATATAGTAGATGATATGGGTAGTACGACAGGTCGTGTGGTGTTTAAGTTGAACTGTCTGGCCATTGTGGTAAAAACTGGCTGTCTCGATGGTCATGGGGCATGTTTTGCATCCACTTCTATTACATTTTGTGTGGCTCCCATGCATATTAAGCCCAGTAGTTGCAAGGACTGGTAAATCAGCTGGACTTAGGATTTCACTTAAATTGCGTGCTCGGGAAAAAGCCATTCTCAAGCGGCAATTTTCAAAAATGGGATGAGCACGCATAATGTCCCAATGTTGTTTAATAATATGCGTGGCAGCTTCCCCACCTTGTATATATCTCATAATAAAGGTCATCGTAGGATCTTCTTGTGGATTTGATGACATATTTCGTAAGAGCAGATCTCGGTTGACAAATTTAGCCTTTGTAAAAGCTTTATTCAAAACATTTTTCGGATAATTACGTTGTAATAGTTTGGAGCTAAATGTGTGGGCTTGCTGGCGAAAATCTGATTCTTCAGAACAGATTCGTTTAAATCGTAAGAACTGAGAATAGGGCAAACTGTGGCGAAGAGTTTTAGGGTGACAGCTGCCAAATTCCAAGATAGCGTTCCTATCTGTGGATTTGGTATGTACCTTAGTTTGGAAACCCCCGGCTCTCAGAGTAATTTCAACATCAAGGAAGTGAATATTGTTATCCGAAAACGTCACAGTGAACTGAATCCGCGGATGACAGTTATTTAGCCATGATTGAAAATCTATTAGTTCATTGGCAGTGCCCGTCCAGAGGACGAAAATGTCGTCAATATATCTCCGCCATAGTGTGATATTGTGGTGATAAGGGGAGGTATATAACCACTTATTTTCAAACGCTGTCATATAAAGATTAGCTAGAGTTGGAGCAAACGTTGCACCCATGGCCACACCTGAGGTCTGAAGATATAAACTAGTCCCAAATTTAAAGAAGTTCTTACAGAGAGCCACCTTCAATAGTGACATCAGAAATTTGGTCGGGACCTCGTGGGGTCTTTGTCTCTCTTCTAATACCATGAATACCACTTCAAGTAACTCATCTTGTGGGATCATGGTGTAGAGAGATTTGACATCAAAAGTGGCCATGATGCATTGTGCGTGTGTGACATTTGTGTCTCTCAAGATCTGTAGGAAATGATTGGTATCTTTAATATATGAAGGGCATGATGAAACCCTATCTTTCAAAAAGGAATCTAGATAGATAGACAGGGGCTCTAAGAGGGAACCTCTAGAGGAAATAATTGGTCTACCAGGGGGCTTTTTAAGATCTTTATGTACGCAACTTGCAGATCAGACGTCCTATGTGGAGTTACAACATGACTGTACCACGCAGCTACAACATTTGATTCAAGACATTACCAAAGAAGGCCTGGAAACAGGCTTTCTGACCAACAAAGAATTTCAATTTTTGAACAATAAAACTCCTATTATACCCGTCATGTATTTATTACCAAAAATACATAAAGATCTTAAAAAGCCCCCTGGTAGACCAATTATTTCCTCTAGAGGTTCCCTCTTAGAGCCCCTGTCTATCTATCTAGATTCCTTTTTGAAAGATAGGGTTTCATCATGCCCTTCATATATTAAAGATACCAATCATTTCCTACAGATCTTGAGAGACACAAATGTCACACACGCACAATGCATCATGGCCACTTTTGATGTCAAATCTCTCTACACCATGATCCCACAAGATGAGTTACTTGAAGTGGTATTCATGGTATTAGAAGAGAGACAAAGACCCCACGAGGTCCCGACCAAATTTCTGATGTCACTATTGAAGGTGGCTCTCTGTAAGAACTTCTTTAAATTTGGGACTAGTTTATATCTTTAGACCTCAGGTGTGGCCATGGGTGCAACGTTTGCTCCAACTCTAGCTAATCTTTATATGACAGCGTTTGAAAATAAGTGGTTATATACCTCCCCTTATCACCACAATATCACACTATGGCGGAGATATATTGACGACATTTTCGTCCTCTGGACGGGCACTGCCAATGAACTAATAGATTTTCAATCATGGCTAAATAACTGTCATCCGCGGATTCAGTTCACTGTGACGTTTTCGGATAACAATATTCACTTCCTTGATGTTGAAATTACTCTGAGAGCCGGGGGTTTCCAAACTAAGGTACATACCAAATCCACAGATAGGAACGCTATCTTGGAATTTGGCAGCTGTCACCCTAAAACTCTTTGCCAGAGTTTGCCCTATTCTCAGTTCTTACGATTTAAACGAATCTGTTCTGAAGAATCAGATTTTCGCCAGCAAGCCCACACATTTAGCTCCAAACTATTACAACGTAATTATCCGAAAAATGTTTTGAATAAAGCTTTTACAAAGGCTAAATTTGTCAACCGAGATCTGCTCTTACGAAATATGTCATCAAATCCACAAGAAGATCCTACGATGACCTTTATTATGAGATATATACAAGGTGGGGAAGCTGCCACGCATATTATTAAACAACATTGGGACATTATGCGTGCTCATCCCATTTTTGAAAATTGCCGCCTGAGAATGGCTTTTTCCCGAGCACGCAATTTAAGTGAAATCCTAAGTCCAGCTGATTTACCAGTCCTTGCAACTACTGGGCTTAATATGCATGGGAGCCACACAAAATGTAATAGAAGTGGATGCAAAACATGCCCCATGACCATCGAGACAGCCAGTTTTTACCACAATGGCCAGACAGTTCAACTTAAACACCACACGACCTGTCGTACTACCCATATCATCTACTATATCAAATGCCCATGTGATAAGATCTATATTGGTAAATCTAACAGATCTTTGAACGCGAGAATGGTTGAACACAGATCCAGAATTTCTGCCCGTATGATTGGAGCTCCGCTTGTCCAACATTGTGTTGCAAACCAACATACGATTGAATCCCTACGATGTATGGTGATTGATTGTATTGTGCCTAATGCCCGTGGAGGTAACATTAATAGACTCTTGTTACAAAAAGAAACCCAATGGATTTTTCGCCTGAATACAGTGGCGCCTCAGGGCTTGAACACCTTTCTCCATTGGAACTGTTTCTTTTAATTTACTGACTGTTACGAACAGCTGACTATGACGTGACCTTTAGAGGCGGAGCTTAATAAGCTTATAATTACAACGTGGTCGCCATCTTAGATTGGCGATTTACCGACAACAACTCAGGCTGCTGTGAGTCCTAACGCTGGGTTTACTTAACAAGTAAGCGTTATTCATGTTATTTTTAATACTAACTATTTGTTCTCCGTTCTCTAGACCTATATGCCCTTGACAAAGCAAGAGACCGCGAAACAGGGTCCTGTCGGGCTTATCAGATTACCGGAGTTGCCTAAAGAGGTTTCACTAACCTAAACTGAAACCCGATGAGCTCCAGCCGTTGAAGTTATTAGACAGCGCTGGGAGCTTACAAGCTAAGTTGATTTTGTGCATTACTTGCTCATTTACTTAAGTTGATTTTGTGCATTACTTGCCTATTAATTGCAATAATGTTTAATTTTTGAATTTTTGAACAATGGTACCCACGGACATTGTTGTGCCTTTTTCCTAAAATTAATGAACAATATATAGGCAATTTTTTTCACATATGAGTACTAGCGGGTACCATTGGTTGGCTGGAGGTGTTCAATGATTACAAATACATACAGACCGGTGAGCCAGAACAACAGTTGGCACACACGGATACTTCTGACGTTATGAGATAACCTCCCTAGCCGTTTATGGTCCTATTGCAATACGTGAACTTTGTCCAGTTTTTGTTGTGTATTTCTAGGATAAGCATCATAAAATGTATTGTACTGTTTTGGGATCTTGCCAGGTGCTTGAGACCTGGATTGGCCACTGTTGGAAACAGGATGCTGGGCTTGATGGACCTTCGGTCTGTCCCAGTATGGCAATACTTATGTATTTAATTTTCAAAAGAAAACTGGATGATTTCCAATATAGTTTTGAAAATGTAATGTTCCTGTGCTGTTTTAATCCCCTTGCATGTGACCTGCCAAAGGAGGATGATTTTCAGCCATGCTGTTTGACCTGGAGAAGTCTGCTGTTAGCCAGTAGATAGCTTTGGAGATTGTCTTGCCTTCTTTTCACTGACTCCTACCTTAGAGGTTTTTTTTTTTTAGTATTACAGATTTTAGGGGCCATTTTACTAAAATGCGTTAAAATAGAGGTTTAGCATATTTTAACGCAGGACTCTCCTGCTCGCTAAGCCCATATTTAAAACACCAGTATTTTAAGGATCCAGATCCCTGTCTGGACAAAGTTAGGACATCAGTTTATCTGGCCTAACTTTTCCCAAGGTAGTTATTCAACTAGTGGCCTGAATATTGCTGCTTTCTGCATAACCATTGGCTTCACTCTCATCCTGCCTAGTCAACTTCTGCCTTTTTTCCTGTATTAAGCATACACTTAGTAAAAGGCTTTACTTTCAATGTATGCTGTTTACCCTCTCTGTTTGGTTTGTTCTTTTTCATTATGCCATGTTGCAGGTCCGAATAGAAAATATTTCAGTTTGTTTTTCTGGTAACACAGCTGTTGTGTGCTGGCTGCAACTGTGGACATCATTGTGGGGCATACACAGATAACATCCTTTTTGGGTGTTATTGGGGAAAGTGACACCTAATATATGTCACAGAGGAACGGGATTTTGCCACGGTACCAGCATTAGGCAATAAAGTGTTGGAAATATGTGCCCTCTTATCTTTGATCCAAGCCCAAAGCCCAAATAATTAAAGAACTAACTCCACACTAGGGATATTATAAAAATATAGTGCTTATTTATTTACAACAGCAGCAGAAATAATAGGCAAGAATAAAGGCAATGAAAATCTCACCATAGAAACAGCTCAGAGTAAACGCACATTACCCTAGACAGACTTATAAATCCATCAACTGCTCTATCCCCACAGCACTTGTAAACATCAACACATGGCAATTATATGGCATTAGTAGATGATACAGGCATCCAGCAGATCTGTGTGTTCCTCAGATGGTAAAACAGACATGGAGACAGGCCATTCTCCAGATGGAATCCTCCCCTATCCTAGCTTGCAGTCCCTCTTATAGTAAAAAAAAAAAAAAAAAAGCCCAGCAGCAGCTAGGTTGATGATGTCCATTCTTGGCCTTCCTGTCGATGTACAGCAACTTGTTTGTCTCCAATTCTGTGGCTCTAGGGGACACAATATTGTCCCACTGGCTCCACAGTGAAGGGCACTTTAACCATGAGATCAGTGTTTTAGGTAAACATGTACTCTTCTGGGGTGCAAAGGTGCCACTAAGTCCAGAATAATAGGCCTGGTGTCGTTCTGCTGCTCCAGCCTTTTTTCGGCTTAGTCACGAAGAGGAGTTTCAGGAGTCCTTGGCTAGCTGGCTGGCAGTCCTTGCTGAAGTTTGTATTGCAAGGTTTTTTGCTGACTACACACTATTCACAGGCCTTAGCAACAGGCTTCAGCAGTGAAGGATGAAGTTAGCTAAAGTCTGTATTTTCATGTCAGTTTGGAAATTCTGAACAGGGCCATGTATTGTAACCCATATACTTTTGTTATATAGGCAGATAGTGCTTATCTTGCTCCTACATTATGAAGCTTTGTTTCGTAGAATAAGTTTCTAGTTTATTGCTGTTTTGCTATACCAGAAACAGACTACTGCAGAAGCAGAACAGACAACCAAACAGCAGCAGTGATCCAAGGAAGGACAAACACTGCAAGAGTTTATCCAAATGATGGAAGCAGGACCCAACCTGGCCAAATTTTGGAAAAACCTTTGTCAGGGGTCACATAGGTTTCCACAATACATTCACAGAGTCAGTGCATGTATTGCAAATACCTTGATGGTTACTGACTTTTGGAATTGTACCAGAGCTTTTTCTGTGCAGGTATTGCAGTACATGCATTGAATCTGTGAATGTATTGTGGAAACCTGTGTGATCCCTGACGAAGGTTTTTCCAAAACTTGGCCAGGTTGACATTTGGATAAACTCTTACAGTGTTTGTCCTTCCTTGGATCGCTTCTGCTGTTTGGTTGTCAGTTTTGATATACCGCCATTGCATGATGATAGTAGTTTACAATACAATGTTAGTCACTAAAACCAGAAACAGAAAGGAACTCCATGTTTAATAGGATAGCAGTCATTCACACAAAAAGGAGAACAAGGAGGACATAGCCAAAAACCAGCTGAAAAAATAGGTCTTCAACCACAGCTTGAATTTAGGGAAAGACGCTTTGGTTCTGATTGGTGGGGGGGGAGGGGGGGGAGGTCATTCCAGAATTTAAGAGCAATGAAAAAGAAAGCCTAGGTTCATGTGGATTCATAGTGGGCCATTTGAGGGGAAAGTAACATAAGACAAGTGACATCTAGTAATTTAAGTTAACGGTTGGGGGTAAAGATATAATCGGGGAAGATTATGTTTTAGGGAAGGCCAACATAGGAGGAGTTTTACATTTTAGGGGAAAGGATAACACTCTGGTAAGGCTGCTTTAGAAACACTTTAAAGCATTTCCTATATAATAATTCTCACCTCCAATATTCTGAGGCTGCCTGGAACCGTGGATCATGTTGGAGTAGATAATAGTGATGTCACACAACCCACACCAGATTGGCCAGTAGAAGGGAGAGGGGCGGAGCCACGATACAGGGAGCAGTGAATCAGCACAACACAGGGAATGCACAGCAGCAGGAACAGAAGCCTCTCTCACACAGTCACTCTCACATACACTCTCTCAAACATACACACTCAGAGGAAAACCTTGCTAGCGCCTGTTTCCTTTCAAACAGAAACGGGCCTTTTTTACTAGTTGATAATAATTCACAGAATTTCTTTAAACGAGTCTATTAAATGTGAAACATTTATTATAAGAACATAAGCACTGCATATTGAGACAGACCAAAAGTCTAAACTGAGGTTTCCTGTGAATATTAGCTGTACTTTATACTGATACTATGGTAACTTTAAAATAGTCCCTTAAAATACTAGCCTATGGAATTGTAACAGA
Organism: Microcaecilia unicolor; assembly: GCF_901765095.1. Lineage (NCBI taxonomy): Eukaryota > Metazoa > Chordata > Amphibia > Gymnophiona > Siphonopidae > Microcaecilia > Microcaecilia unicolor. Next base: position 140,969,843 of record NC_044034.1, on the reverse strand, counting down.
GACGTTAAATGAGTTGAGAAAAAAAATCCTAGTCTTTAAACTGCGTTTGCTAAGTGAGCAGAGTAACTTAAAATAATATCACCGAGATTATCAATATAACCCTGCATCTACCTTTCCCCAAATTTAAAAGCACTTTACCAGCAAATACTTAGCAGTGAAGTTCTCTCCTTCTCTGGAAGTCCTCTCCCAGCACCTCTTCTGGAATGCAAATTTTCAGGATCACTAAACATTTTACCCTTCTAACCACAAATTACCTTTATAAAACTACTAGTAAATAAGGCCCGTTTCTGACACAAATGAAATGGGTGCTAGCAAGGTTTTCCTGGGAGTGTGTATGTTTGAGAGAGTGTGTGTGAGAGTGACTGTGTGAGAGAGAGAGTGAATGTGCGAGTGTGTGTGTGTGACAGAGAGTGAATTTGGGTGTGAGTGTGTCTGTGAGACAGAGTGTGTGTGTGTGAGAATGAGAGTGTGTGTATGAGAATGAGAGTCTGTGCGAGTGCGTATGTGAGACACAGTGACTGTGAGAGAGAGTGTGTTTCACACAGATACACTGTGTGAGAGAGAGAGAGTGTGTGTGAGACAGAGTGTGAGAGAGTGTGTGTGCGATACACAGACTCTCTGTGAGACCGAGAGAGTGTATGAGACCGAGAGTGTGTGTGAGACCGACTGTGTGACAGATAGAGAGTGAATGTGATACAGTGTGAGACATAGTGTGAGAGACTGTGTGAGAGAGAGAAAGACACTGACTGTGAGAGAGAGAGTGTGTGTGTGACAGAGATACCTCCCCCCCTCCCTCTGTGGTCTCATGACCCCCTCCCTCCCCCCTCTGAGGTCTGAGGACCCCCTCCCCCCCCATGGTCTCAGGACTCCCTGCCTCTCCCCCCCTCTGCATGGTTGGCAGCACCGTGTGAGTGTGACAGAGAGTGAGACTGGGTGCGAGTGTGTCTGTGAGAGAGAGAGTGTGTGTGATTGTCCTCTCTCCCCTGCCCCCCTCCAGCCACCCAGTGATTCTCCTCTCTCCCCTGCCCCCCCAGCCACCCAGCGATTCTCGTCTTCCCTGCCCCCCTCCAGCCACCCAGCTATTCCCCTGGCCCACCCTCCAGCCACCCAGCGATTATCCTGTGTCCCTTGCCCCCTCCAGCCACCCTGCGATTCTCCTGTATCCCCTGCCCCCCCTCCAGCCACCCAGCGATTCTGCTCTCTCCCCTGCCCCCCTCCAGCCACCCAGCGATTATCCTGTGTCCCTTGCCCCCTCCAGCCACCCTGCGATTCTCCTGTATCCCCTGCCCCCCCTCCAGCCATGCAGCGATTCTCCTCTCTCCCCTGCCCCCCCTCCATCCTCCCAGCGATTCTACTCTCTCCCCTGCCCCCCCTCCAGGCACCCAGTGATTCTGCTCTCTCCCCTGCCCCCCTCCAGCCACCCAACGATAAGTTCCTCATACCTTTGCCAAATTTTGAACACATCTCTACTATAATAAAAAGCACCTGCAACATTCTGAAGCTGACTCCATGGCCTCACTGAAGGGTTTGTTGACTCCTGGTGTCTGATTACCTGCCCTGGATGTCATGACGTTTTTTTGACGCGAGTGCGCGGCCCACCCTCAACGTCATCATGTTTAGACGCGAGGGCGGGGCAGAGATACATGGGCAGTGAGAGATGTCTACACCATTACGAACCCACGAACCCTTGAGTAAAGCCACAGAGTCAGCTTCAGAACGTTGGAGGTGCTTTTTATCAGGGCCGGTCTTAGCAAGTGCGGGGCCCTATGCAGAACAATTTGGTGGGGCCCCATCCTAGCCCCGCCCCATCCTAGCCCCGCCCCCACCCACCCCATTGATAATATTCAATTTTTAGAAAATTTTTTATTTATGAAATTTCAAATAAAGACAAATGAAGCTAAACTTGTACAGAAAAACTGATTGAAATAATAAGCACAATGCTATCATGAAACTCCCCCTCTCCAGAAATTATTCAGTTCAAGACCACTACAATTAGCAGTTCCAATTCTCATAACCCCGGGGGGGGGGGGGTCAGAGGTGCGGACACACAATCTCTCCACTGCAAAACACAATACACAAACTCATAACCTTACCAAACCATAACAGCACTAATTCCAAGGACAGGACGAGCACAACCTTATGCGTGGAAAGGCAGGACTGTTATTACACCAGGCTCTAAAACACCAATACACTACCTCGTAAAAAAAACAAGACAAAAAGGGCTGCAAATGCTACACGCTAGCAGGATACTGCACCTTGATCACACATGAAAAACACATGACACAACAGATATGAAGGCAAAATACTGAACTGGAAAGTTATCTCAAGAAGTCAGACTCAGCATGCAGCAATACTAGAAAAATTGAAACTTACATGCAAAATATCACAGATGCACATTTCCAAAAGCTGACATATTCCAATTAATAAATTCTGAATAAAATACTTTTTTCTACCTTTGTTGTCTGATCATTTGGTTTTTCTATTCGCTTTGGTCCCAGTGTCTTCTGTTTATGCAGTGTCTTCTTTCCATCTGATATTTTTTCTCTCACCATGTCCACCATCCTCCTGTGTCCTTATTTATCCTGTCTACCATCTGTAGCCCTGTCCCTATCCTTTCTTGAGTTTCAGCATCTGCCTTCAAAGTGTTCCGATCCAGCCCTTAAATTCAGCAATTTCCCCTCCATGCATATCCAGCATTTGTCCTCACTCCCCTCCTTCCATGTGCATCTACTTTCCTCCCCTCCCCTACATCCATGTCCAGCATTTCTCCTCTATCCCTTCCCCTCCATCCATGTGCATCTACTTCCTTTGTCTTTCCTTCCCTCCATTCGTGCCCAACATTTCTCCTCTCTCCCCTGCCCTCCATGTCCAGCAATTCCCCTCTCTCCCTGAGCCCTGCCCTCCCATGCTGCTCTGTCCCCTGCCCCCTCCATTCATCCCTATAAAGCAATTCCCCTCTCTCCCTGAGCCCTGCCCTCCCATCCATGCTCCTCTGTCCCCTCCCCCCTCCATTCATCCCTATCCAGCAATTCCCCTCTCTCCCTGAGCCCTGCCCTCCCTTGCTCATCTGTCCCCTGCCCCCTCCATTCATCCCTATCCAGCAATTCCCCTCTCTCCCTGAGCCCTGCCCTCTCCCATCCATGCTCCTCTCCCCTGCTTCCTCCATTCGTCCCTATCCAGCAATCCCCCTCTCTCCCTGAGCCCTGCCATCCATATCCAGGTCCTCTCTCTTTTGCCCTCCCGCTCCCATGTTCAACTGCCTGCCCGCCCTGACGCCCTCTTCTCCCCCCAACCAACAAAGATCCTTTTTGTTTTAAATTTACCCTCCGTCACCGACTCTCTGGAATCTGACTGGACAGCATAGCAGGCAGCGTCGCTGAAAGCGCTCCTCCCCTCCCAAGTGCCCCCGACGTCTCTAGCAGAACGCAGAAGCTTCCTGATTCATTCATTCTCAGTGTGCCGCCCTGGAACTCATTGCTGGAGGATGTGGTAACAGCAGTTAGCGTATCTGGGTTTAAAAAATTGGACAGGTTCCTGGAGGAAAAGTCCACAGTCTGCTATTGAGGCAGACATGGGGAAGCCACTGCTTGCCCTGGGATTGGTAGCATGGAATTTTCCTACTATTTGAGTTTCTGCCAGGTACTTGTGACCTGGATTGATCACTGTTTGAAGCAGGATACTGGGCTAGATGAACCATTGGTGTGACCAATAGCTATTCTTATGTGATATCCCAGAGGGCAGGGCTGGCACTGTCCAGGAGCCTGCACAGCAGCTGGAAAGTAGGGGAGTACAAGAGAAAGCAACATCTCTGTCTTAGAATCACAGGGCATCCTGAAGGGGTCCCTCGGCTGCTATTCCTTCTTCCCTTCACCATGCCCCTCCTCCTCTTCAACCAGGACACTCTGATGACATCACAGGCGGTGGGCCAGCATTGTCCCAGGCTTTATATACCTTTGTGAGCACTATGATATGTTCCCTTTCAAGTTTACGAACTGTTCAGAGAACATGATCAACATTTTTAGTGTGTATATTGTCTCAGGACAGAATAATCAAGTATGCAAAACTGATGGTTTGATGACCCTCCCCCCCCCCCTCAAAGTGTAGACATATTTTTGTAAATGTACTTTCTAAACAAGCCAATGTTTTTTAGAATTCTAAATTTTGTGCAATTTACTCATCAATGAAATCATTAGAGTGGCATTTGGCATCAGACAAAATGCTTACAGTTTAATTTTTAGCACTTGGCATTGTAAGAAATTGAAAATTTTGACTATGATTTGATGTAGTCTGATTTTTTTACATGATTTCATGTGTTATCGCAGGTGGGCATGACTTAATAAGGCAACAAGCAATGAACCAGGGACTTTGAAACTATCAAGTAATCCTGCCTTAGCAGCTTACTATTGTATGAAACATCAGTGCAAACCAACTACTATTGTCTTATAGGGCTTATTGTAATGTTTGACTTGTTTTTCAGCTGACAAATTATTAGTTTGCTGAGTGCAGAGTCTGAAACAATTGAATAGTGTCTGTGGAAGGTTTAGATGTTAGTAGGAATAAGATCAGGTTTCAGCCATTGAAATTTAAAATACTTCTTTTTTAGAAACTTCTTTTTTCAGTCATGAGCAGCAGCTATTCAGGAGGTTTTTGAAGGGGGAATTTAATAACTTGGAGGGGAATTTTTGATATGTCATCCAAGTCCATTTGTAGATGTTTTGCTGCAAATGTTTAAAATGCTCATCCTGAACATAGCAATTTTTGAACCAGAAAAATGTCTTTTTTTTCCTTTAAAAATCACTCTTTTCCAGACATTTTTGTTCTAAGTATGTATTTCTTTAGGTACCATTTAAAAAAAAAAAATCCTAGAGAAAAACACACAAAAACAAGCCATGGGGGGGACTGTCTGGCACCATTCCTAGTAAACAGGCCACACAGACATTCCAGCAGAGCAAAGGGGCAGCCTAGTTGTCAGTGTAGTTGACTTCACATAAAGGAACCCAGGTACAAATTCCACCTTAACACCCTCCAGGAACACCTAAAAACCTACGGTACCTAACTGAACTTCAAAGAAAAAGGAGAAACCAAACACTTCCACAAGTTGTAGCAAAATAACACAAGGTAACATAGTAACATATAGTAACATAGTAGGTGATGGCAGAAAAAGACCAGTATGGTCCATCCAGTCTGCCCAACAAGATAAGCTCATATGCGCTACTTTATATGTATACCTGACCTTGATTTGTATCTGACATTTTCAGGACCAGACCGTAGAAGTCTGCCCAGTACTAGCTCTGCCTCCCAACCACTAGCCCCGCATCCCAACCACCGGTACTGCCACCCAATCTCCACTAAGCTTCTGAGGATCCATTCCTTCCGAACAGGATTCCTTTATGTTTATCCCACGCATTTTTTAATACCGTTACCATTTTCATCTTCACCACCTCCCGTGGGAGTGCATTCCAAGTATCCACCACTCTCTCCGTGAAAAAATACTTCCTGACATTTTTCTTGAGTCTGCCCCCCCTTCAACCTCATTTCATGTCCTCTAGTTCTACCGCCTTCCCATCTTCAGAACAGGTTCATTTGCGGATTAATACCTTTCAAACATTTGAATGTCTGTATCATATCACCCCTGTTTCTCCTTTCCTCCAGGGTATACATGTTCAGGTCAGCAAGTCTCTTCTCATACATTTTGTATCGCAAATCCCATGCTATTTTTGTAGCTTTTCTTTGCACCGCTTCAATTTTTTTTACATCCTTAGCAAGATACGGCCTCCAAAACTGAACACAATACTCCAGGTGGGGCCTTACCAATGACTTGTACAGGGGCATCAACACCTCCTTTCTTCTGCTGGTCATACCGCTGTCTATACAGCCTAGCAACCTTCTGGTTACAGCCACCGCCCTGTCACACCACGTCGGGTCCTATTTTCAGCCTGTCAAGTTTATTCAGGAGCCTCCTGTGGGGAAATGTGTCAAAAGCTTTGCTGAAATCTAAGTAGATTCAATTCCTGATTCAATTCTCCGGTCACCCAGTCAAAGAATTCAATGAGATTCATTTGGCACAATTTACCCTTGGTAAAACCATGTTGTCTCGGATCTTGCAACTTATTGGCTTCTAGGAAATTCACTATCCTTTCCTTCAGCATCACTTCCATTACTTTTCCAATAACCGAACTGAGGCTTACTGGCCTGTAGTTTCCAGCTTCTTCCCTATCACCACTTTTGTGAAGAGGGACTACATCCGCTGTTCTCCAATCCCACGGAACCTCTCCCGTCTTCAAAAATTTATTAAACAAATCTTTAAGAGGACCCGCCAGAACCTCTCTGAGCTCCACCAATATCCTGGGGTGGATCCCGTCCGGTCCCATGGCTTTGTCCACTTTTAGATTTTCAAGTTGTTCATACACACTCGCTTCCGTGAACGGTGCTATATCTGCGCCATTCTCATATGTACTTTTGCCAATCAATCATGGTCCTTCTCTAGGATTTTCTTCAGTGAAAACAGAACAAAAGTATTTGTTTAGCAAATTTGCTTTTCCTTCATCATTATCCACATAGTCGCAGCGTAGTTCGCAGCATCTTTCAGTCTCACATTTTCATTTTTAGTCTTCCCTCTTTACATTTCTAGCCATTTGTTCTTCTGCTCACTTTCGCCAGACGTAACTCTCTCTTGACTTCTTTCAGTTTCATCCAGTATTCCTCTCCGTGTTCCTCTTATTTTCTGTATTTCATGAACGCCAACTCTTTAGCCTTTATTTTCTCAGCCACTTGCTTGGAGAACCATATCGGTTTCCTTTTCTCTTGCTTTTATTTACTTTCCTTACATAAAGGTTTGTGGCCATATTTATAGCTTCTTTCAGCCTGGACCACTGCCCTTCCACTTCTCGTATGTCCTCCCTGCCCATCAGTTCCTTCCTCAGGTATTTCCCCATTTTACTAAAGTCAGCATTCTTGAAATCCAGGACTTTGAGTTTTGAGTGGCTGCCCCTAACTTCAGCTATTATATCAAACCAAACTGTTTGATGGTCACTGCTGCCCAGGTGGGCACCCACTCGGACATTTGACACACTATCCCCATTTGTGAGCACCATATCCAGCGTTGCTTCCTCTCCCGTGAATTCCATCACCATTTGTCTTAGAGCACTTCGAAAAGCATCCACGATCTTTCTACTTCTTTCCAACTCCACAGATGGAACTTTCCAATCCACGGTGTGGAAGTGGTGTTTTGTACCTAACTGTATACCACTACAAAAGTCCTCAGGTTTGCATGTGTCTCTGATCTATAGGTACAGTTGGGATTTTTGTGGGTTTTGGAAGGCTTGCAATTTCCATCACAAGTGTACTAGTTAGAGTGAGATATGACCCTGGGTTCCTTTTTCTACAGTCCATTGCACTGACCACTCGCCTTCTCCTGGGACCAGCTTGCTTCTTTAATAGGAATGGCTATAATATCAGAAGCTATCACAGAGCCTGTTATGTACTGTCACTGTCACATCTTTGGGGAGTTGAAGGTGGTCATTGACCACTAGGGGATTAAGGGGGGACCTCCAGTAGTCAGCTGGTCAGTTAGGCCTCCTTTTTGTGACTTACTCATGATTGAAACAGGTCCAGATAAAAACATCCCTAGATGTTTTTATGGATGTACTGAAGAGAAACCCAGACCTGAAAATGTGCCACAAGAGTAGGTTGAGAACAACTGCAGTAAAGAGGTCTTGGTCACGATACACGACTTCCAGGAAGAATGATAAAAATTGTGAGATTCTATCAAAATATTATGCACTCTCCCAGCTGTGTTGGATCTGATCCTGTACTACTGTTGCCACATCTTGTTCCATTATCCCTGAAAAGCGCCCACAGCATACCCTCTTGCTCTTTAGACGAACTAAGGAGTAAACCTTCTCAAATCTGAGTTTCAAAAATCGCGACTTGGACATCTGCCACTTTGTACCACTTTTGAGACATTTTTCTCTTTTGAAAATGAGCGCCTTAGTGTATGCATAAATGGCATACATACTTTTCCCTGTGCAGGTAATTTCATTTAATTCAAAGTTGTATAACCCATCACTTACCAATCGTTGTACAGTATGGAGTACAATAACAGATAAAACACAAATCAAAACATCCCCTCCCCCCAGGTACCAACAACGCTTTTTGCGTTGACAATTACCACAAAGAATATGTGAACCTACATTTACACCTGCCCTTTGGCACATACAGATTTCTGGGTTCATTTATATGCCTACGTGCATATTTTCAAAAGCACTCGCATATAAGGGCCAGTGTTCTTCGGAAACTCTTAACTAACACCAACAAACAACTACTTTCTATTAGAGAATACACTTTTCAGTAAGGAGCACCACTGAGGTCCATAGAGAAGTTTATTCTCTAACAGAAACTAGTTGTTTGTTGGTATTTTCAAAAGCATACACATGAATGTAAATTTCTTCTCAAAATACGTCCTGGGAACATCTCTACTCAGGAACTTTTCCTAAATGCTAAGAAACCCATTTTATACTTATGGACTTTTCAGTAATTAGCACCTGCTAATTCTGTTGGTGCAGTAAGCTTTAGTAAAAGAGCCCCTTCATGAGGAAGGACTTACTGTGTCCCATTTAGGAGATGCTTGGTGCTCCTGAGTTAACTCTACATTATCCATTTGACGTTCGCTAATCATAGTGCACTAACTGGATAATGCAGGAGCAACCACTCTCTGCCCATGACATGCCCCCTCAGAAAAATATTTTTAAACATTTTATAACATGTTTGTTAATATTTTTAAACATTTAAACCCGCGTTTCTGCAGGAGCCTGTTCTCGTGTGCTAACTGCGCATTAGTAAAAGGGCCAAGTCATTTGATAAACCTGTCACTCCCGCCATCTCAGTATAAAATGTAGTGAAAGCACAATAATTGTGAAAAGCTTTTCAACACTGACTCAAATTACCTATCTTCTTTCTCTTTCTTTTTTGCTCTCTAGCTAAAGTTAATGTCATCCATGTATTCATGTAACACCAATTTTTTGTCTACTCCGGAATGGCGAATGCCATGACGGAATATTGTAAGCCACATTGAGCCTGCAAATAAGTGGGAAAATGTGGGATACAAATACAACAAATAATAATAAAATTAAATACTTAAAAAGTGAAAAGATGCCATTCAAAATGTTATTTGGCCCTCTGTTTGTTACGGAGTGGAACAAGTCAGCTTGCAGGATGGGAAGTGGCAAATCTTAGTTTAAAAATGAAGAGCAGTTGAAATATGGTGCTACAGAAGAATTTGGAAGATTAATAAATGGCATTATATGAAATGAAATTCTACACGCAGTAATGGGAGATGGAAATCCCTGTTTGAAGATTGAGTTAAAGTATATGAGATTTTGTGTTCATATACTCACAGGTTAAAACTGAGGAAAACAGACAGCAGTCTGGGGTGATGGCATAAAAAATGGCCAAGATGAGGGAAGCAGTGGGGAATGTTCATTATTGAGAGAACTGGAAGCACATGATTGCCAAACTTCATATCTGATGTGGAACTTGGTGATGATATAAAAAGTTATGGCTGTGATTCCAAAGACTGTTCTGGGTGTTTGCAGCCAGTCAGATTTTCAGGATTTCTGTGATGAATATGCATGAGATAAATTTACAAACACTGAAGACTCAGTATACTCAAAAGTATCTTATGTATTCATTGAATACACCTTGAAATTCCAACTGAATTATAATAACAAATGCAAAGGGAAAAAAGGACAAACTTTATTTTGCAACATCTCTAAAAAATAAGCTGTTAAGGGCATTTAATTTTGTTAAGAATCATGTAGATCTTTCTAGTATCAGGAGAACCACAAGACTTTAAGAGAAGGGAATTTCTGGCCTACATTTCGATCAAGTCTGGCTGGTGAGTTGCCCTTCCTCCCTTCCCTCTCATACATTTCCTAGAAACACCTGATGGCAGTAGTAGTTTCCTCTCTCAAGTGGACACCAATTCTGAAGCAGTGCTGGCAGTGGCTTGGGGAACTGAGTCGACCTGTATTGAAAAGAGTCTGAGAGGTTCTACTTCTTTGCTTGGACTCTGGTGTCGCTGAAGGGTAGACATGAAAACAGAGAAGGAGACCCTGGTGCTAAGTGAGAAAACTGCAGGATTGGAAGATGAAAGGATGGAGAAGAAAAGAAAGGAAAAAGAAACATGCAAAAATAGAAAATAAAAATCCTTATGTAAAATTACTAAAAAGAGCCATACCAAAGCAAAATACACTGAAAAGAAACAACCAAAAAGTAGAAAACAGCAATTAAAAAAAAAACCACCAAATCGGAACTGGAGTGGGACCTCCTGTGGGTAATAAAATGCTAAGCACAGGCTGAGCTGGTAATCTTAGGGCATATTCTTAAAAACATAAATGTTATGGCTGAAAGGATTCGTTTTGTTCTTGATCAGCCCTGGCATTAACATGGTGCCACTAAGAGCTTTCTAATGATGGTAAGAGAGAGCAGATCATGAGACTTCTAGACTAGAACCCTTGTTCTTAGCTTTCAAGGCTTGGCCTCATGCTTGATAGCCAATAGATGCTGGTAACATATGTACTCATCTGCTCCCTGCAGAAGAGAGAAGAGCTCATCTGCCAGCTACCAACATTTTTATCATTGTTCAGTATCTGTAATAAAGCAGCTCGCATGAATGGAACCAAAGTTTTTCATAATTAATTTTGGTATTCTGTTGTTAATTGGATAAAGCTTGGCAAGTTGGAAGGCACTTGAATTTTAATGTCACCCACATAATTTCAAATATTTTCCTTTGCCAACTAGATTTATAATATGTTGTATTAGTGAAGCTGAAGAATGAAATATTTTGCTTCAGTGGTGCCTTAATAATAACACTATGATAAATGCAGATTGTACACTTTAAAATGTTACAGAAGTTATTGGTTAAATATTTTAAATCACATCAGACCACATAATTCGGAGAGATGTCAAATAAAATTTTCCTCTTAGGAGGATTTTATCTTGAATTTAATCTTTGAAAATATTAATAAGAGCTTACAGCAGGTAGTAGTGAAATCACACTCTGTGCCGTCTCTTTAGCTTCTGGTTGAAAAAGCACAGCTTCAGTTTACCCGTTACCTTTGAAAAAACAGTAACAAGATAATACAGCTGCCTCTGATTAAGATGTAAATTCTTTCTAATTAGAATGTAAATTCTTACATTTAAATGAAGACATCAATTGTCAGGATGCCCATATGATATCTTATTCTACCTTGCCTGAATGACGCTCTCGCTGTTCCTCTATGGCACTGAAACAGTTTTGCTATGTCTTTGTTCTCTGATTCTTGTAATATTCTCTTTTCATGTTCCCTTTTCACATTGCTTTTGTTTGTTTTCCCCCTTGCATCTGATATTGTTGTGCCTTGGGATTTTGAAGAAATTTGGAATGAAAATTGGGTTCACTCACTGCCAGTATGCGCTTGTGCCTCAATTACTTCTGCTGAATTTTCCTCAATGCAAATCAGGAAGGCTGCATAAAGCAGCGCATGTATTTGAAATAATTAATTTTCCATAAAATGATGGATCAAATCCAATCAACCTTCTTAAAATCTAAATAATAGAATAGAGAATTAGAAATTAATTAACATTTTGTGCTGCTAATACTTAATACTATAGGCTGGAAGCATTAATAACTTTTACTACTGAGGGTCGAACTTTTCTGTACACCGATGAAAATAACCTTCAACTGCAATTATATCTTGGCAAAAATATGCTAATGAGGAATCTGGGGAAATTATGCTAACAAGGAATTTCATTTGAAAAGTATTCATTGTGTGTTTATAATACTAGCTAAGCAAATATTTGCTGGAGTCCAGGAATCCAAAGTAAGAGCACCAAAGTTTTTTTTTGCTGTAGAAACAGTTTAGGTTATTGACCCTACGTAATGTGCCTCAGGAGTGGTACCTGTGTTTTCTGCTTCAGTTCCATTTTGGGGTCTTTGTACTAAGCCACAAGACAACCAGCGTGGTAAAGTATGTGGTTTGCCGAGTTCAATCCCAGCTTGACATCCAAAATTTAAAAAAAAACAACCACACACACAATGATGTGTAGAATGTGGCAGTGCTAAAGTGTGTGCATTAATCTGAGTATGGCCTTTTTAGCGCAGCCATTTTTTTTCTTTGTGCCCTGCAGCCTGCTTGAATCTTCCCTGGGAAATGTGGTGCACTAATGTGGAATGCAGAAAGAGAGGGCGGCCACCAGCATATGATTCACAGTATCTTTTCCTACCCTTCCTCTTCCAAAAGAAAATAATGGGCCTTTTGTTCCCAAACCTCCCACTCCCCCTTGGCATGGAAATAGTGGCTCTTCTAGGAACAACCATCCCCTTACCAACTCCAAAACAATCATTTGCCCTCTAGGCTTCTCTCAACTTCCCCCTCCAGCCCCACTCATCCTCTGAACTATCCTGTGAGTCGTCACCTGTGGTTTCCTGAATCAAAGTTGTGCCATTAATGCAACCCAGACACAAAAGCACATGCTTGGCAGTGGGAGTATACTACAAAGTATGTTCTGAGGGAAACATTCAAATCCCCTAAATGACATCCTTTGTCGAGGTATGTTAGCGAACACTCATGTTTACTTGCATTGAATATGGATGTTAAGGGTAACGGCCTTTATTATGTAGACTCTGTAGTTCCACAACAAACTTTGAGACACTGTGATATGTATAAGTCTGTGTTTAACCAAAGTATAAATCTTTATCATGTTGCCAGTAACTGCAAATTTTTGCCACAAAGTAAATTTTTTCTTGTACTTTTTTTTCAAACTCTTACAATATCAACTGTCAACTATTTGCAATTAAGTATTGTTGGGGGTATAGTTTGTAAGAGTATGTCTATATATAGGCATCTATTCTATAAAGGAAAGTATAGTGATTGAGTTTATATGTGTGTTTAGTTTAAGCCATAGAGCTGGGGTAAGTGTTCCCACTGGAGATACTGCATAACTTGTAGTATTTTATAAGCTACACACATAAGTACCTTTATTCTAAACATTTACATATGTAATCAGCATGTAAATGTTAGCACCTATTTTATACAATTATCCCTAACTGCTGAATGTATTATATATCCTTTTCATTTCATCTTTCTGTCTAATTTTGACATTTTCTTTGTATGTATTTCTCTTAATGTCTATGTGTACAGAAGAATAGAAACATGGGTAACCAATGTAATGCCAACTTTTTAAAAGAGCTCCAAGGGTGAACAGTGAGTCTGAAAATTTTGCCAAGCAAATTGGTGAAAATGCTTGTTATGAACATAATTACTAGGCATATGTATAGGCATGGTTTAGTGGGGAATAGCAAGCATGAATTTAGCAAAGAGAAGTCTTGTGAAGCTCAAGGACAAGCTAGTCAATTTATTGTATCTGGATATTCAGTAGACATTTAATAAGTCCATCATGAAAGATTCTTCAAGAAATTAAAATGCCATGAATCAGGAAACAGTGTCTTATTAAGGACTGTCAGCTCTTTGAAGGATAGAAAACAAAGAATGGGACTAAATGATCAGTTTTCCCAGTAGAGAATGATAAATAATGCCGTATGCCAAGGATCTTTTCTGGGACCAGAGTGTAAACAATATGACGATCAAATGTTCACATGACACAATTTATTCAAAGTAGTTAAATTAGTATTATAATAGTTAATGTGAACTGTAGGGCAGAGGGAGGCCAGCACTAATTAATTTATTTACTTAGCTTCTTGAATTTGTTGCAGGACTGGAAATCTGGGATTCTGTAAAGATAGAAGAGAACAATATAATCATCATTTTATCAGCTTTATACTTTTAATAAGATAAAATCAAAGATTCCTGCTAGTGATTTCCAGACAGTTGTTGAATTTTGGTCCTGTTGGAGTTAAATTACTGCAGTGCTCTTTATTTGAGCATCTCACAGACCTGTTGTAAAGTACTTCAAATGATTAGTAACCGGGATATCCAGGTATCAGCATATTACTCCGTCCCATGTCATTCTGCATTGGCTTCCCATTCAATATAGAATTATGTTGAAGATATTAATAAGATAGTTATTTATACTGCTTTACAATGTGATTCTCCGTTCTACTTGAAGTAGGTTTTGAAGATCTATCAGCCAGCATGGACATTTCAGTCAGCTGAGACACAACAGTTGTCAGTTCCACGTCTTAGAAAGATAGAATTTCTTGTCTCAACAAAATCTGTCTTTTCTATTATAATGGAATAAGCTACCATTGTATTTGTGGTTGGCTATTAACATCTTTGCATTTAAGCAACAGCTAAAAACATACTTTTTTTTTTTTTTTTTTTTACAGACTTTTGGTATCAATGGGTAATAGCATTGGCTAGTATATGCTGATTAGATATAATGCTTACTATAGTGGAGGGCAGTGCTTGTTTTGTTTTTATTGCAATGTGCTTTATCTTATGTTGTGCACAAAGTCCACAGAAGTGGAGAACACCAAAATTCTGCAATAGAGCACAAGAAGAAGAGAGAGTGGGAAACATAAGATTACATAAGTCTTGCCATACTGGGAAAGACCAAAGGTCCATCGAGCCCAGCATCCTGTTTCCAACAGTGGCCAATCCAGGTCACAAATACCCGGCAAGATCCTAAAAATGTACAAAACATTTTATACTGCTTATCCCAGAAATAGTGGATTTTCCCCAAGTCCATTTAATAACGGTCTATGGACTTTTCCTTTAGGAAGCTGTCCAAACCTAAGCATTCTACGCACGTAGACGATTACCACACGGTTACCGTGTGAAACCTTACTGCTAAGTCAGTGGGTGGCGGTAAGGTCTCAGACCCAAAATGGATGCACACCAATTTTTATTGTGTCACACGTACATTTTCGGCAAAAAACTTTTTAAAGGTCTTTTTTTACAGGTGCTCTGAAAAATGGATCTGCGCATGCCTCCACTAGCACAGCCCATTTTTCAGCACACCATGGTAAAAGGACCCCAAAATTAGCAGGTAAGATCTAATTTCTCCTTCCAGTGATATGTGTAAGTGTTCCCCCCTCAGGAAAAGGACCCAGAAGATATTGAGGTTCATTTTGTAAACAGAATTGTGCATAAAACAGAATTACCCCAGGTGTGTGTGTCATGCATGTTAAAGTTCTCGCAGTGACAAATCCACGTTCTTTTATGCAGCATGAGGTGGGTGTGTTCTGAGGCAGAATTTGGTGCTGCACAGGTAGCATTGCAAAGTATACACTTTCTTTATAAAATGCATACAGTCAAGCAGATTGTACATTCATTCATTTATACCAGTTCCTGAGCTGATATTAAATCTAGCCAATTTTTTTGCTGGGCTATCCCTGTTAGTTTATAAAGACACATAGGTGCCCATAGACTAATAATAGGTATCTTCTTATACTCTTAACCTAGGCAACCTGTTATAAAATTACATATGATCAACAGAGTTCTGGACCAGCTGCAGTGCCTTCAGCCACACTTGCAGAAGCCCCAAATATAAAGCATTGCAGTAGTCCAGTCTGGTCATCACCAGACACTGCAGCACCACCCTCAAATCAGAAAAAGGAATCATCGACTTGAGCTGACTAAGCATCTGCGAGCAATAATAAGAAACCTGGTCTGGTGAGGTATCCAGCGGTGTTCTTCTCTTCCTGCCACCATCTTGGAACATTCAAACAACACTGAAGCAAGAGGACACTCCATGGAACTAATAACCAACATATCGAAAACAAATCGTGAAAAGCATGTTCTGACAGCACATAATGAAACTGTGGACTCTATCACTGAGAGACGTGGAGGGGCATTTTCGAACGGGGATGACCATCTCTAAGGGCGCCCATCTGTAAGGACGGCGCCGCGAAGGGGCGGGAAAACCCGTATTATCGAAACAAGATGGGCGTCCATCTTTCGTTTTGATAATACGGTCGGGGCCACCCAGATCTCAACATTTAGGTCGACCTTAGAGATGGTCGACCTAAAAGTTGAGATCGCCGACCTTGGAGATGGTCGTCCCCAGTTTTCGGCAATAATGGAAACCAAGGAGACCCAGCTCAAAAACGATCAAATCCAAGTCATTTGGTCGTGGGAGGAGCAGCCAGCATTCGTAGTGCACTGGTCCCCCTGACATGCCAGGAAACCAACCGGGTACCCTAGGGGGCACTGCAGTGGACTTCATAAATTGCTTCCAGGTATATAGCTCCCTTACCGTGTGTGCTGAGCCCCCCCAACCCCCCCCCAAAACCCACTCCCCACAACTGTACACCACTACCATAGCCCTTAGGGATGAAGGGGAGCACCTACATGTGGGTACAGTGGGTTTGTGGTGAGTTTTGAAGGGCTCATATTTACCACCACGTGTAACAGGTAGGGGGAGGATGGGCCTGGGTCCGCCTGCCTGAAGTGCACTGCACCCACTAAAAACTGCTCCAGGGACCTGCATACTGCTGTGATGGAGCTGGGTATGACATTTGAGGCTGGCATAGAGGCTGGCAAAAAATGTTTTAAAAATTTTTTTTTTGGGTGGGAGGGGGTTGGTGACTACTGGGGGAGTAAGGGGAGGTTATCCACGATTCCCTCCGGTGGTCATCTGGTCAGTTTGGGCACCTTTTTGAGGCTTGGTCGTGAAAAAAAATGGACCAAGTAAAGTCGGCCAAATGCTCGTCAGGGATGCCCTTCTTTTTTCCATTATCGGCCGAGGAAGCCCATCTCTTAATCATGCCCCAGTCCCGCCTTCGGTACAGTGCTGACACGCCCCCATGAACTTTGGTCATCCCCGCAACGGAAAGCAGTTGAGGGCGCCCAAAATCGGCTTTCGATTATGCCGATTTGGGCGACCCTGAGAGAAGGACGCCCATCTCCCGATTTGTGTCGGAAGATGTGCCCTCTTCTCTTTCGAAAATTCCCCTGATAGGATGACAAACATAACGAGGTTCAGAAGAGGTTTGGAGGACTTCCGGGAGGAATAGTCCATAAAAAATTAGTAGCTGGGTAGATATTGGAAACTCATTGCTTATCACTTCAAATAAGCTATGAGAAATTTGTTCAATTTTTTGGGATCTGCCAAGTACTTGAGACCTGGTAGAGCTTTCTTATGTGAACCATGCATGTGCAGGTCCTCACACATTGGCATTATTGTATGGGGCCATGTCAGTTCCATACATGTATAAAAATCCAGCTCCTAGGGGAGCTTTCATGAGGATTTATATCCTGCTGCATTCAGAGAACACCTACTATAGGTGAGCAACTATATGTTCTCTAAGGAGAAGTAGGGTATATAGTTCTCATGCACCCACCTATAGGTTACCTTTAATTTAAAGAGGAAAAAAGGTTGGAAAACAGAATGGAAGCAAGCACTGATATGTTTTTGTTGACAACTGGCTATTTTGATACTTGTTACAAATAAGTAACTTTGCTTCACTCTTGGCAAGGCTTGCATGTTGTGTACAGTATATGCTTACTGGACAGTGCATCCTTGTAACCACTGCTGAATCAGTGCCAACAGAAGGGCTACTCTGAGTTAAACACGTTCTGGTTTATTTTCAGCCCACGACAGTCAGCGTTTTTTAAAAACTCTAACCACCGTGGGCAGAATTAGGCCAGGATATTTGGTGCTGAATATCCGGAGCCAATTCTTATTATGGAAGCTGCCGGAGCTTATGTGGATCCCAGCCAACATTCAACTGGGACTAGAGAATGACATGGAGACAAAGTTTGTCTCCACCCCGTCTCCGTGGGTTCTGTCTCCATCCCCACCGCATCCCCACAGGTTCTGTCTCCGTCCCATTCCCATGGACCCTATCCCTGTCCCCGCCCCATCCCTGTGGGCTCTGTCCTCATCTGTAGAAGCCTTGAACACATGATTTTATATTTAAATCTTTGTATTAAAGTATAAAAAAGAACAATATGCTGTTGAACTGTTATTTATAAATCACAAATAGAAAACAACAATAACGAACAACTATAATAACCCACCACCTCCCTCTACCCTTCCAACCCAATAGCTGACTTCTACTACCCCAAGGAATCCTAATCCACCCTGTTAAAATGCCCAGGGGTACAAAATACAACCCATTCTGTATGCCCTAGCGAGGAGAAATATGCCCTATGAAGCACTGTTATGATTTTTTAATCTTTTTGAATTAGGATTTGCTCACACCTTTTTTCAGTAGTAGCTCAGTCTGTGGATGAATAAGTCATCAGCAAGCTCAGGATTCAGTCTAGCTTTCCTGGCTTCCACAGTCCTTCTTGCAACAGAATATGTTTTCTTAGAAGATGTCCTGGTAGCAGGAATGTACAGGATCCCCCATGCAAATTTTGCCAGTTGTAGCCAGCATGTTTGCTTGTTTTTCCAAAAAATCAAAATATCATGGTCTGCATCACTCAAACATAAATAACAGTCCAGTTCGTTAAAAGACTTAAAAGTAGAAAATGACACGGGGACCAAGTTTGTCCCTATCCCCATCCTGCAGTTACCGCGGGTCCCCGTCCCTATGTCATTCTCTAGCCGGAACCACATAAAACATTTATGCGGGTCCCGGGTGAATATCTCCCATCCCACCAAGAAAATTCATGGCAGGCCTAAGCCCCAACTACAACATAGGGACAGGAGCAATGCCCGGCCTGGCTGCTGCGACCTCTAGCATCAGCCTCACAATACTACCCAAGTACCACAAGGTTGCTGCTAGAGGTCTTGACAGTCATTTTGAACAGGCAGTGATGGTGGGCAGGAGTGAGTGGGCATCATTCTTTCCCATATACCCCGCTAGACCATCAGGGAGTGTCAAAGTAGGCCAGAAGAAGGTCTGCAGGGTTGGGTGGGAGGGCTTGGGCCTGCCTTGATTTTCCTTTGAGAGGGCTGGAAGGGAGGTTATGCAGTTCTGGTGGAGTAGGAGGAAAGATTAGGGTGGGGGGGAGGCAGCCGGATCTCCTTTGGCACTACCCAAAGTTTAACTGGTCACCAGCCAGCCTCTGCAGCTAACGTTAGGACAGCCACTTACTTAACTGGTTAGCGATGTGAATATTGTTGTTAACCAGTTAAGTACATGCTCCTCCCAAGCTCCACCCACGACTCTCCCCCCCCCCCCAAGTGCTGCTGACACAAGCAATATAACCAGAAAAGTACACTCTCCTGTCCAATTAAATCATTTTGACTATTATAGATTATATATGAAAGTTTTCAGAGAGGACAGTTTTCACATGCATCTGATTGCAGAGAAGTTCCATGGGCAATCTCCCTTTGAACATTGCATACAAGCATGTGCTTTTCTGAAAGTTGCCACCTTTTTTCCAAATGTCTTGTCTCAATTTGAGAGCACTAGGGAGGGTTTACATAAGAACATATAGATAGCCAAACTGGGTCAGAGCAATGGTCCATCTGGCCCAGTATCCTGTTTCTAACAGTGACCAATGCAGGTCACAAGTATAGCATGCAGGTCTAGGTGGTATATGAATACTGAAAATAAATCATCTCTTAATTGTATTGATGTGTTTTCTTCTGTGTTGTTACAGAGCACTTTCAACTTAAAAAAATGATTTATCTTAGACACACGCAACCTACATATGTGCCAGTATATCCTTTTCTTTGTTCCCCGAATCCATACTGATCTGTTCTAATCCAAGATTGAATTTGTCTTCCTCTGTAGATTCATGTTAGCAGGTTTTTTGGCAGAGATTGTCACATTCTTTTAGCTGTTCTGGCATGTTCGTATGTAGACAAGAGCCAAATTTTGTTGATGGATTTAGCTGCCACTATGGATATGTTTCCTAATTTGAGAATTAGTGCATAAGCTACTTCAGCAGAGTCTTAAGGGTTCACTTTGGCCATTCGTGAGTCAGTACTCTTGTTTATTCTAATGTAGCAATTCCTCTTTGTTAACCAAAAGTCATTCATCTTTTTGTCATTATATATAAGCTATGTGTGTATTCTGTATACAAAGGGCTGGCAAGAGAGGCTGTGATGGTATTGTAGAACTAAAGGACATGATACAGGACAAAAGAGGTAAGAGAGAGCAGTAGGACATTGGGCTATGGTCACATTGTGGATATGTGAGTTAAGGAAACCATATTTGGATTTAGGTCACGTCTTTTTTTATTTTTTTGTTACATTCAGGTGCACCAGATATTTCCCTAGCCTCAGAGGGCTTAAAATCTAAGTTTGTACCTTAGTCAATGAAGGTTAAGTGACTTGTCCAAGATTATAAGGAGCTGTAGTGGGGTTTGAACCAGTCCTCTGCTACTCCAATGTATCTCTTCTTGGTTCTATAGAAGTAGGCAGTCTTAAATAAGTTGGAAAGAGTGGAACTGAATGGGGGTAATTACTTGATACAGTCTGAGTGGCGAAACATAAATCCATTTTGTGTTCTTGTATCTTGCTGAGATAAACTACCTTGAATGAGTTTGAATGACTTCATGCAGATAAGTGGAATGAAATTTTTTTTGAAGATTTTTTCAGTAGAAGTTGTGGCTCACATGTTCTTTTTTCACATTGGTAGAAAAAACTTTTTATTATTTATGGAGAAAATCATTTAAAAAAGGTTTTATTGGAGTGAGGAGGGAAATTACAGCCTGTTGCTTTTTGTAAGCTTGAAGTGGCTACAATTTCTAAAGCTCTGATTATAAATAGTTCTATTTAAAGGAACATAAGAATAGCCATACTGGGTTAGACCAATGGTCCATCTAGCCCAGTTTCCTGCTTCCAACAGTGGCCAATCCAGGTCACAAGCACCTGGCAGAAACCCAATTACTAGCAACTTCCATGCTACCAATCCCAGGGCAAGTAGTGGCTTCCCCATGTCCGTCTCAATAACAGACTATGGACTTTTCCTCCAGGAACTTGTCCAAATCTTTTAAAACCCAGATACGCTAACTGCTGTTACCACATCCTTTGGCAGCTTATGCACTGAATAATCACTTGGCACTGACATCTCGATTATCAGTACAGTTCTTGTGGTTTTCTCCACCACCATGTCCAGTTTTCTTGCATCCAGCTTTTTATCAGTCCGAATGGGACTATCCCAAATCATCATAACCTCTTCAGTCTCCATAATTCCCTTCAGGCATGATCCCAGTGCATTTCTGGTACAGCAGTGTTGTAATATTTACAGTTTCCAATGAATGAGATGTAAATTTACTGCCATGAGAACTGCAAAGCCAGCTATAAGATGAGCAACTGTGTCCATCTCTTTCTTACAGTCTACAGATATCTGTTGGACCAGTTTGTTCTGTTCTTTCCGTGAACTATCTTGTCCATAATCTGCTGTCCTGGGCTGCATCGTTAGTTGCTCGTCCTGAGGTTTTATTCACCTCTCCTTAATCATTCATACGTCTGGTTTTCATCAACGAATGGTTTCTTTCCCTGAACTATTTTGTCCATAATCTGCTGTCCTGGGCTGCAGCTGTTAGTTGCTCATCCTGAGGTTTTATTCAGTGCTCCTTAACTATTCATGTGTCTGGTTGTGATCAACGAATGGTTCCTGGAGTAACGCTTTGTATTTCCCAGTGTACTTAGGCATTTGCCATTTGTGTTTCCTTGTTTGCTGATCTAATCTGGTCTTTTGAAAGTGCCATAGCCACGAGTTGTGTTCTGTTTAAGTTCCTTATTGGAGTGTTGCTTTCCAACTTGTGATCTTATGAGACAATCTCTTATTCCGTAACTCAAAATTGGCAGACTCTCAGGAACAGGCAAATGAGCATTTCATACCCCTCCCCCAACCTCACCCTACCCCTTGAAATGCCTGCACTAAACAGTAGGTAAAAGCACTTTGAACTGCAACATGCCAGCTTTTACTCATTACATGAATAAATGTGCATGATAAAATAGGGAAGAAACTAAAATGAGCAATTCGTTTTACATACATTTATTACATAACAAAGAAACTTCTAAATGTGAGAGACCGATAAAATATGTAGTGACTTGAGTTCCCAATTTTGTTGATTTGGCTTCATTACAACACTATCTGTGAAACCACAAGATATCTCTGAGATGAAGGTAGCTTTCTATGATTGTACGTTTAAATACAATAAGTGAGAACCCACTTACAAGGTAATTTGTGGCTATACTTTAAATAAAATAAATCCACACTTATTATAACAAAATCAAGAAGATTACAAGAGAACATACTCTATACGCAGGATTTATTCTTAATCATAGTAATTTTTCTCTCTGCTTCTTGTGCTTGACTGGTTATGAATACAGAAATTCTATTTACATCAGACTCAAATAGGTGTCATGTTTATATCAAGTCCTAATAATTGTCAAAAAAAGAATAAGATACCACATTACCCCACAGATAAGTGGAAGAAGGAGACTTATGGAAATTATACTTTATACTGTTTTCAAATGTCCTAGCTTTAAGTTTTACAAACTTATGGCATACCTGAATGGGGATCTAAAATTGTTAGCAATAACATCTTAACTTTAAAAATTATTTATACCCCTTTTCTATTCTGTAAAGGTGTTTTGTGTTTTTGGTTTTTTTCATTCTCTGAATGTCCAGTGTAATTAAAAACATCTAATCAAATAATACATTTCAAAGTGCTTGTGATGCTAACACCTGTACAAGATATCTATGACCAATGTACTTCAGTGTGATAATTACTCTGAGTGACATACTAAAATCACCGCCTTGGGTGAATCTCTTCATAAAGGCAGTTAATAAATCCCAATAAAATTGTCATACACAAAAGAATCCAGAAATAATGCGCAGTGTACTTCCCGTTGTGTCATTCTTCCCATATAATAAACTTCGATTAAGAAAAGCGTACAAACTATCACTAGAAATACCATTGCTCTTAAAAATTTGTCAGGCCTTCAAACTTGTAAAAGGAATAGCCCCTGCCAGGATTCAATGTATGTATCACAGAGTGTAATCTGACCAAGCCATCAGAAATATTCACTGCCATTCATCTGACAAGAATGAAGACTGTGACCCTGAACCTGGGACCAGGATTTATCGTGCACTAAATCTTATACCTCTTATGGCAAAATTCCTAATCAGTTCATTAGCATGCTCATTACTATTATACATAGGCAGCCGTAATGACTCTGTTTTAAAAGTGGTGATAAATGATTAGTACATAAAATTAAATGCTTGCCATATCATAAATAACTTTACCATACTGTGAGGAAAAAAGTGACATCCAAAGGTGTTCAGAATAGGTGTGTAGAGGCATTTTTAGTTGAGTTAATTGCAAGCTTATTGATATGAGAGAGTTCAAGAAATGTTGATTAAGAAATATTCGGCCCTTTCTAAGTTGTCGAATAAGAAGTTTGCGGCCAGGGTTGATACCAAGGTTGAGATTTTCTTCTTCAAGAAGTAAGAATTATTGCTTGTGCAGTGGCAACATTGTCCAGGATAGCATGAAGAGAGGAATTTCAGAAGGTGACTTGTTTATCAAGAGGTAGCGAGGCAAAGTCAGTGGAAAACTTCTAGCACATTCTGTACAATTTTCTCTGATTCGTTTTAAATTTACTACATTGTAGCTTCATCGCATGCCCCCTAGTCCTAGTACTTTTGGAAAGTGTAAACATATGCTTCACATCTACCCGTTCAACTCCACTCATTATTTTATAGACCTCTATCATATCTCCCCTCAGCCGCCTTTTCTCCAAGCTGAAGAGCCCTAGCCTCTTTAGCCTTTCCTCATAGGGAAGTTGTCCCATCCCCTTTATCATTTTTGTTGCCCTTCTCTGCACCTTTTCTAATTCCACTATATCTTTTTTGAGATGCGCCAACCAGAATTGAAAACAGTATTCGAGGTGTGGTCGCACCATGGAGCGATACAAAGGCATATAACATCCTCATTTTTGTTTTCCATTCCTTTCCTAATAATACCTAACATTCTGTTTGCTTTCTTAGCCGCAGCAACACACTGAGCAGAAGGTTTCAACGTATCATCAACGACAACACCTATATCCCGTTTAATGTGAGCAAGTGCAAAGTGACGCATGTGGGGAAAAAGGAACCCGAATTATAGTTATGTAATGCAAGGTTCCACATTAGGAGTCACCAACTAGGAAAGGGATCTAGGCATCATCGTTGATGATATGTTGAAACCCTCTGCTCAGTATGAGGTGGCCGCTTGGCAAGCAAATAGAGTGTTAGGTATTATTAGGAAAGGAATAGAAAACAAAAATGAGGATGTTATAATGCCCTCGTATCACTCTATGGTGTGACCGCACTTGAATACTGTGTGCAATTCTGGTCACCGCATCTCAAAAAAGATATAGTGGAATTGGAAAAGGTACAGAGAAGGACGACATCCCTTTGAGGAAAAGCTAAAGTGGCTAGGGCTCTTTAGCTTGGAGAACAGATGGCTGAAGAGAGATATGATAGTGGTCTATAAAATAATGAGTGTAGTGGAACAGGTAGGCATGAATTGCTTGTTTACTCTTTCCAAAAATACTAGGACTAGGGGGCACGCAACGAAGCTACAAAGTAGTAAATTTAAAATAAATCAGAGAAAATATTTCTTCACTCAACGTGTAATTAAACTCTGGAATTCGTTGCCAGAGAATGTGGTAAAACCAGTTAGCTTAGCGGGGTTTAAAAAAGGTTTGGATAGCTTCCTTAAAAAAGTCCATAAGCCATTCTTAAGATGGACTTGGGAAAATCCACTGCTTATTTCTAGAATAAGCAGCATAAAATGTACTGTTTTGGGATCTTGCCAGGTACTTGTGACCTGCATTGGCCATTGTTGGAAATAGGATACTGGGCTTGATGAACCTTTGGTCTGTCCTAGTATGTCACCACTTATGTTCTTATGTTCATCCTAGGCAGACAGACTACAGTAAGTATCATTCCACTGAATATTCCCTTCTTGGGCTAATAGCATTAAATTAATTCTAAATAGTAACATAGTAGATGACGGCAGAAAAAAAACCTGCACGGTCCATCCAGTCTGCCCAACAAGATAAACTCATATGTGCTACTTTTTGTGTATACCTTACCTTGATTTGTACCTGTCCTTTTCAGGGCACAGACCGTATGTCTGCCCATCACTATCCCTGCCTCCCAACCATCAGCCCCGTGTCCCACCATTGGCTCTGGCACAGACCGTATAAGTCACCGTATAATGGCCATGATGCACTTCTCATTCCTCTTGATCTCTCAGCCACGTATAATCTAGTACATCTATCTCTTTGGTGCTTAGTTGACCTAAATGTTCATGATATGGCTCTCTCTTAATTCCGGTTTTACCTTACCGCTCTTTCCTAGTATACTCATATTCCATCTCCTCCATTATAATATAATATTTTTGATCTTATTTTGCATCCCTCTCCTAATAATTCCTAGCATCCTGTTTGCTTTTTTGACCACCGCCGCACACTGGGCAGAAGATTTCAGTGTATTGTCTACAATGACATATAGGTCTTTTTCTTAAGTGCTGACTCCTAAAGTGCACCATAGCATCTGATAACTATGATTTGGATTATTCTTCCCAATGTGCATCACTTTGCATTTGTCTACATTAAATTTCATCTGCCATTTGGATGCCCAGTCTTCCAGTTTCCTAAGGTCTCCCTGCAATTTCCTACAATCCGTATTTGTTTGGACAACTTTGAATAATTTTGTGTCATCTGCAAATTTAATCACCTCACTCATTGTTCCGTTTTCCAGATCATTTATAAATATGTTCAATAACACCGTTCCCAGTACAGATCCCTTCGACACTCCACTATTTACCCTCTTCCATTAAAAAAAAATTGCCATTTTAATCTTACCCTCTGTTTTCTGTCCAATAACCAAGTCTTAATCCACAGAAGGACGTTGAGGGGCATAATCGAACGGGGACGACCATCTCTAAGGACGCCCATCTCTAAGGACGTCCCGGCAATGGGGCGGGGAAACTCATATTATCGAAACAAGATGGGCGTCCATCTTTCGTTTCAATAATACGATCGGGGACGCCCAAATCTCAACATTTAGGTCGACCTAAATGTTGAGATGGTCGACCTTAGAGATGGTCGTCCCCGGTTTTCGGCGATAATGGAAACCAAGGACGCCCATCTCAAAAACGACCAAATCCAAGGCATTTGGTCGTGGGAGGAGCTAGTATTCATAGTGCACTGGTCCCCCTCACATGCCAGGACACCAACTGGGCACCCTAGGGGGCACTGCAGTGGACGTCACAAATTGCTCCCAGTTGCATAGCTCCCTTACCTTCGGTGCTGAGCCCCCCAAAACCTACTCCCTACCTGCACACCACTACCATAGCCCTAAGGAGTGAAGGGGGGCACCTACATGTGGGTACAGTGGGTTTCGGGTGGGTTTTGAAGGGCTCACATTTACCACCACAAGTGTAACAGGTAGGGGGTGATGGACCTGGGTCCACCTGCCTGAAGTGCACTGCACCCACTAAAACTGCTCCAGGGACCTGCATACTGCTGTTACGGAGCTGGGTATGACATTTCAGGCTGGCAAAAAATTTTTTTTTTTTTTTACAGTGGGAGGGGGTTGTTGACCACTGGGGGAGTAAGGGGAGGTCATCCCTGATTCCCTCCGGTGGTCATCTGGTCAGTTTTGGCACCTTTTTGAGACTTGGTCGTGAAAACAAATGGACCAAGTAAAATTGACCAAATGCTTGTCAGGGACGCCCTTCTTTTTTTCCATTATTGGCCGAGGACGCCCATCTCTTAAGCACGCCCCAGTCCCGCCTTCACTATGCCTCCGACACGCCCCCGTGAACTTTTGTCCCCGCAACGGCCGGCAGTTGAGAGAGCCCAAAATCAGCTTTCGATTATGCCGATTTGGGCAACCTTGAGAGAAGGACGCCCATCTCCCGATTTGTGTCAGAAGATGGGCGCCCTTCTCTTTCGAAAATAAACCTGATTGCTTATTGTAATTCACTGTGTCATGGCTTACCCCTAACCCAGCTTTGAAGACTCCAGCTTATTCAAAACTCAAACATCAAGCTACTATTTAGAAAGAAAAAATAAGATCTTCCTTCTTTATTTCTGTGTTCTTTCACATCTTGTTTAAATATTTGACTGTTACACCCCAGATCATACACCCTAGTGTGCCACCCTTTCTTTCTAATCGCCTAATATCCTCTGCTCCCTCATATATTCTCTGCTCCTCTTCTCAGCATCTTCTCACTGTCATCACATCTGATTGGACACTATTCAGAACTCCTGATTCAGTGACATCACCCCATCTCTCTGCAATTCACTCCCAGTCTCTCTTAGAGTTCAATTTTCTTACCAGAAATTCAGAAGTACCTTAAAATGTATCTTTTTACAGAAGCTTTTCCCCAAATCTAATGTGGTTCCTTATCTTGAGAAGGTTCTATGTTGATGTTCTGCTGCAACATATCACCCCATGGTTTTGCCATACCATACTCCTTTATATGTGTAAAAATACACCGTAAAGTTCATTTTATTTGTCCCTATTGTGGCTCCCTTGTGGTAACT